>NC_141199.1:6312500-7005000 GCF_054491065.1 Syngnathus leptorhynchus | reverse complement strand
AGGCTATACTTGCATTCATTTTGACCACTGAGACTACACGTCTCCAAAAGTGACACCACATTGTTTACAAACTCAAAAGGGGTCTATTAGGAGATTTACCATGGTCTGATATCAATGTTGTTCTTTTTATACATTTTTAAATCAATAAAGTTAAGTTGGTTCTCAAATAAAATCCAATGAGAAAAATTATATTGTCTCCCTCAAGTTATGTTTAATTCGTGTCGGCTGATTTACAAAAAAGCCGTATTGAAATAATGCATGGAAATCACAGAACCACACACACCATGTGATTGACAGTCCCTGACAGAGATTCTGTAACTTATCTTTAAATTCTTTCATTGGCTTTAGAAATGACACATATAAAAGCTGAAACTCTCCTGAATGAGGTGGAATGTATACCAATACTGATCCTTTATTAAACACAGAAAGGTCAGATTTTGGCAAGACAAAGGGTTTGTCGCCCACAATAAAGTAATGTAAAAATCAAACAAATAATTCACCTCAAATACATAAACGTTTCGTAACATTGGTGAATGAAGTTGTTGTGCTATTACAGACATATTTAATATTTTCTTTGACTTCCATGACTGCATCCATGCGGTTCGACAATGATTCATTTCATTTATTGATGAAGTCATCAGGAATAACAAAGGAAGCCATGCGGTTCGACAATGATTCATTTAATTTATTGATGAAGTCATCAGGTTATTGATGAAGTCATCAGGAATAGCAAAGAATGCCATCTTAAATGCCACCTAGAGTTCATCAAGATTTTTTTGCTTTTGTCTTCTATGCTTCCTCTTTCATTCTACCCCAAACATGCTCAATTATGTTCATGTCTAGTGACTGGGCTGGACGTGATTCAGAGGATCTATGGGCTTGTTTTCAGTAAACTGTTTGTGGGTTTTCACATATATTGTCTTTAGAAAAGGCTTCCTTCTGGAGTGAGAGCCACGCAGATCAATTTGATACAGAGTGCGGCATATTGTCTGATCACTGACAATCTGAACGCCATCCTTTTAACCTAGCACTCAATTTCTTTGCTTAGCCATACATAGCGAGGCATGTTCTGAATGGAATCTATCCTATGAACCTGCTGGCCTGGCCAAATAAAATCTGTCAGGGGTGTGGAGTGAGTCTCTTGACTTTCAAGTCAATATGTGCTAAATTCCACCGTGATGTCATACTGACAGCAAAGACTTATGGGCTTGGTAGAAAATCCTAACATCCTTATTATATGGAATATTAAACATGCAGGACACGGGTACAAACAAAACAAACACATGGATAAGAGACCAGTCATTCAGGCTGGACTTGCACGTTGCATCAATTCAGGTATCATAGAACCTGCTTGACAACTGCAAACACAGTGGTTGAAACCTCATTTGTCAACTCAAACAGACAATTTTCATAATTACTGCTTCAATTTGACACTGGCAGCAGAACAAATATTTTCATCTCGACATCATCTTCTTGCTCATTTTAAATGAAAATATTATGATAAAAGCCTCGAGATGCTGTGATCACATTTTACAACTATCTTTAATGGAAATTGGGGAAATAATTGTTAAAGGATCATTTGGTTATCTCCTTGATCAAGGTAGCTACAGTCAAGCAGTCTTGGTCACAAGACAACATGATGATGATGATCCCAAGAATAATTGAAAGGCCATCTCATGTACTTACAAAATAGATGAGGACATCCTCTGTATATTCTTACTCCTTCCCTGAGTGTGTCAGACTTTCCAAAGCTTCCTGTGTCCACCGCACATCGCTCCATCTCCTCACTTTGCCTATGATGTGTGCATGCGGTGGTGAAAGGAGCAGCTCACAGCTACATATAGCCCTGCCCTCGTCACATGACCGGGGTGGAACCAACACACACAGTAACAGTCACATGATTTTTCAACAACAGCACTTTTGTTGAGAGTTACTCGGTCAACTGGCAAAGAAACAACGCCCTGCCCTGTGCCCTGCAGTCGTGCCCCCATCCAATGCTCACAGACATGAAACGACCGCAGCCACCGACGTGACACTGTATACAGAATTGCCCAGACAAATGTTACCATCTGGCAATTTTTCAAGCTAGACATTTTTCATGGGCCTTCATTTTATTCATTAAGCACAATACATTTTTATGTTCAAATTTCAAATGCAACTGTGCAGTGTGTGTGTGTGTGTGTGTGTGTGTGTGTGTGTGTGTGTGTGTGTGTGTGTGTGTGTGTGTGTGTGTGTGTGTGTGTGTGTGTGTGTGTGTGTGTGTCTGCGTGTAGATAGATAGATAGATAGATAGATAGATAGATAGATAGATAGATAGATAGATAGATAGATAGATAGATAGATAGATAGATAGATAGATAGATAGATAGATAGATAGATAGATAGATAGATAGATAGATAGATAGATAAAAGCCTTTGCATTACCTTCTGACAAAACAAGATTAAGAAAGATATTGTGCATCTTTTCATTACAATATCCTGGAGGAAATATTAAATATTGAAGTATACATGCATTTTACTTTTTCAGTTATACAAAACGTCTATGTGTTTTTGTTTTGTACAAATAAGTGATCCGCAATTTTTTATATTCAGGTCTTGTGTTGCTGATGAAAAAATGCCAGGTATGGATAAGGCAAAATATATATTGCAGACAACAGTAAAGTTCTACGTATTCAAAACATCAGAAGATCCACCAGCACCTGAGCAGAATCTACGGCATACTTGTATAGTGCAACATGATATATTGGTTGTGTCAAAGACTTCCAACAAATCAGACAAAGTTTCACCCCGTAATCCAGTTTTTTCACCCAACTCTTCATCTTGAAATATCTGACCTGAAACAAAGATGTCAATTCCAGCGATGTGTATTTACTTTTTTGGATTTTGCTCCATGGACCCAATTTCTATACCTCTTATCCTGCAAACAATCACAGTTACAGGAAAAGGTGGGTTTGACTCTCGAGCTCTACTTAATGTTGCAAAACATCTCATTAAAAAAAATACACTGAATTTTGAAGCAACCACATGAACGGTAGCTGTGGACAAAAATCTCTACATTATGATCAAAGCATTTACAAAGCATCTAAAACGGCTTTCAGTTCAATTTCAACGTTATTACAAGTAACAGGATTATTTGGATGGTTGAGGTATGATGTGATTTGGGAAGGTGATACCATTTCACTAATTGCGCTGAATAACCTAGTAACGACTCCAAAGCCAAGAAACGTAACCGTTTGTCATAGTGGGTACTACTGGTTGTCATTTGTCAAGACTGGAGTGGAATAGATTACTAAAACGGGTCGTGGTGGGATGACCGTTTCTCATCAACGTTGTTAAATTACTGCGCTAACCAGTTCTTCTACTGCGTTTTTATTTCATTATGTATGATCATTTGGCGAATAGATTGACGCTCAATGGTAAATAGACACACCTACGTCTTGAAAAAACAGATCCTGAACACCGATATGGCTTGCTAACGTTAGCTAGCAATGGTGAGATTGAGCTGTCAAAAAAAAACCAAACACAAACAAATACATCACGTGATTAACAGTGCGGAATAATAAGAAGTTCACTTACTGTTAATTTCTCCCCTTTTGGTTTCTTTTCTGTGGGTGAAGAACTTGATTTCCACACTGGTCAGCGTTTAGGATCGAGGTTGCTCTTGAGGTAGTGAGTTCATGTCTTGTTGGGAGGTCGTTAGTTTGTGGACGCGTCGTAGCCCCCGCGTTAGCCTTGGCCGTCTTTAGCCCAAGAACAAGAGGAAAGGAAAGAGAAGCTCGGCCAATGTGAAAAAGCAACAAATCCGCCTGCGTGGCTATTTGAGCCGATGCAGTACCTCTCTTTGATAGTTCATCGACTCCGTTTGTTCAGGCAAATAAACACGAGTGACGTCACATTCTAAGATCATCCCACCACGTTTTCCTGGGTGTTGTCAATTTTAATAATAAGTCTAAAATTACAATTATTTTGTCAATATTAATAGATTTTTCAGTTCATTACACTACGTACTGTACTTTTTTTTTCTCTGCCGCCTTTCTACTCTTGGTATATGGTCCTTCCGACTATGGTCCGGAGGCACAGGGGAGATTTGCCAGAGTAGCTTGCAAAATCTGGATCGCCACATGTCGTCGGAAGAGGGATGGGAATCTAACGGCACAGAACACAGTAGTCGGAGACATTGTTTGACCTCTTTTTATTTTACTCCACGTTCCTCGGCGTATCACACTCGACTTTCGGCTCGTACACTCCGCTGATCCAACTCGTTCACTCCCGCCTCGATTTCTTTCCACGCATGCGCACTTGACATCCATATGACGACGCAATACGCGCAACACTATATTTGAAAAATAGGCTAGTTATTTTTCAACGTCTCCGGATGACGAAAAGAAAAGGAAAACACTTCACGTCTTCATTGAGATTTTGATTTTGATCTTGGGGAGGCATCAAAGACACGCTCCATCGATCTTAACATTTGCACTTGTGGAATAGATCTATATGTAAAAATAATGACAACAATAGAATTCAGGGCACTAAAAGAATCTGTTTAAGGTTCTTTGGGAAGGATGAGCTTTATAATCAACTGGCCCGCTTACTTTTGGATATCGACTTCCTGTTCTGTTATTCTTTCATCTCAACCTGGCTAAGTCACAGAAGGGAGGCAAACATTGTAATGTGTATTGATTTCTGGCTTGGTTTCTCACATTCTCTTGTCCCTTAGTGTCAAAAATGATGATTAATTGCCACCAAAATTCATATGCGCATTCCTACTCTTTTTTTACTTAAACCTGTGAAAATATGTAAGTGTTCTGCACAATATTCTGGATTTACTTACATCAAATGTGAGCGCCTATGAGCAAAACCCACCATCACCTCCACAAGATAAAAAAATTCATCATTTATAAAATTATATTTAAAGGAATAGGAAGAATATGCATATGGATTTTGGTGCAGAAAATGGATGGATGGATGGATGGATGGATGGATGGATGGATGGATGGATGGATGAAAACAAATAATATTCATATTTTTTGACAAGATCAAATTGGTCAACAATAGTTTTTGTGTCTGTCAAGTGTTTCTTCAAGCACAGCACATTGAGTGTCAACAGGAACCTAGGATGGAACTGTTTATTTGTCCAGTTTCTGTTACAATGACATCATATTTGCTCATTACAATCATTCATGTTAACAGTTATTAGTAATTACAGTCTACAACAAATGTTTTCATCTACACCTGAATTGAATTTATGCTTCTCTCTACACATAATAATAGGTGTTGAAATATGTTTGAATACAATAACCACCGTTTGCACATATACTGCATGTATTAGGTCACTTGCATCACCTTCTATAAAAAAGTCATTCGTTTAGTTTCATGTATGCTATCTTCCAATAAAAATGAATGTTTCTGCACGACACTCAAATTTAGCAAGGATGTTCAAAAATTAAAGCGCTCTCTGTAATTCTGCGTTGTTTAATACACACACAAAATGTCAATGCATTTAGTTGGGAGCAGAAAGTATTCTATGATAAAGATAACGACAACCTGGCACTAGCCAACTTAATTTTTTTTCTCCCGTCTAATTATTGTACTGATGACAACTAGTAAACAAAAGACACGTAAATAAAATGAGCAGGTTAAACATTAATATACTAGATATTAGGACGATCACACAACTCAAAAGGACACAATTGAAAAATAACAATCCTTCTATGAGAATGATAATGACAACCTGGCACTGGCCAACTTAAATGTTTTCCTCCTGTCTAACAATTGTAATGGGGACATCTATTGGACACAAGACAACGCTAAAATAAAATAGGTCAAACATTAACATACTTGAGATTTGGATGCTCAAACAACTCAAAAGGACACAATTCAATCATAACAATAAACATTTTGTGGTTTGTATTTTCTCCATTGCCAAGGTTCGACTGACAGTTTGACGAGTGATGTGGAAGGCACACGGTCAGGTCATGACTGGTTCATCATCACCACTGCTCCATCTGGACCTGTTAATAAACAAACACATAAATAAATAAATAAATAAATAAATAAATAAATAAATAGATAGATAGATAGATAGATAGATAGATAGATAGATAGACAGACAGACAGACAGACAGACAGACAGACAGACAGACAGACAGACAGACAGACAGACAGACAGACAGACAGACAGACAGACAGACAGACAGACAGACAGACAGACAGACAGACAGATAGATAGATAGATAGATAGATAGATAGATAGATAGATAGATAGATAGATAGATAGATAGATAGATAGATAGATAGATAGATAGATAGATAGATAGATAGATAGATAGATAGATAGATAGATAGATAGATAGATAGATAGATAGATAGATAGACAAAACAAGATTAAGAAACGTTTTATATTCAAAGTAATCTTAACTCAGTTGTGAACTCTCGCAAAATGAAAAATGCAGTCACATCATATATTGTTATACTGGTAAGAAAACAGTCAAACAGGCAACAGTGGATCATTGCAGGACTCTGAAAAACATTCTAAGGACTACTAAACCCGATGGTATATTTTTGCACTGTTTATATTTCCACTAAGGCTTATACAGTAACCTCTTTGTAATACTGAGCAACGTTGGCATTACGCAAAAGAAAACAAACTGGCTTTCCAGAAGCATTTGCTTACTCTGTGTTTCTACAGGTGCTGCTGCTTCCTTGCTTTCATTCATCTTGTCTCCAGTATCCTCAAGGATTTCAGATGGCTGATCGTCAGTGGGCATCATCACCTGGGCCTGGGACTCATGGTCGGACTGTGGTTCAGCAACTGAAAGGACTTCCATGTCTGACTCGGTGTCAGCTTGTGTAGGCTGACTAGTACCTTCCTCTTCTGAGGCAGTGACTGTCTCCTCCTCTGGAGCTTCAACTTCAGAAGCGTCCTCTACAAATGTCTCAGCTACAGGCAACTCTTTGTCCACTGGAGCTTCAGCAGAGATACCTGCCTCCTCAGAGGTGTCTTCTTCAGGTGAGGCCTCTTCAGGTGTAATGTTCTCTTCTGGATCTGGAGTTGGATTCTGATCATCATCATGTATCTCTCCTGCATTTTCTTCTACTGTGGGGCCAGAAGTTGTAGTTTCCTCAGAAGGCACCTCCTCCTCTTCTTCAGTAGCTGGAGAGGAGCCTTCTGCTGTCTCTTCTGCAGACACATTCCCTTCTGGAACAGCCACTTCATTAGAACTCACCACCTCTACAGCGTTCAGATCCTCTTCATTAGTGAGAACAACCGTTTCACATGAAGGCTCTTTCGCCATAAGATCTTTGGTTTCCTCGAGGTCTTCAGGTTGTAACACTTCCAACACAGAATTCAAACCCTTTCCATCGTCTTCTATATAACGGACAGCTCTCACCAAACTGGACTCCCCGACAGAAGCTGCTGCAATTTCAACTGTGGAGCCGGCTAGTATTTTTACAGCTGTAAGAAGATCTGGCAGAGCCTCTGAAGGACAGAAATTGAACAGCTTCAAAATTTTAAGTTAAACACGTGATCAGTCAATGACAAAGGTTCACGAGAAAAGGCGAAGATCTCAACTGAAACAATACTGCGCAGCAAAACAAAGACGCATTTTCAACTTTGTTTCACAAGCATATATTTGAGTAAACAAATCAGAATGGGAAGGTCACTAGAAGAATAGTATGATTGACGGTGACGCTTTCGAAATGAGACAAATATGGTGGCAAAGGACGCAGACAGACAACCACTTATTGACATTCTTAAACCTGAGTACAAATACAGACTGGTGGATTCTAAAGGGAATCAAAGAGAATTTATTGTGCAGAAAGTGATCAAACTTGGTAGATATTAACAAGACTGCGGATCCCCCCCCTAAAAATAAATTGGGGTTCTACTCAAGCACCCATTTAAGAAACAAGTTGGTGCAGGACTTGCCTCTTTTTAAGAGGAAGTCACCCCTAAAAATTATTTGTAATAATATAACCCTAAATCTCAGGTCACAACCAATCACGGCTCCGTTTCAGAAAACTGGTGAGTCAAGATTGGTTGTGTGGTTGGTAATCCCTGAGATGGATTAAAAAAACGTGAATTTTGCTGCATAACTCATATACTACAAATCCGATATTAATCACAATGCGGTGTTTAGATTCATGTGGCACATACGTACAACATATTGTAAAAAAAAAAAATGTGATGACTTCCTCTTAAATTTCTGTACCAACCCAAAAAACACAGAATCATTTAGGAATGCTCAAAAGTTTAGAAAAGTGTGTAAATCTAAGGTGAACAAGTCTCCAAAGAATTAGCCTGATCAACCTCATGCTGCTTCATTAATAAAGGAAAAGTCATAATAAATGCTTCTGTTTCTTCCCTTATTCTATGTTGGGGGGTTTTGGGAGGAATCAAGAGGAACTGAAGTTGTGGCCAACTTCTATAAGCAAACGCTTAAGGCATCATAGTTTCATGCTGCCATATCTGCACAAGGAACAGTCTCTGCTTCGGTGGGGGGACTAGGGGGAAGGGTCTTATCCACTAATGTTGTACCAGCACTCGCAGGCGCCTCTGCTGCCGTCTCCTCTGTGGCCTCCACAGGAGTAGAAACAGCTTCAGCCACTACAGATGAAGCATCTTCCTCAGCAGGTGGCTCGACTTCATCCTCAGTGGCAATAATCTCAGACACCACGTCGACATCTTCAAGTGTTACGCTCTCAACAATAACCTCGCTAGTGATATCTGCCACAGGATCTGAAGATGCAGCGACAGACTCTGTGACCACTTCAACTGGCACCTCTGGCTCCTCGACTGGGGCGGATTCAGGTGCCGCAATTGCTGTCTCAGCGGAAGCTTCAACTTCAAAGATGAAGAACAGAACAGAATAAGTTCTCTTTTACAGTTGTGAACTTGGTGAAGATTCTTTCATTCATAATAATTTGCAAGACTGTATTTTGATCATGATGATATTATTGTCATTTTTCCCCAATGTAAATAGCACTAAGAATTTAATACCCATAAAAGAAAAAACAAATGACTAATATTATAAAGCAATTTTTTCTTATATTATTAATTTAAAATATATATTTTTAGACGTATAATGTACCATATATGTATTTGTCATTCCTCATTATTTAAGACATAAAACAGCATTGACAACAACGCCATTGATAACAATCCTCATTACACTTGGGTGTTTATTGAAAACACCTTCCCAAAAAAGTGACACAAAAATCTCATTGTTCAGCTGCTTTGAGCCCAAAACAAGCATAATGAATTTGAAGACAGAAATTGGGATGGACATGCTATTGAGGATGATTATTCTACCATGTTTGCAGCCAAAACAAAATCAACTGATCTAGTACTCTCCGTACTTTTCTGTGTGTAAGGCGGTAGCTGACCCTTTGTTGTGGAGCCCATGTTGGCGAGTCTGTCCTCATAGCGCTCACTGTCACCAATAACCGTCTTGTAGGCCTATAAAACAGGACAAATGCACTAGTTGCATTATGGAAGACAACAACTGATTGAAAATGCGCATGCTTGGTTAATAGAAGCCTCAAAATTGGCAAAAGGCCCAAATGTGAATGGTTGTGTGTGCGCGTTGATGGACAGGCCATGAATTCAGACTGTATCCCGCTTTTGCATAAGCAAATATGATATATATTATACAATGTCTGAAGGAAAGTACAATTTCCCTGCTGGTTGAGGGGAAAAGACTTGAGAAAAACTTTCCATTATGAAGTAATTTAGATGGTCTTGATTTAACAGAGCTGGAGTTTACAAAAATAGGTAGGTGCTGTAGGATGTTGCAGGAAATGTCATGTGCTATCATTTGGAGCAACTGAACTAATTTTGGGTAAAATAGTTTGAGAATACATAGATAATTTTTTGAAGTAAAGTTGACATAAAAAAATGGATCTAGATTCAAACGCTTTTATTTCGTGCTACAACTAGACGAAATAAAATTGAGGAAATCGAACAGACGATTTTTTGTGTGTATGTTATGTATATAAATGTATTTTTGGAAATTAATAGATTCTGTAGCCAAATAAAGTGTTTATAGCACAACTTGGCCAACATATTTGTTCCGGTATTTATACACACAGACTTTGTTTAGGTTCAGTGGGTACGGCTAGAAAATAGTCTAGTGTAAATATTATAGAGTGCCTAACTTTTTATACCAATTTCCTCAAGTTGGAAATTGTTGCGTGTCCAGGCAACCACCAAGACTTACATATACGACTGCAGCAGTGAGCCCTCCTCCACACAAAACAAAGTACGTCATGTTTGTGGAGCCACCGGGAACCCCGAAGGCCATGTGGCGCACTGGCGCTGCAGATTGACAAAAAAAGAATAAAGTACACATGTTAATGAAATTCTTTATTCAAAGTTTTTGGGAAAAAAATCCAAAGTGAAGAGCGACTTGGTGCAAAGGTCAATTGCACTACGATAGCATCAACATGTTCCCATTCTGTAATCTTGTTACACAATGTGGCCCTGCTTATTTGGAGCCAAGGAGATGGAAAGATTTTGTAACAGCCAAGTTAAACACTAAACAATCCCCCAAAATTAAATATCCGGCAGACCACACAAGTCATTTGAGATTGGTATCAAATACGACATAGTCAGCCGATTTGACTTCTTGCGATCAAACTGTCCTCCAAAACAACGCTGCAAAAAGCTTCTTAACAGGCTATTGTTATCGCAGAGGACAAGTGAAAGTGGCCTGTTGCGAGTGAAGTTGCCGGTGTTTAGAGGATTGCCAGGGGTGCATGCAGAGGAGGCCATAAATATAACCACCTTAAACCCAAACCACTTTAATCTCATCTACTGTTCACACACAAACATTCTTCTGCCAGCACAGATAGGTGCATTCGAACAGATACTGTAGAAGATTACCGAGATTCATTTGTATGTGGATCGGTAAAACCAGGAACTGAATTATGTATGGGATATATGGTTGGTACAATGTGTTTAGATGCTTCTCAAATTTGATTTGAGCATAGAGATCTTTTCAAAATCTTTTGGAAAAGAAAGACAAATATGCAGAAGATGAACTTTGTTGTGTGTGTTTTTGACCTCAGACTTGTATAAGAAGCTTGCTTGATTTGCAATCTTAACAATTGCCGACTGTATCATTGTTTGAGACACGTCTTGTGATATGACAGTATTGTGCATTATTATTGCGCCACTCAGTTTAGCATCACTACCAGGTCTTGAATTCAGTATCTTCAATATTTGTTCAAGTCTCGCATGTCTTGAGTTCCACCTCTGCACTTGACAATCTACAATGTAGATTCTAAAAAAAAAAGTGCTCAGACTAAGGTACCCACACAAATTCATCATGTATTTGCAATTAATCTTTTCTAAACGAGAAAATATTTGTAACTTTGATGGAAAGCTATAAATCCTATTATTCTCTGTGACGACATCAATTATTATCATGTCTGTTTCTCTCTTTTTTTCTCCCAGGCAAAATGTCAGAGGTCATGACGTTCCAAAAGGTTGGCGCAGAAATTAAAACCAACTGTCCTGTTTTGAATGCAGAGATGCTCCTCCCCCCTTAATACCATGACGCTGCAGCACCTCGAAAGGCCAAGTACAAGTTATTTATAAAGGTAATCAGTTAAGCTCCCTTACAGAGTGAAAGCCTGTTAAAATGAACATGCATGCCGGATGAAAGCAGGCAAGATGGCACCTGAGGCGGAGGGGACATGTGCTCTTTTGACACGTGTGACAGATGTCACAATGACAAAGGTGCATAGTTCCATTGGATACAGTCCTTTTTCTCAGAATAAGAATGCAATATCCGGTAAATCCTGAAAGATTCACTGTTGTCTGAACTTTATTCATCCTGATTGGATGAATTGTTCTCACGCTTTTGGGATCCTAGACAGCCGGATCCTATCGCAGCACTTTTTGTGCAAAAAGCAGGGTACACCCTGGACTGGAGAGCTTTATTCAGGAAATTGAAAACACAAAAGCAGTTGAAGCAGTTTTCCCTTCGGCGGAATTCCACGTGCTCAAACACCAGTGTAAATGATGATCGAGGCAAGGATGCGTGAAAAGACAATGCTTTGTGAAAATAAAAGCCCTAAATCCTTTTTTAGTTCGCATGCACAGTGGGTGTTGTCATGCAATCATTCCAACATGTTACAAGCTAATATATGGACTTTAAATTCATGTTCATTGTCCCTTGGTACGCTTACATAATCTAACAAGATCCAGTAATGCAATAATTGAACACTGGAAAATGGCGAATTCTTGCATTTCAAATAACAAGCCACACACAAATGCAACTTTAAAATGGAGTCAAAGTGTGTAGTTTGCATTATTCAAATCCAATGCACAGGACACAGTGTTGCTTAAGCAGGACACTTTGAAAACTGAATGTTGGATTTCTACTACACATACCGTCTATTTAATCATTAAGCCAATAATTAAAAGGAGGATTACATATATTTGCTCACAGTTCAACCCAAACCCCATGTATGTAAAAGTTCCATTATCTCCCAAAGAAAACAAATGCGTTGAACACGTCAGAATGCAACAAGTCTGACCTCAGCAATTGGATGATGTAAAAGTCACTTCACTCAAACTCACCTTTTGTAAATGTCGGTGTGAAGAACCTCTGAGCTACCGGGCCGAGTCTCAGGCAAACCCGTCTACAGAACATTTTGCTTGATATAAGAAGAGACCGACAGCAAAACACCGAAAGCTTTCAAGGACTACTTTTGAGCCTATCTCTCTCTCACAGTCGCTGCTCGCTCAGTGTTGATGGATAAGACGTCATAACAAGCTGTTAAAAAAAAAAAGAGTCTCACTTGAATGCGCCCTAGCGGTCAGTCGACGCAACGGTAAGATTTTGTGCTTTTGATACTGGCCAAAACGTTGTTGTTGTTTTTTTTGCTGTGATTTATAGGGTTATAATAATTGACTAATGAACTAATAACAACAGTAATAATAACAGTATTGTATGACACTATTATTGCTATTTTAATGGTGAGAATAAGCGGTCCAGAAAATGGATGGATGTCTTGTTTATTAATATTATAAGTATTTATTCTATTTTTAAAATAACTCACAACAATAATTGTTATTATATTACAACACAGTATTTACATACCTACATACATACATACATACATACATACATACATACATACATACATACATACATACATACGTATATCAGTTACATCAGGTTTTAATAATAATAATAATAATAATAATAATAATAATAATACATTGAGATGTAGTTTCTGCTTCAGATTGTTTTTTCTGAAATAACTGCGATAAATCACAACGCCTGGTATGATTTTTTATTAAAATAACTGATGTGCTCGAATAAAACTAAAGACTCGATACGTTTAGTGATAGTCATAAAAATTACTGTTGACCGATGTAATTAATCCGAGCGTTATATGTATAGCATGTATCCGGCTGGTCCAATAGTGAGCGGTAATGAGCCAGAGCGCTGCTGAGCAGCTGGCATTTAAAGCACAAGAAGAAGAACACGGCCATACCGGAAAAAATTGAGAAAATATAATAGAAAATTAGCGTGTTGAACATAAACTCCCGCTGAAATGATGCTCAAAAGTTAAATTGACTTGAGATATTAAAAAACAACAACAGGTGAATTGCGGACAGGTGAGTAATATTGATAGATGCTGCCTTATCTTCGCAAGTATATCTACAGACGTAGCTCTTTTGCTAAACGTGAACTCGGAATGGCTGTAAACGTGATGTAAAATGTGTTTCTCTGCTGCCTTCACACAGGGGCAGGATGAAGGTCAAGATCAAGAAATGGAACGGAGTGGCGTCGTGGTTGTGGGTTGCCAATGATGAGAACTGTGGGATCTGCAGGTTGGCTTTCAATGGTTGCTGCCCGGACTGTAAGTAACAAGTTGAATACATTAACTTTCACTTATTAAGTGTCCAATGACATGCTTTCGTATTTCATCATAATAATAAACATTTAAACCTCATTAAATAGTTTACTAGTCACATCCACATCCAGGCATCCACCTCCGATTCACCAATCACATTTGGTCGAAACATACGGAAAATAAAAACTACTTTCGCCCTCAAAATGGACGTCCATCGGTGACAGACGGACAGATCATTCTGTCACAAAGGCGTAACGCCCACCTGTGGTTTTATATTTAATGTTACTAATGTGCACAGACAAATAACAGTACAATTTATATGCTGAGTTCTACAATAATTGTTTTTATTGTGTAACAAATAAGTATTATATAAGTCAATCATACAAAAAGGCTTCAACCATAAAAAGAAATCTCCCACTTGGACAGATTAGAGCTGCAAGTGGCTTGATGAGGACGTTAAACAGTATTAATGAGTGAGCTAAAGCCTCCAATCTGTTTTACAGGTAAGGTGCCTGGTGATGATTGCCCGCTGGTCTGGGGTCAGTGTTCCCACTGTTTCCATATGCACTGCATCTTGAAGTGGCTCAACTCCCAGCAGGTCCAGCAGCAGCAGTGCCCCATGTGTCGTCAGGAGTGGAAGTTTAAAGAATGAGCACAATGTGGAAAAGTTTTAGTCTTGCCTGTAAATATGTTTTTTTTTTTTTACTTGTACAGTGCGTCTAAACAAAACATGATCTGGTAACAATGTTTAATAATAAAAATTCACACTGATCATTTATTTGTATGTTCTCTCATATTTTTCAATACCATCATGACAGATATTAGCCACATGAGGACGCCAGAGCAAAGCATATTGGATTTTTATGTCTGTGACTAGGTGGCAGAAAAGTTGTATGAAATGAATCAGTTGGCTTAATATAACAAACACTTTATTTTAGAGGTACAAACCGTAACAAAAATAAGACTATACAGTTAAAATGTTGCTAGAATGCTAGATTTCATATTCATATAAAAAAAAAAAAGACTGCAGTTATTGCTGAGTCTGTTTCAATTGGTCAGAATCCATTAGGAAACCCTAACTCATGCTAGAATCCATTGAAAAGTATGGATTTTCTTTCTACCAGAAGCTAACCCTTTGGAGTATACACTTCCAAATGTGCAGCAAACACTTTCAAGATTCAAATGGAGCTGGCTGCTGCAAATCTATGTAGGAACAAGCCTCCTGTGTCAGACTTCCTTCCACCAGACATCCACGGTCACCTCCACTGTTGGATGCAGCTTTCTGCAGGATGCTGAAGCCACGAGATCTTTTCTCTCTTCCTTGTCAGAACAATTTGTGGCACTCAGTCGTTGTTGACTAGACCGAATAGGTCCAGCAGTTCCTTGTTCTCCGGGTCAATGAGGTCACAAGGCTTCTCTCCACAGTCGTTTTCCATATTTGGATTGGCGCCCAGTGAGAGAAGATAGCTGAAAGAAAGAAAGAAACATATCACCGTCATGCATTAGTGTCGGATTCAAGGAGGTCAATGAGGGGCGAGAATAAAACAGATTCCTTGGGTTCTTTTACACCGCAATGTCGAGAAGGTCTTGTCAGCATGTAATATACTACCTGACTGGTTGTGCGTCAGTGTTTGTGGATTGTTATGGTAACAAACTTTGTGGCTCACCGTGCAATGTGAGGGAAGCCGTCACTGCAGGCCATGTGTAGTGGGGTCCATCCCTCGTCATCCCTCTGGTGGATGCTTGCCCCGTAATGGACCAACAGTTCCACACACTCCAGGTTCCCAGACAGCACAGCCTCGTGGATGGCGGCCATGCCTTCACACACAAGCCATAACAATGTCAAAGTAAAAGTGGCATCTTAATTGACCCCCCCACACCCACAAAAAAAGAATATGCCAATCCACTGTGTAGTTTTATAATATCATCATCCACTTAACAAGAGCCATGGCTTAGTAATAACTAAACTATAAACACAGGTAGGCATTTATATTTGTGTAAAAGAACCAAAAAGTGATTGACAAGTAGGCCTAGTCATGCAGATTGGGAATGATTTGTATGATAGACAAAGTATCTCAATAAAATTAAATATTTAGTGAGTTAATTTTCTGAAAAATAAACATGCATACGAGTTCTTAGACTTGATGTTGCTGGTCATGAAGAGTAATTTTATTCTTTCAAATTATTAGATGAGTGAAACTTTCGTTTATGCATTATGAAAAAAAAATCCATATTGTATATTATTAGTGGATATTTTATCCATATTTCAAGTGGCATTTTTGTCATACATCTGGTTAGGAATTGTGTGGCCCCTAATAGCATTTATGAACTCTAATAGTAGTATAAGTGAAGCATTAGGCATTAAATTATAACTTATTAGTACATTTAGTTGTACTAGTGAAGACAGAGTAAATGGAGGTCAAAGACATCACATAAATGGGTTTCAACAGGCCCAGTGATAAGCCTCACCAGAGGGGTAGATGGTGTCCAGGGTGACCCTTCTTGTTCGGATGAAGCGTCCAATCCTCTCCAGCTCACCATGACGGACAAAGTCCTGGAAAACGATGTCATTGGGGAAATGCACATTGCGGATGGGCTTTTGAGACGCGGAGTTCTTGTACTTGTCCTGAGCATAAGCTCGAAGGGACACGGTCTGAGACGTAGGGAACTGGTAGTACTTCATTGTCCTCTGTCAGGGGGGTGGAAACAAAATTCAAGAGCAAAAGAGAGTGAGGTCCTCAATGATGTCTTTTTTGCTCAAATCAGTCGTCCTCTGTGTGACTCAACAGTGTGGTGCTGCTACTCTAAAGGCCAGATCTCCCGGCCTTAAACCTCTTTATACTCTCTGGCCAGGCTATTTTAGGGAACACTACAGATTGCAATGGCAAGACTTGGAAGATGAGTGGCCTTCAGGTCAGTGTTCCTGCCAGTTGAAAACCAGGACCGGTTTTCAAACCAGACAAACCGTCATGTTGCCCACGTAAGATAGTGGTGACATCAGATCAACATTCAGCGGGGAGGGATCTTTGTCAAGACTGCAATAGAAGGAAGGCACGGAGAAGGGAGAACTTAGCATCATGTCTATTTGTTAACATTCTCGTGGTACAAATAACACGTACTGCACACATACTAGGAGAACTTAGCAACAACATGGCTATTTGTCAATGTTCTCGTGACACGTACTACAGATATCTTCAGATGAAATTACAACAATCTAGGACGAGCAACACTGACTCATCAGTAAATAATGTAAACTGGACACACACACACACACACACACACACACACACACAGTGTAAGTCCTAAATTATTCGCATGCACGCGCACACACACATTTTGTCAACAGAATGTGTACTGGAAGCACATAGCAATCGATTACATTTTACTTTCAAAGATTTGGATAAAAGGTGCAAACGATGCAAATCCTCAGCCATTAAACAGTAGCCTTCTTGCCTACAAACTAAATGACAAGCCAGGTATTTTCAATATTTTATTGTCCATAAGTTTACTCTATATGAAGGTTTGTAGTCAGTACTAAGTAGCATTCTAGATTTTACAACCATTGCTAAGTCATTTTTATTGAAGTAGAAATGTTCATAGACTGGATGGACACCCGTTTAACAATCTTGGTAGATGTGCCATGTTACAGTTCAAATAAATAGACTGCATGTAAAGGTGTTTTAGATTTATTTATTGGCCACCATGTCACATTTTGCACATCAATCTGGATATGATGGAATGCTTTTTAAGTATCCTCCACTGCTGTACAGATGTATTACCTCACTCTACTCATGCAGCATCATACACAAATTTCATCAACCTGACAAGAAAAATGAGCCATTCAAAGCCCTCAAACACACACACACACACACACACACACACACACACACACACACACACACACACACACACACACACACACACACACACACACACACACACACACACACACACACACAAACAAATGTAGTGTACAAGTAGAGCGAAGTGAATACAGAGGGTACAGTATGAGAAAGGTGGTGGTGGTGCTGTGCAACTGCCCTTTCCGCCCCTATCAGATTAACAAATGCTTGCCGGGGACCAACAACTAATGGAGCACATCTGTCTGCTTTAGTAACCACAAAGAATCTCCAAAGAGGCATGAACACAGCGCGACTTATCAAAACTGGCTCCCAAATGAAAAAACATCCACGCCCTGAGTGCGTGTCCAAGTGCCAACTCTGCCCCAGCGAAGCCAACTGGCTACAACTGGGCACAATGGTCAAACATTAAAAAAATAACCCTAAATTAAAAAAAAAAAAAAAAACTCATAGTTAAAGCAATTAAATAAAACTGGTTTTTGTACCTCCGCCCCAAAGTTAGCATTTGTTCCTTTTAGAAAATGGTCAGTAGTCCCCATGCAAATTGAGGAGTTCTATTTTTGGGGGGGGTGACACGGATGAAAGACAGTAGACTCCGCCACCACTTACAAGGATGTTCAGATATTGGTTTTAGCTACATATGAGAAGGGGGGGTGGGGGGTGCTACACTGATGAATCATTTTAGTGAAAAATAACAGGTAATTTGTCCCCTGAGAGATCAATCCTTACAAAAGTTAGCATACTAAACCCTTGGAAGAAAACCCCTTGGGTGCGCATAGACTCCTGATAAAAGCTAAGGTGTACATTCTTGGGGGAGCAGGAATTGTTTGTCATTTTGTGAAATGGATCCCAATGCCAGTTTTACACACACCCATAAAAAAAAAAGGGGGGGGGGGGGGGGGGGCAAAAGTTGGCATGGCGTTCTACAGAGGTATCAGCATTGTGAAGGTGCTGTGTTTCTGTGTGCCCCTCTCCCATATAGAACAAAACCTGTCTGGAAAGAGAAATCGTGGCCAAGCTGTGGGCCGGCTGGTGGACTGGCAGGCAGCTAGACAAGAAACAATGGTCGCCGAAGAGGGACAGTCTATTAGAATGAGTGAAAGTAGTGTAGGTGAGTGGTACGTGGGGGCGGAGCGGTACTTTCTTCCAGCAACTCTTTACAGCTCGATGTGTCTGTTGTCCTCGCCGTCAGAGTCCTCACCCTCGTCCACATCGTCCGAATCCTGGAAAGCAGTGGACAAACAAAGAAAATGAAGACTTTATGGAAGCAAAGGGTTGATAGACACTAAAGTCTGGCTGAGGTACTGCACGTGTGCCACTGTAGGCGCAGGTCTCCATGGGTAAGGCCTAGTAAACAGTTCCAACAGCTGTTGAGGATATTTGTGGATAGTGGTTAGGGTGCACCGGAAATAGACTTCTGAGAAGGAGGCGTGCTTTTAAAAAATAAAAAATTGAGGTACAAGCAAAAATTCATCTTATTCAAAAAGGACTTGTAGTGCACATCAACACCTTTGGTCAAATTTAAATGCTTTAAGCACTTCCACTTTAAATGCCAATATTTCAGTTCAGATTTCTCAACATGTGCAATTTTCTTCAGGTATGGTAGGTTAGCTGAAGACTAAATTGTGAAACGTGAATGATGGTTCACCGTCTGCCCAAAGTCAGTTGGATTGGCTCCAGTACACCCATGAGCCAAGTGAGGATATTTGATTCGCGATGACCCGGCCAATTGGAAGGCAAAAAAGTGGGTCACTTCTAATGTTACAACCTAAAATCCCAATTTGTCCCTTCAATTCTTTTGGGGTTGCACCTTAAATGATTCCAAAAACCCTAACGCAAATCTTAAGAGAATATACCGAAAGGGGGAGGGGGACGACTCCATTTGCAAGGCACTCTATATTCAGTGAATGACTTTGCGGCACTTTTGCCACAAGACTTGACAATCGCACCTCAATGTCGTCTCCGTCATCATCGCCGTCGTCATCATCATCATCATCTCCAGCAGGGGCACCTCCCTCCTGACCACCGCTCTCCAGGAATTTGATGAAACCTTCAAGTGTTCTCTCCCCGTTGTAGTCAATCACCTGTTCAAATAACGGCAATTCTCAAAACATGTGAAAACTACAAATGAGTCTCAATACAACTTTAATTATCGGACTTAAATTAGGGTGCAGTCATTCCTTGACGCTAAACTGAGGGCAGCAATGCAGTAAGGTCATGCAGGCGGTCTCATAAGCAGTAATGTAATGACCTAAACCAGCAAAAGGTGGCTCACGTTTCTACAGTTAGCAATGCGAAATCAAAAGGCACTAATGACTGTTGGAATGTAATGAACCACCAATAGCTGCGAAAGAAACCGCACCAGATTCCAGCGGGTGTGATCAAAGTCACTTAATAGTTTCAAGTACGAGTGAAAGACCTTGCGTTCTTCTCCCGCAGGGAAGAATTTCAGAGTAGGGAAACTGTGGACTTTGACGGACTCGATCTCATTGGCTGTTGAATCCATCTTGGCCACAATGATGTCGGCACTGTCCTTGTACTTCTCTCCCAGCTTTTCCCAGATGGGATTCAGCTGCTTGCAGTGGCCACACCAAGGGGCATCTGTAACAACAAAACATTGATGAAATCATGGGTATTTCAAAGTGGCTTCCAACAACAAGCTCGAAACACGCCACTTTAGACAAATGCCACGTGCAAACAGAGATATACGGAACCAATTTCCATTGTGAGACTAAACAACACCTGTTGAGAGACGATCAGAAGCCAAACGACAACAGATTAAGACTACACCCAAAATAGCACACATTTGGATGGGAATGGCTGACAAATACTCCAGCAGTTATTTTTACGTGGATCTTTTCAGCATCAGTGTCTGGTAACAATTCAGACAGTAGGAGCGGCCATCAGACTGTATGCGTGGGGGGCATGGCCGTCTACTCTTGGATATGAAAAAGGCTTAGCAGGGATCGCGAGAAAGGGTCAGAATTTATGACTGCTAAAATTATCCCTTTCAACAGGTGAACCCTTTGGCCAATAAACCAATCTTACAGAATTCAACAAAGACGTTCTTCTTGGGATCAAAGGCGACGTCCTCAAAGTTCTTGCCAACCAGAACGTTGACAGGGTTTTTGTCCCAATCTTCGGGGATGTCTTGGCTCATCAGGTGAGGCTATAGGGAGAAGAGCGTACCACAGTCACTCCCATGTACTAGATCCTCTTGGTAAATCGATTTTTTTTTTCTGTCAAAGATCAGAGCTTGTCCTGGCTCAGCCAGTGCTCTCATTTATAGGGTGCTAAAATTCTGTCCACCTATTTTGCCGTTAAACAGCAGGTCATTGTTTGACTATTCAAGATTAAATGAGTATGAAAATCAGCATTGCCAGTTACGTTACCTTCAGTTTTCCTTCGGTAAATCGGGTGCAGAATTCAACAATGCCTTCTGCGGTGATGGCGTTGCTCTCTGGCTTGTACTTTGTCATCTCATCTTCCAGGGTGATGAGGCGGATGGCTGGGCACTCCTCCTTCTTCAGACCAAAGAACTCCAGGATGCGCTGGTTGTCATCGAGACTGCTGTCGATGAAAATGAACAGAATCTGGACAGGGGGGAGATGGACATAGTAACCAAACTTGGCTGGATGAGGGACATGAAAATGTTGGCAGTTTTCTTACCTGCCCTTTAAATGACTCTGCGGCTTTCTTAAACTGGTCCATTTTCTCCTGGAAGTCAGAGGCTGCTTTTGGCAGAAACATGAGAATGTGGGACTTGATCTCACCCCCAAAGATTTTAGGAGCAGTCTGTGGATGATAAGATACTAATCAGAGATCACTGACTTTGGACAGAAGATCGTCGACATTCAATTACCTGCTCAGTGAATTCGATGACGAGAGGCAGCTGGTTGGCTTTGACAAAAGACAGGATGGTTTCTTTGGTAAGGTCACCATCAAAGGTGTTGCGTCCTTCATCAAACTTAAAAACAGAACACATCGAAGTAGTCAGTATATGAAAATCACCCAAGGGCCTGGTGTTCCCATCGCAACACCAAGAAAAGATTGACCAGACACACCTTCCAAATCCCCCGCTTTTCCGGGATAAGAGGGCCACTAGGGTAAACGGAGTTTTATTGTGCGTTAAGAATAGCTTCGGTCAAATTGGGCAAGCAGCTCTTACGGGCACACGAGGGGCAGTTAACTGATGCCTTGCTGGCAGTGATTGAAATTTAAGACCCTGTTGTGATAAGCAGCTGGGGACTTTCACTTGCTTAACAGAGTCACGCTTGTTTAGCTGCCTGCAAAGCACCCACGTGAGAGCAATGTTTTTCATTAGGCTCGGGTCTTCACGTGACCACATGGCCGTCAACAACAAGGGTTGACTTCCACTGACGGTTGAGAGCTAAGCAGCTCCTGGTGCTGAGCTCCCATTACTAATGATTCACCACCAATGTATTTTATCTAAGGTCTTAACTATTGATATATGCAATTGTCTGTCTAGCAATAATTCATTTGGCTTTTTCACTATGCCACAGAAATAGAGAATCTTTGTGGATTTCCTCTTCAAAATATCTTACATGACTGCCTATCATCTCATTTTAATATAACATCTTCGATGCCAAATACAAGTATTGCATTTCTCTTTATTGTCATGACTGCGCAAATTGCACAAGGCCAGTTCTGTTGAAGATCTTGCCAAGTCCAGCGCGAGCAGCTCTGATGATAGTTATACTGTGCAAAAATGCAAAGACTCCAGCAGTAATCGCAGGTAAATTTACTGGGGAGGAAAAAAATGACATTCAAAAATAAAGTGCCTAACCTGTTGTGGCAGTTGGAAAATGTTAATTGAAAATGTGCCAACTTGTAAATGGCATGGCAACGATTGGCGGTGGAAATCTAACAATTACAGAAAAAGTCAGACATCCATTATCCAAACTGCTCCTCGGGAGTGTTGCGGGTGTTTTGGAGCCTAGCCCAGCTGTCTTCGGCCATTAAGCGGGGTACACCCTGAATTGGTTGCCAGCCAATTGTAAGGTACACCTCGAGACAACTGTTCACACTCCCAGTCACACCTTAGTTCAATTAAGCTACCAAGATGTTTTTTTGAATATGGGAGGAAACCAGAGTCACAACAAAACCAACACAGGTACAGGGAGCACATGCAAGACAGAAAGGCCAAACCCCAGATTTGAACCCACAACCTCTGGACTTTGAGGTGGGCATGATAGCCTGTCAACAACCACAACGATAGCTTTTCTTCACCACCTTTATAAAAGGTGCATTTTGAAAATGGACTTTGCACTCACCTTCTTGAAGAGAACAACACCATCTTGGGAGACCTCAAACTTGGTGAAAACGGAATCATCTGAGGTTACCCCAAAGGGAATTTCTTCTACTGCTTCCGCGGCTTTTATGAAGGCCACGGCCCCAGCAGACTCCAAATTCTTCGAAGAGAGGCCAAAAAGATATTGAAATAACTTGGACTTGAGTTCAAAGTCTCACATCTTGCATTGCATGCATGCTTTCTGTGAAATAACTCAGTTGAGCGCATGCGGACTACACTTATAATATTCTCTCACCTTGAAGAATCCAATCACCACAACTTCATGGTCAGCAATCAGTGCCTGTGCAGCCGTGACATCAGCCAAGGTGGTGACAGCGGGGCCTGTGCGCTTCTTTAGCCAATTGATAAAGTCATCTGCTTGCCTTCCAGCTGAAACAAGGAAACTCAAATAGGTTAACAAAATTACAATGCAACAGTCTTTTATAAAGCATGCATGTGATTTTCGAGTGAAAGTAAACATGTCTAACTAGGGTAAATGTTAAAATTGTGATGAGAAAAAGACTATTTGCGAAAATATACGAGAGTAAAAGTGGCCATAAATGTAAATAAGGTAAAGTTTACAAATCTGCTTTGATACAGCAATAAATTGTACTCAGTGATGTCATAAGCCTGTAATTCGCAAAGGCGGGTAACCGGGTTTAAAAAAAATATATCAAGTCAAGTTTATTTATATAGCCCCAAATCACAAACAGTCTCAAAGGGCTTCACACAGACAAACAAATTGACAATTATTCTCAAAGCATCCCCTGGTCTTAAGCTCTATAAAGATAGACTTAAAATAAAAATGACCACTATATTTTTCTAACATTCATTCTTACTCAATTTATAATGCCCACTGATGCTTGGACTTGAATATTTCCTTAGCGCCTGTGAAAGCATTCCCTCTCTGAACAAACAGAATGACCCAGAAAGAGGTCAGGGCGTCTGGTGGTGGTCAAACGCGTTTCCAGAAGTAGGTTTCAAGTCATGACGAGTGGTTTTATAAAAACCAACTCCTCTCCTGTGTCAAATGGAACAGAGCCCAAGCCACAGAGTAGACGTGACCGACTGCACATCTCACCAAAGTCTGACGCGACTCCGTATTTTACTGGTACCTTGAGCCAAGCAGTCTCAAATGACGTCTTGCAGTTAGTTGCCTCCCTTAGTTTAAGCAAAGAAAGATACACAGGGCAACGCCTGGCTCAATTCCTAAATGTTTTGTAGTCGGGCTGTCACGTGAATGCATTAATTCCATTAATGAACCGTGGTGCAAATTAACATGCTATATTTAATAATGCAATTGATTGAGAGTGTCAAGTGCAAACATTTCAAATTTGGCCAATCTATTAGATACCCGTAGTCTGCATTGGCACGACTCCCATCCATCCAGCTATGTTACACAGCTCCTTCCAGATTGTCTGGTTTAGATCTGTACCTTAAACATGCTCTCTGTGCTCGTCAGCCCACTGACCCTGGTAATGATTAGCCACGAATAGGCATGTAATTAGTACTTTTCATTATTGTTTGCCATCGTGGTGGTAGATATCACTCAGAGTGCAGTCAGAAGCATACGAGGCAACAAGTCATCGATAGACCCACCTATTTTAGCTGTGGTGCAACTTTGACAAAACTTGTTCACAACAAACCCTTTGCTTTCTGAAATACGTTTACTGGCAGAAGAAACTCATCGCTGGCGTTGATATTCTGTCACAAATTTGGGAACTTTTGATTTTTTTTTTTAACAAATCTATACCATTACATGTGGGTCTTTTTTTTCTTACAAAATATTAACCAATCCAAAATGCTGGAAATGGCTGGCCTGATGATGGAATGTTAATGACTGAATGAAAATGTCATTTTTGAAGTTTCCTGAAAAGTGATGATTTCGGAAGTTCGACAGCAATGTATTCCCCCCCCCCTCTTTTTGCTTTGATGGGAAGTTGAGGATTTTTTGGAATTGAGTGGTCATTGTTCCTGTATCCCACAAGAAGTATTCAGCCCAACACCAGTGTTTTGTTGTCTCATACTGTACAGCCCAATCGTGTTAGGTCTAATTAAGTTTGGATGCATGACTCAAGGGGTCAAAGCTCATGAGCACAGAGGAGACTTATGCAGAAGTTTACCCGAGTACTCTTTGGGGGATTCCTTGTCTCCTCCCTTGAAGAACTTGATGGTGGGGTATCCACGGACGCCAAACTCCTGGGCCAATTCAGTCTCTTCAGTTGCGTCAACCTTAGCCAGGCGGATCGCTGAACCCTCCGCCTTCAGCATGCCAGCGGCCTTGGCATACTCTGGAGCCAGGGCCTTGCAGTGACCACACCAAGGGGCATCTGAAGGATGTAAAAAAAAAAAAAAAAAAAAACACATTAAATTAGCAAGTAGTGGTCACCAACAGATTTGGAATAGAGCAGGAACAATTACAGCTACAAAAATTTCTGAATAGACGCTCTTCAGATCCACATACGCATGAAACAGGAGGATGTCAACCATTGCACCAACACCTAAAGCACCCGTTTGTTCGGTAAACTTCTATTGATACTTCCTATTTTTTTCTTCAATAATTTATTTTATAATCATTTTAACCACTGTATCTTTGTGGTTTGACATTTGCAAACTCACTTATATTGTAAAGCGTGAACATGTTTTACTTGCTAGGAGAGGGGACCAAAACCCCTCACCCATCAGCTGTTTTTGTGCTCAGGTTAAAGTAATACATGAGCGCCATCTTGTGGCGTCATAATTGAACGTGAAATGAGGCTCAAGTTAACTTATATATTGAGTATGTAATTTATACAAAAAAAAAACCATTGCATTGATAAACTTTTTAGGAGAAGAGCATCAATTTCTTAGATTTTCCCCATTTGCAACAATGTTCAATCAAGAAGCCTGGGCTGCTTGAGAAACACTCCAATAAACAATGGCATGGTGACACTGAGTCTTGAGGCTCCACAATGACATCTTTACATACTTAAGTCCATTATTTATTGTGTCTTCATTATTTTCCTTTCCACTTTCTACCAATAGTGATGTCCAACTGCATCGATGGCTCGAAAACATCTGCATCAAACAAACGCGTGCCACAAAGTGATATTCTTTCAAACCCCCAAGAACCTGACCAAAATTATGTGCACCGATTCATAATACTCTCGTTAATTGTAAAATAACAATTATGTCAAATGTTGAATAGTGTTTACAACTGCCCGATGTTTAAAATTAAAAAGCGTTTAGAAATGCAATTTTTATTTTATCAATTGTGTCTAAAATAGTATTTCATAACTTGAATTATTAAAAACAGAATTTTAAGTTCTTCGCCACTGCTTATAGTGATTTAGGTTTTGGATTTTTGTATCGTTTCAGTGCACTTTTAAAGACACTTTGACAGATTGTAAAAAAATAAATCTCATCCATTTATGACACACCAGACAAATGCCAGCATTGCATCACATTGCAATGTTTATTTGCTGTGTAACTGCGAAAAGACGTTCATCATGGACTTTGTGTTAAGTACACGTCGACTAAGCCCCACATCTCCACTGAGATCCCGCCCATCTGAGATCGACGTGAGCAAACAAAGCTTCATCCTTCCCATCCTCAACCAACGACACGGGGAGTCACGTAGTTAGGTGGCGGGTCAACTATCGGACTCCAGTTGGAACACTACAAAGTGACAGGGTTAAAAAAATCGTGTGGAAAGTGAAATAATCTGACGATTCTCGGCGTGTACGGGAGCTTTAGTGTAACGACACTATGCATCGCGAATCTGTCCACAAATTCCTGAACATTAGGAGACATTTGATCAACAATAAACTGGGAAGTAGAAGCGTGAGAGGACGGTAATGGTTAAGGGGCCAACAAGCCACTTGCAGGACAACCTGTCGAACGTGACAAAGTTTACCGCTAATTGCGACTGGCTAGTTTGCTAGCACGCTAACTGCCAAAACGACGAATGTGACGAAGCAATCCAATATTAGCGTGCAATATTTTGGTAGTTTGTCATACTTACAGAATTCTACCAGAATGTCTGGGTACGCTCCGAGAGCCTCCTCGAAGTTACTCTTCTTGAGGACCAGAACATCGTCTTCTTCAGAAATCTCAGCCCGACTGGCTACAGCTAACGTGCACAGGACGAAAAACTTGAGCATTTTTACCTAAGGGAGTGTTCTTCCGCTGAAAACAAAATTGGGCGGACTAATTTTTAAATGAAAAGTTGAGTCTTTCAATTTTCTTGTCAATTCTTGTTTAGGATTGGGCTTAGTAGCTTGGTATTTTGTGTCTACCGCGCTACTAACGTGGCAGTGCAAGCAGATATTAGAAGGGTGGTCTGTAGTGCGCATGCGTATTTATCAAGCCCTAAGCAGTTCGTGTTGAATTGTGACTGGACCACAGCTGTCCGCACCTGGAAGTAAAAGCCACGCTAGCATGAAACAGTAGAGGGTACGTCTCAATCCATTTTATTATATCCTCCTACTTTTCGAGTACTCGCTCCTCTGTTTAGCACCTACTCACCGGGATAGGCACTTGAACAAGTAAGGAATTTAAGTACGACAATGAGATGTATCCACTATGGTACGAATTTAAGACGTCAGTAAAGTCGCATCCCTTGAATGTGTTTAAGTCTATTTTTAATCAATATTATACATTTGTATAATATGATCCTGATCTGCACGAAGAACAAAGCTAGTTTGGATTTATTTTGATAACAAATTTAAATATAATAGTCCCTCTTTGCACATTCATAAATACACTATTCATTATTATAGGCACGGAGGAGGGGGAACATAGGACCACACATTTCCTAACTAGATGTATGACAAAAATGCTGTTTTAAATATGGGGAAAAATACATGCACACGAGCCAAATAATATTGTGTCGAATACTATTCAACAATTGTTGGCTGTTGTGTTAATCCACATGTTGCATCACCAGAGCTTGCCCTGTCGAATAGTAGTATTTAAAAGTTGCTAAATGCCGAGCACAGTGAAGATTCAAAACTTCACAGTGAAGTTTTGAATAAATGTACACGTAACCTGAGAAATAGCTCATCTGCTTCAGTCAGTGGCAACATCCTGAATCGTTGTGAAGTTGTTGAAACTGTTATCACATGAGGAAACTGAATCAACATCTGTGCAGAGAAAACTCAATACTGCAACAATAACACCATGCTTAACATGTCGGCTAAACAAACAGCAGTAAATGAAGAAGCTTGTTGATTTGACAGGGTGGGTACAAAATAAGCAGGAACTGGTCCAACTGGATTACCCTTTCATGTTCTTGCTAATCACAAGAGCACTTGATTATCATTAACCGTGACACGCGCAATATTCAATGTCAGACAAGAGTCACTGTAAAGAGAACTGTACTGAACTGTGAGCAATGCTCAATGTCGAGGCTGTCACCTAAGCTGTATTTCTAATGCATATCTCCTTTTTGGAGAGTATTGAGGACTGCATAAAAGACAGCTCGTGACCATAGGTGAGGGTATAGTTGTTTGACCAGTAAAAAAAAAAACCAACAACAACTGACTGCTCCTCTCGAATCAGAGATTTGACTACCCTAGTGTGCAATGTTGTCGAGGCGTGTCAACCAGGACAGCTGTACAACATTTATAGCCTTTAGGACGGTGGTTCTTAACTAGGGGTTCGGTGAGTCGGTCTCAGGGGGTTCGGCAGAGCATCCATTGCGAAGGTCCGAACACACCTGATTTATTGTGTAAATATGTGATGAAGCTTATCTGAACTGGTCTCGCAAAGGCAACAGCAGAAGTCACGCTGATTTACAAGTGTGTAATTTGTTTTGAGTTTGTGCATTGTGTTGGTTTTGTTTTTTTGATGTTCATGCACGGCTTATTTTGTGCACTAGTAAAAAACATTGATGTCTTGAATAAAAAAAAAAAATATATATTTTTTTCACTATGCGCATATGAAACTGGTTGGGTTCGAAACTTCCAAGGTTAAGAACCACTGCTTTAGGAACTCTGGGAACTTTATAACCACCTCATTGACTTCAATGCCAGAGGTAGAAGAGCCCACCTCATATTCCCCAGATTCTCCTTCCTCAAAGGAAGGCATGTTGCACTGCTCCCCCTCCTGAGATGCTGAATGGCGGACCAGAATTTCCTTGAATCATAGAGTGCATTTAATTGCTTATTTCTCATCTTTAGTTCTATTTTGTTTGTAATGCTTTTAAATGTTGTATTTTTTAATAGTATCAATAAAGAACAATGAGTTACCTTGTGTATGTAAATTAAATGGCCTTGCTTTGCCTGGTGAATTGACAGCAGCTATTTAGCTCAGAAAGTACAATTATTTGAGGGAAAAGGACATGGAAAAGCACACACACACACACACACACACACACACACACACACACACACACACACACACACACACACACACACACACACACACACACACACACACACACACACACACACACACACACACACACACACACACACACAGAGCATCTGAATTGCTGTTTTGACCATCCCAATGACGTTACAGCATTAAAGTTTAATGGGATTTTAACAAGTATGTTGGCAGAGTGTGTTGAGCGAGGCAGACCACGTTGAGTGCCCAGTGCAGTTGCCATGCCAACGCTAGCAGTACTGGCTCATGTTAGCCTTGAAGTAATGAAGACATTCATGGAATATAGATTCAATGGGACATTCATTTGCATTAAGTATGAACATGACGCAAGCTGACAATCTATTTACTGGTTCATCAAATTCATGTTGGAAAAAGACAGATTTTGAATTGGTCTTTAAAGATGTGATGTATACATCTATTAGTTTTTGTTTTTTTAAATACTATTGCATTTTTTTTTCAATGCCTTGCCCTAGAGCAGTATTTCCCAATTTTGGGTACTCTGAGGGTACTGAGCAAATTGGAGGCTTACTTGGAAAAATTGAAAAACCTGTGGCATAGCCACACCAAAATCACAACAGATGCGTATTAGCCCAAGTGTCTCATTAAAGTTTGTACTTTTTCAAGTAGTGCAATGTTCTACCACTTCACTAAGATAACATACTGCACACGTGTATCATTTTATTGTTAGGCAAGCAGGACAATCTGTGAACACATGCCCATGTTCACTTGCTGCCAAAAAATGGGACTTTACTATTCATCAGAGTACACGTTTGTGGGCACTGTTGTACACAATTTCAGCAGGCAGGGTAAGGACAGGTAATTAAATTTATCAGACACTCATGGAAATGAATTAGAAATTGAGCCAACTACAAAATGAGCTGAGGAAGTTGTAAGGTAGATTAATTTGCACAAGTTGCCTTAACATTTCATCACGTTTCCAAAAGCACATTTAAAAAAAATTTGATTTCCCAAAGAGTCAAAATGATATAAAAACACAAACCGCACTGATGTTGGTTGAAAACATATGAATAAAATTGAATCTTTCCTCTTTCATCTATAACCACTTCAAACAATAAAGCATATGGAACAATAGTTGTTCTGTTTGTATGATTGCCAATGTTTTGTGATGTGTTTTGTTGTATTATTTAATGTTGTACAAAGTGCTATGTTGTGAACAGCCGACACCTGTTGCAAAAGTGCTATTGTATTGTATAAGAGGTATTAAAGGACTCTAAAGGAGAAATTTAGAACAATAGTGCTTTACCAGACAAAGTACAATATATTAGCCTGATTCTGTAAATCAGTGTATGTAGTGTTCTTTGACCGCTAGATGACGCTGCAGGCCGCATACAATGAGGAAAGGTATAGGATTAAAGGCCTTTTACTGATACAGTGAATCAGTATAACAGTAAAAAATATAATACATTCATAAAGCTTTGGTTTGAAAACTGGAATAAAGTGTACAATAGATTCATGAACGAGGCACGAACGTACTATTTCTTTTTGCCCCCCCCCCATTTTTCTATCGGAAAAAGAAAAAATAATATCAAGGCAATTTATTTGCTTCTCATACAATGGTTGGAGTAATACATAACATTTAATAAGGGGGATCCCTTAGAAACAGGAAAAATTCCCAAATATGAATATGAAAACAAAACAGCAAAATAACGAATTCACCAATCTGCGGGTTCCGAACTGAATATGCATGCTCGACTGTAGTTTTAAATTGTAATGTCTTCATGATTACCACTAGGTGGCAGACATGTCTTAGTTGCGCTTACAGTGAGTCTTTATACTGCGCTGCACTAGAACATGAATAGGCCTAATAATTAATCATTTGAAATTATATGCAGGACATACATAGTCATTAGAAGCCTTGATAATGTTAACATTTTGAGTGAGTTTATTTTTGTGAAAAAATGTACAAAATGAATTCTTGCATTTCATCTTTGATTTCTTGTTCAGCAGTTGCTGTCCTTGAATGGTATTTTTTTCATGAAAAATATTTTTTTTCGCGAGAAAATAAATTACACTGTGAAGTTATTTTGCCGTTCAGGCAGTGGATCTTTAATCCACGCAGTGAAAAATGTTATATTAAAAATGTATATTACAAGCATGTATGCATGTATTTTGTCCATGTTTAAAATAGGATTTTTGTCATGCACCTGGTCAGAAAGTGTGTGATGCTCTGTGGTCCTCTGGTAACAACGATGAAAAATTGTGGCCCCCTCCATTATTTAAGTTGCCCATCCATGAGCGTACCCAGTCTCTTGCCCAAAGTCAGATGGGATCGGCTCCAGCTCACTCGTGACCCTAATGAGCAGTATAGAAAACGAACGGACGGATATATTATATTCAATATATAATTTATGGTTCAATTCACAAAGTGAGGGAATGGCCCTCAAATACGCTAGCTATTACTGCTACATCTTGACCATAAACAATGACACAACACAGCAAAAATGACACATGCCTTTATTAATGAGCAAATATTTACAGCAGTCATTTATGTTGCTGATAGAAATGTCAGAGGTGCTACAAGAGGGCACCCAGTGCATTTATGACATGTGAGTGTCATGGAAAGAAAACTGTGCGTGATGAATATTAGCCTGACTAATCCACTGGAACTGGCAGATCCTGGCAGTTGCTGTGTTCAACTGGATAGTGATTCATCTCATGTTGTTCACCATTCAGATCAGCGTATTCCACAGAACCCTGCACACAGTGCATCATTGGGCGTTAAAGTTGATTCAAGGATGATCACTTGGTCATATTTGCCCCCCCAAAAACACAGCATACATTTTTTTTATGTTAGGAATAATGACTGTTGCAACAAATGGAATCAAGTTGTTCAAGAACAGAAATGATAAAGCTGAGTCTGGCCTCAAGGTAATTTGACTGAGGCGCAGCGCTGATCTCGGAGGCCGATAAGGAAGGAAACCCCAGCCCAAGCGGCTTTGTTCTTGTTTGGAAAATTTGACGGCGGTTTCCCTCTTGCTGTGGATCATCAGCCTGCTGAGGGTCACTGAAACAGGGAGGAACTGAAGCACGCCATGGAGTGGTATGTAGAGGGAGTAGTGGTATGAAGACAATACCACAAATAAAATGATCTGCATAAAACTACACCTTAACTAAATATTTTATATTGAAAACAGGAATGGGGGAGAATGTATCACTCTCACTGTATATTGTGGTGACCACTTGTAGAACATGTTCAAGACAAGAGTTGTATCAAATATTTGATTTATAAAGACAATAGTCAGTTTTAATAATGAACATAATCTGAAATCACTCTCTGCCATAACTGAGCATTATTACATTTGGAAAGGCTTAATATTCTCTCCAGCTATTGGCGTGGACATCAAACTATTTCATTCTGTGGCTTGTCATTGTATTTTACTCTATTTTACAAAATCATTCCAATAACGATGTCAAATTCCACTTCATTAATGACCTGATAATTATTATGTAACAGGATTGGAAAACTACCTGAATTGAAAATGTACTACCACTCAATGTTTTGTTTTCTTCAACTAGAGTTTGAAGAACCTGTTAAGTGAATTAAGATATTTGAGGCTTAAAAGATCATTCGTGTTTGATATATGGAAAGACTGAGAACTGTTGCTACTGGACTGTCCTAAAAATGATATCAATGTTTGTAGTGCTATAACTTCTGAGGGTGGTGGTTAAAACACTCAATGTTCGATAACGAGATCAATATTTAGCCTGGTTGAACGGTTGTGATTGCAGGAAACTTACATAGCCATGATGGTCATCGGCACCTACAGAAAAAAAAAGGTCATAGGTCAGGTTTATTGGATGTGTATTGTTCATCCTCTGACATCAGAGGGAGGCTACTCATCATGAGTCATTTGACAGATGCGTGGACACGCCTGACCTTGCTGACTCATGTTTGTTTCACCGCCACCAGCAAACAGAACGCCATTTGGTTTTACCATTATCATTTCAAACCACAGCCTTATCAGAATGCAAAAATTCTTTAGTCACTGTTGAAAAGGAAGTCTTAGTGCACAGAGGGATGCTTGACTGCATACTGCATCTGGCTGCTGTATCAATCGCAGGAAGCTTCTTCCAGCAGTAACGGGAAATGGTGAGTTCGGTCACTTAGGTTGAACCTAACCCATCAGTAATATAACTCATTAATTCCATAATCCTGATGACACAAATTTTGCATCGAGCTACACAACATGGGCAACCCATGGCCATTTTCTCTCTTCCACTTTCAAATAATGACTTTACTTTATTCATTCGTGCTTGCAGTGATTGCAATGGCGCCAATTCTTACTGAGCCTTTTGCTGATGATTTTGTAACACAGCCCAGCCTTGTGCAATCTTTTGACAACTCCTGCCCAATGTTGGTAGAGAGACTGGAAGGTAAAACAATGATTCCCGGAACTGGTGAGATAAGATCAGTAGTAATGTTTGATTGTGTGAATCTCTGTGCCAAATTACCACCAGCCAATTTGTAGGAGCTAGAATTTTGGCTGGAATGTAGTATAGAATTTTAGTCAGTAAAAGGCACAACATTTTAGATCTTTTAATTGTGTTTTTAAAGAGATGTTTTATTGGCTGATATTCGGACCATTACCATAACTAATAAATGAGCAGAAATTTAGAGACTGTTATTAAAATGAGTAAACTTCAATATCAAACTGATCATTTTATTCCATGAGGTAACTTTAAAGACATCAAACTCACCATGCGGAGAGTTCTGGAGCTCGCTGTAAACTGTTTCTGTGCCTTTCTTTAGTGGTGCTGTTGATGTAAAAATCAACACATTAGCCTCTTTTGTCAACAAAAGGCAAGAGGGTCGAGATAAGCAGTGTCTGATGTATAATTAACAAACGCAAAATTGACAGTGGTGACATTCTACAGTGTTGAGCTCACAGGACATTCACATGAAGAGTGGTCCCGTATCAGAGCCCCACTCAGCAATTAGCTCAACCCTTCCTGTTTATAGTATCTAGAACAGTCTTGGAAATCCCACCAGTTATCCCAACAGTTCTAACTACCTGGAGATGTCTTGATTAGGGGTAATTAGGCCCCACCTAGGAAGTGTTACTCCCTTATCGACTAAGGAGATGGGTTTTTTTTAATGGGGAGATATGAAAGGGAGGAGAAATGAATGTCCAGAATGCACAAGGGAAAATTTAAACGCATGATGTGTAGTGTGGGACAGAGAAGAGTGTGGTGGACTCCTTACCTCTGGAGGGGTCCGCTGGCTGAGGATGCACCACCTCAGTGTACTCCACATCAGGCTCATTGGACACCATGCTGCTTTCCTCATCATTTGCTGCATTGCATCATGAATAAAAAAAATTCATGGTAAGTAATCACAGTTGGTAAAGCTGCTTTGCTAGCCTAAACATGATGAGAAGCATGTACCTACATTTAAAACCTAAATTCTGTATTTGTTCCTTGAAATTCTCATTTCAAAAAGCGTGCCACTTTAGCATCTCAACCTTTTCGAAATTAAATGTCTACAGCTTCATTGTAATCAGGCCTTACAATGACAATAGTAAGCGGACATGCTCACCTGTTACAGGCGGCCGCTCACTCCACACGCTGATATCTACTCTCTCCACTTTCCCTGTATGGAAGAAATACATGCACAATGAAAAAAGTAAGTGTAGTTGGACTGAGTATCTGCTGTTGGGGAGAACCTAGAAGGACATACAGCAAATGTTAATCAAAAACCCAAATTACAGCAGTTAGAATATCACAGCAGTTTGTGAAGAAACATTATAATTCTTTTCCTGATTCAAAGTTGGTAAAAGAGAAGAAATGTAGCAATCTATGAATAGCGTTAGTCTTATATTTAGTATTTAGCTTTCTTCTGTTAGAATAATTCAGATTATAGCATGCGCTTAAAACTTTGGAAAAATGATCTCTTTTAAAAAATAAATCACTTAATTATAATTGTCAGAGAATTTAGGGACATCTGAATGTGTTCATTTAGCCAGCTCACTGTGTTTCAGTGTGTAAACTATTATGCATTAAATTATGGATCCTAAACTGCATTGCTTATCCCCAGCTGGTAATGTTATCTCAAGTCGCTTAAAAAAGGTTTATGAGATAAATTTCCCCTGCATGCTACACACATTCAAACTAACAAAAGCTGTTTTGTGTCAACATAGGAAGTTTAGCGCAGAGTCCATTGTTTTACTCTGTAAAGGAAGTCACTGCATGCATTCCTTTTGGGGGGAATAAATAAAGTTAGCATGAAGACTGTTGAGAGTTTTGCCGCGGTCTTGTGCGTATGACTTTTTGTTGGACATAATTCATAGTAAAAAAAATAATCCCCCCTTCGAAGTGTTTTTCTAAATTGATTTAGTGTCATACATGCAATACCTCCAGCAAAATGAATGGGGATGACACGCATCTAAATAGAACCAATTCATTTATTCTAAAAGGACTTGAGCAAAGTCAAGGAATCAACCAAAATATACACACAGAAATGTCCTATGATAGTGATAAAGCGATCTGAAAAACAAACAGTTATCAACGATGTTCAAAAATACAAAAGCTAAAGTCTTAACATTGCAAAAACATGCACTCGCCGACACATGGCATACAAAGAACCACAGGACAAAGACAGTGATGTTAAATAAAAAAAAATAATAAAAAAAGAGAAAAATCAAAGGCCATCTTGATTGCAGGGGGAGGGGAGAGGGAGCAGCAGGAGGCGAGTCATTTCTCTTGTAACACATCCTTCTATGTGAAAAAACGTGGGGGACAAAAAAAAAGCTTCCTTTTTTTAGGGGAGAATCTTCAAACATTTTTTTTTAAGTGGCTCCCCGTCCCTTGCAAAGCAGGGTATCTCTACACTGTGGCTGGAATACTGAAGCTGCTCCTGTTGCTGATGTCAGTGGGAAGCGACAGCGCGCATAGCTCGTGTCCCATTGGTCACCCTCCCCTCCATGCCATCATAGTGTGGCGCTCCGTCTGGAACAAGATGATAACGGGCGCTCTAAACAGTTTGTAACACTTGACAAAATAATTCACCAGTATTCAAACTCTAAGCAGCATCTTCCTGCTAGTCCAGACACGCCCCCCCCCCCCCCCCTTCCATACAACAAACCATTCCTGTTTTGGTTGCCTCAGGAATTCACAGAGCAACAATGTACATGCAAAATGTCTCACGTGACACTACCAAGATATCATGGACAAAACAGATGTTTATATTCAACAATGCTCGTCAAGTTACAACAATGTGACCCCTGCATGCATATTAGATCATGGATGATGAAGTGAGGATGGATCGCAATGGCTCCCACATAAAACATGCTATGAAAGGACTAGTGGTTGGAGGAATGACTGATGAAGACAGCCGGTCGATAACAATAAAAAAAGTCAATAAAAAAAATAATCTACCTGGGGCTGCATTATTAACCTCTGTGTCGTGGGTTAGAATCACTGTTAAAGAGTCATCTGATTTAGGGCTCGAAGGCTTTCTGAGAAATGGTGAGAATAAAGTCAACTGGACAAAATCCAACACATGAAGTCTACAACATATCAGATGACTAGAGATTTTGTGTTTTAAATTTATAAAAAAAAAAAAAAATCTGACTCATTTACTTCAATTCGTAGGTTGAAAAATTTTCAGGATTAAATGAACGAATACTGAATTGCTAGCTAAAACCATTGTAGTTGTGACTCAAGCGTATGTGCTCATAATGGAAGTAATAGCAATCTCTCAATGGACTCAACCAAGCAGGACATAAAGCAGGGCGTTATCTGACAATTTTCTGATGCCGGTTCTGATCCAGTCACAACATCTTGGGTGATCCAATCACAAGTAGACAGTTCTGAGTCGTTTTATTTTTTTCAAAGGAGATAAAAACATTATTTTCATTAAGAAAGTCATAAATGATTTAGCTAGTTCAAACGGTTGGAGTAATCGTTAATGCTCAACTCAAATCTTATTAATTTTAATTCCTGTAAGATAAAAATACTTATCCAATGTGGATATTTCAATGATAAATAAATAATTATAGTATGCCAGAGAAATGTTTGATTTTGCTGATTGCAATCGTGGAAACTCTGGTTCTAGAAAACATCACCATTACGAGACAACTCCCTCTGTGACTGAAACAGTTCGGCCTGACTCGTCTGTTCGTACAATGAGAGGAAGTGGAGGCATTATCAAGACGTAATATTCAGTCTGTGTTTTGTACTCATAAAAAAACTGCACATCTGAACAAAATGTATCAGTTGTGAGACTATTTCAAAAAAAATAACCAAGACATTACACAGAATTTAAACATATATGGTACATACGGCAGTGACATGACCAAGTCATGGATGTCACTCCAAAATCTCTGAAAAGACGTGAAGAAAACTGGTCAGGGAGGCTGACAAAGGTTTTAGAGCAACATTTCAGGAGCTGCTGGAATTTGAGCAAAGTACTGGTGGCGTCCTACAACAATTTCCTTCGGATGTGTGGATTGTGGGGTAGAGTGGCAATACAGAAGCTAGGCATCATATTGCCAAAACATACGGGCAACCTCCCAAAAGCAAGTGAGGTAATGTTTTATGAAGTGATGAAACCAAAGGTGATGTTTCTGGCCATGTTTCCATCACATATGTTTGACATAAAAACGAAAAGGAAGTCAAGCTTACTTCCATTGTAATAGATTGAGCTGAAAAGGGCTTTGAGAACTGCAGCTCTAACTGTGACTTAATGTGAGTAGACTTTGTTGTTTCTGTGGGATGATCTGAAGAGGGGAAACCAGAAGTGTGCCTGTATTTGGAGCTCTTTGACAAATATGAATCAGGAATCGACTCCTACCCAAAAAGAGTGAGTGCTGAAATCAAAACCAAACGGAGCTTCAACAAAACATTGGTTTAATAGTGTCCATATTCCATATTAGCTTAGAAATTGTTCATCTGTAGATACCTAAGTAATTGTGACAACAGCACATCTTTAAGTTGGATTTTTGATGTTATCACACCAGTGTTCAGAGCTGTCTAAATTGTTTGGGTCACCCAAGATGTAAGCTTTTGGCTAGCCAGCTCACCTTTTAGCCTCAGTCTCAGCCAACCTAACAATACCCATACACCGTGACTAACGCAGCTATACATCATCTGTCATATTGAGAGGAAGCAAGTAGTGGAGCCAACTCACACTGACAATTCAGCAGCTGCTTCCCTTTTACCTATAATAAGAGAGGAGATGTGAGAAGAGCAGGAGGAAGTGGGTGGGAGAAGGTTGCCTCACACGTAGTCAAAATAAGGAGGTGTGATTTGCTGTGGGATTGTAGGTGTCTCTACCTCTCTTGGACCTGAAGCATAGCACAATCCCCACCATCAGCACAGACACCATCAGCAGACAGAAGCCCACAATAACCGCTTTCTTCCAGAAGGCTAAGCGCACTGCCGAGAGAGAGAGAGACAGTACAGTCAAACGACGAAGGAAGTTTGTGTCATCGATGAAAAGAAAGCATGCTTCTTGAGGATTGTCAAGATCCCTTTTAGCAAGGCACTGGATTTGTCACGTTGCTTTCTGGTGTTTTGTTTCTTATTTAGGTGCACTTTTTGTCAAATAAACTCTGTAAACCTTCTCATGTCTGTCATGTTTGCGTTGGGGTCCAATCACTCGCAATTTGGAAACATTTTGATGCCATTGAGGTAGAATTGTGAGGTAGAATTTAAAATGTGATTGCTCAAAGACGGGTTAGCAATTACCATGACGCAAAAGCAAATACTAAATGGTAAAAGTTGGTAGACAGTTAGTGGTGATTTACATTTCAAATGAAGACCTCTGTCAATAACAATATCTCTCCACTATTCTAATGAGAGTTTTACCTGCCACATATTAATGTTAATGTCACATTAACGGACTAAAACAAACACCGCAAAATAGCATTGATTAAGCTATTTTATTCTTATCCAGCATATGACTAAACATCCAGGTCCTCACCTTGTATGGTGACTGGTGCGCTGCGGACCACATTGTTGGCGTGATTGATGGCCTCACAGTAGTAGGTGCCACTGTCACCTTTGGCCAGAGCTTGAATCTGGTAGTCTGTATTGTTCTTGTTTGAGGTGGTGGTAAAGATCGGGTTGTTGCTGCCGTCTCGATACCACTTAAAAGTGATGGGCGGGGTGCCTTTCACACCACAGATCAGGAAGAGATGATCTCCCTCTGCAATTTCCGGCAAGACGGGGATGACCGTGAGGGTCGGATGAGACAGAGGAACTGTGGAGGAAAAGCCAGAGGAGGGCTGTTATGCAAATAGTTACCTCACCATGCCACATACAGCCAATATTCATGGGAGCAACCCTCTTTGCTCGAAACGTAGTGCGCTCTGGGATTTTGGTCATTATTTTCCGCTGTTTTTAAGTTTTGTCATGGTGTATCCAGTTATTTGTCACAGGCCGTGTGGAGAAGGATATACGGAGGGTTAGGGGAATACATGCAAGTCGTCCCACTATAAATCACCACCAAAATTTGACAAACCCTTACAATATGTCAGGTTTAGTTGCTTTCACTCCATTTTGCTATGGCCAACTAGGTTTCTAAACTGTACTGTTACTACCGTGCCATCTTTTTGTCATGATTCAAAATTCTCGCCAGTCAAGACTGATCGTGTTTGATTATCCCGTTACCCCACGTTCTCTCAAGACTTCTTATTTTGTCCATCGTGTCCTGAAATGGGTCTGTAAATGTAGCATAATTGATACCCACAAAAAAGGCACAAAATGATGACAAAACACTTTTGGTTAGTATTAGACAAAGCTATGGCCTGAACAAAAGATTTTCCACTGAATATATCGTGCTTGTCATCAAGTTGTCAACAAATGGTGGCAAAGAAATAAATCAAATAAAATCAATTCGACATGGCTTGGGCCTGAGCAAAAACAGAAAGCAGGCAATAGGTGAGATAGTCAAAGAAAAATGGAGGCAGGGTCCCCCCCCAAAATCTACGCATGTGAATTTGAAAGTGTTCACTGTATAGTAAATATAGGATCTACAAACTTGATGTGTCAGATATTTACCAACAACAGTAGCCTCCAGTCTTTTGCTGAGTGGCGGTTCCTTCGGACTGTTTTTGGCCTCACACATCAACCTGTTGATTTCATCAGGCTGGTGGATGGTGACGGTGAACAGAGCCTGTTCAAAAGGCATTTTGACACTGGCCGTGCTCAGAATCTCGTAGTCTTTCAGCAAAGTGTAGTTTATGGGCAGGCTGCCGATGTCCGACTGGCACAGGACCTTAATTGGACGTCCCAACACCGCTCTGCCAACCACTGAGATCCTTGGTGTTGATACAGTTACTGAAATGGGCAACCACAACAAATGGTAAATTGACTGCACTTATTTAGAGCTTTATGGACACCGTATGGTGCCCTAAATACTTATAGAATCCCTTACATCCACTCATTCACAGGAACAAACTTAGAAATTGACGATAATAGATAATTAGATGAGATATTGCATAGATTGATCATTAACAATTGGTAATACCTGCAATACATAACCAAATATATTCATGGTTGTGTGTATACGTGTATTACGTTTTACATTGTGGGTGTGCTGACTAAGAGGCCTGGTGAACCCTGAATGGTCGCCAGCCAAGTGTAGGGAACCATATCACAGATCACGACTAGTTGGTCAAATAGATAGTAGGCCGGAAATGGTTCTGGATTGTAGTTTGGCTGGTTTAAAGGATACCATTATCCTTTGAAATTGTGTGTGTGTGTGTGTGTGGGGTGGGGGGGGATTGTGAAATTGTCAAAACAATGTCTGTCATTTTCAAAATATGACAAAACTGAAATGAATATTTCCGTTTTTTACATGTTTTAATATCTTATGAGGGGTAATTTACTGAAGTTAATATACATATATTTGAATATACTAGGATACAAGATATACATAAATTGTGTAATTAGTTCTGTGGAGTGCTATGTAATAAACGTGGTAAAAGAAGCTTGCATGCTCACCTTTAGGAATGACGGTCAAAGGTTTGCTATATTTCCTGATGCCCTTGGCTTGAGCGATGCAAGTGTAGTTGAATTCGTAGAGCAGAGCTTTGCCAGAGAACACGCCAGTGCTCTTTGGGATCAGAAGACTCTCTGGCGGATCCAAACTATAAGTCAACTCATCCCTGTGGAGCCTCTCTGTAGCGAAGCTGTCACTTTTGCAGCTCAGCGTCATGTGGTCCCTTTGAAAGACTTTGCTTGGAGACATTGAGAGCGTAGGCACTGAAAACAGCTCTGTGGATACAGTCAATAAGATCAGGCATTAACATCAGTCCACACTTTACATTATATTTGGACTTCAAGGACACAGGGAGAGCTGGTCAGAGACTGCGGGAGGGCCGGATGTGGCCCCTGGGGCCGTACTTTGCCCAGGCCTATTCTAACCACCCGATTTCTGCGGTTACCTCGCGTTGACATCATACTGCGAATCCTAAAATGTAGAATGTACAACCATGCAGAACAAGATACTTACCAGTCACCAAAATCTTTTTTGTATCAACCTTCACAACATTTCCCATCTCCAGTCTGCACTCGAATTCCTCAGAGTCCTTGGCCAAGGCGATCATGCTGTGGTTGACATTGGTGTCCCCCCTGCTGAGAAGCTGGGTCCCACGGCTCAGGTAGAGATGAACGTTTCCGTGCGTGTCGGGCATGAGGTTTCTGATGGTGCACGTGATGTCAATTGTGTCTCCTTCATAGATATTGCTGTAAGGGAAAATCTCCAAAACTGGCGTAATGGAAAGTTCTGTGGAGACAAGACCAACTAGTGTGAACAAATTCTTTATGTTTAGCAACGTCAATGAATTACACTACATTATTTCCCGTACCTCTGACCGAAATGGTGACAGTGTTGCTTTTTTCCGACCTGAAGAAAAACGGTGTCACCAGGACGGTGTAGGCACAGTACATCTTGTGAATGCCAACAGTGTTGAAGCGAAGCTTAACTTCAGACAGGTTGGAGTTGACCCTATCCTCTAGGATCTCCTTGGCATCATCAAAGAAATAGAAAATGATAGAACCCGTTTCTCCTGGCGCTGAGCATATGGCTGTTACCTCCTCCCCCTCACTGACAACAGCATTGTTCAAATGAAGCAGGGGTGCAGACAAACCTGTTGAGTGACCAAACATATAATATATAACCAAAATGATTTCATTTATGTCTTGTTCATGGTAAAATTACACGTTAACAGCCACTTGTTTCTCGGCACTCAATTATAACTGACCAATGAAAATGAAATAAAATAAAATAAATAAATAAGTAAATAAATGAATAAATAAATAAATAAATAAATGCCCTCACTCACATTAAAACTCAAAAAGTACAAAGATCATTAAGTTAAAGAATTGAGAAGTTTATATGATTTGTCCCAAAATAACTGATTAGTTCCATCCTTCTTTTATTGTTTTGCTAATCAGAGAAATCAAGAATCGGGATCGAATGGAAGAACTGTAATTGTCTAAATTCAAAAAAATGCCGAACCCCTAATTTTTACACACAATTTTTTGCAGTTTAACTGTTGCTTTGTGTTAAATCTTGAAAACATATTAGAAGGAAAGAAAAACCGTCTGGATCAGAATAAAAGCACAGTTGTTGTTTGTGTCTAGATGCACTTACCCGTGACTGTGAGTTTCTTGGCCTCACTGGTCACCTGCTTCCCTTCGATGTTGATCTTACACTTGTATTTGCCCGTGTTGGACACGCGGGCATCAGGAAGGCGGTACAGGAGATCACCAGAGCTGCTGGTTGTCTTTGTGTACACGGTGACGCCATCCTTGAAGATTGTGTATTCACGACTCAGCGGCTCTGTGCCTGAGCTGCTGACCAATGCCTGACAGCGCACAGTCACATTGGTGCCCCGCATCACATCGGACCCGGGCTCAAGAGATATATTGATGTCCCTTATCGTGAACACTGTAGGGTGGGGTTCAAAACATGTTAGCAGTTGTGATGAGGTCGTAATTGTGATTTTGAATGAATATATTTAGGGCTAGTAAAATTGTATTTTCTTCGGGAAGTGACAAGTTGCCCAAAAGAGAGCTATTCATAGAAAATAATTTCTGTTTTCAAATTATTCAAATCAGACATTTAGGAAACAAAATATTTTGCACCCAAGTGATGCTGGTAACTTCAAGCAAACGAATGAACTTTGAAATTTAGATCAATTTAAAACACAGCTGTAATGTGAAAGGCCACAAATTTGTCAAAATACCCCAAATCTTGAATAAAAACAGAAAGGTGCAATGTATAACTAGTCTTTGGTAACATCTTTAAGTCTTTAGTCTCTTTCACTTGTCAGTTCCAGCGGATCACACTCAAAAGTCAAAGAAACTTTTCATCAGTGAGCATTTTCATCTGCATTAAAATAATTCTTTTGACACCACTCACTGCCTCGGCTAATTTTCCCAACAATGGCAAAGTCCGAGGAAATTAGCGAAGAACAAATATGGAAAACGAAGACAATATGGGAAAGCCTCGTGGAGCTATTGTGAAACAATGTGACGGAAATTAGTTAGGAGGTTCAGAAACAAGTTGGGAGCCTACAATGAAATGAAAACTGCTGGAACGCCAGTGTTACTGGCCACAGTGAGGGGAGCTTTTCATCACCATGGACTGAAAGTATAGCGACCATGAAAGAAGCTTCTGCTCAGAAATCGACACCTTCAAGCTCGATTGAAATTTGTAGATGCTATCATGAACAAGGAAAATAAACCCAAAACAGTCAGATGAGGTTGGACTCCGGTCGCATTGACAAGAAGTCTGTTTAGAGAAATTAACGTGAACTGTCAAGCACGTTTGTGGGAGGTTTGCTGCCGGTGGTGCTAGTGCACGGCACAAAGCAGATGGAGAAATGAAGAAAGAGAACCTCCAGATTCTTCAAATTCACTTCAAGGTGAACTTTGGACAGTAAGTGTTGGTGTCGCAAGACGACATTGATCCCATGCCAGAAGTTTGTTGATGGCTACAAAAAGCATCAAGTTGCGGTGAAATTCGCAAGGGCCATTCAAGCAACTACATCTGGGCCTGTATGGTACGTACAGGTGTATTTCAATTAATAAGGATATTATGGGGAAAGAACCTATATCAGTACCTGAATTAAAAAAAAAAAAATCACATTTCCTTGATATGCTTTTCGAAACTGAGACCTACAATACTTCTTGGGTAATGATGAATGCGAAAACCTACCAGTTTGATAAAAATCTAATCAATGCGAAAGCCTACCAGTTTGATAAACATCTGATTCATGTGAAGGCCTATCAGTTTGATAGCCTTCTGAAATAACAAATCTGCTCAAATTCATTTGAATAATGTTATATGTTATGATATTCATGTTAAGAAACTCCTACAATAAATATGATATCATCAGCCTTGCTGGCCATCTCTACTAAAATCAGCCAAATCCTTGATTTAACAACTAATTCAGAGGTATGAAACTCATTTTTGTCACGGGCTGCATTGTCATAATTTCCATCGAAAGGCCATTATGACTATCAACGCCTTATACAGTATAGACTGTACAACAAACTGAATAATTCGTTTTGAGACTCGTATAAACTGTTCAGATACCTAAAAAAAATGCTAGAAATATTTCAAATTTTTAAAAGTGAAGAGAATTTGTAATTTTTGCATTGACACATGAAGTTTAAAAGTGAAGACAATTTGTCATTTCTGTATTGACACATGAAGTCAATGCACAATTTGTCTTTGCGGGCCACACAAAATGGTGTGGCGGGCCATATATGGCATTGAGTTTGACACCAATGATCTAATTTCTATCTCTCTTGAAACCAAATGGATAAGTATCACAATTAATCAGAATTAGTTTTAGTTACTTGACAATATGCAACTATTACATCCCTCCCAGTGATTAGATTTCTACAAAATAATTGCCCATCACTGTGAGCTATTTATAACATATGCCCGTGAGTTACACATGTGATGTCAGTGTCCGCGGGCACCACGTAGGGTACGGGTAAGGATTCACCACACAGAGCAATATTTCATTAGAAAATAGAAAATTCACCATCTCAAGAACTTTGAATAATAAAAGCATAAAACATATTTCAAGACATTTTGCAAAAATGTCCCTTTTGAATTTGAACTACTGGAATAGCTTTTCTAATTCAAATTCATCAAGGTGTACTTATACATACAGTACTTAAATCTATCCGTAGAATTTTGACCCAAGCAGCAACAGCTCACGCACCCCCCCTATCTCTCCTAAAATGGGAGTTCCAACAAAAACAGCAGGTACAAACTAAACAAGTCAACTCTGCTAACAGTCTGTCAGAGCCAAACAAGGCTGTCCGTCACATCACAATATCAATATCATACAAGAGCCTCATTCCCAGGAGGTCCGGATGAAAGCTGGCCTGATGAGGACCGTGTCAAATGTTCCATCAGTGAGTGAACAAAGTGTGTGTGACAATGTCGGCTGACGTGTTCCCAAAGGCTATACTGGTCAACTTTTCCACCACGCCACGCACTAAACCCAGAGCTGTGATAACAAACTTTCTAACTAACTCACATTGAACCTGTATTGACTTAGTGGATGACCACACAACTCAATCTCATGTACAGCTTTTGGTTGTGATTGTAATGTGAATTAAGACATTTTTCAGCTGTTTGCCCAAGATATGTCATACACGACTACTAAACCAGTGACATCCTCAAGTCCCACAGTATATGCAGATGACCATAAAATCACACTGACATAAAAATAGAAAGAGATATATATTTGATGTTTAAAAAATGTCTCCCAGTGTAATGTACAGTACTTACTGGTCTGTGCGTTGGTCCCTCTCCATGGATGGAGATCTTGGAACAAGAATAAAAAGCACCTGATTAGACATCAGTCAATGAATTTTCTCCTCCAAGAAGAACTCCAAAGCGATAAGACAAGCTTACAGTCAGATACGAGCGTGCAGCTTAACAGGAGCAGAAAGCGGCCCATGGTGTCTGAGGAGCTCTTCAATGATCCCGCTGTGGCCGACGGTCCTGGACCCGAATGGCCTCGATGGGTGCTGGCGTGTAGTCGGTGGGCGGGGTGGCACGAAGGTGGCGCTCTACCTCAGCCGGCAGCGGTTATCGTTCCCAGCAGCCAGCGGCTTGGCTTAATTTGACAGGAAGCCAGTGTTGTTTCCTCAGGATGTCCACGCTGGCTCACTTTGTGCTGCTGTGGAATGTTCTCTGGACTTGTGTGCGTGTTTGTAGAATGACAGTCATAATAATGTTTGACCATTTTAAGTGGAGGAGTCAGGCCTTTGCCCTTTTTGATTGGCTGGGAGGGTTTGAGCAGGTAAAAAGAACAACAGAAGGCAGACATGCAGACATTCTTTGTGTTGCTTCCTGAAATCAACTTTGTGCACCACTGAACCTTCTTTACCAGAATCTAAGCATAGATGAGTGGCCAAGACTTCAGTCTGGTCTTCCAATCCAGGAGCAGTACATCTATTTTTTCCGGCCTTTGGGGAAAATACAAAGATCTCAGTTTAAGCCTTTAGAAAGTCTATTGTATAAGTGACTGAATGTGGCTTTGGTAGTAACTTGAATTTGAGCGATTGAGACAGATTTAATGCACGTTTTCATTTCCAAACCCATGTTATCCATTTTTTTTTTTTTTTGTTTAAGCTAAAACTAATTTCATGAAAAATGTGGAAGCGGTTGTTATTGGAATGGCATTCATTCTTTGCTGCCTTCATCGGAATTCCTCAGTGATCAAGACAATGTAGCACATTAATGAATCTCTGAGGTCCTGCAAGTGGCCAAACATACCAGGACAATGAAAAATGTGTTTGATTTTACACTATTTTATTTTCCTCCCATTGGTTGAACACGACCCTGTGACCAATGTTGGATTAATGTACTGTACATGTCCCGTACACTGCTCTGCTGAATGCAGTATCTGTAAAAAGTGGTTCAATTATTCATTGTCCTCACCAAATGTTTTGTTTTAAAAACAGTCCATATCCAGCCAAAGGTGTCGCACGTCAGGGCCAGCCGCGCCTGAGGGCCGCAGAATATCATTTTGTGCAGTCAACAAGAGGGCAACATCCATTCATGTATTTGGTTTATATCACCTCCCGTTTCATAAACCAGACAACAACAACAACAACAACAACAACAACAACAGGCAGAAGTCACAGAGATAAACCTTACTGTTTTCATTGTTCCTTTTACATTACTTAAGTCTCTTGGTTTCTGGACTAAAACCTTAAAACTTGATGCAAGGACTTTGCGAGCAAAGCCCCCATGCCAAAACTATAGCGGCTGACTGTGTGTGTTTGTGTTTGTGAAAGGAGCTCATTGACGGATTCTATGTTCACCTCCATTCCACACGACCATTCCTTCTCAGGTTTAAAGGAAAGCGTGGCGTATCTAGTGGGAAGAGTCGAAGATGTAATTGGAAGGAGGAGGGACAACGTGTGTGTTTGTATGTCAAAGTGTGTATGGAACGAAGGCTTTCACATTTCTTTTCCACCTAGCTCAGCCAGACCAAGGCACACAAAATACAAGCGGAATAAAAATAGCATTGCGAAACAAAGAGTAAAATGATCAACAAAAAAGATTCACCGATATGCATCGGAAAATCGATACAACCTGTAAGATGCATTTGCATCGTATCGCACTGGATCGCATTGTTTTAAAATTAAATCGTACTGTATCGCACCGTATCGCAGGAGATGGGAGAATCGTATCTCATCTTATCATTGGCAATTCCATGAATGGTGAATGCATCGAATTGTTGGTAGTGTAATGAGATGTGTATCGTAATTCTTTGATGGTGAAGATTCTCATCCCTAGTATACACACTGTACTAGGGTTGGGAAGATTCACCGATATGCATTGGAAAATCGATATGACCTGTAAGATACAGTTGCATTGTATTGCACTGGATTGCATTGTTTTAAAATTAAATCGCACTGTATCGCACCGTATCGCAGGAGATGGGAGAATCGTATCGCATCTTATCGTTAGCAATTTCATGAATCGTGAATGCATCGAATCGTTGGCAGTGTATCGAGATGTGTATTGCATCGCTTTGATGGTGAAGATTCCCATCCCTAGTATAAACGCATCCGACCCTCAAGTCCACATGGTTAATTTCACGCACGCACGCACGCACGCACACACACACACACACACATACACACACACACACACACACACACACACACACACACACACACACACACACACACACACACACACACACACACACACACACACACACAAAAAAACGATTTACATTTCTTGGTTTTTATTTTATTAATATTGTACAAATTCCTTTGTTCAGTTGGGAATAAAGCTCACATAAAAAATATTTTGTGCTTGGTCAAGCGCTTCTATCGAATTGGCCACATATAATAGTACACCTAATACTACTACTACTGCTAATAATAATAATAATACCAGCACTTCTACTACTAGTACTCCTACTACTATTAGTACTCCTCTTCCTGCTACGTACTACTACTACTATTAATAAGAATATAAAGAATGATATGTATAATAAGAATAAGAAGGTACAGATAATGGATGGAAGGATGGATGGATGGACGGATGATGATATATCGGCAGCCAACACTCAAACAGGTGGGTGGATGGTTGGGGTGGGTACATGTATAACATGTATATACTCTGAATTCATAAAGTGGGTGGGATTTTTGGTAGTGAAACTGACTATCGGAGGGGCTTGGTTTGTTGGAGATGGATGCTGGTGTGTTATCTGAGCCTCTTCACAGCTGAGTAGATGGACAAGTAGTCATTGCTCTCCACCGCCAGGTGAGGCTGAAGGAAGACAAACAAAGGAGACAATCACTTGCCACGGTGAGACATGGCAAAAACCATCCTCATGCTATACAACATTGCAAGGGATTAGACTCCCCATGAAACAGGATTTGGTGTGCAGCATCATGAAGAGGTCTCTTCAAACCACCAATTCAAATGACGCAAAACCTTCATTGTCAATTCTTGAATAAAACACCTGTTATGAATTCTCTTTATGTACCTGGAAATGTGACTCACATGATGTTGCCGCCACCACATGTTGTTCTTTTGTTCATGAGAAGTGTCAGGTTTAAATGAGTGAGTTTAAATGACTCTGTTTTATGATGGCTAGCTTTATCAGCTACACTGTGACTACCCTGGCATATCTTTGGGTGATGATTTAAAATTTTCTTATGACCTATCTTGATTTGATTTGTCCTTTGTGTCCTGAAATGGGGCTGTAAATGTAAACGTAGCATAATTGACACCCACAAAAAAGGCTTGTAATTGCCTATAGATGGCACAAGATGGTGACAAAAACCTTTCCGTTCCTTTTAGACAATTCGATGGCCTGATTAAAATAAACTGTTCCCTTTAACATATCGTGCTTGGCATCAAGATGTCACCAATGGTGGCAAGGAAATTCAAATGCAACATACATAGCTTTGGCCTGAGCAAAAAAAAAAAGAAAAAACAACAGGCAATAATGAAGGCATGGTCCTCCCCAAAATCTACACATGTGAATTTGAAAGTGTTCACCGTCGAGTAAATGTAGAATATACAAACTTGATGTGTCAGATATTTACCAACAACAGTAGCCTCCAGTCCTTTGCTGAGTGGCGGTTCCTTCGGACTGTTTTTGGCCTCACACATCAACTTGTTGATTTCATCAGGCTGGTGGATGGTGACGGTGAACAGAGCCTGTTCAAAAGGCATTTTGACACTGGCCTTGGTCAGAGTCTCGTAGTCTTTCAGCAAAGTGTAGTTCATGGGCAGGCTGCCGATGTCCGACTGACACAGGACCTTGATTGGACGTCCCAACACCGCTCTGGCAACCACTGAGATCCTTGGTATTGACACAGGTACTAAAGTGGGCAACAAACGAAAACTGACTGCACTTATATATGTCATGTCATATCATAAAATCAACAATAAGAATTACAATCAGAGATGCCAAAGTGCACTCTACTAATGTGGTAGAAATATACACAGTCGAATGTTTTCATGTTATCTTAGAGATGTGTCGACTTACCTGGAATTGAATAGAATGTTTCAAAGTCATTGTAAAAGTGGTACGTATACAGTATCTCGAAATTGACAAAATGCTCTCGACTCCACACTGACAATGTCTCAACCTTACTCTTGTAGGCCGACTCGCCTCCAGAACCCAACTACGACGGTATTGTCGGCGAATTTGATGATGGAGTTGGAGGGATGGAATGGTGTGTTGTGGGTGTACAACGAGTACAGTAGAAGACTGAGAACACGTCGTTGTGGGGAGCCAGTGCAGAGTGTTATGGTCAGGGAGTGGGGTGGCCCACATTTGACAGTTTCCGGGCGGTCTGTTAAGAAGTCTTTTATCCCTCTGCAGAAGGAAGTGGGCAGGCCGAGGAGGAGCAGTTTGTTGATGAATGCTTGGGATTATGGTGTTGAATGCTGAGCTGTTGTCAATGAATAGCATCCTCACATCGTTCCCCTGAAGATCCAGGTGACTCAGTGTTGGGTGAAGGTCTCTGACGAAGGCGTCCTCGGTGGATTTGTTTGCTCTGTACGCAAACTGGTGGGGGTTGAGGTGGAAGGCAGATTTGCTGTGATGTACTGAGAAACCAGTTTAAAGCATTTTGTGACAATCAATGGGTGTGAGAGCGATGGGCTTGTAGTATTTCAGGTTGTTATTGGATGAACGTTTGGGAAATGGGATGATTGTTGATGTTTTAGACAGGGAGGGACTGCGGCCTGTAAAGGTGAGGAGTTGAATATTTTGGTGAGAACCCATGTCTGCTGGTTGGCATATCCTCTGAGTACTAGTCTTAGCTGGTATCCCGTTGGGGCCTGCAGCTTTCCTGGGGTTCACACTTTTTGAGCACAGTGATGGTTTAGCTATTCTACCCGTGAGACCTTTATGTCTGCAGCCGGAGGATTGCCAACTGTCACGGACAGGACAGACAGGACAACCAAATGTGTCACAGTACTCTCTTGTTTATTGAGTGGGAGGAAAAGTGGATGACTGGTGCTGGAGCGGACAAATCTACAAAGCTGGCAAGGCTGAAGCAAGCTGGCGGTCAAGGACTGGCAGGAAGTTGTACTTGGACAATTAACGACAGAAACACAAGGCAGGTAGGGCGAAGAAAAGCAACAGAGCACGAGCTAGGCTATGTGAGTCTGTCCGGTGGAGGCAGGTAGTGGACGGGATAGCAGAGTGGGACAGACTGACAGACAGACAGAGAGGGGCTTGGAGTGCGGGGTTTAAATTGAGCGGCTCACGAGCTGGGAACAGGTGGGGTGCGATCATTGTTAGTGTTTCTGACAGGACGGGAGGGGCAGGAGGGATGAGCTGTCCAGGGTCCTGGTCATGCAGATACACAACACCAACTTTGTAGTTTGTGAAGTCTTGTATGCCCTTCCACATCTTCCTGGGATTGTCGTTACAGTGCTCTACAATCTTCTTCGGGCCAGGCCGTTATTATCTTTGTTTGTGGCTTAGTTTTCCACCGGAGCGGGGAATACGTGGGTGTGAGGGACAAGTATGTAGATGTGGTCAGAGCCAGCGAGGAGGAGGGACGCTGCATGTTTAAGTTTGGAACAAACATGACCTAATGTTTTTCCACACATTATATTTTGACTGGCACAGTTCACATATTGGACGAATTTAGGAAGCAGACTTTGAACACAGTTGATTTAAGTCGCCGGCAACAAAAAGACACTATCGGTGTGCGAGTTTGTTTAGGGTAGCAATCAATCATAGAAGCCAAAGTTCACTCTGAAATCAAAAAGCTGAAAAGTTTGACCCCCCCAAAAAAATCGAGATTTTCACGATTTGAGTTGTCATCCGCTCTGTATCCCAGTGGGATTTTTCCTTCCCTTTTCTGATCGGTGGCAAAATCACATCTCCACATTCCATATCAAATCCAGAGCAATCAGAACTAAGTACCATTACAGAGCAGACAGTGACTCAAACAATCCCAATTCCCTGGCGTGTTTTGCGTTTTACTGAATGATTTTGGATTGGTGAAGAACAAGGATGTGAGAGGTGAGAAGAAATCTGTTTTTCTCTTCTACTCCCTTACAATGGTCCAAATAGATAGTGGGCTCGAAATGGTTCTGGGCTGTGGTTTGGACACCACTGGTATATTTGATCTGACTGCTACTAGACAAATATCAGCATTCTTTAAAATTGTGGATTTTTCTTCTGAAAGCTATAAAATATAATGACAACGAAGGGGCTATTATGTTTTCATATTTTATGGGGATCACTTAACTAAATATAATATACGTATACTAAAGTACAAGTTAAATTTGTATTTCATTTTGTGGCGTGCTGTGTAATAAACGATAGAAGCTTGCATGCTCACCTTTAGGAATGACGGTCAAAGGTTTGCTATATTTCCTGATGCTTGGCTTGAGCGATGCAAGTATAGTTGAATTCGTAGAGCAGAGCTTTGCTAACGCACACGCCGGTACTGTTTGGAATCACAAGAATCTCTGGCGAATCCAAACTATAAGTCAGCTCGTCTCAGTGGAGCCTCTCTGAAGCGAAGCTGTCACTTCTGCAGCTAAGAATCATGTATTCCCTTTGAAAGACTTCTCGCTTGGAGACATTGAGAGCGTAGGCACTGAAAACAGCTCTGTGGATGCAGTCAAAAAATGTAGGCATTCATATCTGTCCACACCTTACATTATATTTTGACTTCAAGGTACCAGTGAGGGCCGGTCAGTGTGGCCCCTGCAGCCGTACTTTGCCCAAGTCTATTCTAACCACCCAATCTCTGCGGTTACCTCACGTTGACATCATACCGTGAATCCAAAAATGTAGAATGAAGTCAAGTCATGATGACACTTTTTGAATGACAATAATCAAAAGACACGACAGCAACCTGTTGAATATACATTCATGCGTTTTCTATTTACTATACTTGACTTCCCTCTTAAAATTAAGGGGTCATCTTAACATGTGGATTCATTTTGCGGCAAAAAAAAAACCCAGTCACAACCACACCAATGACACTGATGAAGGCGGAAGTACACATCGAAACATGTCAGGTAATGCAACCTAAAATAAATTGTTTGTGATAAAAGAACCCCAAACAAAGTGTAGAATATACAACCATGCAGAACAAGATACTTACCAGTCACCAAAATCTTTTTTGTATCAACCTTCACAACGTTCCCCATCTCCAGTCTGCACTCGAATTCCTCAGAGTCCTTGGCCAAGGCGATCATGCTGTGGTTGACATTGGTGTCCCCCACTGATGAGAAGCTGGGTCCCGCGGCTCAGGTAGAGATGAACGTTTCCGTGCGTGTCGGGCATGAGGTTTCTGATGGTGCACGTGATGTCAATTGTGTCTCCTTCATAGATATTGCCGTAAGGGAAAATCTCCAAAACTGGCGTAATGGAAAGTTCTGTGGAAACAAGACCAACCCGTGTGAACAAATTCTTTATGTTTAGCAACGTCAATGAATTACACTACGTTATTTCCCGTACCTCTGACCGAAATGCTGACAGTGTTGTTTTTGTCCGACCTGAAGGAATTCAGAGTCACAGTACATCTTGTGAATGCCAACAGTGTTGAAGTGAAGCTTGACTTCAGACAGGCTGGAGTTGATCTCCTTGGTATCATCATAGAAGTAGAAAATGATAGAACCCAGTTCTCCCGGTGCTGTTACCTCCCCCCCTCACTCACGACAGTGTTGTTCAAATGAAGCAGAGGTGCAGACAAACCTATTGAGTGAGCAAATGTATACGATTTTCTACCACATTGATCAGTAACTTTTCTTGGAATCTTGTTCATGGTCACATCACGTTAACAGCCACTATTTTCTCGGCACTCAATTATAACTAACCAATTAAACAAACAAGCAAACACATAAATAAATAAATAAATAAATAAATAAATAAATTTGCCCCCACTCACAGTTAGGCTCACAAAAATTACAAAGATCATCAAGTTAAAAGACAGAGAAGTTTATATAATTTGTCCCAAAATAACGCCATCCTTTTTTTTGGGTTTTCTTAAGAATCTGAGAAATCAAGAATCGGAATTGAATCGTTCCTATCCCATGGGTCGAATCCTGACTAACTTTGTGGTGTTTTTTTTTGGCATTTACCTTTGTTTTTTTCCATTGTGTTCTTGTATGTTATTATTTCTTGATGTTTGGAATTTGCTACCCGTTCCTACTTACCACCTAACTGTGGTCGGAGACGCATTGGGAGACGTTTCTCCAAGGACTGCGTCACCTACGGGATTGCAATTGCCACACATTGTCATAGGAGGAAGCCAGCCATCCAAAAACACACCACAGGGAGACAGTAGTCAAAGTGCAGTCTCTTTTTAGTTTGCAGTCTCTTCTCTGCTTGTTACACTTGACTCCGAGTTTACACGCACTGCACATACTCCTTCTCCAGCCTTTTCCCTCAAGCCAGCAACTCATGCAAACCTCTGCATTCACACGTCACACCTGAGCTGTCAGAATACTAACAACAAAGTATTTCCTTATGAATAAAGAAGAGGATAAAATACTTTCAACCAAATGTGATGTGAATATTTATTGAAAATGATGAAACCTTTCCACCATTACTTGCTCCCACTGTCGCCGACCCCAACTGAACCTTCTGACACTCCTTTGCTACCCCTGGTAAACTTGTCTCCTACTACTTAAACCCAAACTCACATTGAACCTGTATTGGCTTAGTGCATGAGCACAGAATTCAATATGTACAGTACACTATAAAAATGCTTACTGTGAGATTTGGTTGTGGTTATGATCAAATATCAAATAACTTTTATTTCATCAGTTTGTCCAAGATGATGCGTCGTACGTAAAGACTTACAGTATATGCAAATGACCTTGAAGTCACATTGACACTACACACTGTCCACTAAAAGTCAAAATAATATATTTTTGATGTTTAAAAGACATCTCCCAGTATAATTTACAATACTTACTGGTCTGTGCGTTGGTTCCTCTCCATGGATGGAGATCTTGGAACAAGAATAAAAAGCACCTGATTAGACATCAGTCAATGAATTTTCTCCTCCAAGAAGAACTCCAAAGCGATAAGACAAGCTTACAGTCAGATACGAGCGTGCAGCTTAACAGGAGCAGAAAGCGGCCCATGGCGTCTGAGGAGCTCTTCAATGATCCCGCTGTGGCCGACGGTCCTGGACCCGAATGGCCTCGATGGGTGCTGGCGTGTAGTTGGTGGGCGGGGTGGCACGAAGGTGGCGCTCTACCTCAGCCGGCGGCGGTTATCGTTCCCAGCAGCCAGCGGCTTGGCTTAATTTGACAGGAAGCCAGTGTTGTTTCCTCAGGATGTCAACACCTTTAGAAAGTTGATTGTATAATTGTATAAGTGACTGGATGGGCTTTTGGTAATAACTTGAATTTGACAGATTGAGACTGATTTAATGCATGTTTTCATTTCATTTTTTTTTTTTAAACTAACTTTATGAAAGATGTGGAAGAGATTGTTATTGGAAGACATTCATTCTTAGGTGCCCTCAGCGATGTCATCAGAATTCCTCAGTGATCAAGACAATGTACCACAATAATGAACCTCTGGTGTCCTGCAAGTGGCCAAACATACAATGAAAAAAGTTTTTTTTATTTTGCACTATTTTATTTAGCTCCTATTGGATGAATATGACCCTGTGTCCCATGATGCAAGGATAAAGTGCTGGATTAATGTACATATCCCATACACTGATCTGTGAACTACTGTCTGTAAAAAGTGGTTCAGTTATACTAAGTATTTTTTTTACATGATTTCATTGTCCTCACCAAGTGTTTTTGTGTTAAAACCAGTCCAAAGCCAGCCAAAAATGTCACACGTCAGGGCCAGCCGCACCTGAGGGCCACAGAATATCATTTTGTGTAGTCAACGAGAGGGCAACATCCAATAACGTATTTGGTTTATTTCACCTCCCATTTCATAAACCACACAACAATAACACCAGGCAGGCATCACAGAGACAAACCTGATTGTTTTCACTGTTCCTTTCACACTACCTAAGTCTCTTGGTTTCTGGACTAAAATCTTAAAACTTGATGCAAGGACTTTGCAAGCAAAGCCCCCATGCCAAAACTATAATGGCTGACTGTGTGTGTTTGTGTTTGTGAAAGGAGCTCAGTGACGGATTCTATGTTCACCTCCATTCCACACGACCATTCCTTCTCAGGTTTAAAGCAAAGCTTGGCGTGTCTCGTGAGAAGGATTGAAGATGAAATTGGAAAGAGGAGGGACAACCAACTGTGTGTGACAGTGTTTGAAAATAAGGCTTTCATATTTCCTTTCTACCTAGCTCAGTCCGACCAAGGCACACAAAATACAAGCGGAATTAAAACAGCATTGCGAAACAAAGAGTAAAATGATCAACTAAAAACAAAAGCAAAGCTCAAGCCCCCATGAAGAGGTACATTGTTGGTCATCCTTCGGATACCAAATGTGGGTGCTCTTCTGTCATCTGAGGCGGTTGAGGTACCTGAGTGAGGTTTGGGAATTAAACCAGAACATGACACTTAACTTAAACATCAAGAAAACTTGGTTTAAAAAAAAAAAAAAAAACAGTCCAAAGTGTGGGTGTGTGACCACATGGAAAAAACACTCCAGGTACAAACCGGATTCGGTTGAAGTTGGAAAATTGGGTAAAATGTCAATAAAAACAAAATACGATTTGAAAATGCTTCTCAACCCATATTCAATTGAATACACTACAAAGTTTGCCAAATAATAATTAACTGGCTGCAACATGTCCAGTAGAAGTTGGGAAAGGTGGCAAAAATTACTGAGGAAGCTGAGACAAGTTCATCAAACACCTATTTGGAAAATCCCACATGTGATCAGGCTAAGTGGGAACAGGTAGGTACCATGATTGGGTATAAAAGGAGCCTCTCCAAACATGCTCAGTCATTCACAAGCAAGGATGGGGTGAGGTTCACCACTTTGTCTACAACTGCGTGAGAAAATTGTTGAACAATTTAAAAACAACATTTCTCAAAGCAAAATTACAAGGAATTTCGGGATTTCAAAATCTACGGTCCATAATATTATATAAAGGTTCAGAGAATCTGGTGAAATCATTGCACGTAGGCACCACGGCAAGAAACCAAGACTAAATGACCGTGACCTTCGATCCCTCAGATGGCACTGCCTTAAAAACCGACACGAGTGTGTAAAGGATATCACCAAATGGGCTCAGGAAAACTTCAGAAAACCACTGTCAGTAAATCCAGTTCATCACTACATCAGTAAATGCAGGTTAAAACTACCATGTGAAGCAAAAGCCGTTTATAAACAACATCCAGAAATGCCCGCAACCGGGTTCTCTGGACCCAAGCTCATGTAAAATGGACTGATGCACAATGGGAAAGTGTTTTATGGTCTGATGAGTCCACTTTCCAAATTGTTTTTGGAAACACTGGACGTCGTGTCCTCCGGACCAAAGAGGAAGGGGACCATCTGGACTGTTATCAACGCAAAGTTCAAAAGCCAGCATCTGTGATGGTATGGTAGTGCATTAGTTCCCATGGCATGGGTGACTTACATTTCTGTGAAAGCTGAAAAGTACATCGATATTTTGGAGCAACATATGCTGCCATCCAAGCGACGTCTTTTTCATGGACGCCGCTGCTTATTTCAGCAAGATAATGCCAAGCCACATTCTGCACGTCTTACAACAGCGTGGCTTCAAAGTAAAAGAGTCCAGGTTCTTCCCTGGCCCGCTTCCAGTCCAGACCTGTCTCCCATTGAAAATGTGTGGTGCATTATGAAGCGTAAAATACGACCCCGGACTGTTGAACAAGCAAGAATGGGAAAGAATTCCACATGAGAAGCTAAGAGAATTAGCCTCCTCTCTTCCAAAACGTTTATTGAGTGTTATTAAAAGGAAAGGTGATGTAACAAAGTGGTAAACATGCCCTTTCCCAACTTCTACTGCACGTGTTGCATCCATGAAATTCAAAGTTCATTATTATTTGAAAAATAAAATAAAGTTTATGAGTTTGAGCATTAAATATGTTGTCTTTGTATTGTATTCAATTGAATATAGGTTGACAAAGATTTTCAAATCATTGTCTTTTGTTTTTATTTACTTTTTACACAATTTCCCAACTTCAACCAAATCCGGTTTGTAGAACTCCAACGAGTGCAACAGTAGCATAATGATCATCTCAAGGGCTTTTGAAACCGCTTTCAATTTCTTTATGGTCATGAGGACGAACTGTGAGTCATCCTTCAGGCAACGGAGGTTTGCCGTGATTATTTTAAGCGTGAAATATGTACAGTAAGCAAACAGAAAAATCCAATTTCTTGAAAAAGAAAAAAAAAAAGATTGGCACACTGAGCGGGACAACTCAGGATGTGGGGTTCTTTCATTTTGGAGCATCACTTACTATGTGCAAAGCTTTGGGGAGTAGATCCCAGTGAAACACATGCAAACAGTAACATGTGCCTGCCTTGTGTGATGAGTGGGGCAAAAATACGAGGTCATCATCTCTATCCTGCCGAGCGGTGCAGGGGTCCATGTTTCCTGCACCAAATGTACGGAGTCCTCCAACTAAAGGTGGGCTTCAGAGGTTATTCAGGTAGTGACGCTCGCTGCCAAGCCAGGAAAAGCCCCGGTGACCAGCGGGTACCGCTTCTTTAAAATATGACTTCTCTTCACATCTATTTAAATATACACACTTCTCAGCATTGCCAAGTCTACAATCATTAGCTTTATAACAAGAAAAAACAAGATTCAGGATAATTATAATAATATGTTTCTCAGCAGCCAACACTGGAACATTCAAGTGGGGGGAGGGGGGGGGGGGGGTTGCATATGTACAACATGATGTACACCCTGGTGGTCAAGGTCTCTGAATCCATAAAGTGGGTGGGATTTTTGGTAGTGAAAGTGGCTGTGGGAGGGGCTTAGGTTTGTTGGAGATGGATGCTGGTGTGTTATCTGAGCCTCTTCTCAGCTGAGTAGATGGACATGTAGTAATCGTTGCTCCCCACTGCCAGGTGAGGCTGAAGGAAGACAAAGCAAAGGAGACAAATAGGATTTGGTGTGCAGCATCATGAAGAGGTCTCTTCAAACCACCAATTCAAATGAGGCATTATCTTCATTGGCCCAAAAATGATAAAAAAAAAAAAAAAAGAAAAACGAGCCACATCACTTCTGGCAGAGAGAAGAGCAACATGTGCAAGTAGTACTGAAAAACTATAAAAGTGGACAAGAGCATTCAAAAGTTTTTAGGATGTCAGATTAAGCCCAAGATTAAGCCCACCTATGACAGTTAGAGTGTATTTCATCTTCTTCCTTAAATTTGATCAAAAAGCCAATCATTTTTTGTGAGTGGGTATTGAACATCTACAGTGCTCTGTTTAAATGCCAACTTTTGGCGATCATTTCAAAACTTACTTCAGCATGAACCTGACCAACAACCTGTACAACTCGATTGACATTTAAAAGAACACAAGACATGTTTTTTGAAAGGGGGAATAAAAATAAACAGCTGAAATAATGCGGTTGCATAATTGTGCACACCCTTTTACCTGGGGATGAGGATGTGTTCAGAAGGAACCGATCACATTCAAACTTGTATTATGTAGAAGTCAACACACATCTGACGTGATTTACAGTGCCTTTGCTTATCCCCAGATGTTCATCAGTTTTACAAAAACTGTTATCAGCTATAAAGCCAATGAAAAACAGTAAGTATGGCAGTAACTGAGCGTGGAATCCTGCGTGATGACTTCTTTTGCTGCCCAGCGAATTTGTTTATTGCGTATGTCAGGACGGTTGTGAACAAAAAATGAAAATATATAAAGAGCAAGACATGACAAAATATGATCATGACAAGACAAACTTCAGCTAGTAATGAGGTGAATTTTGTGTCACATTACCCAGTGAGGATGGAAGGCTAAACAGCTGATTGCCCCGATTCTTTGTCCCATGAAGCCGTCATAATATTTGATGTTGCTGATCACATCACCGTTGGCATTATACACCGCGATGAACTGGTTCATTGAGCCACTGCAGAGCAGACAGACACACACACATGGACACACACGCATAGTCACTTGCAGCAGCGTGTCAAAATTCTCACTGGTTAAATGCAGACATGACTATTTTTACATGATGGGGGGGAAATCGGTACAGTAGCGAAGGGGAAAACTGTCAATACTGCTTTCTGTTACAATACAGTACAGTACTGTGATGATGCTTTTTAATGGGGGGGGGGGGAAGGATGTGAATCTAAAATAACACACGCGTACCATCAACATTAGATATCTAAATAAAAACATGACTTACGAGCACTTTTTTCTTTTGGTACCAGATTAATGACAATTGGTCATTTCTAAGGAACTCTAGCAAAAGTATGATAGATATTTTGTATTTTTAGATTCACTTACATATCGTAGATTTTGTAATTTACAGTATCACAGATAATAGTTTTAGCATACATAAATTATCGCTGAATCACAACGAATTATTTTTAAAGTATCATGGCAATATGTTTTGTATTACTCTACAGCAGTGTTTCCCAGTCTTTAGATAGATAGATAGATAGATAGATAGATAGATAGATAGATAGATAGATAGATAGATAGATAGATAGATAGATAGATAGATAGATAGATACACGGCACACCACACATACTCACCAGGCGAACAGGTTAGCCTGCGGGTGGATGTCGAGCGCTGTTAACCCCTTCACTGTCTGCAGCACGTTAACAGAGTCAGGAGTGCGGGGCTCAAAGAATCGAACGTCTCCATTGACACTGGTAGAGAAGACCAGAAAAGATACTGGACAAGTTCCGTCTTGTACAAGTTGCAAAGAAGAGAGGAAGCATACCTAACGCTGATTATATGTCCATCCGACTCTTTCTGCAGGTGAGCTTTGACCACCCAGGCGCCGTGCTCTCTGTAGGTCATGATGCGACTGCGGACACAAAGAAATCATTTCATTTCACTGTTGCATCAGTCAAGAGCAGCAAGGACAGATCAGCCATCTGCCCTGTCCACAATCTTAGATGCTAACACACGGGCGAGTGCCGGGGGCGACTTGACCTTGCCCATGTGACAATGTGTGACTGCAGTCTTAACTGGATTCAACTAGTATGAGTGCCAAGTGTGCCACAGATAAGGAAGGCCTAGCAAGGAGAAAGGAGACACAACAGCTAAAGTCAACTCATCGAACAAAAAACGATGGTGAAATTAATTCATTTAGGCAAAATTAGTGCTTATGGCACCTTATTCCCAATGACATATAATAATGTATGTCAGAGTTTTAATGAGACAAAAATGTGATTGACTGTTATACTGTGGGTCTTTAGGCACGATGAAACTTTTTTAGGGGGCGCGTCAGTAACTTGGGGATCTGTGCTAATCACAGCAGTGCTTAGTTGTTGTCCCATGCACTTGACAGGGGAAATTAAATTCCATCGATGCACTCTAACGATAAATAACATAGCGCAACAATGTGTTTGGTTTTTAAGGTGCGTGAGGGTTGCAAGTATATATGTAGTAGGTCGTTTGGAGGGTATGGCATGTAATGGTGGTTGGCAAACACCAGGTGGCGCTGTGGCATCACAATAGGAAACCTAAAGCTGAGACGTCTTGTTGATCTTTTTCATTTTCAAGCATGAAAGGTTGTTTGAGAAGCAGCTGAGAGAGAAACAACATTTGTCTTAATAAACAATGAAATACTGTCAACATGTCCATAAAAAGGATTCCAGACATGACCTGCATTTGCCCGTCAGTCTGTCAAGAAGTGGGAAAACTACTTACTGTCCTTGCTTGAGGGGATCGAATAAATTATCTTGGCTAAAAGATTTATGGAGCACTTCATGTTTGAACTGCTTTCTTCCTCCCCTTTGGGGTAGAAATGAAAATGATGTTTAACCAACTAAGGGGGCTCAGTGTCACCAGGGTCCATTAAGAGAGGTGACAATCCCGAGGGGAGATCTACAGCACTCTATATATAATAAACATAGATTAGATCAATGAATAATGTAGTGCTCTGTCAGAGTAAATGCACAATTAAATTGCTATGAGCTTTCCTAAATGTATTGAAATAATGACACGGCAATAAAAAAGAAGGAAAAAGCGAGGAAATTAAACCATAAATTAACAGGAAGAACGCAGAGTGAGGCCAACGTTAAAGAAATGCTTCTCCTCCCCCAGAAGACTCTAAAACCAGAATCATACAAGGGGAGATAGTAATCTATTTGAACTTTACTTACTACTTTTACACAATAAGGTGAGAAGTTTCATGCTGAGAGAAAAGTAACGACTGAGTGGACTTTACCATTCGTTTGGACCCATTCTCCTATCGAAGACTCGAACGGACCCGTCCCCCAGACCGGCGACAATGAGCCAACGCTGAGAATCACAAGACAAGCTGGTCACACAGCTGTCCGCTCCTGTCGGGATGTCCTGGTGCACAAACACAACAAATGACAACGTGAGAAGAAATCCACCATGTTGACAGTACGCTCATGGCCACAATTGGCAACGAGAACCTTTTCAGTATGCATCATAACAGATTTGTTTCGGAACATATCCTCCATTATTTGAAAATTTCCTGTTTTGTGTTTAAACCGAAGCAATATACATATTACTTTGGTCTCATCCTTTGGAATCTTACCGTCAAGTAAGGCCCACTAGTTGAGTTTCATTTTGGAAAAAAAGTCATAACTTGCTGCCATCTTGTGGCATCTATTGGCTATTACGAACCTTTGGGTTTCTAATTTTGTTTTTGCTGTTCACGCAGGGGTCATCTCTGACCCCCACAAGCAGCGAAGGAATAATGCAACATATCAAGGTAAGACCTCTACCACTGATGTTGACGTGGTCTGGGCTAACATTTCTACCCACTGATTTAAATGATAACCTCCCCTCAAATTGAAACGGTGTCACTTCAATCATGCAGTGGATATCCATTCCGGTCAAAGAGAATGCTACACACCTGGACCTTCATCTCTCTGTCAGTGTCCCAGATTCGGATAACTCGCACATCTCCAGACGTCATAAGGAGACCGGTTTCTTGCTCCCAGTCTACAACCATGCCTGCACCTGGAGGGAGCAATGACAGTCATTCATAAAGACAAACTTTTTAGACACAAAAACACCAATGAATTAAGAAGGCAGCTTTTAACACACTCAAGTGTGACTTAAAGACTGTCAAAAATATGTCAACTACAAATTGAATTGACTATTTTGAAATAAGTGGCTTAATTCTGAAGAGAAAGCACGTCTACACATATGGAACAAGGCTAATCAAAGATTCGTGTAGCAGTCACTGCACTGCAGTCAGATGAATAGCAAAACAGAATAAGACACACATTGTTAATAATAGATTACACCAGTAAAAAGGGTTTTCAAGGATTGAGAGTCTTAATATGTGTTTTTTTTTTTAAAGGTGCCGTCACTGACCGCTGGGAGATGTAAAAACTACATAGTACACCGTCAAGCAGTCTGCTCCCAAATGAGGCATCCCAGCAGGAATCAAACAGCAACGCCATCCGAGTCACACATGGCCTGCTACTAATGTTGGGAAAACGAAGCTTCAAATGTGATTCATGAACAAGTTGTAGAATTTGACTCCTCTAGATGGCACTATTGCTTTAAATAAAAGGAGCTAAGAAATGGCAAGTCCAATGTTGAGCAAAGAGTTGCCATACAGAGGAGTCAAAACATAAAACTGGTTCCAGAAGTAAAATTGAAGGTTCATTTTTCCTGCTGCACCAGTGACTCACTCAACAGTCCATAAGTGCTATAACACCCTTTTAAGCCTGTTCGTGACAACTTCCTCCAATAAAAGTTTACTAACAGCTTAATCTTCACCATTTAGTGTGACTGCTGTGTGTTCAGTCAGCATCTGTTGAACAAATCAAAAGGCATGCTCCCCAGTGGCCCAGCAATCTGTTAGAGCAGGTTTGAGGCCTGATGGTGGGGCAGTTCTCACCTGCTTTGCGGCATGGCCATTAGAAACAGATGTAAAACATTGTCCTCATGACATTTTGCAACAAGTCATATTCAAATAATATTCAGGCACACTGCTTTGTGCATTGAGGAAGGCTCAGAAATGATCTTAATAAGAGTATTCAAGACTGAGCCGCTCAAGGTTTTAGATATTTTAACAGGAATAGTGGCGCGCGCACAAGCTGAATACAAAACAAGAGGTTTTGGAGGTTAGCACAAATCTCGGAGCAGCAAAACTGGAAGTACTTTAGCAAATCAAATAACATCCTGTGTTTTAGTCATGCTTCTCTCCACTTTAGCGTAAATGCTATGGCAACCACACTCTTTTATCCCCTCTTGAAACTCATAGTTTATTTCTTTCTGCAATGAATTATTTCCTCTGGATTTCTTCCGCAATCAGTAACTACGTCAAGACCTAACGCCCGCCCATGTCGGCATTTGGTAATTTGCCACAAATATGAGGACACGACAGAATGAGGCCTCCTTTACTCTTGTAAAAGCCTTCTTCGTGACTTAACAACAAGGAAGCCTCCACGTATTGGGCCTGCCTTTCAAATGCTCTACTTTGCTTTGATGTCAGGAAATCCCAAATCCCATGCGGCAGCTTCAAATCCTCCACTGTGACATCATCCGGCCCGCAAAGGCATCACATCGTCAATAATCAGGGAGGGGGGGGAGTGAGGATGTGTGTGATTGCATGTTGGAAGAAAAATACCAACCCCCTCATAAAAAATAAAAAAATAGAAAAAAAAAACATCTCACAGACCCATGCTCAGTCGCATGGGGGCCGTTTTTGATGCCGGTTCAACTCAGAGGCAATGAAAAGAGAGAAGAGAGCAGGCATTGGTTTCCTTTGAAGCTGGCAGCTCTGTGATGCGGGAATGCGGGTAGGAGATTCCTTTGCACAATAAACATGAAATCTCTCTGCTGTGAGGCAAAAAGGCTTTTCTCCATTTTTCATAGAATCACTATTCTTCCCTATTTTACATAATTGCTTATTAATCCTGGTTTCCTCTCATTCTTGCATCAAAACAACCCAAGAAAGCAATTTTCTCTGAACCACAGTTGCTCCAGTTGTGCAAGTGGCTAGCTACTGCCTCGTATTGCAGCTCCACGGCCAATTAAATAGTCTTCCTGTTCACAATCCAATTGTGTGTTGTAATAAGCTGAATAAAACTAGCATTTGTTAAAACACTCCCAAAAGGTGGTCACAAGCATTTGATTCAATAACTTGGGTTTCAGTCATGAATAATAGGGTGGAAAATAGAACATCTGTGGAATCTCTAACTGCGGAACCTCAATAGTCAAACCAAATTGCTCCAGTGACACTGGTTGACTTCCAAGGTGTGATTTCAAAACAAAAATTTCCATCGAGTTAATTTGGTCCAAGATTTCATCAGCATTATGAAACCTCGACTTACGGTGGAGTGACGTCTGGAACAGGAACACTCTAAAAAGCCAAAATAAAACCAAAACACACTTAGTGAAGTTATGCCTTTATTCTTGCGGATCCGAAGTCTCTTAAGTTTTACTTCTTTTTTTTTTTTTTAAATCAGGGTGTTTGACTTTTGAGGTTGCACTTACTCCAACCAATCAAAAGATTTGAGGTGTCGAGGGAATAACCACATGACAAAGAGGCCTGACCAATGGATTTCTGTCTGTTCCAACAATATCATAATCCACAAAGTAAGTGACCACTGGCTGCCACGGAATTTGGCAAAATGTATCATAATTATTATTCATTCCTAGTTTTTGGTGAGTTTTATTCAAATTTAAAGCATTTTTTTTGGTCTATAAACCAAAATAATTTATCATATAGTACACATCAGATCCTCTCCGCTTTCCAGTTCAACGTCGTAATTCAATCAAAAACATTTTACAGGAAAGTTCTGAGGGTCAGCACTCAATAATTCACTGTGCCAAAGTGGACCCATGAGTTTTGTCTATTAAGAACATCAGTCAACCTCCTAAAATGAAAATTCTGACTTGGAGGGAATGCACCTTTGTGGGTCTGACAGGGAACATAGGTACTCACGCAGAAAATCAATAGCGATGTGAAGATTACGAAACATCTGGGAACAAAGAATGTGGGCAATGTTTCCTCACTACCACTGTTCAGGTTTCTAGCGATAGCTTAATTATGCTCTCGTAGGGACTTTCCAGCATCAGCACAGTTCAAGATCAAACATTTTGCCCCCAATAATGCTAAAGCAAACAGAAGTGATAACGCACGCGGGGTGTCTATCCTCTTATTGAGTCATGGAGGGAGATAGGCCTGAAAAAGTAAACAGCGGTCGTGTAGACGTCTTGTTCATGCTGAGATGATGCGTAATTTAAGATCTATTTATCTATTCCTTTTGGATGAATATCTTTGTTATAGTTCTTCCCTCTGTGGACAATGCAGTATGCTCTATTCTTATTCTGCACCATTATCTCTCGTGATGGACTTGCTCTTCCAAACAGTGCAGCTCATTAAACCATCGGGCTCCTTTGCTCCCTCTCTCCGTTTCATCCTGTTTGCTTTGAAAACGTCCTCCAGGGCTCCTGCAGGAAGCCTTCTCCAGGATTACTAGGGACTTTCCCAGCATGCATGTGCCTTTAATAAGAAATGACGTTATTTATGAGTATGCTCTGACACATCACTGCCATGGCATTTATCTAAACTTTATATGACCACCTTGGCATTCTGAGGGGCAAAGAGGTGTGAGTGACGTCTACTGTTGACTATGACCCTATGGAATGAAGAATTACCTGCATTAAGACTTGATGACTTGATGAAGGCGGACAAAGGGCAAACCATTTGGATAATTCCAAACAAGGAACACCTTCCTGTATCTTTACTATTCAGCAGCACTTCGAGACGGAATCTTACAGGGACTTTTTAAAATCAAGTGAAGCTATATCTTATCTTAGGTGCATCGCCTATTTGATACAGTTTTCTTAAGTACAACTGGCAGACTATAAAATAAATAAATACATAAATAGTGCAGGCTTAAAATGATTTAACCCCTTCATGCAAATTATCATCAGTCGAACACCATGATCTGTTACGAGTGTGATGCAAACCCTGGAAATCAGTTTCTGGCCGTATTACGTCGGAATTTTAACTTCCTAAAGCACAATGGTCTTTCGTTAACTCGTATTTTGGGTTTACAGACTGGCACTTTATTTATATCCCGCTAGAGATTTTTCATGGGGTTCAATCAGATGACCGATTACCCCTTTAGAATGTTCAAGGTATTTTAGTTTTCCCATTGCGATCACCTCTTCACTAATATTCGAGGGTTTGTATGGTACGAGTGAATAATCTTGATTGCATCAGAAGTTAGTTTTAATAGTACTAAAAAAAATCCTTTGTTGTGGCGTTATTATATGACTGTGATAAATCCTGAGAACAAACAAGACTCTGGCTACTGTCTTTAAGTGCTTGCAAGAATGAAGAGAGACTGCCCAGAGCAAACGAGCTCAATGCAATATGTAAAGCCTACTTACTAAAACTGTAGCTCTAAAACCTAAAACATGAGGAGTTTTGTCGTCATTACACACACATTTTTAGAAGTCAGGGATGAGAATGGTAAATGTGAAAAAACACTGAAAAGTAGCTGGGGGTGTGGGCGGGCCGACCGGGGGTCCGATGCCGTAAATTTTGGACTATAAGCTGCTACTTTCTTTCTCAAATTTTGAACCCTGCGGCTTATAGTGAGTCCGGTGCTTTGTATGCAAATGCTGGCTACACTCAGAAATATAATAAGAGCAGAGCGTACTCTTCATCTCTAAGCACACACGTGCTTGCTATTCCATCCATGTTCACGTAATAGTCAAACAACGTTACATTGTAGTTGTTCTTGTGGAGTTGACAGTTGAATGCCTCCAAGATGAAGCTGTGAAGTTTACTTAAATTGAATAGCTCATTAAAGCAGATATGGATCCTTTGATTGCTTTGCAGTTACTTGGATAACTGGAGCAATTAGGAAGGTAATACTTCATTTATGGTAACTTGATGTTATTCCAGCAGACAGCAAATACACTTTGAAGAGTTTCATTCGGTGTCATTGTTATTATTCTGCGTTAGCCTAGTAGCAACCGGAAATTACAATGCAACTGTATCCCAAATATAGTAGTACAGTCTAAAGTCAATCTTTTAGGAAATAGATAATCAATCGAACACGAGACTGCGAGTGTGACACAGTCATGCATGACATCATAATAGGTAATTGGCTCCAGTGAATCATCATCATAATTGAGGACGTGTGCAGGTACGATTGTGTAGCTGCGTGCTTAGCTGTAAGCAATTTACTGTACTGCTTTTAAGGATACGGCAATTTTTCAGAGTGCTTAAAATGCTAATAATGTATTTTGGAATCATACTTTGCAATATATAGATTAAACTATCAACATAAGCAAATAATCAATTATAGTCACGCTTTGAGGGAAGCATCAGATTTTCAGGGAGATTTGTATATAGCAGGGATCCACTGTGCAATGATTTTCTTTCATCTCTCTCAAAAGGCAAGAAATAGACCATTCCATGTTTTCTCATAAGCAAAAACAATCTTAGTGTGACCGTGGATCAACAACTTCAAATAATTGTCTTTGGACGGGAAACTAAATGTCAAATCTGTCTATCGTCACTCGACATAGACAGCAGACATATGCAAAGAGTACTGAAGAACTGTTCGTTCAACTTAAATCATAATATGCATAACAATTTTGAAGATACTGTATCTAACAAAAACGTGTTTAAATTGTGAACAAACTCGTGTCCTGAAACAGACAGTCACCTTTAAAGTCTTACAACACTGTATATTGTTCTGATTATAATTGGGGTCTCATTCCAATGTGTGTTGTAAAAATTGCAGAAAAACATTGGTGACAAATGAGTGTCTGTGCTGTTTTTCACCATTCCTTTGTTTCTATTTAATTTCCCTTATGGTACACAAGTCTCTTTGCTATAAATCTCTGCTCATGAAACTGCTTAACGAACTCTAACTCCGTATGATGTACTTTAGGAGAAACCGTGCTCTTTAACATAAAGAAACATTTGCATCTGTTTTTGCCCAACACTCTTCTTTCCTGTTCCAGTGATGACTGGTGCATATTAATATAGCAAGAGAGGCAGCGGCGGCAGCGGCGGCGGCGGCCCAAAGCAGCAGAAGCACAGAGGCAAGCACTTCACTTTGCAACAACCAACCACACTCCTTTGATTTCATTGCTTTCTCGTGATTTTAACAGCCTGATCCCTGGAGCTTCACACACCAGGTGGCTCTGCTTCAATAAAACCACAGTGGGGAGGTATGTTTCCAATTAAACATCGATATACTGGTAATGAAACCACAAACAGGTATGGATGCACTTTGATGGTCAAGAAGGTGGTAGGTCAAGGAGGTCTATGGACCTAATAACTACATCTAAATTGCAAGCGTGTCTAAAAATGACTCAGACTGTGGAGTTAAGTCAGCTCATATGTAAATCATCTCTCAGCTTCAGATGACTTTTAGCTAAATCTCGTACGTTAACAGTCAAAGTTGATCCAATTTCTACCAAGCGCTTCAAAGACAATTAAAACAACATGCCAGCAGAAGATTTGGAGATAAATGAACTCATCTAAAACTTGGGTTTGGAAAGGTAGCGAATGTTGTGTTCTCCTCAGTGTTCGTCAGGCTCAGCTCAAGGTCGCGAATTTTCGCCAACAGACGTTTGCCTGTACTTTTCTTGTCGCAAGGGAATTTTGAACATGGTAATAAAAAAACAACATTAAATTCACCTTTGAAATAAACAAGCTAGCAAGTTGGTGTGGCCCTCGGCAACCCTTTCAGATGACTAGTAATATGAGACCACGTGAGATCACGAGCTGATTTAAAACAGTTTATGGCAGCCGTGCCGTCCAGTGCCCAATCGGCCCATTTTCAAATATTTTGATGGGCCAACAAAGACGCGGCGCAATAACACCGAAATGACCATTCCGTTGGCTCGGCTGTGTCCCCGAGTTTGGCTTCCGCTTGAGTTTGGCAGCTGATGGCCCGTTTTCTCGAGGACCACAAAATAGATATAGAATAGAATTTGGCGTGCCTGACTATTTTCAGCACCCATGCGCACTTTGTGCACCCCTCATCACAGATATTTGCATCAGACCAAATGGAAGGCAGTTCTTTTTGAAGGACACAAGACCACTGCATTTGTCATGATAATAATAAAAAGGTAGTAATAATGCTTAATTTCGTATGTATTAGAAAATAATACAATGCCTCATCTGAGGTGAAAGTGACTGAGCAACACTTTTGACACATAGGCGGCGTGGTAGAGCAAAACCAAGCTTGTGATTTTTTTATTTCAACATGATATGACTTGGAGATTGGGGTAGCGGGGGGGGAGAGAAAAGAAAGATAACACTCACCGCCTTGTTTACTCCTGTCAAGATAGATGGAGACCCTTCTGGCTAGGCCTGTGAATCAGGGAGATCAGATCGAAGGTAGGGAGGGAGGGGCAAGGTATGCAACAAAGCAAGCAACAAATTAGCAGGGACACTTTGCATGCGCAGATATAAACGCACACAGAGTGTTCTCTATTTGCATTTAAATAGCAGAAGACTGAACAAGGCTTTTGTTTCCCAACAGAGATTCTCCCAAATGACAAAGTAACAGACCAGCCACAAAAGGCAGATAGAATATGAGCTAAGCTGCTGCCTCTTTGTCGAAATGGTGACATGCAGGTCTAAAGCCTCAAAACCTGCCAGACACATAATTGAGTTTTTTTTTTTTTTTCACCGCAGGGCTAAAGACTGGCAAAGTGGAGGGTTGCTGCCGCTTGTGCTTGAGTAAGACTGGTAGTGAGAAAAATACATCTGAAGTGGTATCAGAAATGATCAGAATAGTGCCAATAGAAGAAAACATAATTATGTAACTCTAACAAGATTGTGGAGGTGGATGAACATGCAGCCTTATTCAGTCTCTCTAAAAGAAGGATGTGGGGGGGGAAAAAAAGAAGCTTCAGAACAAACCATACCGCAAGAGTTATGGTTCAATCAATAAAAAACAATGTTACTACAGGGCAGGGATGAGATGAATGCGGACAGACTAATGAGTGAGCTTGTGAGTCGTTTTTTGGCAAAGCGAAGACAGACTTAGGTAATATTTAATTATGTTTGCATTATTAAAATGACTGAAAGCGATGCAAATCAACAAATAATGTCACGCGTGTAATTGTCACAATCTAGCCGAGTAACCAGGAAAAGATAACTCTTAAAACTGATATCTGAGGCTTCACTCTTGAGGCAAACTTGAGAGACTAGAATGTGAAAATGGACTCAAGTGAACACCAAATGCGAGGCCAACATGGACTTTGCCTCTAATTGCATGTGGAGAAAGATAACAAGCGCTCCAGGAGCCTCTGAGAAAACAAGGCACACTGCAGGAGAGGGCAAGTCTCGTGGGGAAATTCGTGTCACAAGAATGACACGCACAGTGATGCTAGTTGGTAGTGTGTCGCCTTGCAGCAGGTCCCTGCAGGTGCTGGCGACTATGTGACTCTCTAATGGCAGCAAAACAATACAATATGTGCACACAGTGAGTGGGGCTCACACGTCTGCACAGAAAACCAGTCAGCCAGTGAGCAAGCCAGTAACTTGCTTGTCACTACCAATTAGCCAAATGGCCACTTTGTGGAAAACATGTTCTATAGACAGTCTCTGCAAATGGTGCAGATCAACCTGCCATTGGTATTTAAAGAATGTATATTGTACAAGTTTCATTGAACACATTAGAAGTAGTTCGATAAAGCTGGCACTATTCATTCATTTGGTTGCCAGAGAAAACGGTGAACAAGAAACTGCTGCTAATAAAAACCTAAATGATGGTTTGGCGAGAAGAAGCAGAGAGAGAGAGAGTAGCCCAGAAATTGCCTTCTCGCCTCTGCAGTTTACACTGATGGTGTGGAGCCTATTCCAAATATTTGCAAATACCTCAGCTTCCAAATTCTGCAGGTATGTCAACACACACGTTAAGCAATCACTGATGTAGCCCCTGAAGTGCAATTAGTCAGACACACCTAACCAAAAAGATTCCACTTTCTTATTCTGTTGAATTGTTGAAGTTCACATACAGGTGGGAAAAATTCTGAATTGTTTCGTCTTGGTCACACTTGTTTATCTCACAAAAATGCAAACTTTCAACAAGGTTGTATAATTATTATTATTATTATTTTATCCACTGCATGTGGCGGCCACAGCTGCTTATAGTATGAAAGGCAACTTTTACTTAGGAGTTAAACTGTGAACATTTGGTTAACTTTTCTGGGATCAAAGTGGACACAGATGAATAGGCTTACCTTCATCAATTAAAACTCGATGATGAAATGTAAAAAGTATTTTGGTACCTGTAATTTTAATTATATAATATTGTCATGTCAGTATGTTTTGCGACTTCTGTTAGTATGATTGCGCCACACCACTGCAAACCACACCCACAATGAAAGATTTTCTAGAAGGGGGCGAAAAAATAATCTCTCCCGATCTTCTGAAGTCTAAACTGTGTTTTTGAGCAAAATAATGTTGCCTGAAGGAATGAATTCCCATGATTAGAGTTGATTCTGACTTGAAAGTGCCACTGCTTCATGTTGCTAAGTAAAGCACTCCATTTTGCCTCAGTTTCTTCAAGGCATTATATAGCCGACTTAAAATGTGCTTTACACAGGGTTTTCAAACGACCAAATGCATTCTTAAATTCTACTATTCGGTTACCATAAGAGCAATTAGTTGTCAGATAGGTACTGGTGTTTTAACACACACAGACAAATGGTGAACACACACAATGTTGCAGTTGCAATGAGTGTAAAACAGGGTTCCCGACAGACTTTTTAAATTCCACTTGAAATTAATTGTAAGACCAACTTAAAATTGTTCCCAATGTCCCCTGTTGTCCAAAGTTGCTTCGGTCCAAAAATGACTTTCATTTGCTTTCAAGAGTTACGACTAAAATCACATGACTGTTTTGTTGGTTCTGCTATTGTACTCGTGTTATCATGAGACTTTCAGTAAATTCGATTCTTAGGAACCTTGTTTTTTTACATCAGAAACGATTTACAGTAAAAAGAAAAATCTTAGGTTAAAATTTTGGAAAAGACTGATTTAGGATATTTTAATGCCAGTTAAGCCCTTGTTATTTTGATTTATGGATTCAGTTCCCTTTTAAGACTTTTTCTGCAGGAACCCTGTAATACCGAAACATTTTTATTTGATAGGTAAGTAGGTAAGCTGATGGACAGAGGGACAACAACTCAAACTACTATGGGAGGGCTTGGTGAACAGATAGTAAGATCAAAGTCTTTACTGTGAGCGCTGGTGGAAGGCTGACCTCTGGTAGTTGGCAGCATATCAGAAAGGCCCTGCCAGGCAGTCACCATCTCCGGGTTCTTTTGGTCAGCAAAGTTTTTCCAAACACGCAAGGCTCCATCATCTAGACAACATGGGAATTTAAAGTGTTAGAAGAGCAAGGTGTTAATGGGTGCCTTCAAAGCGGTGAGTTCAAAAGTAGATTCCGATTTTTTTTTTTTCTTGCGCTGTAATAATTGAACGGGAAGCTTGAATAGATTTTTTTCAAAAGAAGCACAACCTGTCCATGACCTTAATATACTTCTCATAAAAATCAGAAGGCATTGTATAAAGCATTGAAAAAAATGGTGGGTGAGAAACAAAATGCTGCAGAGCAGTGTCAACACCCAACTAAGAAACAGAGCCCGACATAAAACATGTCTGCAGACGCTTCAAAGAAAGTTATTACTACCCATAAAAGTCGAGACATGATTTACATTTACCGGTTCACATCTACCATTAAACACTATATATATATTTTATAACTAATGTACTCATTGGTGTGCTTCAGTGAAAGGCTGATGGAATGCAAGATACACTTTGACAAGATGGAATTTAAGTCATTTATCTCTTTGCTTTTATCGTGCTTCCAGTAGGGGTGAAATGGAAGGCAGCATTTATTTCTAAATCCGTTTGAATGTTTTGTAAAGAGAGAATGAACCAAGTGTTATGTAGATAGGATTTTGTTGTGCATTGGGGCTAACTAAGTAAATTATTCTATTGGTGACAGATGATGAATACACATAAGCAGTGCATGGCCTGTATTTCCAGAGCTGAGTGTTTTAAGTTCTCGCGCCTCAAACAAATGAGTCTGACTGAAGTTCCAAAAGAGCTGATGGGAGGGAACCATTGAACTAAGAGGCTACGTTAAGTATTTAGCAGTGGATTTCTAAGGTAGGCTTCAACTATGCCTCCGTATTTAGAAGTTAATCACGATTAGATTCAGACATTTGCTTATCCAATACAATTTAGGTACCCTCATGGCCTTGCAGACAGAAATGGTAAAACTCTGACACTAATTCAACTAACAACTGCAGGGTCGTGACTCACTACAGGTACACTATCGCATATAACAGTATACAGTCAAAATTAATCGATTAATCGAAATGAAATCGATAAAAATAATTGGCTCGTATTTTAATAACCATTTGTTAACCAAAGAATGTCCAAATCTTCTGATTTCAGGCTCTCAAAAGTAATTCTAGCCCTTCATGAGAGCAGACTGATTTACGATCTTTTGTGTTTAAGCAAAATAAGACATTTGCTTTTACTTTAGAAAATTATGACAATCAATGCTTGTGATATTGCTTAGCTGTTGTTTATAATCACTAAATACTATAAACAAAAATAATTGTTTAATAAACGGCTATGCGAGATTTTTTCAATACTTTTTAATTAAAAAAAATGGTATCTACGATTAGTCAATGGAATAATCAACAGAATATTTTCTAGTCAGTCACATTTTCCGAGCAATCTTTTGAGGACATAAATGTTAATATTCTGCTGGACAGAGAGAATGAAAGGTTTGAAATATTTTAAAGAGGAATGATAGAGGCCAGCTACAGTATGTCGAGAGTGAGAAACAATCTCTAAACAGAGGAGGGAGTTTACGCCACCACAATCTCCCACGTACAATGGCATTGTCATTTCTATGCCTTACACAGAGACTCAACCCGTTACCACAAATAAAATATCACCAACACTTTGGGCCTTCAGGTTCCTCCACAACCACTGTTAAGACTCAATGGAATATTAAGGACGTCAATTTTATTCAAAAACATTTGTTGGCTGGCACAGGATTCTCTTCAATGCATCATGTCATATCCCGTAAGAATGAAATCATTCGTGGTTAGTGCGTGTTTTGAACAGATTTCCACACCAAAACTCAGGCTAGAACTGTCCTATCTAGACTATGTGCATGAACTTATGAAGTCTACTTGCTTGAAGAATAGAAGAGGTGCAATTAATTTTCACCCCTAACAATGAACAATGCTTCAATAATAAATGCAATGGGCACATTGGTAATATGGTCAAAAGAGATTTCAGAGTGACAATCAAAATTTGGAATGGTAGTGTATGCTGTGCTCTGGGGCAAAATGAAGTCATCTGGGTGACCCCAAACATTTTGATCCATAGCACATATATCCAACAATATGCACACTACTATGGAGTATTCATGTAGTGTTGCAACCTGTTGCAGTGAGCAGCAATGAGCAGTCGTGCCCATTCAGATACTCCATAGCTGTGATGCGAGTGTAGCGAGGGTTGCCATTGTAGAAGTAGTCCAATCTCTCTCCCTTCTCCCAGTCCCAAAAACTAAAACAGACAGAACACAAACTCATAAGTCTGAAGGCTTGAACATTTGTGTTTGGCGCTTTATTTTCGAACCAGATGCTGTCCTTGTCAGCTACTGCTATACAGGTGTTGAAGGGGTGGAACTTGACGACAGAAGGAACGCCGGGATTGCGATTGATGAATATTTGATCGTCCAGTCGAGAAACACCTGAGAAGAAGGGATGAGAGAGGATGAGAAGAGATGATGCAGATTTATCTTCACAGGGTCCAAAATAAATTAAATATGTGCATAAGATCCTGCTGCATTTCCATTGTTTAGTGGACTATGTACTAGATGATACAGTGGCTCTGCTACAGCAAAACATTGGAAGCAAATAATAAAAAGCTGTACAGATCATCATTAAAATACTTGTTGATTAAGCATTTTCAAGGTTATATGCATAGCCTTGTGGAAAAAAATAATAAACCAGAGACAGGGTGATTTGCAATGGAAATGACTTCCCCTAATTACTGAAAATCTAAAAAGATCTCTGACAAAAAAGAAAAAAACTTAATCGATCAAATAGGATGGATTTTAGAAAAATGATGATAAATGAAAGTTTAATGCCAAACATTGGTTAGATGTGGAATTCTAGGTCTTCCATGTGTGGAAAAACTGATTTGATGTACTTCAATGATGCTAACAAAGCTCTCAATTGGCCAGTGGTTACAAATAAAATTGGAATACAGAATTGTCACATAATACAGAACAGTCATCAGTAATCAGACTCCCGTGGCTCCAGTAATGGTGAGAGCAGCACATATACTAACTATATATGACTACTTTGCTTTTGTTAGCATATGACGAGGGGGAATAAAAAAGTTGTACAGGACACAAGCCGAGACATTTTGCAAAGAGAAGCGCCAAGAGAGGTACAACTGACAAAGCCTGAAGTTCACAGTCTCATGTTGTCATAGCAACAACACATTTGGCCAGTCTGTCCTGGAGTATACCTCTTGAGGCTCCCATAACAAGACAAAAAAGAATAACAAAAAATCTATGATGAATTCATTCTTGATGCAGTTGTGGTTGATTTGAGTAGCCTGAGGCAAAAGCAGACGCATCTCTTTGAAAAATCATCTCCACTGACTTTTTTTTGTAGTTGTTGAGGTTGATTTTCTTGAGCGATGACAAAATACAAAATCCCCTGCAGGATTTTTATACGTTTTGATGAAGAACGTAATTTGGTTTTTGCATCTTTTGGGTGTGTGTGGAATCAAGCAGAATACGTATATGTTTATTTTTTTAGTTCATAGTGTTCTATGGGGGGAATCAAGCAGAATACGTATAAGTTTATTTTTTTTTAGTTCATAGCGCTCTTTCGCTCTTAGCCAATCTCACTTGCTCACATTGCCTCTCCTTCCGTCTGAGGAACTCTCCCTTCTCTGACTCCTCTCATCTTATTTCTCTCTGAGGAGGACATAGACTGAATGAGGGCAACCCTAAAAACAATGAGGAAGGGGAATGGAGGCACAAGAATTATTCATTCTTAGCAGGTATTCCGTAAGAAAAGGCTGAATGAGCCTCAACCGTGACGTAAATGGAATCGTAACTGTGTAAGATAGGAGCTTACACAGTGACGTGGGTGTTGTTCGTCATTTTGCAGGTGTGTGTGCGTGTTTGGGGGATGGGGGTCATAAAAAACATCACTTGCAGGGAAACTCACACCTCAGACACATTCGTGTACGTATGTGTGAAGGGGAATCCTATGACTCATGGGTGAATTTAGTTGTGAGAGGATTTAAATAACTCCAGAAATCACAGTTTCTATCAATGACTAAAGAGATGCAATTACATCTGAACATAACCTGAAAGTAATACGTCAAAGGAAATGGAATAAGTGTGACCGTTTTGTTATGCATAGAGGGTAAGAGTATTTTTTCCAGTGATAGATGATGAATACACACGGGCAGACTTTGTATAAGTGAGGGTCAAATTTTTCAATCCTTCTGCGCCGACAAATTAGTCTCACTAAAGTTTCAAATATGTTAATGGGTGAGACCATTTATTTATACTTTTCTGAATTATTTACACAATTGTTCCCCTCGCTCCAGAATTGTCTCCCATTGTCACATGAGAGCTTTGTTATTCAGACAGGTTTTCGGGCAATTCTTCTCATTTAACTTGAATTGTGCAGTTTAGCCTTAAGATACAAGGTGAAACCATTACGTGACCACACTTGTGACTCAAAACACTCGTTGTTCAAATCATCTTTTCTGACTGACATGAATGAAATGTTATTTTCAACAAAAACAGACAATTTTGTGTGATTGTCTTTGTTTAAATAGGGAGCAATAACGAACATTCTATAATATTGCACTATAACTATTAATGACATAATGAAATATAATGTAAAGAATTGAATTGTCTATGCATCGGCTCCACTTTAATTCTTTGTGCTGTTCCCACTGATGTTCCTGCCTTGACCACTAAGAAGGCAGTATAATATATTCCTATAGACAAATGAAAAATAGTACATTTGCTTTTACTAATGTAAATGACTCAGTAACATGCTGTTATGTTTGTAATTTTTTCATAAAGGATAAAGCAACGATGCTTGTGAGTATTATCTTTCAACATGTGTTGCTCCACCGTTCATATTAAAAAATCCACTGCTTCTGAAACTACTGATGCTAACAGCTGATTTAGGATGTCATTGGTGTTTTTTACATTGTTTGTTAGCATCAAGCTAAGCGGGCTTTCATAAAGCTATGGACTTCTTTTAAGTACATATGTAATTCCCTTTGTTTAATGTTTAGGGTGATAGTACTGTAACTGGATGTAGGGGTAGGCAATGACAGAAAAAAAAGATAATCAGTTATTTTGATTGATGTTGGAATCATGATTATAAATCCCAATTTCAAAAAGGAGTATTTATTCAACTACCAAAACTTAAATTATCGAAACTACCATCATAGCCTCATGCACATTCATTCTTGGCACATTTTCTTTCTAACTTTATTGTTTACTTGCAAGAACCTTTTATTCTTGAACATTGGATCCCTTTTGTACAAATCATCACTATGGTACAGTACAAATATATTATGTGAAATTCAAGCCTCTTGCATTTTCATTGTGCTCCAGCCAAACCTTTTGCTGTGTTGCATGCATCTTTGCGCACATTCAAACCATGGATATGCATACCTCTTAGTTTTTTAGCTACTTTATTTGATCATTTTTGTCATTCTCTTTTTAATTTTACAATTCTTGTGACTTACTGGGCTAACCTGGGACCTCTGTATCATATTTTGGGCTTTATTGTGTGGCAATGTGTGATGGAATGTCAAAAATCGTCGAAATCCTAACTTAGAGTGTATAACCAAAGAATAAGCAGAAAATAAATTAGAAACAAATTAAAATAAGAATAACGTAAAAATAAAGACTTATTTTTTCCATTGTCCATGAAAAATGCTCCGTAAATATTTATCAATGAAATTTGGGGTTTACAAAATAATTAAAAACTATCTGAATCCCAAATGCATTTCATTGGGCGGCAATTATAAACTCCATCCATTTATGGATGGATGGAGTTTATAACTGTTTGGTGTCTCAATTGGACTCCTGAATATGAGTGATTAAAATGGATTAGCACTCACCTTGAACCCTGGAATATTCTGATCAGTCTTGACTTCAACAAAACATTGAAATATTGGCTTTATTTTTCTCCCATATGGTAAACGTTCTTCCACACAGAGATAAAAAAGGAAACTTGTATGTATTGAGTATTACCTTATTTTATTTCCTTATATTGAAGGATATTTCATGGCACACTAGCACTTAATTGGCCACAAAACAAGAGATTTCCATCTTTGTGCACACATTATAGGCTTTGAATTACCTCGTCTATCAAATCTGCATTTCATTATGTATGAGATCAAGAGTTTTGTAATGACAAGAAGAGAAACATTTCTTTCATGAAACCATTGGATTTGAGCTGATAAACAAAGGAATAGATGAATTTGAGAGAAAGCGACTGACCTCTTTGTGTGATGCTTCTGCTTTGCCGTTTGACACGAGCATTTCTTAGAAATCTCCACTGCCGCTCCATCCTCACCTGACTCTGCAAGTCGTGCTCTTCTGGGATCTGACAGTATGAAGACAAGGAGAAGGAGTGAGCAATAACACATTGCGTGAAAGAACAAAATTCTCGTGCATTAAAATGCAAGCACTCTTACGAGTGACATCGTAAAGTTATTTTGTAGAATAAAACTCTTTTTACAACAATCTTCTATTACTTGAGTTTGTACCAGTACCTCATTTAAAGGGGTGGTTTGTTAAGAGCTAATTTACTGACAATCACATATGAATGATGCAACAAGTTGCCATATTGGCAATTTCTAGTATAGAATGGAACAGCTGAATGGTAAAACAGATACAGCATGTACTGGACGTTGCCCAACTGGTATAAACTGGCCAACAACAATCGATCAAAAATGTATGCGGACATTTACTGAGGTTTCATGATTCACTGTCACTGATTCGTGGATACAAATAAATGTACTTGGACAAAGTTTAGTATCTGTTTGCTTTGCAGTCTTTGACTGTAGTCAGTTTCTTTGCAGGAGATGCTTGTCTGGCCTTCACGATACAGCCACTTTTACTTGCTGCATCTTTGTGAGTTCTGCTGCCTTCACTTTTGTCTCCAGTTAGTGAAAAACATATTCTATTAGGTTGAGATCAAATGACTGACTCAACCATTGAAAAATGTTCCATTTATTTTCACAGTAAAAGCTTGAAGAAAAAGCAGTTGCAGAGTTAAAGTTTCCATGTTTACTGACAGAGGTTAAAACGGCCAGAACATTTTATTAGAGTTACAGCCACAAATGCATTTTTTAAGTGCTTATGAAACTTTGCAACATTCTTTTAAAATATTAGTGACACAGTTATGTCACAACACATTCTCACAGGAAAGCCGCACTAACGAAGAAAAAACGAAAATAAAAAACCAACAACCTTTGAATACAATTTAACAGTTAATACAGAAAAGATAATCCCATCTATTATAGATATAGATATAATAGATATCTATATCTATAATAGATATTATTATCTATTAATAATAGCATTAAAAATGCTTAATTTTGCTATTTACAAAACAGATAGCCAATGATTTTGAGTGTCAGAGTTCCTACACATTTGAGATTTTTCCAGAGACTTTCCACACCGTAATTTCCATCTTATTTTTTTCTTTTTTGATAAAAACAATTCCAATAATCTGTGACACTTGAGTAATTATATGTGCATCATTTTGATTCTTTATATGTTGCCAAATAATTCATATATCAGGATTAATGCCTGCCGAGATATACCAATATTAGGGATTAATGGTCAACATGGCATAATACGTCTGTGTATTAATCGCCTATTTTAGTAAGTAAGTAATTAAATATGTAACTGTCGTTTGTGTTCATACACTAAACACAAAGACATCCCACAGACTATATGAACAAAAGACATGGTGAGATGATGTCCTCGTAATCCACACTCTCTAAAAGTGGACATACTCTACATACATTTCAGCCCGTGCTCCTGATGCTGAGATATGTTAACCCGTGCTCAGACTTTGAAGTGTGCTCATGCATACAGGATTTGTAACCGAGTGACGTTTTATGACAGCACTCAAAATTTAGCAGAGGCAGCGTAATTTCCTTTGCGAGTACTTTTACTAACCCTTCACGCTACATCTTTCCTATCCAATCATCCGTCTGCTTTCCTCATCTACTGCAACCACTTCAGGCTCCGCCTTCTTCCACTGCAGTGCGCATTGGATTTAGTTGACAGTCTCCATCTGCATCTTCAAGCTTCAATACCTGCTCACGGGGCCAGACTCAACTTGTACTTTGAAGGCCAGAGTGGCTGGCTGGTTCCCTATTTTTCAGCCAAATTTGGCAAGCGTGGGCTGATCAATAAAAACAAAAAGTTGGGGCTATTATGGTATGTACAAAAGGTAGTTGAAGCCACAATATAGTAGCGGAGAAACACGGAGAGAAAACATTCTGTCATGATGCCGAAAGCCTCCAGCGCTGCAAATAAAATGCTGCCCTACGCCTACCTTACACCAATATAACTTGATAAGATGCTATGCTTAAAATATTGTGGTGCTAAAAAATACTTAAATAGCAACAATACATACTATTGTTGTGAGAAATTCTGGTTGTATTTCCACTGTGAGCGAGCAAACGTTTGAGTTGTGTGCGGCAATGGGTTCTAAAATATGAAAGAGGGTCCGGTCCAGGAACATTTTGATAGAGCGTTTGGGCCACATATACTAAAGTGGCCTCTGCAAGTCTCCTACGACAGTAAGCACACACAAATAAACCGGATATATTTACAGTGTGCACTAGGGACTGCGCTTTTCAAATGTGCTCTCGTACATTTGTGTCAATGAATATGCACATGCAGTGTTTACACACTATTTGGCACAATACTGAGAGAGAAAAAGTAAATAGAGAAAAAGAAAAAAGCACAGAGTGATCTATCAAACCTGAATACTACATCTGTTTTTTTTTTTTTTTTTCAATTGAAGGCACAAAGTTAAAGAAATGATTTCAATAAGATTAATGACATCAAACATTCAAAACATATACTGTAATTTCTGGAGTATAAACCGCGCCCGAATATGAACTGCACCAGGTATAATTAGAGGAAAATCCTGTTTTGTTCAGAAATAAGCAGCACTGTCTTAAAATCTGCAGTTTTTTTTAATGTTTAATCTCCATATACAGTAATCCCTCGCGACTTTGCGCTTCACCTATTGCGGCCTCGCTCTATTGCGGATTTGTTTTTAAACAAATATTGCGGATCGAGTCGGTGCATCACGAATTTTTCAGACACACACTCACACACACTCACACACAGCGTCATATGCAATGAAACACACAACCCAGGCAGCAAGACCGGCAAGTGCACCCCTACACCATCAGTGACTACCTGATGGTCGTGGCTTTTTGCTGCGTCACTTGGAGCGCAGGGCTTTGTCTGCCCATATGACACGAATGGCTAATGGGAACATGTTGATCTGTGTCCTTGCAGTGGATTGGCTTAGCAGTTCTCACAACAATTTATCCTAGTCTCCCCCACTTTATTCACTTTGTCTGAATCAACATATCAGCAGCACCTTGGACTTGTACTTCATCACACACATACTATCACGTCTCCGCTCCTCGATTGCCAAGCGGAGTAGAACTGTATGTCTGCTTGTCACTCCCGATCAGATCGTCCTTTTTGCCCGTCATAAAATCCAAAAAGTCTTGTGCGGATGCCCTCGCACTGGGCAGTGGGGCGAGACTGCTGGTCAACACGGCAAGTGCAGAGCGGAGCTGTTGCACGTTAACATTTTAAAATGACGAGCCGGTTAGCGAGCTCGCGTCGTGCAGGCATCTCCTAACACAGCGTGTCAGGCAAACGAGAATCAGGCGCCAGACGTGCGTGTCAAAACAGACCAAACTGTGAGGAGTGACGATTAGCAGTTCTGTATTGGCGACGGACGCCTCAGAGGTCTAGCGCGGGGGGGCGCGTGATACCATAAGCCAGTGGGGGGAGAGTGGAGATGTGACATAGTAGGGCACAAAGTAAAAATGCACCGCCGTGCAGAAACAGTCGGGACAACGGTAGTCGTCCAGGATTTGGGACAGCGGCTGGCAATGAGCACTAAGCGCAGGGCGTGCCTCTGAGCAATGTGTGAATGCCCTCGCGCTGGGCCGCGGGGTCACGTTAGTCGGCCAGCACGCAAGAGTAGAGAGGAGCCGTGACACTTTAAAATGTTTTAAAAAGTGTTTAAAATACAATAATGTATTTAAAAAAAAATACAATAGAGTGTATGAAAATAAAATGGTAAAAGTCTTGCGCTCATTTGTTTAATTGATTGACAATTCTCTTATTTGATAGCCTCAGTGCATTTGTTTTCACCTTTGATTTTACTAACACTTTTCAGGCTGTTGTCACTCATGGACATAGCTTTTTACATGTACATGAGCACTGTCGCCGTCTTCCCTTTTATCATTATTGATAAACTCAACTCGTGTATTAAGGACATTAAAACCGACAGAAGCTCAATATTAGATGACAAACATTACAGCGGCTGTCCATGGTAAAGCATTCCTTTAATCTTTAATTTCTCTCGGGAGGAAATTAAGTTATGGAAGTCAAGGAGCTCAATTATTCAGAAAAGCCATCGTGTACAACCAGCAGGCACTTTCTCACACTGTGACTGGTCCCTCCGCTGTAGTCTTCAGGAGAATTTATCTGAATATCAGAATATCTTTTAAAGAGCTCATGTCAATAAGTGGCTCAATTGCCTTTGACATTATGGTAAAAATATATGACAAATGAATTTTAATAATTGAATAGTGATTACCTGTCATGCTTGGAAATGGAAAATTGATGAAAAGATAACCATTTGCAAGAACTCAATAGAGCAATAACCTGTGGTTTATACTGACATAAACTAAGTTGCATTACAAGATGATGAAATGTACAGGTAAAGATGTGACAAGATGTGGCAAAAAGATATGGGACGATATAGATATAGGCAGTACCTTTGTCACTGGCTGAGCAAAGTACTTGGCACTCCAATCACATAGACCCGTTTGTAAGGCGGCGCTGATGTAGTTTCTGTGACCACAAGGCTCGTCTCCATCCTCAGCAGCCTGAACAAACAAATTGAAAATCATATAAGCATGTGATGCAAAGTCTCAAACACATGACAGTCAAATCATATACCTGCTCAGGTCCCTTGTCAAACATTTTACGAGTGCGGGGAAACTGGTGTGAATGGGGCGCCTGTCCTCCAAGTGTGGGTGTGTAAGGAGGGCGTGTGGCAGGTTGATCTCTGGTGGGGGGTTTGGGTACCTCGTTGGTCAGACTTGAGCTGCTGGTGCTGGGCATGGGAGGGGAGCCACTAGAGGGAGACATAAAGTAAAGCCAACATAGAGGTTTGTTTTGAAGACTATGGAGTTGTATTCATTTCTGTCAAACTATGTTTTTGGGTTTAAATTGACTGAGGTCTCATGTTGTGTTCCTTACCCTGCTTGATGAATATGGGTGCCTTTGCTGGTGGGGCTGGCTGGAGCTGACTGGGTGAGAGACCCAGAATCCAGAATTCTCTGAGGGCGAGCATTCATCATTGCCTGTGGAGAAAAGAAAGAGGTTTGGTTAAAGCAAAAATAGCGAGTGGATTTGACATAAAATAAAAGCAAGCCCCTTAAATAAACAAATTGGATGGATGGATGGATGGATGGATGGATGGATGGATGGATGGATGGATGGATGGATGGATGGGCGGACGGACGGACGGACGGACAGACAGACAGACAGACGGGCAGACGGGCAGACAGACAGACAAATTAGCAGCTAATGACTTGGCACTTAGGCTGGACAAAGTTGTAACGCAAAAGACCCACTTTATAAACTGCATTCAAAGCATTATGTCAAAATCTAAAGCAAAGCAGAGCTGCAGTGTTCCCGTTATTTACATATGCTACTAGCATTTGCTTCTCATGAAATAAAAATTATTGGATGTTTACATGGGGAAGGGGCAATTCTGTTTGGTGATGTCTAAGCCACATCGCTGTGATTTGATTATGAATGTATTTAAGATATATCCAATAGTTCTGGGGTCGGATTTGTGCAGTTCAAGTGTCATTGAAAGTTTTTCGAAGACAATGGTGATAGTTCACGTAGCAACATTCAGCATCAAATGGGTTTTAACACATTTCAATTAATGTAGGCTTGCACTGTCACAAACACGAAGCTGTATTAAATATTTAGATTACTTTATTGAGCTAAATTTGGGAACCGACACATAGAAGTAGGAACGCGATGCTATGCAATTCCTCACTACAACAACAAAAATGATCATTGTTTAGTTGACATCTCTCTGATATTATCACTCAAAATTGAGCATTATCATCAATGCAGATGCAGATTTTTTGGTACATTGTCTTAGATTGCAAGTCGTCATAATGTTGTGGCTTGTGTATGCTAAAAAAATTCACCCAGTGATGAGCCAGGAGCACCCAGAATTTCAGGATCTTAATCAAGGATACCTCAGCAAAGTCATGGAGGATTGATGACTGAATCTGCAACCACTTGACCACCTGACACATGATGTTATGCAGCACACAAGTGCTCTATGCGCTTAGAAATTTAATGGCTTCATCCTTGTTTGCTGACATTATTGTATAACTATCTTCATCAATTGGTTTGCCACAGCCGTTTAGCATAAAAAAAAGTTTTTATTGAATTAAAATTCTATGGGGAGACCACCAAGATTTAAACAGAATAAGGCATTTCAAAGGCACTACTGTATATTTGATCAGGCTGGACGGATCAAGATTACAGATGCTGTATGGATAAAGTGCATCCCACTTGTCAATATAATCAGTGGATGAAAGGGCAGCATTAAAGTTTGTCTAACTTTCTAGAACTCGATCTCATTAAAAAGAGCAGGTAATATAAGCTCATCCTCATGGCTATACACGAGGGAGGTGGAAACCTAATAAAGATGTTCGAAGTAAAGCATTCCTAATGAACAGCAGAGATGGAACAAAAACTGTGCTGGGTGAATGTAGTTAACTCGCGCAAACACATTTTACTAGCAGGCATTGCCGTTCATTTGATTTCTATGGTAATTGAAAAATTGCTGCAGCTTTATCTTGTTTGCGTGTTTGTCTGGAGGGAGAAGGAGGTAGATACTGCTTTTCTTCGCCATAAAACCCATGTCAATTGCAGAGATTAGGGATTCCGTCATTGGAAATGGTACCAAACAGCAGTAGGTCAAGTCAACAGACTAATTATGCAAACTGACACTGAGGTAAAACATCATTCCTACGCTCCAAGAACAAGATAAAAAAAAAAACATACAAGTACAGAGAAAAGTGAGTAGGCGCACATGCAAGATACTGAAGACCAGCAAACAGGTAGTGAATGAGTGAGTGAGTGAGTGAGTGAGTGAGTGAGTGAGTGAGTGAGTGAGTGAGTGAGTGAGTGAGCTAGCTGCAAACTGCACCCCAGAAAGCATGCTGAGAAACTGTTTTCTACAGGCGAAACCCCACTGAATGTTACTTTTGGGGCCCATTTGATGAGTAAACAAAATAAATACAGCTGCATTGACTGGACCTCCATGATATTTAGTTCTTTCTGAAGTCAAGACAGCGTGCTCATGGTGGTGTAAATGTTATCGTCTCATCACTTTATGTAGCATGTTCATGAATTATCAATCGTTATTGATGGTCAAAATGTGGTAAACAACAAGCTAATGTAATGCAAAGGCTCTAAGCTTTGTTGGCTAACGGTCGGAAATGGGATATGAGGGAATTACCTCATTAGCAGGAAATGGGGGAGTGGGCTGGTGGGGGGGAGGGGGGGTAAGGGAATCACTTTGAACAGCTGCTTTGCTGCTCATTGTGATGGCTTTGCTTGGCCCTTTCAACCTGCATCTTCTCACTTCCTCTCTCATTAGTTGGTGAGAAAGTCATTAAATAGAGCAAACATTTGTTTGTGCACACATCATTTGAAAATAAGTGCTCTGAAAGGACCGAAATACAAAAGCTAATGCCATATTAAAAAAGGATTGACAGTCCTTTTCAATTTTTGAAGGCACTTCTAACTAACCAGGTCTTAGACATTGGTCAAGACAAAGCTTGGCAGGACCAGGCATTTTGGTGAGGAAAACAAGCATACAAGTAAAACCATTTCTGTTGCATTCAGCAACTCAGTGGCCTAGTGGTCACCCTGAGACTGGAAGGTTGTGGGTTCAAACCTGCCCAGGTCATACCAAAGACTATAAAAAGGGGACCCATTGCCTCCCTGCTTGGCACTCAGCATTCAGGGTTGGAATTGGGGGGTTAGATCACCAAATGATTCCCGATCGCGGCACCGCTGCCGCTCACTGCTCCCCTCCATCTCCAGGGGATGGATCAAAAATCACACAGGGATGGGTTAAATGCAGAGGACAAATTTCACCACACCCAGATGTGTGTGTGACGATCATTGGGACTTTAACTTAACTTTAAGAGGATTTGGCGAGTTTAAGGCACAAAAGTCTGTGACTGAGCATTCATTCCCTTGCCATTCAAACCAAGTGTGAGAGAGGGAAAGAGTCCAATGAAATATTTTCAACTTGGGCTCCTTTGAGCAACAATTGATTATATTCTATATCATAATGCACATTACAATTGAGAATGAATTAAAAGAAATGATTTAATAAAAAAGCTATTTTTTATTTTTTTTTACCCAATTGCAATTGTGCAGAACAACTGAGCTATTCAAAAGGATTTAATGCTTTCATCATTTGGAAGTGAGTCAATGCTAATTGACTGTTGACCTTGTTCTCTTTGCCAGAAATCAATACAGTTCAAGCCCAACTAAAAGGCCATGCTAACACTCGTGAACTTGAGTGAGTGTTGTAATTACGTTATCTTTGCAGCTCAATGCTACAATAATAATGAGAAGATGTTCAGTGTCAATGGGACTTTCTTGCATCCCATGAATTCCTTGTTTAGGTCTTCCTTTCATACACAAACGTCCTTAAAAACTGGCTTAAAAAACCAACAACTCCTGCAAGTGTGAATACCTTGCCTTCAGCATTGTTTGCTTATGGGTAAAAGAGCACAGATGAAAATTATGTGTGCTAATTTCATTTGGGCAAAGACGGATGCAAGCGTGACTTGTAACGCACGCACGCACATACACACACAAACGCACCCCCCCCACACACACACACAGATGATGATCATAAATAACATATTAACATTGTCTCTCTGGTAGACGATGGCTTTTAAACAACGTACACATTAAGGTGCATGCAAAATATTTTTTATATCGCGTAGTGGAGGTCTCAGGATGTGTGAAAAACTCAACTGGTGTTAAAATATGTGGGAAAGCCAAGAAAAAGGTTTTCATTTGGACAAAGATTTCTTTTCCAAACTATTGTTTAGACGTACTGTCTTTTTTTACTCATCCATCACGAATCAATGTAATACACAGAGCTAAAATGAAAATCTGTAATAGCTGCTGTCAAAGTGGACGTTTCCAAACATGCTGACATTCTCATTCATATGGAAACAATACAAAAAACAGGAGAACATACACATGTATTACAAAAAAAGAAGAACATACACATGTATGTCTCATTCATTCAGAAATTGGAATTCACATTTATTGTGACCTATTGTGATACTGTACATTGTTCTGACTAAAAAAAGCTAACCAGGAGGACAATTACTGTACTGGATGCGAAAAATAATTATAGCTATAAGTTTTTTCAAGTGGTGAATTTTTAGGAAAACCACAAAATGAATCCTACTACTGAAAGGCTACTCATCTGAAGTTAACAGAGGGAACAATTGGTGCTTGTGGTAGCAAACAATACATTTTTCCTCTGCATGTGGATGAGCAGTGGCCAATAATGGTAAATATGGCTGCATGGGTTTCCACAACCTCTTTCCACTGCTAGGCTATGCCAAGCCTGGGGGAGTCGTTGGCTCTTAATTGCCCTTACACAAATGTTTTTTTTTAACAGACAGAAAATGCCAGTGAGCGGAATGTGCGTATGTGCTAGAAACAGATTTTTCACAGAAAAACCATGGGGGAAAATTTTGAGTAAAGTTGCTGATACACTAACACAACTAGTGAAAATGGTTTTAAGAAGAAACTAAATGTAATTTTAACATAACAAAAAGAAAAAGAGGAAAAAGGCAAACGATACATATCTTTTTAGTAATTGAAAAAGTATATGAATTACCGTAATTCCTGGACTATAAGCCGCTACTTTTTGCACAAGCTTTGAACCCTGTGGCTTGTCGTCTAGTGCGGCTTATCTATGGATTTTTGGGGATTTTTGTGATAACCAAAACACTTATACACTCATAAAAAGGACGTGGACTGCTGTTGTGCGGCACCGCTTTGCTGGGCGGAGGGCTATGTGACCAGACACACAGTCACTGGGGAGAACGGTGGTGTGTTGATCGCATGTCTGTCCGCCAGGCAAATAGTGCCATATAATTGACACAAAGAAGAGACAGAACGAGATCAAGACGGACATTACTGAAGAAAGGAAGCTTTTATACACAAACCCTCATTGTGGGAGACAAAAGAAATGTATATGATGCCGGTTTTAAGTTAAAGGCAGTTGATTTGGCTCTTAATGAAGGAACTAGAGATGCTCATGCACTGTAGAGCTTTCCTCCGGTCACTAGAGGGCACTGGGCTATTGTCGATGACATTTTGTTGCGTCACCCTTTTCTTTCTTTATTTCCCGGTCACGTCTACTCTGGAGCTATACGTGCAGCTCGTATCACATTGCCAACTTTACTCCTGTAAGTGGTCCCATTTTATTTATTAGTTGTGTGTTGCTAGTTTTCTCTGCACATTAGGTTTATCACGGTCGTCACTGAGATGTATACTTGTTTGTATGTTTGCAGAGCTCCTTCATCTCTGTCAATATAGGTTATGTTAATAAAAGGTATGTGTCCCCCAAAAACCATCTTTTAGCTGGTGCGGCTTATAATCAGGTGTGTTTTATAGTCCAGAAATTACGGTAGTTTGACCATGAACATATTGGGCACAATTCTTTGGGGAAAAGATGCACCGATATCTACACGCTTCTGTTAATGATAGACAAACCCACTATAATCACTAAAATGACTTGAAACTGACACGTCATAATGAATACAAATAGCACCTTGACGAGTATTTAGGTATACTATTCATAAAAAAAAGGCAAAAATCTCAGTTTTTAAGGGCACTCCTTTCAAAGATGTCCAACAAACATTTGGACATGGAACAGTCTAACTCAACATTTGTGTAAAAAAAAGCTTCATTTAATAGGTCAGAAAACTGCAATCACTCACCACCAAAAATGTGGGCACATGTCTACTTGTGCCCACAGCAATCTATAAAAAAAATATGTCAATGATCGCCTGTGTATTTTGTATTTTATGGACTAAGCGCTTTCCCCATTAAATGACAGACATAAGCTTCAGGAGTGAGCACCGTTCTATAAAATCGGTAGTATCGGCGCGAAGCTTTCGGAGGTTAATTTGTGCATACGTAGGTCAGGATGTCAACAAATTTTGGTGACAATTGATAGCAGTTTTTTTACCTCTACTCTTTGTAGATAATGGGTCTAGCGCATCCCTGGTATAATCACAGTAGCAAGTGAGAATGTATAATTACATTGGGGTCGCCAACTTAAGAGCCACTTGAAGCTATTTCATAATAGATCCCACGGGAGCCACAACCCTTTGGAACACTAAATTGTTTATTTATTTATTTATCTTCATTTCTGCTTCAGACACCCGATTCTGTATGTCAGTGCAGTAACCACAATGGATGAATATGAATAGTGATGAATAGTGATGATTTGTAAAATTGAGTTAGAATGACATAATAGAATCAGTAGCATTGGTTCAACGTTAATACAGTGAGTTCTGACTTGATATACCTTCAAGGTGCAAATGAACGAGATATTGTCACAAATGGCTTCATTTTGCCACATGTTGTACGGCTGCAACCTCAACGTACTCAAGATATCATCGATGTAAATATGTGGTAAATGTTGTCTATGATAATATTTACCAGCCGTTGCTAAAAAAGGTCCCTTTCGAGTGACTGGGAGTGGCTGTGCTGCACGAATAGAGCATGGTAGCATCTAAGACAAAGCAAAGCATGGCTGTGGTGGCCATCGGGAATTTCGGGAGATTCCCGAATGGCCGCTCCATTTCAGGCTGCACCCCAAAACTCTCATAAACTCAAACACAACATACCTTGTATGCGATGCAGTTGAGGACCTTCATTGCCAAGTCAGATACTTCAGGGAAAGGGTCTGCAGCAAGGTGTAGAAGCACTCTCCAGATTTGAGTGTAAACACTGTTGAAGGACACACCTAAAAATGGAAAGAGGAAACGAATGAAGGACTGAGTCCAACAGATGGAAATATTTCAAACATAATGTGGTCTGTTAAAATACACAGCAATAGAGCCCACAGACTCTCTCCAGTGTGACCACACATCACTCCTATCCAAGTTCATTACCACAGCAGCTAACAGCCACATAGTAATCCACAGTCATGTCATTACAATCATATTGCAAGCCCTATTTTCTACTGCTGGAGTTATTGAATGTGTTAATGTGGTAGAGGCAATATGACCTCCAGTGTTAGGTAATGTACACCATCAATCAAAACACACAAATACTCACACAAATACACACACACACAAACACACTCACACAAGGCTGCACCTTCTCATCCACTGGGGATTCATTGCTCTGTCATTATTATGAATACAAATGATCCCAACCTGTCCGTATCGTCTATGCAGAAAAGGGACCTTGGTTAACATTTCTCAATCGTTCCCCGACTGCTTATTCTCTATTTATATTGTTTCTTTCATTTGTGGAAGTTTACAGTAGCTTCTGATTTCCTTCTCTCTGTGTCAAAAACAATCTCATTGGTCTTGTTCCTGCTCTAGAATGTGCCAACTGTATACCTATCCTACATTGCGGCTCTTAAGCTAATTTGTTGAACATTAAATCTTGGTGTCAGCAAAACATGGTTTCCTGTCCTTGTTGCTACAAGGAGACAATCAAACCAACCTTGAATTTGTTTCCCATCACACCCACCCTGAATTTATGTCCATACTCACAACAAAGCAGAGAATCAGATCCAGATATCTGAACTTGCTTCTTTTTAGCGCCTATGTTCCCTTTACCCTGTAAACGAAACTACACATGCTTTATTCCGCAGCTTTTGGCGAAGTGAAATGCTGATGAGGGTAAGTAGAAAGGACTGTGCTTGTCGCAAAGAAACATGTCAGTTGATTAATGTGAAGTACACTTTTAGTCCTATTTAAAAGACATGCCACGTAACAGGTGCTCACGCATTACAACTATGCATTCTCTATTAGTCCACATGAGGGTGGATATTATTAATTGCCTTGTGCTGAGCGTAATAGATGTTCTGTTGTGAAGATATTAACTTTTGGCTCAATGAACCACAGCGTGGCTTTTTTTTTTATAGCCTCTCCATGTCTGACATATGGCACATAAAATACTTGCATAGCAATTTTTGGTGCTTGCTTGGGGCATAAAAAGCATCATAACATCTGAAAGCAGAAATAAATTTATCTACATGGTAGAGGAGCTGTAAGCAGTGTAAGCAGCATTAAATAATATCTATGGTGCTCTTTAAATGGAGGAGCATCTTAAATACAATGACGCATTAGGAGGTGAAGTGTCAAAGAAAATGCCATCTCAGCAGAAAATGTCTGAGTTAAGCCTGTGTATCAGACTAGGAAATCATAATGGGATTTCTGTTTTCTCAGAAACAATGTCTCCCAGGAGAAACATTGACCTAATCCCATTTTTCTATGCAGTCACAACAGACTTGACAATATTGGCCTTAGGTGTGAACGGTAACCACGCTAGGCCGATCTATAGTAGACATTACTGACTGACATTTACGGCTGCCAGATGAAGAATCTTGATTGATTTTATGGGATTAGAGATGGTGTTTGCGTTTATTATTTCCTGGCAACCTTTGAATTTGCTACTTGCTGATTCTTGGTAATTATTGAAAGGTTAACGTAAAAATCAAAACATATCACTATCTATAAACCGATGGTGTCCTGTCACCATATCAATGTTATTACAATATTTGTAGAGGCAAATTATAGCAAGCAGGCACAGAAAAACACGGATCGGTTGAAAACTAAATCAATAAATCGCAACTGAAACTTTGCTCCAACTCCTGGAATTTTGTTATCCTGCTTGTTGTGTTGAAGAAGCAGCATTTATGGTTTCAATTTGCTTTAAACAGCCAAAGAATAATACACAAGGCTCTTTAGATCTCTATATATTTTAAGCTTTGTTTACAAGTGTTAAACGGTAAGAATAGATGTAACCAGCAAACCCGGGAAAAAAACGACAACAGAAAAAAAGAGAAACAAATCAAGATATTTTCTGCCACAATGAAAAAAAAAATAGAGCAAAAACAAGAAGGTGTTTTGGAGGCTACTGTAGATAACCAGGAGACTCATTTATAGTTTAAAATGAGCTTAATATAAGCTGAATAGCTTGCTTTGAAAAGGTATTTGATTTCTACGGCAGTATGTGTACAATGAGTGCACTGTAAAGTACAAAAGTACAGCACAGTCCTTCAAAATGCCATGAAGCAAAAATAATGTAGTGTTCCCCCACTCTGCAACCCCAGTATACACTATTACTTAATGTTATGCCATAGCATTTAGGAAAAAAGACCTACAACAAACGCTGATGCACTTTTCAGCTGTTAAAACGTAAAACACAACTGCGAGCACAACCATGTGGGAGCTATTGTCAGACACAGCACATGCCCAGCTTAGCAAGCAGATTGCCACCCTACCCGACCCCACCGCACCTCACCTCATATCTATCCAGATGCACACGATAGGCTCGGAAAGTGATTATATTCTTGGAATATATTAGCAACGTGAGTTTGGGTAACAGTCTTTTTAACCACCTGAGAGCAGGGGAAATAGTGTTGCCTTGACTTCACGCCGTGCCTGGGAAAGCACTTAAAGAATCTCAGGTGGCTCGCAGGGTTGACCCTGTTGTGTTCTCTGCTGCTCTGTCCTTTTCACAGCACTCATTGTTCTCTCGGAAGGGGAGATTCTCTCTTGGTCAACTTCCCTTGGGTGAGGCGTTTCGCTGGTTTTACGAGCAACCTCGTGGTTTGTCGCAGTAACCAAAGGGCTTCTTAATAAAATATGTGTAGAATCAATACTAAAAGATTAATGTAGTTAATTTCATTTCAGTCATTACCAAACAGTGCTTTGGGCCCTTAATCACACCCTTTGTTCACGAAGCATAAAGATGTGGAAAGTTAGCTTGCTATAATTTCTAAATGTGTTAGATATAGAAGGGGCTTCCCTTTTGTCTTGCGCTTCTTTGCAAATAATGATCATCGTGCATTCAGGGGTTGGTAATTACCAAAATGGTTTTAGCACAATTGTGAGTAGGGAGTGGCAAAGCAGTTACCTATGAGGGAATTGAGTGAAGAATAAGAAGACACCCGTCGCATTTTGTCAATGGTCTCAAAGGAGAGAATGTACTCGTCATTGTCGGGGCTTCCCAGGGTGCTGCTGGCGCTACTACTGGTGCTCAGGTTTCCGGGTGAAAAAGCTGCCGGTCCACCTGGATGATGCGTACAATACAGAAATATAGACATTATTCACTGATACACAAGAAAGCAAACAACTCTCAATGTCTTCCAAGGCTTAAACATTACAGAGATAAATTTCAAATTGTGCGGCCATTTTTTGTCAAGACTCAAAGCAGTCATCTTTACGCAATGGAGTGGAACCATGACAGCGAGGGTTTAAAACATGAAGGCAATGCGAGGGTGTTGACTTGAGGAGTATGGTTATGTTAACACATCCCAGAGGCATTGCGGCACTTGCTGCTGATCATTTGAGATAGCCGTCTATAAATTCCAGGATGGATAGCTTTAAGCGTCATGAGATGATGGCTGTTTAGATATCAACAAGGTAGTATATAAAAACAATATTATATCTACTTTAAAGTGAGGGGCGTGGCATATGCATGTTTGCTAAAGATCACAGTGACACTGACTCTACCTCAATTTAAGACAGTATTTTTTAATATAATAATCATACCATGACTGTTCAAAAAAATCGTTAGAAAAAGAAACTCAGATGTCACTAAATTTATGCCAGTCTCAATCGTTTTCTGCAGCAACCTTTCCCTTAACTTTTGTCTGACTCATAAAAGTGAAATAACTTAGAGCCCATATAGCCCCCAAACATTGAAAATGTAGGTACGGTGATCGGAAGTGAATGAAATAACTCTTTGCTCTGTGCTCATTGATAATAAATACCGCTGCATACTGGAATGACTACTATGAAAATGAATGTGAACTTGTGTCAACAGTAGGCATTGCTGATTGCGCCACTGTGGATTTATGAAAGCCTCCATCCGACAGCAATACACAGAGGACGCGCACGTTAGCTTTAGCTGCTCGAATCCCTCAGCAGGAACACAAATCACAGGCTCAGGACATCATGCACCAAAACCTACTACTATGGGATCCATAGGTGCAGCTGGAGCTTAGATCTTATTCTACTTTGTTACCACAGACATGAATCTTCAAACGTGGCCATAAATTGACAAAAATACCAAGTGAGCAAATTATTTTGCAATACATCTTAATGACGCGAGTTGTTATTTATGTTGGAAGATGTAACATTTAGTGCTTTTTATTAACTATTAAAATATTGTAAACCAATTAGATGAATTAGGAAGTGAAACTTTCTCAGAATAGTTCTTTATCATTGCATATATGTGAGGCGGCACGGGTGAATGACTGGTTAGTAAAAACGCCGCATAGTTCACAGGTAGTGGTTTCCAATCTAATCTTGTAAATCTTCATCTAACACCAGATGAATTTAAAAGCCTCCAACAACCGCAATAGCTCTCTTTCTAGAAGGTGATTTTTATTTTCCTGCCAACAATCTGTCACTCCTACCTTCTTCATTGAGGTTCAGGTTCTGTAGGCTTTTGTTCAGGTTACGGGCAGTGGTGACTGCACGAATGTTAGTGTAGGAGTTGACAGATCGGAGACGTGGGATGGCTGGACTGTCCCTCACAGGAGTTAAGTTACCAGGCTCTGGAAGGAAATAAAAGTGAATAAAAAAAAATACTTTTCTTCTGTTTATCGTCAACCAATATTTCAGTTCAGTTTATAATAGAAAAAACATATGACAACAACCTAACATTTGGATGCCTTTAAATTCCATAATCCATTAATCTTTGGTTACTAATTTGCAGTGACATCTATAGACATATTTGCTAATCCTCCCATGCAAAATCCCTTGACAATGACTTGTCACATCCAAACTGAAGCAAATCAAACCTCATTAAAAAGATTTATAAGAAAAATTGCCAGTTGATCTCAGATACCATCAACATTTTGTGGGCTATCTAATATAATAATACAAATAAAATAAACCCCAAATGGTCTCTGACAAGAAATGACGTACAAGACATTTGCTGGCAGAATTTTCACGTGAAAATTACTGACAGCATGGGTAATAGAAGAGTGTGCAATTATCTTAATATGGTGCTAGATAAGTATTTTTGCTTTGTGGGTTGGTATTGTACTCTCCTATCAAAACATTAAAGGTAGTGACTAAATAACATTAGAAAAGCATCTTTGTTCTTGATGGGAGTAAACAAGCATTGAATGATATGTACCGATATTCGTAGGTCTTCAGTTCTCTGGAAAGAGCTTATTCCTTTATAGCTGCCTCTTAAAAGAGGACTATTTATGTGAGTGATGAGTCACCATAGGTTATCTGTTGTCATGGCATGAACAGGTACTCTATGCTTTTAGGATGGATATTTTGTACACTTATCTGATTAAAGTTCTCGCTGAGCCTGCAGGTATGTATCGTAAAATGTTGGACATAATTCAAATATCCAGGAACTCAGTTTTATACCAATACCAACAAGAATAATATCAATGACAACAATAACAATAATAAGAATGAAAAATTCACAGAAAACAGGGGATTAATCCCCACTAGGATTTAAAATAGTGAATTAGCTCTCAAAAAACAAACAAAAAGATATAAAAAAAAAAAAAAATGGAAATAAAATCAGTGAGGCCATAATCACTAATTTAGTGACATTTTGCATGTACAAGGTTCTACTGTATAGCCATCCTCTGCGTGAATGTGTTAAACGCGACTTGAATGGCGTTTTAGGTGAGGGTACCTGAAGTGTTGGCTGGTGACGGCACAGAATAATTTTTCTCCTCCTCTATGAACTGAAGAGCAACGGTACAAAAGTTGCTTTCATATTGAACTACCAGGTGACTCAATGCTACCACCAATTCCTGCAAACAAATACAAAAATACAATTTACAAACAAACACAGTTTAAACACAACTGATGTTTATAATAGTGCACTGATATTTTTAAGGCAAGATCTAAGACAGACTACTGTTTTAATGCACTGAGAGCTTTATTTACTGAAAGCCAAAAAGGAAGATAAAGAATAGAAATAGCAGGCACAAAAATTCTTTTTCACTATCACTAACGGATTGTGGGTGCTGTAAAAATTGTGAACACCGTGTTTAAAAGATTGTTTTGTTAGCCCAGATGCAAATGCAAAATGAACAGAATGAAATTTATCAAGCACTTTTAAAAACAACCTACTAATCTAAAATATAAAATAAAAATATGTCATACGTCAGACAAAACACACATTTTCACGCGAGAGTCATAAATGACGTGGTAATTTTATCTTTGTGCACATGCAGTACTCCTCCCACAGTGCACAAAATTAGGTAAGCGCAATCCTGGTTGCATGAATAGACTCAGAGTTCAACAAAGCAAAGTCTTGCTCGCTAGGCTTTAGTGGAATCTTTAATCAGATATGACAGATATAATAATGACAAAACTACCAATGAATAACATTCAGTGTTGCAATGTTCACAAAAACAACTTCAGATAAATTCAGATTTAAATAAGACAAAATGCCACAGCAATTACATGACATTTTGCCAATTTCCACTGCCAATTCTCAGCGATTTTTAATTATTTTAGAGCTCTTTGATTCAATGCCACTGTGTGTAAAGATTTATCAAATTCAGACTTGAGTAAACTCACTTGGCCATCTCTATTGGTGATATTAATTTATACTGCGAACAGTATTTGGGGATTCGAATATACAGTACTGGATCGTATTTCAGGGTCAAATAAATGTGTATTTGAAATAAACTTGGTTAAATATTTTAAAGTCAGGATTTTGTAGCACTTGTGCATGCACACGTGTGTGTGTGTGTGTGTGTGTGTGTGTGTGTGTGTGTGTGTGTGTGTGTGTGTGTGTGTGTGTGTGTGTGTGTGTGTGTGTGTGTGTGGGTGGGTGGGTGTGTGAGGATTGACCTTGCGGACTACAGGGCTGCCATCGTTGATGAGCTGGGCAAGCATCATGGCCACATTGTGGTCAATGGTGGTGGAGTGGTCCGTCCTCTCAGCGGAGTTTCCCACAAATGTACCGAGAGCAAAGACAGCAGCACACCTCACCTAGAGCGACACAATTACTGTTTCAACTCACACTCCTTTTGATTAACCTTGCTTCCGTGCCTATGTAATTGGTTGTGTTAACATTTAAAACATCAAGGCCAAAGCCTTGTTACGCAATGGTTACGCTCATGGCACTGAAAAACAAAACACTTATAATACAATATACAGCTTTACAGCTTCTTATCGTAGGATTTCCATGATATCACAAAAAAAATATTGGATGATAATATTTATGGGTGGCACTTTTAATGATAAACCTTTTAAGTTATGGTACAGCCCAAATATGTTTGGTTTTAAAAAATGACATTCTGCACAGCTTAACAACATGGACGCAAGACAAAATTACATCCTATTTTGATTAGTTTAAGAAATACTTTTTAATATCATACTTGGAGAGTCTACTCCAACCAAGCACTACAACTTGCTTTCCTTATATATAGTTTTTTTTGTTTTGTTTAAGTTTCACATTTTTCCTGGGATTGGGTGGCAACCATGTCAGGTGTCTACTGCCTGATGACTGCTGGGATCGGCTTCAGCACACCCGCAACTCCCGTGGGGACAAGCGGTTTCACTGAACCAGTTGGATGCAAGTTGTTTGGTGCGTGTGTGTAGAACTAACCCGAGCCCCCAGATTTCTGCTGCATGAAATCGCTTGGTGGACTTCCCAAGATGGCAGCTAAAAACACAAATGCTGCCAACTACCAATCAGAAGAATGCTGTTTTCCACATTCAATTTGAGGTGAACAGTGATTCAATAAGAGCCAAGCATATTTGCAAACTGGATTAAATATTCATGAGAAATCCGTCCGTTCAAGATGCCGGATGTTTTTGGCAAATTACAGGACTTTGAAAATGGAAATTCTAGGCATTTCCAACACAAGGTTTACTGATTAAGACTGTTTTTTCTTAGAAATAATTCTTACCTTTTGAATAATAACTACAAATAACTCCTATAATATAAATTGTTTTACAAAATGAAATTTTGGGGGATGTCTAAACTGTTATTGATCAAATTATATGAAAATGACCCATGTGCAGTAATTAAAAAAACAGGAAGAAAGTATGCTTTATTGTAATGTGTAGCGATAATAGCCTTCACATTTCACTGCACTAACAGTGCGGCCCCAGATTGGGAGTCACCCCCCCATCCTGGGCACACACATTCAAACATTCCACCCCCCCTCTCCCAACCAGCAGAAGTCATGCAATGTACTTAATGCATTGATCAACCCTTAAAATGCAATTTTGAGAAGAATCTTCAGAGATTGCATTCCTGTGTTTCATTTTGTGATCCATATCTGATTATGTTCTGCAAGTGACTTGTGAGGAAGTGTCATTTTTTATCTCAGAACTGATTTCAGATTTTTGTTTGTTTAAACCAGGGTGTCAAACTCATTTTTTTCATGGGCCGCATTGTAGTCATAGATTCTTTTGGAGGGCCATTATGACTGTCAACCCAATTACATGTATGAGCACCTCATATTATATACAGTAAAAACTACAAAACAAACTGACAAATAACTCGTTTTCAGATCAGACGAGTAAAGACTGGTCAAATATTATATATATATATATATATATATATATATATATATATATATATATATATATATATATATATATATATATATATATATATATATATATATATATATATAATATTTGACCAGTCACATTTATATATAAAAAGTGAAGACAATTTGCAATTTTTGTAATGACACATGAATTTGATGCACAATTTGTCTTCGCGGGCCACATAAAATGATGTGGCGGGCCGTATCTGGCCCCCGGGCCTTGAGTTTAACGACTGTGGTTTAAGCCTTCTTAAAACTATAAAGAGAAAAACAAGGTGGTGGTTGATTATACTACTGGCAGTATATTTCCACCATCATTAACTCAATAATTAATTATGTAACTAAGTCATTGATAATTATCTATTTAATTAAATTGATCATTAATTATCTCATATTCACTACAAATGTTTTGCAGCAAATCTGCAGTAGTGTTACGTGGATTATTGCAAAAGTTTGATTAACAGCCTACTGTCTGTGAGACTCTGAAGGCATCTGTAATTTGTGATTGAATAAGAAAGTCAAGGAAGGGGGGAGTGGGAGGAAGTGTATGAGTTACGTCTGTGGGACGAAGGCTACCGGCTGAGAGACACTCGATGCTTTCTTTGGCAACATTAGTCATTAATTTCTTTCTTTTTTTTTTTTTTTAAAAGGTATTCATCGACCACCACAATATATGATCTGTTTTTCACTGTTACTGTCAAACGTGTGGTGGATTTCCTGATGGGTGACATTGAGGATTTAAGGCTGCTAGTTAGCAGGTGTCTCTTCAGATGGGCTTGCATGGCAAATATGTCTGTTTTTATATATAATGTATATATTTGAGGACAGACTTGCATATTTTGCAAGTAACCCGGCTAGCATTCACATTATTTGTGCAATATTGCCAGATGCTTGATGCAGCGTCGCTCATTTACCGCTCAAGTCTACCACCTGATGATTAAGCGCCAATGCTTTTGCCAAAACATGGGACTGGTAATTAATAGATCTCAAGTTAATTCATTAGTGTGGGAAAGTCAAGGGTGGTAAAGTCAACATGTCAACTAGATGATTTGGTTGAACCCCTACTCTACTTGTGATGAACCTGAAATAAAAACTACTTCAATTCCAAATATTGTCAAATTTCTATTTGCCAACTTCTGATACTGTTTTGTGTGAGCGTAGCAGTGTCAATCTCTCACCTCAGGGATCGGATCAGACAACAAGATGTAGAGCTTCTCGTGTGCACTATCACGAACTCCACACCAGCGGGCCGGGTCAAAGTTCTGCCAGATGCGACCCAGGCATATGGCTACCCATTGGCGAAGCAGTGGGTGGGGGTCCGAAAGTTGCTCCAGGCAATTTGCAATTAGGTTACCCTGCAGACAGGCCTCCTGATGAGAGGAGGGTAGGAGAAAGGAAGGGTAGGAGAAAGGATAGTGTAAGACATTCGCTGGCTGGGAGAATCATAAATAGCACACACAATTCCATGCTTGGAGTCTCATTAGTCGTTAACTCACTGCCAACCTACAACCTCACACGTCAAAGGTTTAGGAGCTTTGTACCAAGAGCACTTATCCATTTGAACCAAACGGACCCTCTTTTTTTAGGTGAACAAAAGCTAATTGGTGCTTGGAAATGTAAGGTCATCTGAAGTTAGATGAAAACATCGCCCTCCCCCACAACACCAAAAACAACTTTAGAGCGTGTCATGTCTGTTTCCTTGTCGTTTTTGCAAAAACAACAAATGCCGCTCACAAGGTGGATTCAATGGCTTCACGAAAAATACACAGCATTATAATGTACTGCTCTCTTCTGCGACCCTTTCATGGTATCTGTAAGAAGTTTTAATTCATTTATTTCATTCAAGTCATCCTTGTATTGGCTTTTTCTGATGATTCATGTTAAAAATGTATCATTTCCTGTTCAGACGCTTCATGATTTTCTCCTTAAAAACAAATCAGCTCAAAATGATAAAAACATGACATCACATCCATGAAAGGCCCAAGAAGGTGTGCATTCTTTTCATCACACTTAACCCACCTTTCATATGTTTAATACTATTGGTGTGTCGTTCTATTGGGATGCATCACAGCTGAACCCTGGGAGTTATCAGTGACATGTTGGCAATGGCGACACTGTGGTTGTGAGCACAGTTGTTGAATATAAGAAAGATGAATAATGGAGCTATGAAGCGGACAGAGAGTCTTGCTGTTATGCTGGAGATCATCTATTATTTACAGGCCCGGGAGAGAGGTAAGGGCATTGAATACACAGGAATATGATGACAAATTGGTGCTTCTTAGCATGTGCTCACATTCTCTGATTTGTCACATTTATAGGGGAAGTTCTCAAAGACAAGTTTTACAAGTTGATGAAAGAATCAGTAATTAGGGAGATGAATGAGTGAAATAACATTCCAATTAGACAGAAAAACAACTGCAGAAAGAAGAAGACGGATGGCAAATAGGTTTAATGACGGGTATTTGTAACCTCGTACGTGGATCTTTGAGTGCTTTGTTGAAAGAAAGAACTACATCATCTCGGCATTGTCTACTTTGTTGGTTCATTTCTAACAATAAATACTGGCTAACTGGCTAATAACTTGGCTCCTGTCAATGTATATTTATGAGTTAAAAGATGATGAGACAATGTTCAGAAACACATTGCATTCATTATGGCTATTTGTAAAGTAAAATGAATTTGATTTCCTACAAGAAATAAACAATACAGGACATTCTTAGATGTTGGTTATATCTTTAATGACAAGCAGACAGCTTTAAATTGGTGTTTTAAGTCACTTCACTGAACACACTGAATCTTCCTCACAGTACGCCGCATCACTATTTTACGTGGGCCAATCGTCTTGCACTGAACATTTTACAAAAAAAGAGGTATCTTGACAGTGTGTGCAGGGCCGTGAGGTGGCAATTAAATAATCAATAGGATAATTGATTCTAAAATGATTTGTGACAGACCCGTATGTATTCATACCTGTCCTGTGCTGTAGCTGTTCACAATAACAGCCAATATGAAGACAGCCATGGTCCGATGCTCAGCCTAGAAAGTAAAAAAAAAATAATATATATATATATATATATATATATACAGCATATTGATATTTGCAAGACGTTTTGAGGAAATATGGTGACTTTCAGTGGTGGCGAGGCAAGAATTGTTCACCATTGCCCTCAATTGCACTTTCATAATAGCAATAACAAAAATACTCACTGGCATGTAGCTGTCAGCCAACACAGAGAGGAAGTACTTGTGACCGTTGTCTTTGACCAGGTCAGCTTGACAGGACTACAAAGGTGGAGAAATCAGGATGGAAGAGGTTTAAACTTTTGAATGTTTTTCCCACATTCAACTCAACTCCATATGCAATCACTTTCTAGGTCAAAGGCAATTCAGTGTGGTCCACAAATCAGAAGGGACCATTTAAATTAGTGACAATTTATAATTGTGAAAATATCAGACATGAAGCTATCCGATATTTCTTTGACAGGAGGTTATTCACAAGCTGGACAAGCTTAGTGGCTGCCGCTGGCATTGCGCAAACAGACAGGAAGGGGTGGTTTATTTTGGTAGCTGTGTGTTGTGCACAAAAGCTGGTTCATCTGGCATGCAGCATTGCGTGCTGCCTACTGAGAACAAAATTACACCGGGGATCACAATGAAGGTCCAGTTCACTGATCTACTAACTTGTACCACTGTACTGACTGTCAAAGGAGCAATATTTGACCATAATGAATACAGCTTTTAGTCACGATAGGAGTGACATTTTCACAGAGGACATCAAGTTTGTTCGGTCTCAAAATTAGCCACATTTGCCAAAAAGACAAGGCAAATAGCCAAGAGCAGGCAAAGATTTTATTGCCAACTTTAAAAACAATATACTTTTTAAGCTGTCAGCAACTCATATTTGCAAGTGCTCCAGACAGCACCACGGTAAAGTTTTAGCCCCCCTTCAACTTTTTGACCTTTTCCCACATTTCAAGCTTCAAACATACACAAGATATACAAGAGGACTTTCTCTTAAGAATAAACAAGTCGGATAGAATCGTAAAGTAGAACAAAATTGATAAATTTTCAACATTTTTTTTTTTTTTTATCCGAATGAACAAAATAGAAAAGCATCATGTGCAAAATTAGTCACCCCCTTTTCTCTTATTGCAGTCAACTGACTAAAGAAGTTCCCTTTTGATTTTTGAATGATCCTTGACCTAAATGGCTGATGATGATGACAAATAGGGTCTCAGTTTAAATACACTGGAATCAAATTGATAACATTTTGGTGTTTTGGTGTTAAAATAATACTTCATATCATCCTTAAAAAAACAGGAAGGTATTTAAAGTCGATAGGAAGTTGGATGGAGCCGAATACAAGAATATTTTGGAAAAAACCAACAAAACTGTTTGAGTCTGCAAAAGACCTGAGACTGGGATGGAGATTCATCTTCTAACAAGACAACAATCCTAAACATAAAGCAAAATTATCAATGGAATGCTTCAAAAGTAAGCGCGCCATTAAAAATGGTTGACCTCTAATTCATTTGGTTCATTCAAGAAATGAGTACAACCCTACTCCAACTGTTATTTACCATTGGATGTAAGATTTGCATGAAGAACAATATCTGGACAATAAGGTGGCAAAAACCCAAAACCAAATTAATTTTTTTAGCGACCAAAAAAGATTCAATACAATCATTTTAAAGTATCGATATATGCGGAAAAAATGGAGTAATGTAACTCTGTGTCAGAAGGGCAGCAGTGCTCAGTGTGTTGTGCACAAGTCCTCCAGGCAAAGTATGATTAACATACTCGGAAAGTATGTTTACAGGTCGTGTTCTAAGGCTACAAATTACAGAGTTCAGTGACGGCTGGATCAGGTGTACTCATTACGGGGCATTTTATGTTGGTATAGCATCAAAGTCTAAATTTGGTATATTGAACCTAGATGTAGATGCAGTATTTGAAGAAAGACTCCACAAATGGGTTCACAAGATGAGAACAAACCCCCAAAACATACTGGCTGACAAGACAGGGATCAATACAGATGTCAATTCCATCACAGACTCACACGTACAAAAACTTACACTGTCCACGGCAAGGATTTTAGCCCAAATGAAAACCAGAAGTGGCCGCAGCTCTCTGGCTGAGCTCTGTAGCAGCTTCAACACATATGGGAAGATTCCAACAGACAGGGCCTAGAAACACAAAAACACTCACTCATAGCTTTGTGTTCACTGAAAAGCAGAGACATAGCATTTGTTCTAATATTTATGCTTACATGAGAAATAGTGGACAGTCACTTTAGATTGGTCAATAATTTGCAAAAGTAACCCCCACATGTCTGGACCGAGCAAAATATGGATTCTTTAAGAAATAAAAAATAAAACTCACCAAAATGTGACTTATTAAGTTTTGACCCGATGCCAAAAATATGTGGCTATCACTCGTATAAACATCAGAAGTGACTACAAGCTTGTCACTCAGGTTTCGCTCATCTGATATGTAAAATGCGACAAACGTCACAATTGTTCTACAAAACAGACAGTCGCAAATAGCAATGGCAGACCAAGGAGCAAAAATCAGTCACTGCTGAAAAAAAGATGCAGATGAATATTTGGGAGGACAAGCACAAGATTCTTGAAATTGTACACGGTGCAATGTGACATTGTGTTTTGTGCACACGCATGTCATGTCACAAATGCAATCTGTTAATACTTAGAGAGTATTTGTTTTTGTAATCTGAATGATTACTTAAAAATACTGCATTAAACAGAAAAAAAATTATTTGGATTTGTTCAATTCTGAACACTGTCACATCCAAATTATAAGAAGCTTAATTTTACTTGCAAACAAATAAGTCATCATTTTTCATCTGAGTTGTACCACTTACATGTCATACTATAGGTGGCAAAAGTTTAGAAATGATCTTGGTTTTATTTTTATAAATCACAAAAACCTGGCATTTCAACCTAAGTGGTAGTACCTACCAGCCTATCTAATTTTAGTCAGTATAACCATGGCACAAAATAGTGGACATCTATTGTATAGTATTTTATTAAAGTAACAGACACAGATAATATTTGATGAACACACCAGACTAACAGCCCAGGGTCCAAGGTCCAGAAAACATCCAAGAAGGTCTAGGGCCCGAAGTCGATGCACTTGGCTGAGAAGGACCTATACCAGTAGAAAACAGAAATCAGTGGTCATTTGTGCTTCTCCCAAAGCAACAGGAGTAGGACAAAAAAAAAAAAAAAGAAAAGCAGAGAGGTGGAGGCAGTGGAGTCAAACAGATGGCTACCCCAGCACTAACTACCATGCTGGCCTCGAGCCACACTTGCTTACTCTGAATGGGGATGCCTGCTTGGATAACAAAAATCGAAAAATGTTCACGTGTCAACACAGGTAGTATGTGCCAAACGGAGCACAAACAACTGTATTCAAGAAAATTGTATCTGCTAAAACACAGTGTACGTGTAGCATTGAGCATACAGTAACGTGTACAGAATGTGCCGTGTGAGGAGTGAACATTCCTGAGCAACTGTCCCACTGTGTGCGTGGGAAAGAGCATATGGAGGAACATAGGTGCACACATGCAAACAGCCCGCCGACACAGGATGTATTATTAGCATATTCTGTGACACCACACATCCAGTAGGAGGCGAGGAAAGACCTCTCGGTTACCTTCGGCTTCAAATACACAGGACATGTTGCATTTAATCTTTAAGAACTATCATTCATTGAACTTTTCATTGATATGTAAATTTACTTTTATGCATACTTTGTATGTCCATACATATACATTGTATGTGCAATTTCTTACGCTTAAATTAATTTCATTTTTTTTTCTCTTTCGTTTCTTTAAAAGATCATTTCCCCAGTATTTATTTCAAAGTGTGTGTAATTTTAGAGCGGCTAACAATACTATATTGTATCCCCTCATCATTCAGATGTCACGACAAATATGTTTCCACCTATAAAACTTGATATGAATCTTAAAACAGCTTTAAGATGACACTACTATGATACAATGTTTTGTTTTTCATAATATTACAGGCTTACTCCTGCTGTTCCTACCATCCTCTCTCACCTCTGTGTTTGCCTTCACACACTGTACCCAATCAGTGTGGCTTTTCCCACAGCTTTTAACAAGTCCTGGCAGAAGTGCTAACAGAGGACTTAGTCAGCAGGAAATTACCATTCAACACACTGCCACTGCGCTGTGATATAATACAACACAACAGCTGTAGAACATGGTGGGCTGGGTAGAGAGGAATCCGATAGTTGATGCACACCATCAAGGTTTTGGTACCCTAATTGGGCATTTAAAAACATGTAACAACTATTGGGAACAACGGACACTCTGGTCTTGTCACAGTCTTTGTAGCTGGGCTCTAATGAAGAAAATTAGCCAGCTCGTGTTGCACATATTGGCCGCTCGGGAGGGAGATTTAAAGAGAGGTAGCGTACAGTAATGGTGTGGAAAGAAGTGCTACAGTGGCGATTTTCCGTTCAGTGGAGAACTCTTGCTGACATATGAGTTCAATCGAGATGCAATTGTCATGAGCTAAAGCGGCTTCTCTTGCATAATGGAAGGATAAAGCCTGTTTAAACTCAATTTCCACCTTGGGTCTATCTGTGAAAAGGGATGGCATCCTAGCAGCCGCACATTCCTCTTTGTTACTTTTGGCCTCATCCTAACCTGGCATTAGACATTAAGCTGAAACGCTCAGTGAGCTGTGGTGTGTGAAAGATAATTGGGGGGGGGGGGGGGGGGATACAACAGGAACACTTCTGTTGAGTTCTCTAAAAGGCTGAATGATGTTTTACAGTAATTTAAAAGGGTTTGGGTTGTGTAGTAGCTATTGCTTCTGAGAACACATAATCCTCAACAGTGTAATAATACCGCTATTATCATTCAGTCCCAGAGAAGACTTGGGGTTGAGAGACTTGATGATTAGGTACATCTTAGTTGAACATAAGACAGCTATACTTAATAACACAGAAGTCAGATGAAGGCTCATGCTTAACACTTCTATTTGATTGCAAATACAGTATTCATTAATTTTGTTTTATATGGCAGCATGCTATATAGATTTGATTCTGTCATTATTCAAAGTCTTCCAAAAAGATTTATAGGTCAGAGGCTGCTTTTGTGACATCTATTATCAAATAATTCATCCAATTTGCCAATATGTACTATGTGACAAAGTAGGCTACATTAGAATAGTAGAGATATAGAGGATATAAAAAGTCTACACACCCATGTGTAAATGCATTTTTGCAGTATAAAAAGACGAAACATTTCAAAATGTTTTATACTATCTATGTGACCTTCCTGTAAATCTTTTTGAGAGGGGACATTAAAAATAATCAAAGAAAAAAAAAACATTTCATCAGGGTGCCACACCCTCTTATACAGTAACTGGAGACTTGGCCATGTTGACTGAACAATCGCATCGAAACTAATGTTAAATGGGAGTCAGCAACAGCCACCATTTAGAGTACCTCTTATTCATTCCAAATAAAGTTTACATGTTAATGTATATTTTTTATTGCTTTGTATCTGAAGTCTGAAATGTTCCTACTGTCCTCCACCTAAACTAAGGCCCCAGTTGCAGATAGAGAAAACCCGCCCCAAAACATGGCACTATCACTATGCTTCTGTGTGAGCATGGTATTCTTTTGGTGGTGCCAAGTGTGTTTGCAACAAACCTTTAGGGATTGTGGACAAAACAATAAAATTCCTTTGATATGAAACTTCATTTAGGATTACCCAGACACTTCAAATGGTGGCAGGTGTTGGCTGACTCCAACATAACATGCCTTTTTGAATGTGGCTGGTTAATTATAAACACAGCAGAATCACGCAGTCATAAGACTAAGAGGGTGTGTACATTTGCGCAACCACATTAGCCCAGTTGTTAATTCTTACATCCTTTTGGGATAGATATCATGTTTCATCTTGGTCTCAATTTCACACAAAAAATAGACATTTAAACAGGATCGTGTAGACTTTTTTCCATTCATCTGTTAAGCAATCCTCTATTTTAAAATCTGGATAGATGGACAGATAAATATGGATATAAATCTTTCTTCCATGCTCCAAGGTGTAATTGAGCACGAGCGCATACCTGCAGGACAATCGGGAGTTGCTCAGGAGGATTCCGGTTCTCTACGCCCATTGTCAACCACACCTGAAATGCTGTCAGCTGTTCTGCGAAGAAAGGACTGTGCTGTGGAGACAAACATGCGCACATATGTGTGCACCCCCACACACACACACATATGCACACACAGACAGCGATGCATAAAAACCCAATCTGCAGTCAGCATTTCATAACAACCCTGACACATGAGCCAGAGAGTGACAACGCATTGCAGTAACGACATAAATCCCGATCTATCAAGATCACCTTTGCCGTATCTCACTCGCTGCTGCCATAGTAGCACGCCTGACTGATTGGTTGCTGGAGGGTTTTGGATCACGCCGAGCGCTAATAGTGCAGCGGGAATTAGGACGGTTAACAACTGTTGATGGATGTCAAAGGGAAGTATCAATGCCTTTCGGCAGAAAGGCCAGATTGATTTGTGCCCGATGAAAGCTTAATAAGTCCCTACACAAGAAAGACTTGCACTATATTAGTGTAAAGATTGAAGTGATGTTTATTGTATATGTTATTGCGACTTTTGGTTTGTCCCGTCAGGGGTCAATATGTCCCCATTTGTCCCCATTTGATTTTCTGGTCTGTTTTAGTTCATCCCAAAGGCGATCACTGATTAATTACCTCAGCTAGTGACATTGTTTTCACCACTGCTTGCGTTAATAACTGGATTCCCCTAAAATTCAGTGCCAATTTCCTGTGTCAAAAAACGTGCCATTGAATTTGGTGCTTATTAGAAGCAAAAGTGGTCATGTCATGTCAGAGACCTGTTGCTCCAAGTGAAGGGTCAGATTTATAGGTGTATAATAAACAAAAACATGAGTTTCACTGATGCTTTTGATATAGTTTTCTGCTTTGTGTAGGCGAAACACACTTACCCTGAATGCCGTGCCCTCCTCAATGATGGTTGGCAGCTGAGACAAGCAGATATCCACAGCCAGGTCCCACGCTTGCCTGGGAGAGGTGACACATGCGCAACCATTTCTATTAAACATGTCCTCTTTTCACCACCTTGTAATTGTATGCTTTATATTTTCAGCCCTGGGGCCAAGAGAGGGCAGCAAGGAGGCTTTAATCCTCTCATGGTCATCATAACTAATTCATATGGTTATGCAACACAATTTGGACACCTATCTCGGTTTCTCCATTTGGCCAGTCTTCTTCTCTCCTTTGCCCGTTCGTGTTTCCAGGCCTCAAAGGAGCTTTTCCATCATAATTAGTGAGCGTTACTCTCAATTTATGGATGCTGACCATTGCACCACACTGCAATATGATACTCAACAACTAGGGGAAAGAAAAAAAAAATGGATCCACTGGTGCGTGATTGCAAAGTCTTTGTGCCAGTTAACCTTCAAAATTTCTGCAAGTATTTTAATCGCCGATTGTATTCGATGAATTAGCAATTCTGCTCCCAATTTTGTTGCCATATCATTTCCTCTTGACCATTCCATGAATGAGTTACTGCATTCACTGCCCGCCCTGACAGCATCACCACAATCCTTGTTAAAGTCCATCGACAGTCAAAATACAATGATTCATTTGTTATCCTTTCCGATTTAACTGGATTTTAACATTTCAAAACCAAAAGCAGTTCTATGAGCTCAAATTCACAGGCACCGTACAAAAGGGTACATTAAGCGGTCCAATACATTGAAACGTGTTTAAACCTCGGGCTAAAAGGTTACAAATGGAACATTCTAACCTTGGTAGAATGTTTTTTGTTTAATTACAACAAAATCCATATCCACTGGTGCCTTGAGATTCGAGTGACTTCACATACATGATATTTTAGACATTACAAATATTTTTCATTTCATTTTGGTGGGGAGGCATGAACTGGCGATGGGTTGATACTATTCTCTGATATCCAAGACCGATACTGTAGCCGCGAGGATCGGCCAATGCCAATCTTATAACGGTCCGCTTCTTTTTGTCTTTAATAGTTGCCAATAATAGGAGGATGTAATTTGTCTTAAACTGACTTCTAAATACACCACATTCAATGTGCAACGACTGCTCACGTGATAAGAATATAGGCACATGACAACCTCAGCTATGGCTTTTCGATGCTTTGTGATGTCACACAAAGGGAAGTCTGGTGAAAATAATACATTGGGTTTATGCATTGGATCGGATCACGTTATTTTGGCCCGGATGGGATTTGATAGCGATCCAGTGGATCACCCCCCCCCCCCCCCCCCCACACACACACACACACAAACACATTGGAACCGATTAATGACGTTTCCATTGATTTCAAGGATGAGAATTGATTTGAAATGGAAGTGACATCGCTGTATGCATATGGAATGTGCTGTAAATATTGCAACACGGGACAAAAAAATTCCATGGAAAATGTGAGAAAAATAACAAGAAAATTTAGATTTCAAAACAAGAGACTGAATTTGAATAAAAAGATCTCCATCTTAGCCAGCGATGTGCAAAATCAAAGGGCCAAAGAAGGAATGCTAGAGAGGAGAGCCAAATCAGCGACGGCACGCTCACGGGGAGGAGGACGCAGCCTCCACTTGGGATGACAGCATTAACTCAGGTAACGGCTGCCAATATCAATGAGCAACTCATCACCAAAACCTGTCAGTGTGTGCTTGTGTGTGTGGTGCATGTGAAATGGGGACAGCAGTCAACAGAAGAGTGTAAGGGAGCAGTTGGTGGCTGACTAAGCACTTGTCGCCGTTGCCTGCAGAGAGTGGTGCAGTAACACACACTCCCACATTTGTACACACTCCCACACTGAAACTGTCCACAGGGGAGTAATCAGCCTTGGATTTTTCTGCTCTATCCAGTTCAACACCATTTGAATAACAATTGCTGCACGTGTGCGGGCACAGCCATCGATCTAGCAACCCCCAAATTGTTTGATTGCTTCCTTTTATTGTCATTCTACTCATAAATTCCTAATCTCACTTTTATTATTGAAGTGGTCTTTTATTTGTGGCACTTTCACATTTATCGGTCTTGATTTCGACACAGTCTTGTCATGATTTCGTGCTACTAAATACTGCATGTGTTGCAGTGCAGTAGAGCTCTCAATAATTGTTGCCATGAACACAATAATACACCCACAGACCTAAGCTAGACTTATAAGGCGAAAGAAAAACGATTCAGTTCTGCAAGCGCAAAATACTTTACAAAAAGAGGTGCCATGTTGTTATGTTACGCAACAATCTGCCTTGCAAGGCAGGACTGTCGAGAAGGCTTTCTTTGCTTCTCAACACAAGACAGATAACGAGTGGGAGGTTGCAGGAATGCGTTTATAGAAAACAAAAAGAAAAAAATAAACAATAGAGGGGGAACTATTTGTGTACAGGTAGAAAGTTAATGGAAAAGTGTTTCTTACGGTGTGTTATAAGGACACAGATGAGTCCCACTGTGTTTGGGATTTGATAAAAAGAGAGAGACTATGATTGAAATTAAATTTATGTTTTAGACATCTATCTAAAGTTGTTATAGTTGCCAATAGCAGGTTGATTTGTGTGTGTGTATGCAGCTGACCCTTCAGCATGTGCCCACTTGCATGGCAAATGATCAACACTTCCACAACAATCTCCGATAGGCTGTGTTTGTCGCACAAATTAAAAATAAAATCAATTTGAGACATGGTGGGTCACAAGATGGGTCCACAGTGTGATTACTTTGCAGGAAAATGATTTCAAAAAATAGTCTTCTGTCAGATTATACAGACAGTTTTAATATATCCGTTTTGGCTAAAGGCCTATTATTACTCGCATGGGCGCGGTGTCGACTACCGTGTTGAATCACGTGACCGCCGCTGAGCTCTGTGACCCGTGCCCAACACACGACACGCATATTTAGAAATTGTTGCTGCTCGTCCAGTGCCGCGCGCACGCACTCTTGTGATTGGTCTATTTAGTCGCATGCTACGATGCTGTTCTTCACTATTTTAGATATGTTTCTCAATACTGCAATCTCTAAAACAGGAAAAACATGGATAAGGTTGAAGAGCAATATGTGGATTCATACGATGCCACCTCAACCAACTACAAAGATGCTCACATGGCAGCCAACTGCTGGCGTGACATTTATGTGGCAGTGGGTTTGGATTTGTTTGTGTTCCAGCGAAGGTGGAAGATCATGAGAGAAAAATTGGTCCGCGTCTAGTTTCAAATTTTGGTCAAAATAAGAACAGAAGGTTAACGTTTTTGATTTTATGTTTTCTATGAGAAAAAATCTGAAAGGCCTCAAAGTCTTAACATTACATTGTAAAGGGAACAAGTCATTGGCAACCCTTTAGATTGGTCAAGAAATGGCAAAACAAAAAAATAGCACCCATGTGTGTGGACTGGCCAATAGTATGGATTTGTGGAGGAAAAAAAAAATACATTCCAAATTGTACATAGCAGGTTTTCAATGATATCAGAGCTGAAACTAAAAAAGAATTAGGTAATGCAACATTCATTACACATTGCATTCACACTTCCTGTGTAATGCTTTTAACTATCCAGCATTTGGGTGGATTTCTCATTTTACAAATGAGCCTCATTAACTTTTGGCTGCTGGCATTTCTATCACTGCGCAGCCTTTAGTAAAAAAGTTTCTTTGTGGTATCATAAAATGTAGATAGTGCCACTCTGTACCTTTTGTCTAACCAATGTATTTTGTCATTTACTGCGGCATGTACTAAAAAACAGATGTGATCACCGGAGGACACTGATACTTTTTTTTTACCTTCTTCACTATTTCAACATGCAAAGCCAGAGCAGTGTTAGTGTGTCTTACCACATGGCATGCATGTATGTTGGAGGCAAGCGAGGGCTGCTGACAGGTGTACAGTTGTATGACCTCATTATCCTCTCTGCTAATAGAAAATTGCGGAACAAGCTGGCCACCAGAAGATCCTGACGAAACAGCTTCTGGAACAAATCTATATGCAGAGGCAGATAAAAATGAACACAAATTACAAAGCAGGAAAAAAAAGAGCACTGTATGTAGAGAAATAAAAATAACAAAACTACCCAAACTACTTTAAAATAAAAACTAGACCAACTCAAAAATGTTAGAAGGTGCACCGTGTATATGCTTTTTGAATACCGAGGACCGAGATCTGAAAAATGTCAAATGCATTAGGTTACATTTTTATTTTCATTGTTTCATTTTCATCAACATACCTGTAAATGACCATTATGGGATCAGAAGGCACAATGGAGCATTTGGCTATCATGTATTCCTTGTGGGTTTCTTCAAGTCCTCTGGCTTCCACCCACCTTAACAACCCAAAATACATTGATTGACTGATGACTAGTCCAGGGTGTACCAATTCTCTCCTAAAGTAATATGGGATGAGCCATTCCTCAACTGTCACCATAATGAGCTATAATCAGAAGCAAATAGAAGGATGGGGCAAGCCAATTTCCTGCAGACCTATGTTTTTGTTATATTACGGAAATTGTATGTGCTGAACGCAAGTAATATTTTGACCGAGCTCATAGCAGAGTTGGACAATAGTCTGGGTGATTTGAATGAGGTGTGCAGCAGAGTCTCATTACTGGGATTCTCCTTGACGTGGGTTGCTTCATTAAATGTAGAGCCCCGAGGGTTTAAAAGGCTTTGACAGCCATCGGCATTGTCACATTGTTACTGGTGCTGGGAGTTAGTGTGCTTGAAATGTGTGCTGCATAAAAGACAGGTACGGGTAATGATGGTGACAATAATATTAATATTAATAATAATAACTGTGTGCACTGCATAAGAAAATAGAAATCCCTCTGATTAAATAATACATCTAGTTCAGTCAATGGGCAACAGCGGCCATCGGAGTCAACTGTTCAGTACTAGCCCTAGCCAGGCTTCGGCCGGCTCATTCTCCTCTGCGCATCTTGGTGCAGTTTAAAAAAAAAAAAAAGAACAATTCACAACAATGATATCATTCAAATACATGTCATATTACCAAGAACTGGTAAAAATCCTGTTGCGATAATACTCGTGTACATTTGTAGTGTTTTGTATCATCAAAATTGGGGTCATTGTATGACACCAACAAGGTCTTTCTAATGCACAGAAAAGCGTAAAGGAGATATTTCAAGATTAACGTCCAGGGCAGTAGGCAGTGCATAAGCGGTTGGATGTTCACCATATGACCCTGGAGTGAGTGGATGCAACATCAAGGCTCGTAACTGGTTTCGTATTAATGTGTTCGCATCAAAATGAATAGTTTGCGCCACATTAATTCATATTCAAAAGAGCAAAACTGAGAAACAAATGCTGACCTGGTGTATTGAGAGCCGTTGTCATGTTCACTTGAAAGAGTCCGCACATGATTATCAATTAGTAATTGTCAGAGACGAATGGCCTGTTAATCACTGAATACACGAGCCGAAGGCGTGGCAGTAAGAGCTCACGGAGGAGCAACAACGCGAGGAAGAGTGAAAAAAAATGGGGGATAGCAGGGAAAGGAGTTATATCTTGACACAGACATTAGCCAGAGGCACTTTTTCTCATTCCCAATCTTAAACAGAAGTTATTTGGATGCTGGATTTTTTTCCTTTGGTCGTCTGACATTTTTGGAGCTCTATGTAGATTAAATAAATAAAGGAATACATTTATTTTCTTAATAAAATTACAGCTTTGTAAAATAATCTATTTATCTCGGCTTTTAGACAAGAAAATAAAGTTGACTGTTCTAAACATTCGATTCCACCTCCGGCCCTCTCTGTGTGGAGCTTGCATGTTCTCCCTCTGTCCGCGTGGGTTTTCTCCGGGCACTCAGGTTTCCTCCCACATCCCAAAAACATGCTTGGTAGGCCAATTGAGCACTCAAAATTTTTCCTAGGTGTGAGTGCGAGTGCAAATGGTTGTTTGTCATTGTGTGCCCTGCGATTGGCTGGCAACCAGTTCAGGGTGCCCACCCGCCTACTGCCCGATGACGGCTGGGATAGGCTCCAGCACGCCCGCGACCCCCGTGGGGACAAAGCGGTACAGAAAATGGATGGATGGAATAAACATTGTGAATTTTATAAATAAAATCTGTTAATCTGCAAGTTTTTAGTTACCAAACTATGCCAGTTTTACTGTTGTAATGCTTCATTATTACTCTAGTATTATTTGAAATAGTAGGGAAGTTTGCTTATGAGTGCAGAGCCACACCTCGGGGCAACACGTTCCAGGCAATGGTATCAGTGATGGCTGTGAAAATCCAGTTGAGTTCTCCGAGGGGAGTGCGCCTGTCGTTGAGTCTGCCAGGGATCCTGTACACAACATAACAACACAGATGGCTCGGTGTCAGCAACTCATTGTCACGTCACAAAGATGACTCAGAACACAAAGTGGCAATCACTCCACACTGTGATCTCACATATTTGAGGGTATTTACATTTACAGACGCTTGGGCTTTAACTCAGATGGACAGACGAAGAGCACAAATGCTGAATATTCATGTGTGAGTATAGGTGGTTCATGGAAGCTGCTACATTCCATGAAGGCCAAATCAGGGAAAACAGAAGCATTTGGCAATCTATTATACAAGATGTACAATTATTTTAGATTTAATTTACATATATTGTAATTGCACTGGTCTGTGCTGGACATGGTTGCTATCCAATGAAAGAACATGTTGCCCACTTTGTGTTTTTTGTCCTTTTCAGAGGAAGTATCTTTTGATAAAAACAAAACATTAAGAAAATTGAGAAATTGTGTGCATTTAATTGAACAGCGACAATATTAGAGGTGTAAATGATTAGACATTTATCAAATAGTACACAATTATTTTGATAACTAATTAATGTTTTTAATGTTTAATTACCATTTGTAAGAGCATATACACTAAGATGATTGTCAGGAAAGAGGTGATTATTTAGGGATGCATAATTTTTATTAACATGACAGCACAACAGCGGTCCACAGCCTTTTTATGAGTGTATAAGTGTATTAGTCATGAGAAAAATCACGGAAAAAAAAAAACCTATATAAGCCGCCCCAGACTATAAAATGCAGGGTTCAAAATTTGAGAAAAAAGTAGCGGCTTATAGTCCGAAATTTACGGTAATTGTTGAATGACTTTGTTTAATTTAAAATTGTCCAAATCAATTTTTTTTTCCTTTTTGAAGAAAGTATCTATTGATAAAAACAAACCATTAGGAAAATTGGGAAATTGTGTGCATTTAATTGAACAGCGACAATATTAGAGGTGTAAATGATTAAACAACAACTATCAATTATTTTGTTAATCAATTAATTTTTGATAGACTTCGTTTAATTTAAAATTGTCCAAATCCTCAGACTCTTCAAAGTAAATATTCCCAAATTTTTGGAGTTATTCATGAAAGCAGACTTTATTATCTTTGTGTCAAATCAAAATAAAACCTCTGGCTATTTTCATACATTATGGGGCAAACCCGTAGCTAAATCTTATTGTGCATTTTCTAGTCAATTTGAAATGTCCTGCTTTTGAAAATACAGTGAGAAGTCAAAACCTTTTTTTATCCTATACATTTTTTATTTATAAAAAAGGTTGATTATTAAAGCAATTGTTTGTTGCAGCCCTAGACAATGTAGACAATGCAAGACTTTTATGGTTGAGGAAATGTTTACAATATGCATTAGAAAACTGAAGTTTACTTCAAATGTATTTTTCGGCATATGCATTTTTTACAGACAGTATAAGGCAGGGGTGTCAAACTCGGTTTTTTTTGCGGGCCGCATTGTAGTCATAGCTTCTTTCGGAGGGCCATTATGACTGTCAACCGAAATAAATGTATGAGCACCTCATATTATATACAGTAAAAGCCTCAAAACAAACTGACAAATAACTTGTTTTCAAATCAGACAAGTAAAAACTAGTCATATATATATATATATATATATATATATATATATATATATATATATATATATATATATATATATATATATATATATATATATATATATATATATATAAAAGATATCAAAAGTGAAGACAATTTGCAATTCTAGTAATGACACGAATTTGATGCACAATTTGTCTTCGCGGGCCACATAAAATGATGTGGCGGGCCACATCTGGCCCCCGGGCCTTTAGTTTGATAGCGGTAGTATAAGGTGTCATACATATGTATTCCAGGACTAGAGAAAACAAAGTATATGGTGCAAAAGCAAACTTTTTCCCTTTTATTGCGGGGCAGACAATGAACCAGCACATCTAGAAAGAGATTCTGCATTTGCTTGGTTCAGTAAACATGAAGAGGCAAGAGGCAGAGCAGGATAACTTGTGGTTACTTCACCAAGACAATAAGCCTGCTCACAATGCCCTGAACATCTGACAGTTCCTGGCCAAGAACAACATTACCATGCTAGCTCATACTCCTGACTCATCCGACCTGGCTCTGTGTGATGTTTGCCTCTTCTGCAAGGTCAAGGAGGTCATAAAAGCCACTCATGAAGATGTGGATGAAATCAAAATGACAGTGACGACAGTGCTGCAGAAGATTCTGAGAATCCGTTCAGGAATGCATCGGGATGTGGCAGAGAAGCTACATTAAACTCCAGGGGGTTCATTCCAAGTAGAGCTGTGCGATGCGCACATAAATTTATAACATAAAGGTCGTTCTATGCCAAATCACCCAGTGGGTTTAACCAAGCTATTGATCTTAATACATCTTTGTGTACTTTTCGATACTGATGGGACAACACAAAATCTTTCATTTTAGGTCAATTGGACCAAGGGTTTGGGAGCTATGGCTCGGTGAATCTTGACATTTTCTGCAAAGATGGATGCGGATGCTTTCATTTAAACCCTCAAGTTTCATGATCAACTGGCTCAAGCTTCACAGAACAGGTATTGTTGAAAAGGGAATAATACAACAAGGATTGCAAATAGAGTAAGAAGATTGGGTCAAATTTTAGCAATTTGACATTTTGACCTGTAATTTGACTTTGGAATTCACCTTGTGGATCAGGTGACCTTAACATTTTTCATGAAATGTAATCCTTCGCATATTTTCCAAAACACAAAACTTTCTAAAAAAAAATTGATAGCAATAGAGTCAAAGTATCCAAGTATCCATACACTGATTCATATGTAATTGAAAATCTGATCTCGCCCCCAGAGAGTATATTAGTTTCCATATCAGTTTACCTTAGCAATCACCTCCTGCATGTTTATACACTCACAAACCTTTCAATGCGTTTATTATTACCCCAACGTTATTATTATGAAGTAAAGTTTCTACTATTGCGCATTCTGTTTTGACTCGGCATGATGATGGCTGTATATGAGATGCATGTAGTAAAAGAACATTATCCCTTGGCCTCAGGCTGACAACATCAATGAACATTTGAAGTTAGGGAATTGTGTAATTCAAATGGTAATAATTCTATTGTAAATGGATAACAACACGGGGTGTGTAGAGAATTTCTCAGTTCGTACAAAGGCCCAGTATTTGCGAAGCTTGCCAAATGTGTTGGGCAGCACAACAATGAACCACTCAGCAGTTAGTATCCCTTTTCATTTGTCTTGGTAAGGGTGGCACAGATGGTTGGGAAGAAAAAAAAAAACCTTATTGGTGATTGAATGATTGGACACATGAATGAAGTGGTTAACAGATTGGAAACATCCTCCATGTTACAGATATATACAGATATAGATCGAATTGGGGGGTGTGCTGTTTGATTGCTGCCGTGGCAATTCCAAAACTGATTATTAGCCAATACCGATTTCAAACACACGAATTAACTGCACATTTTTTGTTTTTTTGATCTGCACACAAGCATTTATTCAAATAATCGATAAATCTGCCTTTTTTATTTATAAATGTATGAGTTCATTCTACAAAATCAGGACGTTATTTTACATTGACATTGCATCAAATGTACAAACAGTTAATTCTATTTCAGTAAACGGTGTCATCTGTAAGGTGCAGTGTTAAGGAAAGCATCACTGCACACATGCTGCTCTCTAGTTGCTACAAGGTGCAAAGCACAAGCTGCGGGTGATTTTTTTTAGTGATCACTAATCGCTGATCACATTCTGTGTGAATTCACATTCACATTCTTTCCCATGGAAATCACCCAATTATCACAGAACACCACAAGATAAAATACACTTAGTAATTCATGGTGGATGATAGTTTTAGCTTTTTTTGAATAATGCATTGAGCATTGATGATTGGATTCAGTACAAATGTTATATTCCATCAAAGTTCTGCATGATAAAAAATATTTGCTAATTTGCTACTCAAATTTCCTTTACATAACATGTCTATGGTGCCAACGTCGTGTATGAGCAAAGGGAGGAGCGCATGTAAATAAGAAAGGGTGTTATGTATGACTGTTTGTATGACTGTGTGTGTGTGTGTGTGTGTGTGTGTGTGTGTGTGTGTGTGTGTGTGTGTGTGTGTGTGTGTGTGTGTGTGTGTGTGTGTGTGTGTGTGTGTGTGTGTGTGTGGGAGGGGGGGTTAAAAAGAGAGAGAAATACTGTCATTTAAGAAAGCTTCGACAAGATGACACGTGTATTGTGAGCAGGAAAAGACGTCGTGACTATCTTATATAATTGACCATTGTGAGAAAATACAGCCAGAATGTGTTGGATGTGGAAAGTTGAGATAGTGAACACATGGTCAAAAAGAAAAGGAATTTTCAATTTGATTTTGTTGTTTGACTTTGGACTTGGCATGTTTTGTTTGGCACCATTTTTAAGCCGCATGACCTTCCTGACACAACTTAAAGGGTCTTGCCGAGGCACCCAATTAGATACTACCATTGACCTTGAAAAGGATTTGAACTCCTGTCACCGGCATCCAAAGCCAGGGGGTACTGTCCTCTAAACCATTCAGCCGCCAGGAATTAATTGGATGAAGAGCCCAATTATTCTTTCTTAACGAGAGTTTGTATAGCTGGGCTATATGGCCTTAAAATAAAACGTTATTTCTTTTCTAAAAAAAAAAAAATCAGATTTCTATTTTTAAATGTTTAACAATTTAACACAATACAAGTAGTCTTCAAATGACATGACTCAGCTGGTCCATGTTTGCAGTTGAAGGTAACACCGCATGAGCTATCGTGATGTTTTTTTTTTTTTTTAAATTGCACAGTGAGGCACGTGACTTGTCATGATACAAATATACAGTGACCGAAAGCTTCTAACTGCAACCATGTTTTAAGACATGAATGTCAAGGTGGATGTTTTCAAGCTCGATAAATAAATAGGTGAATAAATGAATTCATATTGAAGCTCATTAACGGAACTGATCCATCACCAAGGCCTAGTCTTTTATCTGTGTTTTCCACTTTTGTCTGACCTCATGTTAATTTATTTAGTTGAACCGCCACCGAAGCCCAAACACAATACAAACAATTAAATTGGGACATCTAACCTACAAGCTACTCATTCATTCTACGGTAGCACATTTGATTATTTGATTAGATGAGAAATAACACTTAACTTCAGAATATTCAGTTTTATGACTCATATGTGGGATGGCAAATGAGTTTAATGTCATTTTTCTTTTATGAGCTGAGAGACTATTCATTATTCAGCTCAGAGACATCAGTGTCATCATTCATCGCACAGGGCAACGTGCCATACCTCAACGATTTAAAATTCTGCAATCTTTATCTGCCACAAAAACAGTACTAATAATAACGATGTGTTTATTTCATGATTATTTTTTCCATGAATTGGCATGGGTGAATGCTGAGAGCCAAATTAGGTCTCCAGAAGGCTGTCAATGACTAGATGGGTTGAAAGTTGTTTTGCATTCAACCACCTGTTGCCTAGTTCTAACTGTCCTGTTGTTGAAGAATGTTTTATTCATACCCTGCAGAAAAATAAAAACAGGAGAGGAAATATTTGCCTCATGCAGCATCAGGTAAATGCAAGAACTTTAGGAGGTGCAAAAACTTGTATTTTTGTTCATTAGCAGCATTTACATTTTGCTCATAAATCCCAGAATTCTAATTGACACAATATTAAAAATATTACAACTAGCGTACAATGCTTTGTTGGTGGGGAAGTCGTATCATCAGATGCTGAGGATGTTGTAGAGGCAGTTCCTTTGGAAAAACGTAAAGCCATCAACTGAGTGTCCACAATTCATAATCACATAACCATAGCATGAGGCAGAGAGGATTAGTGAGTTGAAGCGATAGACCTTTATTGGGGTGCGGATACAGTGGGTCTTCCATATTTGTGATTGCCTACCGATGGTGCTCTGGCTCGGTTGGAGAGGACGTGACTGTAGTTTGTTTCTTTTTGTGTAAATATTTTCTATTTTTTATTCAATTATGAATGATGCAGCTTTAGTGCAAAACCGTGTAGTTTTGAAATTTGCACATGCAGATTTGCATTTGCCACAGTTTAAAATGCAACACTTGATACTATACATGTTCAGTCACTGATACGTTTTCTTCTACCTTCACACCGCACTTTAAAATACCAACTACTTTAAGAGGATGTAACAAATGTCTGTCCTTGTCTGTCTAAACACATCCTTTGTGAATTAAATATGGTTAAGGTATGCAATGGGGGCAGGGTGGCTCAGTGATAGAGTTGTTGTCTCCTACCCCAGAGTTTAGAGGTTTAACTGGCCATGTCAGATTACCCTTGAGGAAAATACTGGACACCCATGCTGTGTCATCAGGTAAATGGTTTAAAAAGCACTATACAAGTGAAAGAACATTTACCATTAACCAAAGGAGGCCAGCGCATGAAAAGAAAGCTTGTCCTCACTTCAGGTAAATATATTCTGTCAATGCATGAGGACTTTGGTTTCCAAGAGAACAGTCTGAGTCTGTGTTGTTAATTCAACACCAAAATTGAACATGGCCAGATTACAGTATTTTCTGCACTATAAGGCACACTGGATTATAAGGCGCACCGCACCCTATGTTCCCTCTAAACTTCGCAGCTGCACAATTGCACACTGCCCGCACAGTCTCTGCGCACAAGAAACTCCGTGCTGCACACAAAATAAAATTCAGCATTAAGTGATTAATGAATATCTAATGTTTGACGTAATCTAAAATAATTAAGTGGATGAATGATTTACTTTCTGTGACTTTCTGTAGTGTAAATCAGTGATTGACAGATGTCCAGCCAATGATATGGTTCACTTATGCTACATAGCCAATCGTAGCATTGACAGTGCCTGAAAATGTGTCTTGCCCATCAGTGCCGTGCAGGTTAGCTTGCTAACAACAGTGCGGTGGAGTCAAGAGACGCAAATGCTAAGTTAGCTAAACCCTTATAATGGTGAAACGAACGAGCAGGGACACATCCACTTGCCAAGCCAAAGTAAATAAGAGATGCGGCGGTTCTTTTAAGATGGAATGAGATTTTCTTTTTTTCGAGTGAGAAAGATCTACTATGCAAAACATGCAGTGAAGGCAAAGTGGCAGGCCAGTTTATGGAGGGAAAAATCTGGACTGAATGGAAGTTGGACTACCTCAAGCGATACATTCAGCAGAAATGTCATTTGAAAGCTGTTGGAATTGTACAAAGACTCAAGATGGGACAGGGGTTTTGGTACATTATTGCAGAAGAGCACAAAAGACCGACAGAAAAGGAACGAGATGTCACACAAAACAAAATCTGACCCAGAGTAAGTTAAAGTTCTCATCGACAATATTTTTATTTATTTATTTATTTATTTAATCTAGTGTTGCACGCAGTGGTCCACAGTGTGCACAGGGAGCTAGTGTGTTTGCACAGACACTTGAAAAATTAGAGGGAACATTGGGCACACCTTCAATGAATTTTTCATTTTAGAAATTATGTATTTCATATACAAGGCGCACCGGATTAAAAGGCGCAGAAAATAGTACAACTGGATCAAACTGACCAGTTTCCATGAAACAATGTTGTGGACTGTGTGGCTGTATTATGGCCCAGGAACGGAACCATTGTGATTGTTTTAAAATTAAGTTTTAAAATAATATCAGCTGATCATTGTAGCACATGCTGAAGTTGTATACTGAAGAATAAAGCTCAAATAAGCAATCCCAGGTTGCATTAATTTGGCAGATGATGAGACAACAAATTGGACCGCCAAGAAAGGAGGCAAACCTGGCATGCTTATTTTAATAAACCACAAGCGGATAACGTTGGAAAATGGACCTTTTGTTTTGAACAGATAATTAATAATGAAGTTATGTTTCACTACATCCTGGCTGGTCCATGACAAAACTTAATTGTGGGTATTCCGAGAGCTCGGTGTCTGTGGCATGGTCCACTGTGGTCAACGAGAATATAAAACTCAAAATTTGTGTTTTTATAACAGACAGTTCAATCCTGCCTGCCTCTGATTACAGCTTTTGGAGAGTTTTTTAACCTAGGCGTAGGGGTCACATACTTCTTTTAGTCATGGAAAATACAGTATAGCAATATGGATTGCAACTACAAAGAAAAGTCAATATGTACGGAAATACATATATATACACACACAAATGCATTATTTAAAAGTTGAGTCATATCACAGCTAAGAAGCAATTGTTTGGGTGGTGTTAGGAAATTAAATTGATTCTGTTTATGACTGTGATTGAGATGATCACATTTCATGACCAATTTTTGCAGAATTCCAAGAAATTCCAAAGGACCACACACTTACATCTGCAACTGTGTATGTTTGAGAAAGTGCAGTACCTTTAAGACAATCACTTACTTTTCAATAAGGTCTAACGTCACCCCAGGCACCAACTTAGCACTCTTCTGCATGCAAAACCTAGAGAAAAACAAATATTTGTGAGATGTGAAGATGTCGGTTTCAAACATACTCAGAACTTCAGAATTCATCATTTCCTTAACAGGTAACTTGTCTGAGTTATAGTAGTTAGTAGTAGTAGATGTGCTTGTATTGTTTACAGTGAAGAGTTAGCTCACAGTAGCCACAGCTGGTTGTCTTGAGAGGTGTGAGGAGACTCACTGAGTTCATTTTGACATTGCATTTGGGTGTGGCATTATATACCTGGGTGAGGGAAGGTATAGTGCTAAATAAATGTATTAGACCACCTGGAATAAAAATGAGAAGAGACCATCCAGCATAAGGAGGTGCTTTATGTGGACTCCTTCAATATTATGACATTTTATCATTTGGAACAAGAATGAGGAACTTCAAAGTGAGTTCACCTTGTAATTTAAGCATTTGATCTACTCACTGGGGTTCTTTGAGCTTCTTTCTTCATAAATCAGTGGTTCTTAACCTGAGTTCGATCGAACCCTAGGGGTTCGGTGAGTCGGTCTTAGGTGTTCAGCAGAGCTTCCACTGCGGAGGTCCGATCACACCTGATTTGTCATTTAAATTTGTGATGACACATGTTTGAACTGGTCTCGCAAGGGCAACTGCAGAAGTCACACTGATTTGCAGGTATGTAATTTGTTGTTAGCTCATGCATTGTGTTGGTTTTGTTCTTTGAACAAGGTGATGTTTGTGCACGGCTCATTTTGTGCACCAGTAAAAAAATCTATGTTGTGAATTTGAAAAAAACTATTTATTTTTCCACATAGGAGGGGTTTGGTGAATGCACATATGAAGCTCGTGGGGTTCGGTTCTTCTAACAAGGTTAAGAACCACTGTACGTCATAAATTAAACAAGCTTAATATTCAGTTACAATATCTTGGCAAATAATGTGATTTTTTTCTTAAACATCATAAATGTTTTTTTAAATAGAAAAAAGATGAAAATAACATCACATTTTAGCTACACAAATAAATATTTAAGTTAAACTATTTCTCCATACTGGTGCATTAAGCACAACCAAAATACCAGAGCCCAAAAAAACACTAATGCTGTTACTTTGAGAATCTGTAACATTAAACCTATAGGAGGTGGTAAGCTAATTAATGCATGTCAACAGTTATTTGTCAGACAAGGACATGGTGGTTTGAATTGGTGATTAATGACTTGAGAGAGTATTAATTCAAAATTCTCACATCTCTTGGTTTCCACGTCCAGGTGGGGGAATTTAAATATCACATATCGTTGAGAAAAGTCATGCATGAAGAGACAAGATAATGAAGGGCTTTGAATGTCTCAGACTAAACAATAAACACAGCTGACTATGCTAAGGAACTCTCAATTTTCTTTCATGAACTGTAACTTAAAAGATTGTGCATACAACGACACATGCATTCATGTTAATTAAGCAATTATTTGCCTCAGAATAATACATAGCGCAGTATATAGGAAATTGACTTATCTCTGAATTATACAGGAGTTGGAAATATTGTAGCTTTCTGACAGTAACAGAGAGTCAAGCCAGTGTAAACAGAGCTACAACAATTGAGGAAGGTTGCATAAGAGAAAATTCAGTTCTTCCCCAACCCCTGTGGAATGGGAGGAAGAGGAGAAAGAGAGCAGAGATGGGCTGAAGGTTATACTATCCAAAAACCATCGGCTGAATTTTGATTTGTTCAAACTGTAAACAATGATTACATTTAGATTTGTTTGACTTTCAAAATAAAATGCTCCATTGAGTGCATACATAATTAGGATAAAATTACTGTTGTTATTGAAATTATCAATGAAATTGCTGAAAATAATACAGTTTGTTTGTTTTTTGCTTTGATTGTGAATTCAAACGTACACGCCTGACCATAGAGGCACTGAACGCAACTCAGACTGGTTTTGGTGTTTTGCAATTGCCAAATGATTTGTTCAAACAAACATGTCTTGCATGAGCATACTCAATGGAATGTCTGCATGAACTGATTACTGATTAATTTCATTCTCAGTTCAGTCCGAGCGGCAACTCGCGAAGTAGCCACTTCTGTCGCCACCTCGGCTGGGACATGGCAAGGGCAAGTGAGATCTGATATTTATGTTGCAGTATAGCCACATGTGGGAAGACTAGCCAAATATCATACTCAGGAGTACTGTTACTTTACAACAATGACTCAAGTAAGGATCAAAAGTCCCAATAATTTATTAAGTAGGAGTAAAAAAGTAAAAGTCATCCATGTTCATCCATGTGATCAGTGGGTCAGGAAAAAAAAAAAAAAAGCACCAAACCACAACCTCTGATCCTCATTTGAGAAGCACACCAAAATATATATGTGTACGTACCCACGTTTATAGATCATCCTAGATCAATGGAGCAGAGGAGCTCCTCAAACAAGATCAAGGTGGTATAATGTACCATGTATAACTGTTGCAATGGCTTTTTTTTTTTTACTGTAAAACTGAAGCATAGAGCTGAAGTCAGATTTGTAAGACCATAATGAGGCAGGTGTATATGTCAGGGGAGCCCCATAAATTAAAATTAAAATGTGAGCCTAGCCTCTTACTGTATATTAAAGTCTCATCCGTGTTTCCTCTCTTTATGGAAAGCACACTGTTCATAGCATACATAATGACATGGTCTATCTCTCTCATCCAATCTTAACTGCAATGTTGAAAGGTAGCAGCAATAACAGAAAGCATACAGCACATGCCTTTGCATAAGTCGTGAATATTTAATACATGGTGGGGAAAAAAGATCTCATCAATAATTGATTGATATTTCACTACGTAAAACAGCTTAAATTTATGTGCTTCGTTTTTTAAGATGGTATTGGCTAAAGTGTAGCAATAATAAACTATTTTATTTTTAAAATAACTTATTTCATTGTTAGATGTTCATAAGTAATTGTAAAACGTGTATCAACAAGAGGCAATAAGCTTGGCAAAATCGATTTCCAAGATTCTGAGACAAAAATGTGGTTTTTTTTTTGTCAATCATGTTATAAGATTACTCAATAAAGAAAACCTAGATATCTGCTGAACAATTTTGTATTTGTACTATTCTCTTTCTGTAAATCAGTTATGTCCTGTGCCTTTCCTCTCTATTTTCCACATCCTGGATCAAATGGTTGATCAAAGCAGGGGCAAAATCATGAAAGATGGATATCTATTGGTAAAGGTTTTCTGCACAGCTGAGCAATGTGATGTAAGCATGCACACAGCCTGCCCGTTTCTCGTCTCTCTCTCTCTCTCTCTCCCCTTCTGTACCACAATCATACATGCCTTGCTGCCCCTCATTAAAATTTAAAACCCAGGTATACTCACATATCAGTGCATCCCTTCACCCACTTGCAAACTCCAGCAAATACTGTATACAGTACTCATCGTTTTCTAAAGCTATGCAAATTGAAGAAAAATCGGAGAACAATTCGCATAATTTCATATGAAGAGCAGAAAAAAATGAGGTAATGGTGCTGTTATTCAAACTAGCAGATAAGAGGGAAGAAGGCTACATATATATCTAAAAAGTGAGGTCGGAGCACAAGGAGTCTCCTCAATGCAGTTGTTATTCTCTCTGATCACGGTCACAAATTTTGTGCTGAATTTAAAATAATTCACTAGTGATGTACAGCATTTTTTCTGGCACCGTACTGATACTGTCACTATCAAATATTTTTTTTTAAAATATTCTATTGATTAATTAGATAGATTTTATTTCTATTAGGAAAAAAAATGGTTTAATAACCAATTAGTAACACTACTGTTGTTTATTTAGTATTGTTTGGTGATAAAAAACAACTAAACAACAATTTAGCAAAATCATCCGAGTAGTTGTAGTTGTACTCACCAAGACCTTTTGAAATGGATTCTGGTATTGGTTTAGTCATTGTTTTCCAAAATAAAAGCAAATATTAGCAAATGTCTTATTTTGATAAAACACACAATCAATTAATCTGCTTTCATGAAGGACTACAGAAATTAGAAAATAATTTCTGTTGAGGGGCTGAAATTATAATAATAATAATAATAATAATAATAATAATAATATATTTTATTTGTAAAGCTTCATAAAAGTAAAGCTTCATAAAAGAATCTCAAAGTGCTAGTCAGAGGATTTTGATATTTTTAGGGAAAGAATGGGTCTAAACTATTAATTGATTATTGAGAGACGTATTTGATTCATTTGATAATTTATTAATTCCAAATCAATTTATTTTGACACCTCTAGATAATACGCAAGGGGACAATTCATCATAGCCTCATGTGCACTGTATGTTGATTGCAAAATGGATTTGGTCCATTTTGAAGGTGTAATAGTAAATGGAGTAACTAATTAAAGCTTTTTTTTACTAAACAGTCACAGGACACGACATCAATTAATAAAGTTACAAAGCTTCAAGGAACACTTGAGTCAGTATAATTCAGAAGCTTGATCTATGAAATAAAATGTCGGTGAGGGATATCAATATTAATGGCATAATACTGAGGGTTCATTATGCTGAAGGTCATAGCTATATGTGGATTTAGAGCAGTGGAAGAGTGACTAAACTCTTCAACATTTATGGCAGGAAAGAAACATTATGGCTGCTGTAGGCCACTTCTTGAAGGTAGCCTGTCACTCTCACTAACAGAAAATGCGTCATGGAAAGTTTAAAGACGAGATTGAATTTTGAATGGAAAACGTGTTCAATCATCTGTCTGACGCCTGTAATGAAAATGCACACAGGCTGGTGTGTGCGGCGCGTGGAGGCACTCGTGTAAAAAGACGAGACAACAGACAATATTGATATAAAGGAGAGCATTTTGAAGTACAGCATGAAAAACAACGCTCAGATGACCTTTGTAAATATGACGTAACATTTCAACTGATAATATACTGTATTCTGAAAATATACAGCTAATACTATATCCCTATCCTTCACGAGCTAGGAAACTATGATTTTCAATGGAGAACTAAATACTGCAGCACTGCTAAGTTGCATAAATGATGTATCGTGGTAAGATGAAATCATCGTGCTGTACAGTTAAAAAAACAAAACAATTTTTGATGGTTTCTCCAGTCTTTGAGGCCAGCAGTGTTAGGACGCTATAAAATTTGCATCAAGGAATATGAAGAAAATGGACATATTCTGCAGAGTCTGACCAGCCCTCATGTTCTCACCCTCTTCTCTTTTCTGATTGGGAAATATAGCAACAACCGCCTGGGCGGTTCAGTAAAATAATCAACGATGCTTCAAAACATTAATTCACATTAACTTGTGACCAGTTCTGTCTTTTTAGCAAAGTCGCTCTGTGTGTGGCTGAATTTAAACTTGAATCTCAGAGGGTGGATTCTTTGAAGTGATTGCTGATGTGATCACCATGTGAAAGCCACTCAGCTTGATGCACACACAAACGTGCTGCTTGGCAGATGCAACCAGTTTGCTCCAGGAAAAATTATCATTTAAAGTTGATATTGTTATACGCTCACATCGGGTGGTTGGAGTAGACGAGCCTGCCAAATGAACATATTTTCCTGAATATCATCAGGTATTACCTTTTTACTAGACGCCCATGTAGGGACCATCCTCTGTGTAGCACTCTGCTTGAGGTTGGTTTATTGTTTTTTCACCCATCAAAGATTGCTATGTCTGTGCATAGCCAATATTAAGTCAAAGGGTTGAGGCATGAGCAAAAAAAAAAAGCGCACTTACTCATCTGCATAAAAATGTTAGTTTTATTCAGTGTGTCTGTTCTTAAATCTTGATTAAAATACCCTATGTGATTCATGGATGTATCAAGCAAATGTATGAATGTGCAAAAAACTTACCACCGCAAGGCAATCTTTATAGGTGTGGTGAGGCAGGAGGTGAAAAGGTCAGCGGGGAGGTCAGGGTTCATTGGTAACAACTCGCTAGCCTCGCAGGCAGCCAGTTGGATACAGTTCTTCATGGAAGGTGGCAGCGGCATCTGAGCAAGTGGATGGCTAGGATTGATGGCGGCCACCTGCAAAGACATACCAAGACACTGATTCTGCTGGTTTAATTTATTTGAACACATCACATCTAACGTATATCAAGTATGAATGAAACTGGAACCCTTTTGCCCCCCAGCCGGGCCTAAACAATTTCAGCTTTGATTATTACAGGGACTACATCTGGGAAATAATTCGAGAAGAAGGACAGATTACGATTGACATACAGGAAAAATAGTGTTCAAAACAATTAAATCGGCTTCGTTTATTCCCAAAACAGTGCAAACTACTTTTTTATGCCCTTTACGTCCCTGGTCCGCTAATATAGCATAATTTAGTCCAGCTCTGCAAAGGACTAAACGTGTTTGTGTGTGTGTGTGTGTGTGTGTGTGTGTGTGTGTGTGTGTGTGTGTGTGTGTGTGTGTGTGAATGTGTGTGTGTGTGTGTGTGTGTGTGTGTGTGTGTGTGTGTGTGTGTGTGTGTGTGTGTGTGTGTCCCAATTTATAAGGAGGCGTGTTCTTAGGAAGAATTTTCCACCATACATTCTTAGAAAGTTCACAACACCATACTCATACTGAGAAACAGCAGACACTTTCTTTCCTGACATTTTGATCCAACTCTGCACATTTTATCTTAATGAAATGAAAACATGGGTGAAGTCAACGTCAGTCCCATGATTGAATTTTGAACTAATATTAAGGCGATAGGGCGACATGGTGGATGACTACTTAGCCCATCCACCGCACAGTCCTGAGGTCGAGGGTTTGAATCCATGCTCCGGCCTTTCATGTGGAGTTTGCATGTTCTCCCTATTCTTATGGGAATTTTCTCTGGGTATTCTGGTTTCCTTCCACATTCCAAAAACATGCATGGTAGGTTGACTGACCACTAAATTGTCTGTAGGAGTTAATGTGAATAGTTTACTTTTCTGCCCGTGACTGGTAGGCAACCAGTTCAGGTTCTACCCAGCCTCTTGCCCAATGATAGCTGGGATAAGTTCTAGCAAGCCTGTGACCCGAATGAGGACAAGAGAATGGATGGATGGTTTATGCTGATATATAATCAAAAGAACATTGAATTTGTCATAAAAGTAATTTCTCTACAGGCCTATAAGGCTTTTTCAGGTGTGAGTGGGCAGCAGTTTGATGACGTACTTATGTGTAGCGATCTTGCTATAGCATGACTCTTTTGTTGTTGTTGTTTTTAGCAAACAAAGCAGCACGTTCTGTGAGGTCCAAGTTGTGTCACCCTCAGAATTGCATCGTCGCCTGAAAGAAAATTTAGAGAACGTGTGTGCCACACTAATCCTTGAGGTAAATATGACAGCATTGCCAGCGGAAGCTGATTAATGCAACGTATCCAGCGTAATTATCACATTAGCATATTGTAATCTCACAAATTACCATAAAAATCACCATGGCAGGTTTCTTTTCTTTGTCCTCTGCTGTGAATATTTGAGACCGACGCAAAAGCTTGGAATGCTTTTCTTTTAAGTGACACTAATTAATGAGACTAATTCAACAGGGAAGGACTGGATGCATGTAACATGATCACGATCACCATCACAGTAAAACAAAGCTTCTACAAAGCGACCACAACCAAGCAAAAGTATTCGTAATAGGTAGAATCTATTACTCTAAACCCGCCGATCCACCATTTTCTAGCTCAAATATCTTCATTAGGTGTGCATGGTACTGGAACCGCTCCCAGTAAACTTAATACATGCCGGAATAGTCATCAGTCAGTCACATCACACAAAAAGACAAGCATACACATTCAAATGACTGTAAACATTTTGTGGAAACTATGACAACCAAAACACCCAACCAATCCACACCAAAGGTCAGGCGGTTCTTTGTTTCTGCGCATCGAGTACGATTTGTTTCCTTTCAGTCTGAGAAAAGCTCCACAGCTAATGCAGTGAATATGTAGGCTAAGTGCACACAGAGAGTGATGAGATATTTAAAACAAACCAGGTGCACTCAGGAGGCGGCATGCACGCATGAACGTCAAAAGGCTGCTGCCGTGCAGCAACTGAGACATCCTAGATTTCCTGCAGCTCTCTATTTCATGTCGACATCTTCATCGACAGTATGTCTTACTGAGTATTCAAAATGTGAACGTACCAAAGCCATATCGCTACGTAAGGCTGAAAATAGCAGTATGTGCCGATTGTATGCTTATGTGCACCACCAATGTGCTGTCACACACTGCTATGAAAAGGATGCTTGACCAGTGGGTGGGCGAGGTGGGGGTCCCCCGCTGCATGGATCATCTTTTGAATGATTAAAATGTCCCTTCATCTTCTATGACCGAAGCACGTTATGGACTTCCTGCATGAGGGGGTGTGAAGAGCAATCACTCAAGCTTTGTAGATTTTACAATATATGTAACTTTTGCTGGATTTACAGGGGCATCTGTCATTTAATCCACTACCAGAGGAAGTAGTAAAAGCTATTTACAATTATATTTATACATCAGTTAACACTGACTGGTAATGTTACTGCTACAGATAAATACTTTCAGTGCACTAGTGCAAGTTGGTGAAACCAAAGAACTGTCCGGGATTAGTGTGGCAGCAATTTGCTCAAGTTCTTTTCAAAACAAAAGACAAAAAAAAGGCTTTATGTTGGATAAATACAGTGAAAGATTTTTATCAGCTTCTATTGTCTTCGATCACAAATGTGTTTTGCTTGTTGTGGATGTCCTCCACATTATACTCTAGCTTTGCTCTATTCAAAATAACCAACATTTGTGTTGACATAATTATCTCTTGAATTAGGGGTGGGAATCCCTTGCCACCTCAACATTTGATTCAATTGTGAATTGTGAGGGCTACAATTCAATAAGAATTTGCACCTCAATGCACCTTGAATAATTCATATTTTTCCACAGATTTCTTTTTTTTTTTTACTACTGTATATGGCTAAACTCCTCTTTTTGGAATGACCTATATTTCCATGATTAAAACAAATTCTAGAAACATTTACTTCCATTATTTTTAAAGGGCATGTTTAAAGATATATGTATGTTCACCACCACACATACGCACGTCACATGTTTTTATCAAAAGGATAAAGAATTATATACATCATCAAACAGCATACCCAATGTAAAATTACTGTTTTTTTAGGTGTATGTTTCATTCAATGAGCCAGCTCTCATGAAGAATATATTTATGAATCACAACAATAACAGTGTGTGTGTGCGTGCGTGCGTGCGTGCGTGTGTGTGTGTGTGTGCGCACCTCCAGCTCCTGTTCTCGCTGCAGGGCGAACTGTTTGAAGGACGTGACAATGATTCCAGCATTGGAGCAGTCATAAACAAAAATGGAGGGGCTCCCCATCCAGGTCTGAAGGTCATAGATGGACAGGGGGATGTACTGGGTGTAGTTCTTGAAGAGGAACACATGAGAGTGGTGAAAGAATTAGAGTGGTGTGGCACCATAAAATTGATTTCGTAGAATTATTAATGATCAATGACGTCAATTTAAGCAAAATGTGGGTGATCAAACAGGAAGAGGCTAATGATCAGACATCACTATTGGCAGTCAGGATGCAATTTTTTTTGTGAATGAAATGTGCATAATGAACAACTTATTGAAAAGAAATCAGAGGAAGAACAGAAGAAGCTAAAAGGACACGACGGCTGTGAGTGTGCTGGGGATCGAGTGGCAGCAGCTAAGTTTAGAAGACAACACTGCATCAGTGGTCGTTTATTGAATAGGGGCAATGAAAAACTCAAAACAATATTTCATGTCTTCACTGAAGATTAGCCCTGGGATAACAGCAAGCATGCTGCAAATTATTTGGTTCTTACCCCCCAAAAATGTTTTGGAGTGTTTCATAACATCCTGTTTTAAGATTTATTTTCTTATTTGTTAAAGTATTAAATCTAATCTTAACTCTAGCACAAACCTTGTCTCAAACATGTAGGACATCTCAAATTGTGGTACAATAAGAAAGATATTTATCTCTAAAAGACTCATCTAAATAAATCTCATTTTAAAATCCACTAATAAACTGAATTTGCTTAGTCATATATTAATTCAGTAAACATTTGTATTATGTTAATAAAGTAAGTTTTTGATCAAATTTTTGAGTGGATTTTTTTTTTAACTCTATGCCTTCATGTGTTTATTTGTTTTACTAATTGTGTAAAGGCTTAAGTACTTCCCTTTGATATTGTATTATTTTCTTGTTTTTAGACATTTATTGCAATACATGTTCGCTGAGATGACTGGAATGTATTTTGCATATAATAAATAAAATCTAATAAAATTGAAAACATCAAGTCATTAGAATTGGAGGATAAAATAAAATTTCAATACTGTATGAATGAATGAGTGATCCAAAGGCAAACGCTTTTTTCCCGTAAATTAAACGCTCAGGTAAATTGTCACACCAATCTGGCACATATGGCATTTTTTTTAGACTAATAATAAAATAAGATACCCTTTATTGAAATGAAGCACATTTATTACTTTTCAAGGGGATTTACATATATTGACTCTAACTCAGCTGTGATTATAAGCTTAATTTAAAATTACATTTTGAATTCCAATAAAAAATAAACATAATACGTTCTCAATGGATTATTAACGAGTTGAGTGTTACCTTATTAAAAACCCAAATTTCTCCATTGACAGTGGGCCGTGGAACCCCATGGCCATTGTAGTGAAAGAGGACCCGCTCCTCTTTGGCATTTCGCCTGAGAGATGTGCATAGCTTTTTCACCTCATCCACTGTGGGGTCCAGGCTTTGTTTGTAACGTGCCTGAAACACATGAAAGATGACATGAGCATGAGTGAAATGATCCAAAATTTTGCTGTACAACAATTTAAAATTTCAGCCTCATTTAGAGTGCTTGGTTCGATGAGTAGTGCAAAGAAAAAATACTAGGGTGCTTTATGCCGTTTTATCCTTTTACTATGAGGGCAAACTCTCCAGATATGCATAGAATACATTTATATGTCATATACATATTCACCGCTTCTTATCCCTGCAGAACTGTGAGAGAAAGTGGCATAAAAACGAAGACTAAGCATTGCCTTTATATTCATCGTATTAAATGATGCAACGCCAACAGGGATCAGTGGGACAGCACGGGGGTCTACTAAATGAATGAATGTTACGACAAGAAGGCTCAGAGAAGAGGCACATACATTGAGCATTGAGTAGTTAAACATATACAAGGGAGGCGTACAAATCCTCATGAATGTTTGCTACTTTGTTGAGAAAATGATGGCACTACTATAATTTGTGAAGTCAAACATTAGTAAAAAGAGAAAGTTTGGGGGGGGGGGGGGGGTGGAGTTGTTTACCATTCCATTCAGCAGAAGAAACCTCAATTTAAAGGACCCGGAGTTCAGATTTAAAGGACAGAAAATCCATTTAAAGAGTCCCCTTTTTACAGTAGCTGTCAAAGTATGTTAGTTCCAGAATTAGCTGCCAATGGCCTGTTGCGTAATCAACAGAAACTAGTCCATGTAATTCCAGCTGCAAGTGTCACCGATATATACAGTACAGTAGACTAGAGATGTGCCTATTTGGCAGCTATTTTTTTTATTTTCTATTTTTCATTTAGCACACACAAAATAACACAAATGTCACATGAAGAAAAAAAAATAATTCAAAGAAAATAGTCATGCGCAAGGAAGACTAGAAACCCTGACGGGCTTATAAGGTGTCTCCCTCAGACTTTAAGTTAAATTTAAAGAAAATTTTATAAAAAAATATCTAATCAATCAATTAGCCTACTATTTGAAGTAGGATTAAAATCAGTGTAATTAGAAAGCTATATTGGCACGGGTAACTTGTGTTGCATGTGTGACATGAGAGCCGAAAAATAAACTCAAAATAATATAGATTTCAAATCAAGCCTTCCTGAAGTATGACATGAATGAATCCCCTATGTTGCAGCTTGATGGTCTTAAACAAGGATCCCCATGGAGGTACATAATCCACCTTTTGTTCACGGCTGACAATTTGCAGATAGAGTTGTTCACATATTTGTGAATCTTAAACCATCCTGGCTTTTGACAAAAAAGAGACACTCAATTTATAACCAAACAAATCAGTTAACTCTTAATTTTTTAAAACATTTATTATTTTACCTACAGGCACACATTTCCAAATATTTGCACAACTAAGCGTCACTTAAGGATATTTTGTCTTATAAGTGCATCCAATATCGAATGAAAATCATTTTACACCATGTCCAAATGTCAGAAGAATTGTACATTCAGTTTATTAGCGAGCAGCCCGTGACCGGAGCTATGTGTCATTTCACCCGGGACAGTAGTCCTGCTGGGGCCTGTGGGCATGACTGACTCAGTTCGCAGCAGGTCCGATGAGTAGAGTGAGCGGGGACACGTCACCGATCCATCACTGTGAGCCTCATGTTGCGACTATGCAGCCAATTTCCTTTCAATGTCAAAGGTGTAAACTATATTTTCAGGAATGTCTAATTAAAAACAAATTACGGCAATTAGATAAATAACACCTCATAGGTCAACAGTAAGGATTGACAATGAATAATAACATCAACTGAAATGTGTCTTGATCTATCTGTGCAGCAATCTCAAATCTTAAGTGTGCATCTCTTCACAGAAGACGCTTCGATACGATTCTCGATACATAGGGTACAAGACCATTCAAGGATCTAAATTATTGGGATTACGATTCAAACTGATCTCGTTTTTCTCATGTTTACAAGGCAACACATCCCTAAACTATCCAAGTTAAATAAATATATACAAAATAAAAAAAATAATAAAAGGTAATCAGCAACAACAAACCAATTTGTATCTGGTGTAGATCTCTCTTAAGGTATAATTCAAAAGATATCTTGATGCAATGGTTTTAAAATGTAATGATTCGTTTGGTCAAATCATAAACAATCTTCCGAGACAGATGTTTCTTTTTGTTGCAGGCCTACCATATCAAGGTATCCTCGAGAGAAATGTCCTGCCTAGTGTCAGAAATCTTGGTCTCAGTCGCAGGTCATTGGTTTTGCAACAAGAATTTCTATGAGCCCTGAATTAAATCCATCCATCCATCAATTTTCTGAACTGCTTTTTCTCCCGAGGGTCACGGGCATGCTGTGGCCAATGGGCGGGGGACACGCTGAACTGGTTGCCAGCCAATTGCAGGAAACACAGTTGGAAACCCCAAAGTGCTCAATTGGCTTATGACGCAAACCGGAGTACCCGGAGGAAACCTACACAGGCACAGGGAAAACATGCAAACCCGACACAGGCAGGCCGAAGCCAGAATCTAACCCACAACCTCCATTCTCCGAGGCAAACGTGCTAACCAATGCGTCACCCTGAACTAAATCCTATTGAATTTTTAGACGTTATGTAAACTAGCATTAGGAATGCCTGCATACAGCTCACTCAATCCTGCTGATAGATTACATTCACTTGTCGTCTTCAGCACATAAAAGCAGAAAAAAAAAGATTGGCCATTTCCATACATTAGAGCAGCATTTTAATTAAAATTGCAATTTAATTCCTTCAATGTCATCCTGGAAATTGTGATGTCAGTGTAAATCAATGAGCAGGGGCCAGCTACACTGTGCTAAACTAATGTCTTTCAATGTCAGGGTTAAGTGTGATTGCTTTTAAAGATGGACAGCTAGGCAGACATCATATTACAAAATGAGCCTATTAAAAGGCCACGACTAGTCAGGTCACTGATACAGATATCCCTTACTGCCTTGAGACAGAATTTGAGGGAGAGGAGTGCAGGCCATCAGTAGAGCAGGAGGGAGCCATTCATTGAAAAGTGAAGGTTCATGGAGGTACACTTACAATTTAGACAGAAGGCCGGCCCACTAATTAGTCCGCAGTGAGATATAGAGGTCTTAGCATCCACCAACAAGCTGGGGAAATATTAAGGCTGACACGAGGGACAGAATTTGGACTGAAAGATGCAGTGCAGCTGTTAACAAAGCTGATTGTCTTGTGACATATTGATATTTTTTCTTTTAATGAGGCCAGCCAGGGATGTGAGGACCAATAGCTCCATCTGCAGAGTGAATCATCAGAAGACGCTACACTTTAATAGAAATCAATTTAGAATATATTTTTAAAAAAAGCCTAAACAATTGCATTGTGGAGTCTAAGAATTCAAACTGCTGTTCAACGAAGAAAGACTTCTCACTTAGCATATTTTCTATGTTGAAAGACAATTTTTTGCTGAAATTTACTTGTAAGCTTTAAATATATAGGTCAAAACACCTTTTCTACATTCTGGTAGCTTAATGGAGAGTCATATGCGCCAATGTTCATGCTCATTGAACTGTTTGAAATATGTAAATTAGGGGCAGGTTAGGTTGGGTTGGTGGGGTCGGCCTCGTTAGTAATCATGAATCAAAAGGTACAATTTGCAATTTTCCTATTTTTTTATCATATTTGTAGCAGAAACCTAAAGACCCAAAGCTTAATAGCTAGTTCTGAGCTAGTGTGACCTTTTTCGTTTTAAAGATCTTAAAAAATGTTGCTGACATCTTGAACTAAACATTTATCAACACCTTTCAAGCCAAAAGCGCTGATGACCCCGAAAAGTGAAGGTGCCTTATTCATCGATAATTTCCGATGTGTTGCATGGAAGAAGATACATGCAGGAATTCGGCCAAAAAAAGATAGCCAGCCAAGCTTATACTGTATTTGAACAAGTCAGCAATTCTGTAAGATACATGACTTGCTAAAAAAGTAACTCGTAAAACGGGGTGGGAAGAGACCAGCGATCTTGTGGTTTTCCTCAACAATTAAATCATAAAGCCATACCTATACAAAAAGTACATATTAAAACACGGACTCCAAAAGCAAACATAAAACTTTGACAGTAAAAATTGGGAAAATCGTTCAGTAATTTTATGGAAGGCATCCTGTAGTGTCCTCCACTTCTCGTTAGTGAGGATGTGACCTCACAGTCAAAATCATTTGTGAACACTGGAAAATGAAATTCGTGTCCACAGGTTTAATGTATCATTCCATTATTTGTTGACTACAAGCAGCTTTGTACAAATATGCTCACTGGCAAGCTCAACCATTTCAATCAAGTTGTTTTTCTGACAGTACACTTCACATTTTTATTATTATCATTTATGTTTGATGATAAACCATCAGGCAGGGAAAAACAATCGTAGAAGGCAATGACAGTATCATTGATTCTGATTCTGATATGTGGTATTTCCGGCTGCTGGGCAGTGTAAATGAATCTTATTTTGAAAGTGAAGGGTGTAACAGCTTTACCGACTCATACCAATTGTGCATATTGTGTGTGATACTATTATGTCGACATTATCAAATGGTTTCTCTGCACTAAGATGACTTGAATAGGGGCAAGTAATCAAAAGCAATCTTCAGCATGGTACCTAACAGCAGAATTTGACAAACACCGTATTTGATGATAGAACCTGAAATGATTGGGTCCACAGGGCTGCTGCAATGCCCTGCCAGATCACTATGTGATTAAAATCATTCTAGAACTTGTTCCTCAGCATAGACATCAAACGAGGCATTTGGGATTAAAGCACAGGTCAAAATCCCGGTAAGACAATTTGCTGTTAAAACAATGTGGCTGGATAAATTGAAAAACAAGCAAAGAAGCACTGTGTTAAGATCAGATTTCCAAAATACAGTGAAACATTTAAAATATGTAACAAATGTGTGTATTATGTGTCAACAGCCTCTTATTTATTTATTTATGTATTTATTTATTTATTTTATTTTGTTTATTTATTCATTAATTCATTCATTCATTTAGGTTATTTGCTTATTACTTATTCATCGCTCTTATCTATTCGTTTTTACTCTGTGCTATTTGCTTGTGTGTTTCGTCACCGTGGGATGGTGGGAAACGTAATTTTGATCTCTTTGTGTGTCTTAACATGTGAAGAAATTGACAATAAAGCAGACTTTGGCTTTAAGAGAAGTGAATAAAACAAAAAATCAACAACATGCACTATATTATTTGCTACTTTGTTTAAATGAACAAAAACAGGGACAAAACCATTTCTGAAACACTTAGGGTTTGAAGTAAAACGAGACAAATCAAACCTTGTTGACTGCAACATAATGCAGTTGGCCAATCGAAACACCAAGTTCCAAAAATGAAATTATTTGGCAGAAGATTATTTTTGAAAGCTAAAAACAGGAAAGAGAAGGGTGGAAGGTGGTGTCAAGAAAGTCAAAGGAAGAGTTTGACTATGAGTACTCTGATGATGGTATTACTGAGCAGGAGAGCAACACGAGGAAAAAGTTCACTTCCAACATTACAGCACATACAGTCACAAGACGAGAGGAGTGCAAATCTATATTCCAGTACACTGATTGAACCCACCCGATTCGATACAGTTCAAAACCAAGCCCAAGCGGTCAAGGATTAATTGTAAGGAAAAGATTAGTTAATGTGGCAACTGGTAGAATGCTGAAAAAGACAACCTGACCTTCGACCACCGTTAATTGCAGCTTCTTGGATCAATTAAAGTTAGAAATGAGAATTGTTAAAATGATGATAAAAGTGGATGATATAGCAGGGTTATTAAAAAAATACTTTGATTACCCATATGAATAAATACTTAATAAACTCATATACGTACCTTGAATTATCAAATCTTCAGGGCTTTCTTTTAACAATGAGCAATGCTTAAAGGTTTGCATCATTTATCATTGAATAAGACTGAGGTTTTTGCTGGGTTAGATATATGGCCTGGTGCACCACAAAGTCAATATACACAGATACCACACACACATACACACTGTACACAGTTGAGATCTCAGCTACCTTCGTCATGACCAGGTCCAACATTACTGTATGCGACAGGTTTGAACGCAACTTTGATGAAAAATTGTACTATCTGCGACTAGTATACAATACAAAAAAGCAGAATTGTGTTCCGCAAACATTTTTGTCATAAATTAAACTGCTGGTGTACAAATTTCCCTTTATCCACTGAATTTGTTGACTATATTCACAAGCGAAGAAAAAGCAACTTTCAGCTTTGTGGACGTGCTGAGTCACGCATGATTATTATTTTTTTTTTTTGAACAGTGGATGGCTTTCTGAGCTGACCCAATATTTGCAAGCTTAGGACTGACTGCCTGGGTATTGGTGCACTGACCGGGGATCAAACAGGTTTGCAAGGAAGAAAGTTGCATGTACCACTAGACCACCATTGCCTTTCCCAGAGCTACTATGTACATTCAGCATATAGGGAACATACGATTACACTCAAATCACTTTTGAAAACGTGATTAACTCGCTTGCCCGGGAGCTAAAATCAATGAAATAATGTTCCTATTTACGAATCCACACTTGCGCAACAAAATGAAGTTGTTTTTGAGTCCCCAAACTCTCTCCAATCATCATTTTGACGGCACCCAGAAAAAAATTTTTTTTGAACATCTTGGTCGGATACTATTTGGGGTAAGAAAAAGCAAGAATTGATCCATGTGCTCAGTCTACTGTGATTTGCCACAAGGAAATGAAAGCCTAATATTAGTTTAGAGGTGTAGTGGCGTGATGGCCGTAGGTCCTCCAGCATCCTAATGTTTTTTTCTGTGGCTCCGTTTGGACTAAGTGCATGAGGAGAGGCAATGGAAGATCATTAAGCCAGTTTCCGCAAGACATTATTCACTCTAGCTTCCTGAGACACAGCCCTCAATTGAGCTCAAATAGGATTTATATAACTATAAATAACTATCTACAGCTCACTATTCCACTTTATCATGGTATTAATCTCACTATACAAAAATGACTGCCATATCAGCTCACAATACTGCAGAATGGCTCACAGTACAAGTGGAGCGGAGAAGCACGCAGAAGAAACTGGTCCTTTCTTTTTATTGCGGGCTAAAGCCGTTTTGATACACTTTAAATGTTTCCGTGTGTTTTCCTACAAGTATTGGTGGCATCTTCTAATCACATATTACTGTGCACGTCTATCCCTGTCCATCCAATGCTTTCATTAATTCGCTTCAAAACGTTACTTCTGCTGCTGCAATAATCATGCTATGCTCCCAATTCAACAAAAGTGTCCATTGAAAATTAGTCTGTTCACTGATTTGACAGTATTTATTAATCTTGAAACTGAGAAGATAGAGAGTGGCAGAGTATGAGAAAGAATTTGGGATCAGCCCGTAAAAAATAGTTTTCAGGTTACTGTTTGAATCAATAAACGATTACTTATTTGAGTATTAATGCGGCGAGTCAAATTGTCGAGTGATTTGCTGAGTGTTGCGCTGCCTTCAGCTCACATCATGAGGGCAAACCAACACTTTTATCTAGGCCATTTGTGTTTTGCTGACAGTGTTACATCCTGGTGTCAATATACAGTGGTGAAGGTGACCACATCCGGCTAAATGTTGTCAAAACTTAATTAATCTTCACTGCCATGTCCCAGTAGTTGAAAACGTTCAAATCACAGTTTCCTATGTTGCTTTCCACCAGTTCTCAATTTGATTGGGTATCCCCCATCAAAACGACCTTACCCATAAGGCACCGGGTGTCGAGATCAACACGTGGCTTATAACCTTAGAAAATATGATGAAAAGGCTGAAGTCAGCACATGATCCCGACCATACAAGCTTATCTGTGAAACACTACAGCAATAACGTCATGATTTGGGCTTGAAAGGCTTCTTGTAAAGGCTCACTCATCTTCATCGATGTAACACTTGACGGCAGCAGCAAACTGAACTCAGGGGTCTACAGAAACATTTAGTCTGCCAATACAAAGAAAGATGTAATAAAACAGAAAGAGAGTCTTCATAATGCCACCAAACACCACAAAAATAAAAGTATTGGTCACTAAGCTAATTAAAATGATTGAAATAGCAATATAAAGGATTGAGGTTCAAAAGTGCGAGACAATGTCTCACCGTGGGGTACTACTGGAGGAACAAGCATGAATCCAATGTGACTTCACGGCACACTTGTAAGATACTGTTTTGAGATGTTAAGTAAACACCTGCAATCATCTCTAATTAACTTTGTTGAAATTTGTTGAGACGTGTGATTTCTGTAAAAACAAAAAAAAGGATAAGGACTGAAGCTATTTGCCTGCACAGGGTAAACTGTTACATGGTGTGACTTTGATAGGATGACGAACAGAGAACACAAGTTGGGTTGGATAATTAAGAAACAGCACTTTAATATGTATCAAACAAAAGCTGATCCAAGCGGAATACACTTTGGTGGTGACCAGCTTTTACAATCTTGGTATCTTTTGTTCACACAGTCACCTGGCTGGGTGGATTATAAATACAATTATTTTAAAAAGAGCAATTTACCACTCACAGTCTCATTGAAACTATTGGAGATGCAACAAGACCTATTTCTTAGCCATTATGAAAATACAGACATTCTCTCTCAACCCAATTCAAATCATCATCTCTGTGGATTGGAAAATGGGAAAAGCAGAGAGAGTGGGAGGAAGTTTAGGTGAGTAAAGTGAGTGGGTAGCAACTAAGTGTGTTTACCACATTTTCCCTGGCTGTAAGAGTTAATGCAAAAAAACCAAAAGGCAAGCACAGAAATGAATTTGTAATGATGGGCTGGCAGTCATTTGTGTTCCGAGCACAGCTTTTAAACTGCTTTGTGATGAGTCTTGATTGACTCTAATGTTCCAATGTTCTCGTGTAAACCATTGATTTGACCTGTTGGAGTGAAATGCCAGGTAAATAGCTTATGCATGTCAATGGCGATTAAGTAAGGAATATGGCTGTCTGTATCTGCCCAGTGGCGCTATATTGCTGTAGAGACAGAGAACAGCTCGCAGACTCCCACTCATCTTCCTTTGCTATACAACCAACATTTGCTGCTGACCTGGGTGAACAAAACAAAAGCCAATGGTTCTTGAGCTTCTCTCTCTCTCTTCTCCTTCTAATTGGCAAAAACAACTTTTCACAATATATGACGATTACCGTTATTGTGACAAACTCAATAACTGATATGACAAACAAACACTTGTAAAGCTTTACAGAAGGAGGTCAGGATCCAATACTTGTTTAACTGGATTTAGAGATATTCATGTGTGGCTTCAAATTCAATTCAAATGTAATAACATCAAATACATCACAACTCAGCAGGTTGGGCTTGCTTATGTTTTTGTCACCCTCAGGGTACATTTTCACATGACCAGAAGCACAGAAAATATGTTCATGCCACTCAACACTGCAACTCACTTTGACAACTTTACTGAAAAAAAAGTATACTGTCTGAAATCTACAGAGTTATGTCATTTCTTGTAAGAACTAGTAATAATAAAAACAATAAGTTGTGTTAAGAGTAGAGACTGTAAGAGTTAAGAGAGACTAGTAAGAGACTGAAGTCAGTAATAATCATAAATCATTTCTGGTATTACATCACACACTGTTCAATAATTCAACCTGGTATTTCTACAAGTCAAACCAAGAACCCAAATGATCAGGAATGCTTTGCACGGTAGGATGATTCAAGTAGCATTATAAATAGAGGTGACAAAATTAACTGAATAATCAACAGCTAATCAGTTAACAAATCAATAACTGTTTTAACAGTTGCATGTTCATCACCAAAACGTACAATTTCAGCCTCTCAGCAATAATGAATCTCTAATTTCTGTTGTCTTTCATGAAAGCACACTGGATATCTTTTGTGTTTATTCAAAACAATACATTTGCAAAAAAAACAGTACCGAACCAGTAACTGAATCAGTTTCAGAAAAGTTGTCGAGTATATATATCATCAATCCATCTCATGTTATATCGTTTGATTGTTGTCCAGTAGTTTTTTTTAATCATTAAACACTACCAAATAAACAATAACGATGGGTTTGTAAGACACTAATGCAATTTGATTATTAGGACACTTGAAAAAAATAATGAATGGAGTATACTGTGTTCTAAAATTGTTTGAAATTGAAAACCCTTATTATAAATCTCTGACAATTTTATTGTTCAAACCTTACAAAGCCTGGTCAGTCAGACTTTTCAAGTATTATTACGCAGCTCAAAGATTTCAGAGACTATTTTGTTTTAAAGATGATACAAAATTGCAGTAATATTTACAAATTGATAGAAATGTTGCTACCCAGTTACAAACCTTGCATCGCTAGATACGCTGTTTTTTTTTTTTTATAAAACAAATGCATGTTTTGCACATAAATTCTTTATGTTGGCCGCAGTGGACAAAAGTATACAAATACCAACTTGTAGTATTCAATGAATTCAGTTATAAAATGGTCAAAGAAGTCAAAGACATGGGGAAGATACACGATGGTCAAAGTTGATTGATAACAAGCAATATACAGTAAGTGGCCTAAACTTGAATTAACTGAAATGTATTCAAAACATTGTAGGGCTCAAGTTAATTAATTTAATTCTATTCTGAAGAATTAATGAATGAGGCTGTTTAACATTTTAAAGTCACTCACCCTTGGCTGCCAATTTTCATATTGCTTCTGCAGGTTGGCCCCAATAGTTTCCAGGGCTTTCTGTGGACTCATCGACAGAGGATCTGACAAACACAGTTTGTAACACATTTAACTAACTTGCTTGCTTTTTCACAACAAAATAAAAGAATAGATTTTTGAAAATACGTATTACACACTTTTTCATTTGACAATACGTAAGTAGCACCAAAGTGTGCATTCCCAATGGCCAAAATAAACAATGATTTAAAAAGTAAAAAAAGCAGCCCTAAACTAAATATTGCAATATGAAAGCAAACTTGGCTATATGTAACTTATTTTGAGCACGATTGACCAACTTCTGGGAGTCATGCATTGTGGGTATGGCAACAATAATTGCAGAAATGAAAAAAAAAAAAAAAGGATTAGAATGATTTACATTAGTATCGACCTATCGAAGTATTGATAAAAGTAAAATAATAAATTTCCTTCTTTGAACTTTTCCACCTTTTTTAATATGTTTGTTGCTTATCGTGCTAGCCCTATTTAAACTGTTTTCAGCATTTTTGGCAGTGACATTCTTTGGCAAAGTATTGGGGCTTGTTGACTGCCCCTTCACCGTCAGTCTGGTTCCAACAGTGCCCCGTGTCTACCATTTTTCCTCATTTTTTGTATCATGTTGGGCTGTTTGAATTATTTTTATTGAACATTTGTCCACAATGCTACAATCACCAGGAGCTTGGCCCCAAACGTGGAGCTGGCTGACGAAGAATGCATCACAGGAGATATGACGGAGGACAGTAGCCAGCGTTAAAATGAAGTCAGTTAAAAATCAGGTGCCGAGGTCTATGTTGCTGGTCCTGACCAAGTTCTATGTTACTGTGGGCTGGAATGCAGTAGAGTTGTTGTAGAACTTCACCCAAGTTTGCAAATACTCTGGTTTATACGATGTATTAATTATCATGTTGGTTGGAAAGAGTGCAAATAACTAAAATACATAATAACAATCCTTTTTATTTTGTCTTCAATTTCCGTAACCACTGATAGAGTTGTCTTGTTTTAAAATTAAAACTCACCTATCCAGCACTCCAATCTGGCGCAGGGGGATGTCTTGACGACATCTGGGGGGTCCACTCCCACATTGAGACACAACACCAGTGCTACACTTACAGTCTTCATCTGTGGTAGAACAACATCAAATTAACCTTACACACAGATTGCACGATTGCAAATGTTAACAGGACACAGATGCTTTATGTTCAGAACACTTTAACCCGACCAACAAACATCCAAGTCATCCAAATGGATACTGAACAATCGCTATTTAATTATAAGCTTTTCCCATATAAAATGTTGTGCCACAATCATCTTGCCATGGTCTGTATTAACCACACTGATGTGACATATCACAAGACCACAGGTGTCAAACCCAAGGCCCGGGGGCCAAACATGGCCCGCCACATCATTTTACGTGGCCCGCGAAGACAAATTGTGCCTCAAATTTGTGTGTCATTACTCGAATTGCAAATTGATTTCACTTTAAAAAATATCTTTTTTTTAATATTTGACCAGTTTTACTAGTCTGATTTGAAAACAAGTTATTTGTCAGTTTGTTTTGTAGCTTACTTATACTGTATGTGATACAAGGTGCTCATACATTTATTTGGGTTGACAGTCATAACGGCCCTACGAAAGAAACTATGACTACAATGCGGCCCGCGAAAAAAATGAGTTTGATACCCCTGCACAAGACCAATGTGGGGGCTACATACATGGCTCACCACTACCAGTGTGTGTATGTGTGAGCACATAGATAATGTAGAATGGATGTACAATGGATAATGTATATTGTATCCATCTTTGACCGCTATATAAATATGATGCATTATTCTTATTATCAGACTACTTTCTTAATTAGAGCTGCCCCATATTGTATGTAGTTTTGTCGGTCTATTCACAATGGTCATACTGTAGTAGTCATCCTAAGTCATCTTATAGTGCAACAAACCAAAACCCTAATTTGATTGAAATGGTAAATGAGTACAAGAGTGATATTGGTGACTGGTATTAGCAGCTACTGGCCCATCCCTATTCAAAACTATTAACGATGATCTGAAATGATTATTTTTTCATTTGATGATGGGTTTGTTGTTAACTGATTAATCAATGCACCTCTACTAATATTATCATGATTAGCGAAAACAGGCACAAATATCAAGATATGAAATGTCCACATCCGTGCTAAGCAACCTTTTAGAAATACTGACGCAGGTATGACAGGAAGAGCTGATAGGAAACTGTGCTTCAACAGTATGCATGCTGTGCTGTGAATGTGCTGTCAGGGAGGTTAAGACCGCTGGTGTTGTTAAGGTAATTAAGGTGCAGGCTACTTTCTCACTGACTGAGTAAAAAGGTCAGTGCAAGTGGGACATAGCAGGACCCGAAACACGCACATAGACACAGCCTCATAGCACTGCAAATCAACCACACCTGACCTCCTTACATGCCCTTTTACCTACCTGGAATGGTGGACGTCATAATCCCATTTTTTTTGTTTTTTTTTTTTGTTCGTGTGTACAATATCTAATGTTTAAAACTGCACTGTGTGTGTGTGTGTGTGTGTGTGTGTGTGTGTGTGTGTGTGTGTGTGTGTGTGTGTGTGTGTGTGTGTGTGTGTGTGTGTGTGTGTGTGTGTGTGTGTGTGTGTGTGTGTGTGTGTGTGTGTGTGTGTGTGTGTGTGTGTGTGTGTGTGTGTGTGTGTGTGTTTTATATCTGTATATATATATATATAAGTCCATAGTCATATATATGGTCATATATATATATATATATATATATATATATATATATATATATATATATATATATATATATATATATATATATATATATATATATATATATATATATATATATATATATATCATATATCATATATCTTGAGAGGGGCTGGACTCTCTGGCAAAGAATGAACACTGTATTAGTTTTTCCTGTGCAACCATAGAAACAGGCATTATTATAAAATTACCAGAAACCAGGTAAGCAAAGATTACTTCACACTGTATCCACATTGTAAGGGAAGCAAAACGTCAACTTGGATCTCTTGTATCGATTTTGTTTCCAAGACACGTTACAAAAAGAGCTTAAGAAACCATGGCAAGTTTGCCCTTTAAAACACAAAAGCTGAGATGACAGCAGCCTTTGGAGACATATTAATGTCAAACCCAGAGAGAGATATATTATTTAAAAAGAAATTCTGACATGGTGAGTAAAATGTCCAAGAAAAGACTTGGCTTTCAGAACGGTAACCAATGTGGTTCTCTAAAAATTGTAAACAAAAAAAATTTATAACAAGTGGCAGCCCAGTTTATTCTAAGTAGAGGTGAAATTATATTAGTATTAATAAAATCTACAGTACGATACAGTCAATGAAATTAATCCATGCACACCTACAATTTTGTTGTTTCTACTCAGGGATCAGTGAAGGTCATTTTTGACTCTTACACGATACAAGATAAACATTTGCGTTGAATTAATGCTGATTGATAAGGCATGAAGTTCTCTTTTAAACTTTTAGATCATTATGAAAAACATTATAACAACAGGTTAATTAAAAGAAAGGTCTAAAAGAGGCTTAGTGTAGTAAACTTACTGGGTAGGAACTTGCAGTGTTAATCAACCACTTTAGAATGCGCAATGGAATAGCCTTAGCTGTTTGATATGGTCAACTAACAGAAAGAAAATCAATATTTTGAGAACAAAAAGCTTGAAAGGTTAAGACAGCTTCATAATTAGGACAATAATATAATGATGGCCATCTACCTGCAGAATGAATGCTCAAAACAATGCTGTAATCACTGATAGAAAAATTATTGCATTCACCTCGGAATATATTTGATACAATGTTTACACAAATCGGTTTTCAATAGTAAAACGGCAGTCAAAAACGGCAAAAGGGAAAAATATCAATCGCCTTCCCTCCATATGGCAAAACAAAATACAACTATAGAATGTATCAATTCATTCATTTTACGAAACACTTGTCTATTTTTCACTTATTAAACAGTGCATTTATTGACTGCAAACGTATCTGACGAAATGGGCTGACAAAAAAAGGTTTTATCTGTATCATTTTTTTCCATTTTGATGAATATGCAATGCATTAGGGAGTATTTGGTGCTTCACCTTCTGTGCACACGATGTTGCTCCCTCATTCTTAAATGGAATAAACTAATCAGAGCTTTCTACAGCCTATGTGGAGTCCACCTGGAGTAAATTTGGTTGACTAGACATGATTTGAAAAAAGGAACACATCTCTTCATATCTATAAGGTCCCAAAGGGCGGCACACAAACCGAGCATGAAGTCAAAAGACTTGTCTGAATGAGGCACAAATATAGACACGAGTGCAGAACATTTTCTTCTGTTTGCAAGGTTACAATGAGAACAGTGCCATTCGTGAATGGAAGAGGTTCTAAGGGTCTTCCTAGAACTGGAAATTCCTCAAAACTGAGTACTCTGGGTGGAACGGTCTTAGTCAGGGAGGTGGCCAAGAATCCGATGGGCACTCTTTCAGAGCTCCAGCAATGCAAAATTCCTATAGGACAACCATCTTTGCAACACTCCACCAATAAATCCTTATGGTGGAGTGGCCAGATGGAAGCCACTCGTGAGTAAAAGGCACATGGCAGCCCACGTGGAGTTTGGCAAAAGGCACACAAATGACTGAGACTGATAATCATCTGGTCTGATGAGATGAAGATTGAACTCTGTGGCGTGAATGCTAGTCATCATGTTTGGAGTAAACCAGGCAACGCTCATCACCTGACCAATGCATATGGGAGATACGAAATATAATAAAGGCTTACGCAAACTCTTTGCCAAGGATTCATAAAGTACACTTACAAGTATTGCAAGCTGAAAATAAGCATAGTGAAAACACCAGTAAAAGCAAAACTAAGCAATATATACAGCCAGCAGCGCCTTGTATAAGTTTAAAGTTCTTACCCAGCACAGCTAACATCACACATCCATAAATCAGGAGCTTGTGTTCTCATTTCCATCTATCAGTGTAAGCAAAGACATAAGTCTGAAAAACAGCTGTGGCTCAGAAATACAGTACTGTACAAACCATAGCCCCTTACCAATAGGTACGGCACCATCTGTCGATTCGGCGCCCACCATAAATGGTACATTGCAATATGGTGCAATAACCTCTTTCACTGAGTTCCCCTCCGTGAATAGCATGGGTCGACTAATTATATTTCAATCCATTTATATGGGAAAAGATGATTTGAGATACGAACGCTTTGACCTGAAATATGGTCATTGATTAAACGGTTCACATAGTATTTTTGGCAACTTTTGGTGTACATACAGATGCCTGAGGACATTGCATGGTAAAGCTAAAATAAACCTGCTTATAATAATTGACAGCTGTCCTATACACATATTAAGGACTTTTCCGCTATCCTCCTTTGCCCTATCAAGAGTCCCATGCCCCACTGCCCCCAGCTCAGCCATAATCAATGACGCTTGATTATTCCATTTGTGATGGTTACAATGAGTAAGGGTTATTACCTCATTCAATGTCAGCCATTTGCACAGATCACAACCCTCGAGCGGCAGCGATTTTAGAACATTTTGACTGATACAGCAAGTACTGCAGATTATTGCGTTCTATGATATATTGACTCTACCAAAAAAAAAACAATGACTCTCTTCTTTCATCAGAAAATAATTAGTTTGATTGTACCTTCTCCATTCTCCGGTAATTAGGAGTAGATAATAAGGTTGAAGAAAATGCAGCCGCTTTGCCACAGAGAAATAGCTTGTGTGTAACTTTTGTCAGACAACACGGTGACTTTGGTTGCAACATTTTTGCATCAGTGACGCCGGTAACAACTGAACAGTGGTTACATTCTTTTAAGCTGCAAACATTTAGGAATGGCTTTTGATTGGTTCTACTGGCAGCTTGGCTCATTACCACTCAAGCGCTTGTAATTTAAAGGGAAGGAGCATCAGATCCATATAAACCCCTCCCAAATAAGAAACACATCAAAGGACATAGAACTTCCTACTGAGCGTTTTGATTTTTATGGAAAACTTAAGTCAGGTAATAGGTTATAGGTCAAATAATTGATTTGTGAAGTTTGATGCAACACTCTTGAGTTAAAAGTAATCAATATTACACCAGGCAATGGTGCAATGCTCTCTCTTGCAGGGTCAGGTTTTGACACCTCTACATGTATCAAAATGGAGACATCAGAATCGATGTTGTTTCTCTTTGCTGGTGGTAACCCGGAAGTACTACTAACAGTAGTAGAAGATGAAAATATTGTTGCCATTAAGCATAATGAAAATATAGAAAGATTATATAGACATACCTATAAGCCGCACCTTCAATAAATGGCTCATTTTAAAACTTTGTCCATATATAAGGCGCACCGGACGATAAGGCGCACCATTAATGCATTAATTTTCTGAGACAGTCTTGTATAGGGGCCGACCATTCGTACCGACATTCCACGAACCATTACCATTGTGAATGAACTTGTAAATATGTAACTATATCCTTTACTATATCCTTTGCAGATAGGTTGACATTCCAAATGAGAATCTGTTGTCAATTGCACGACCAGAAAAGTTAAAGATTAAAATAATAACAAATTAACAATTTTATTAAAGTGATTTTTTTTATTAGATGTATTAAGTTTGTTTTATTGTTGTTATTGTTGTATGAATAAGAAGGGTTATATTGGTGTTTGTGACTGCAGTTAACAGGCCAGGTTGCATCATGTCAGATTTTTAATCCAAATCAAATCATTCTCCATTTAATCCTTTTTATTTCAATTTCAGACACAACAAATTACTTTATAATCACAAAATAATGATCCATAGTCTTTTTGATTCATGATTCATAGTCTTCAGCGAGCCACTTATGATTGATTTTATGACACAATGCTTCGGGCCAGTTTAAATTTAGAATTCCGGCCCGCGGGTCGCGTCCATATATAAGGCGCACTGGACTATAAAGGCGCACTGTCGGCTTTTGAGAAAATTTTAGGTTTCTAGGTGCGCCTTATAGTCCGGAAAATACGGTATATGATTGTTTTCTTAAAAATGTATGCAAAGTTTATAAAAAGTATGGATACATGTATCACATTGACTACCATGTATTGCGATACGTATCATATTGTGAACCTTTATCATCATACACATGGTATTGTGAGGTTGCTGACATAAAATTAACAAAGCCTACATCAACAACTGTTTACATACTGTATCTCTTCAGGTCAAGGTCCAAGTTCAGGGGCCAACACTGCACTATGTACATTCTGAGTGCTGAGATACAAAAACAACGTGACACACAGGATTGGAACGAGCAGGACAGAAACCACAAACATTACAAACTTTACAATTTACCACTCTTAAAACATCAGGGATTATCAGAATCAGCTTTATTGGCCAAGTTTGTAGATGCCAAACAAGAAATTTGAGTCCGGTTGATCCCAGCCTCTGTACAACATTGACATTGAGTCATCTTTTGTGAATGAACAGTACTGCAATCTCTAAGGTTTCAATGTTGTTGTTTTTTCCAACCAAACCATCAACTGCAGCTACAGCCCTGACTTCCTCCTATAGCTGAAACCTATAGCGATTACATGGCAAGCTCAGTGACCGCACACAAAATCTTAATGCACATGAAGTCCAAGCCATAAAGGGAACCAAATTTTAACCAATAGGTAATGCAATTGTGCAGCCTGCCACTTCACCTTCATGCTGTGAAAGCAATACATATCTTGTTTGTGCACACATGGCTACAACAGCAGAATATCAATAACTATGAACATCCCACACACAAACATTTGACTGTACTCACAATGTCTTAAATCACCTCAAGCGATTACAAGGCCAAAACTGTATATGAACAACTGAAACACAACGAACCAGACATTTTTATTCTCAGGGTTGTAGAGACGGACAGAAGCAGTCCAGTCGGACATAGTGGTTAAGAAGGCTGGCTCAGTGCTGGAGAAGAACGAGCTCTGACTATTTTGAGACTGGTGCAGAGATGGATGTAGGACACGCTAAGTGCCATTATGGAGACTACAAACTGCCCTCTTTACCTCACCTTTGTGTGTGTGTGGGCGGGGGGGCAGCAATCTCAGAGAGTGGCTCATTTCCTTACAGTACTTAGGTCCTTTGTTCCCAGAGCAATTAGTTTAATTGAGGGCAATAACTTGGCTAGGACTCATTCATTTACTCCCATCATTTGGGCACTCAATACTGACTGCCTGTCTGATTGGGTGTATTTACTGTATGTGTTTCTGTCTTTAAAGTTGCGGCAGATGGAAGGCCCGAAAGGAGACACATTACATGTAAGCATGTTCAGATTGGTTTTTTTGGCGTATGACGAGAGGAGCCCATTGGAAGCTTGTCACAGAGTCAATATCGTGCTGAACAATTTACCTACTTGTACTGTTTTTATATTTTACAAGCGATATAGAAAATGGATGGATGGATGGATGGATGGATGGACGGACGGACGGACGGACGGACGGACGGACGGACGGACTTCGGTAAATCGACATGCTGATCCACTTCTATTGTGTGAGCAGAATAAAACAAACTTCACACTCGGCATGGGACAATTTCCAGTTGGATTATTGTGGTTTTGAAAAGTGAAGGTTTCAATAATCACTGCCCGGTAATGAGCTTTTTTTTTTTTGTTTTGTTTTTGGGGGGACTTTTTGCAGAGATGAGTTAACCTTTTTGAGATCAGTGATGAGAGGCCATCTGCTTTTTTTCCCAGATCTCAGCTGAGCAGATGAGGGCGGGGCGAGTAGTTACAGGGATGGGAAGGATGGAGGGAAATGACAAAGTGCAATTGTCGCTAACTCCAGCATACTTACATGGATCTCTTTTTGCGATGTCACTTAATGTGCACCCCCCCCACACACACACACACTCTTAGCCCACAATGAAAACAAATATAGTCTAAAATTATAAAACGTGCAAATCATGAACACCTGCTGTTACAGTGAGGCTTATTTTCCATGTTAAAAATGTTCATTAAAAATACAAAACCTATATGGCATATTCCTGGAATTCAAAATATCGTGACAAGATTATGTGTAGCTACTCGGGGAGAAAATGTAATTTGTATGGAAGCAGTACGTTTCAATCATGTTGTCTTCAGTGGCATGTTTTTGTTGTTGTATATTAATTAACATTTATAAATATATATGTTAATGATTTTGTTTAAAATATTGTGATTTGCTTTTCTTTTTCCTGAAGTGGCAGGATTATAAATCTCAAGGCTGGATTTTTTGGAGGGGGTGGGGTGGGGGTATTAGATTTTATTTTAAGACCATATAAAAAACTTTTCTTCATTTAGCTGAGTTGAGTAGGAAGGAGCCTTAGTCGATCACAATTGCATTTGGGCAACTTGGAGGCGAAAGCTGCAAGACAAGGTGTTCCTGCAGCCACACACCAAGCACAGCACTGACATTGATGGAGGAGAAGTAGATATTTACCCTGTCCTTCATCCTCCAGCTTTGTGCAAGGGCCTTAGATCCCTCAATCTTCTCCGAGTGCCGTTTCTTCATGAAGGCCAGGGGCAGCTCCCAGTCATTCATGTCGGCCTCCTCCTCGGCAAAGCCCACAGCTGGTAAATGTAGCAAGTCTGCATCCATTTTCATCAGGACCCTACAGGGAAGAACATATTTGCGTCAGTAACACGCACAACGATACTAGTTAACTTCCATTCTATCCATCCATTTTAAGCTTCTACTGTTCAGGGTCACAGGAAAGTTGCCTCGGGCTACATTACAGAGCAAGAGACGGGGAGAAGCTCAACAGTGTCACACTCCTGAGATTTAATGCTTGACCTAATAGACACGTTTTAGACTGAGGTCAAAAGAGGCAGAACCAAAGCAGGAAGAGGGAGAACATAATGACCACAGACAGAAAGCCCCACTCAACTTTGAGGTCAATACTCGAGGTTATGTAGCACTACTACAATAGTTGACTAGAACACAATGACAAAATAAAGTGTGCAGTCTACAATAAACAATGCAATTTATTCAATTTCTGTATTACAATTCCAAAACACCATTTATCCCAGCCACTAATTGGCTGTAGAGCCAATCCAAGATGGCTTGGGCCCAAAATGTACCTACATCTGAATTTTGACTTTTGTCAATTTAGAAATGATCGAAAAGTACATTCAGTTTCATGGTAAATGGCTTACACAAGTGAAGCAGAAACTAACTAGCCCAAACACACACCTCTACAAAACCCTACAAACAAACACACAAACAAAAACTCACACATACTGTGTGCTGATATAGTTTATTGCAACAGCTTTCTGGTTACACGCACACTTGTTTTCGATTCCGCTTTAGTAAATACAACTGATAAAACGCTTAAGGTATATTGGCAAAGTTAAATAGTGTTTTAACGTGAAGTCAACGCTGACAGCAGTCTCACAGGTGGGACTGCTGGTTAAGCAAATGTTAACCACATTAGATGAGCAATCTTGATTTGAAAACGTTCTCTGCCGCTGAATACGCGAAATCAGAGAGCAGTGCAGAATTGACTACGAAGAATGGAGATGTGTGCAGACCTCGGTGTGCAGGGACGATCTCGCCGGGCTGGGGAAGCTCTTCGTCTCCGGACGATGACAGACAGCGTCGCACAAACAATTCCGGTAAGAAAATTATAAGACAGCGTCCACAGTCTATACAGTATGTCAAAGCCGTCAAATCCAAGTTGAACGGGTGCGTGTTTGCAGGGGAATCTGTGGCTCCTCTCCCCACAGCTCTTCGCTATGGGAAGGGGCTGCAGACGAGGCCCATCTTCACACGGACAGTCTGCCACAGCCACGCGATCCACCGCACACACTTAAAGACTCTGCTCCTATGGTCCTGTACCACAAACCGGGTCACTATCATGCAGCTTCGTGCACCGGATTTCGCGAAAATCACACACAACCCAGAGAAATTCCCCGCAGAGCCACTTCATCAGCACTCCTGCAAGGGCGCAGCCATCTTGGGTTCGACCCACAATGCACTGCTGCTGCGAGCCCGTCATGATACGTCACGACAGTTGTTCCTGTACCACATGCACTTTCTGTTACTGTCCTTTGGGATGTATCTGTTCTGCAAGTAATTGACTATTTTTACTTACATAAAATGAGGATTTCCAAATCCTTTCTGATTGTTTTAATTATTCTTGGAGAATGTAGTCAGTACATAACAACAAAAAAAGTATTTGACACTGCAACAACTCAAGATTTATCATTAATAGGCTTTGAATAAAAATAATTCCATTGTGCCTTTTCTGTCAATTGTTTTTATTTGTTTTTACTTGTTTTGTTTTAGTCCTTATAAGACAATGTACCTTGTTGTATATTTACTACGGGGATGGGTGAGTACCGAACAAGGTATTGGACCACACACAAACAATTATTAGTTAGTTAGTTAGTTAGTTAGTTAGTTAGTTAGTTAGTTAGTTAGTTAGTTAGTTAGTTAGTTAGTTAGTTAGTTAGTTAGTTAGTTAGTTAGTTAGTTAGTTAGTTAGTTTGTTTGTTTGTTTGTTTGTTTGTTTGTTTGTTTGTTTGTTTGTTTGTATATCCGGTATTGTATTTGTACAGGGTATAGGTCACATTGAAAGAGGAAAGGTTTTTGAGATTTTGAAATGGTTTATCTTGGTCATTTCAAAATTAGACAACAAAGCATTCACCATGCTTGAACCACATTGCGCTGATTTGGAATGAACACCAAACGGAAGCGTGAAAGCAAAGCAGTCAAACATTTGTGGGAAGTCCTGCAACAGAGTTGAGAAAAACTATATGAGAAGTATATAATTTCCTCTAGAAAGAATACTACAAGAATGTTCAGATGCTATATCCGTCTGAGGTGGCCATGTGAATGAATCTAAAGTTTAAAATACATTTTGAGTTATAGATTGAATCCATGATTTCTTCTGAAACTTGAATTATCTATTATTTTTATACTTCACAGAATGATGAAACAATGAACTGAAATGTTTTTTTATGGGGAAAACCTGAATGCTCTAAAACCTTTGGCAAGTAACATTTTACATAAGAATGAATATATTTTTCTGCCCAACCACTGGCAACAAAAGTGAGTAAATTTCCCAGTGTCAATATTTTGAATAGCCACCTTGAATTTGCCATTGAAATTCTTCGCCCCTGCATGTCATCATCGTGTGGATTTTAGAGACCTTGTGTTACTATATGTTTATTTTGAAGTCACCACCATTGAGTAATGTTTAGCCCTGGCCGGTCCAACACCATTACCTTTATGTTAGCAAGGCAATGGTTGTCTTGAAGGTGTATTTGGGTTGTTATCATGTTAGAATCCTGTCGTGTGGCCCAGCTCATGCTCTCCTCCAGCATTCATGAATTCCTCAATGAACTATATCCCCGCAGTGCTAGAAGCACTCATGTGGCCCAGACCATGGCACACCACACTTGACTTTAGGCAAGACACATTTGTTATAGTTCTCCTCACCTAGTTGCTGCACATGATGAGTCACTCTGAACCAAATAAGTTTTACCAGAATGTGGGATGTAGTTCCAAACCTCCATGCCTTCAGTCTGCTTGTCCTCAGCATACTTTTTGGGCACTTTTTTGGGCATCATCTTTTGAAAAAGATGACAGCCATATGCAGACCAATTTGAAGGAGTGTGCCTTATGGTCCACTTTGAGCACTGACAGACTGGCCCCTCGCCCTTCAATCTGTGCATCAATACTGGCCGCACTCATATGTCCTCTTTCCAAAAACAACATCTGGATATAACCTTAGGCAGTCTTTTTAGAACCTTTTTAGAAGGTCTTGTCTCGGACACCGTGCAGCAGCAGCTCAGTAATTTTGGAGGGTTGTCTGAATGTCCAGGGAGGATAAATGTAGTGCACTCAAAATTACCCATAATGCATTTGGAAATATACTGGCCATCGATGTTTATTCAAAAGGTTAATATAGACCATAATGCATTATTTCCTGTTTTGCAGGAAACCAACATGGCGTAAGCGTGGCTATTAAAGTGAAACAGAAAACTACATACAGCATGGAAATAATTCATTTCATTTACATGTACAACATGGGAAATAAAACACTGTTGACAACAAATATTATTTATTTACAATGTCTCGTCAGAGAATTTACTTTGATGACAGTATTGGAGCAAATGGACTAATGAGGCAGTGTTTCCATAGACAAACTCGTGTTGTTGTTGGTTGAACAGTATGACACTTCCTTTTTTTTTTTTTGGAGACGTGATTAAGCAGCTACTTCAACTGATAATTTGATTTCATGTTTTTGATGTTGATGTTTTTGTTGATTTCTGGGTGCAAATTGCCCACACCTCAGTCAAGTGAACAAAGTGAGTTTCCACATGAGATGTCTCATCACCTTTTTGTGTCCAGCTACACACTAATTTCTCAAACAGCAGGAGCCAAATGTTTGAATATGCAAACATCACAGAGTGAATACGCCGTTCCACCTGTCCCGAGTGACGCATTTAGAAGAACTCACTCAGTCAGTATATCGTGGCATTTGCTAGAGCCATGTGTGCAATCAACATGTTTACCAGTATGTTCCTGGTCGACAATTACATTTGCCTGTCACTCTTGATAACGTTAATCAAGCCAAAGACAGGCTTTTTTGAATGACAACAAAACAATAAGATGGTAGAGATCAATTCATAGGAGGTTGCTCTGAAGCGCCAGCCCATTAGAAAGCATAAAATTGTTATATCAGATGGTTGGAGCGTGATAACATCTATCTCAATAAATGTACCAGTCTAGTAGTCATCACTACGACCCCTCCCTCGGCCTGCCTCATTTCAGGCAGCTCAGCAATCTGATCTGGAAGAAACTCATTGGTCTATCTCGGTGAGTTTGAGCCCCTTGCATCACATCGCTGGTGTCCACGGCTGGGTGGAACCAATCCAATCTGTGGTGTGAAGGAGGGTGAGACCCTGGCTTGTCTCATCTGCAACAAAGCCAGGACAAGAGAGAGAAGATTAGTGTTCTTTTTCTTCAGATTTTCTACTCCCTAGGGATCAGGGTGACATGAAAAACTGGAAACAGGAGTGAAACAGAAGAAGGAATTTTTTTTTTTTTCCCAAGGACTGATTGCCAGGCAGCGGGGAACAAAAGAGTTACATGAATAAGAAGTGATTCAAGGGATGAAGACATGTCTTCATGCTTTCTTCATTTGTGATTACACACGTGTGTATGCACACACACTCACACACACATACGGAAACGCACACACCCACTCTTGTTTTTGTGCTTTCATGTCTCTGAAAGATGTTGCCTTCACATATTTCAATAGTTTAGTGTTGTTTTTGAGTATTGCTTCTGACAATTGTTTTTTCCAAGTCATCTTTACAATGCATTAATAAACACTTCTGCTGTGATCAATGTGTTGTACTGTATTGCATAATGATCAGCCAATGTCCCTGAGCACAGACTGCTTCAGCTTAAAGCTCATCTTTCTCACAATTCACACTCAAGGTTGACCGTGAATAAATCCACAAAACCCCAAAGCAAAATCTGGACAACAAAGATTTTACAGCAGATTTAAATTGTCTTTCAGCTGTGATCACATTATTCTGTCAAAAAAACAGAAGGAGATATTTTTGAGAACATTAGGCTGGAGGTGCTGAGGGTAAAGGGTTTAAGAAGCTTTAAAGATGGAATGTGAGGAGGTTTACATTTTATTTTAGGCTATAATGTCCAACCAATATATATTAGCAATTACTGCGAACTCTAAAAATCAAGGCGGATAGAACATGCAGACACGGGAGAAAACACATTATGAAACTGTTATTTTTCTTACACTTCTTCAGTCACTTCACAGAAATTAGTCATTTTGATGGACTATGTGCGGTGATATCTCTTGCCTGGGTCTGTTTAATTAGTGAAATGGAGTAAAAAAAAAAAAAAACAATAAAGAAACATTAATCGATAAACTAGCAAATGGAATGCAGTATAAAGTAGTAGATAGTGGAGTAAATGTAATTTCTTCTCAACATATATATTAAAGATAAAGTAAAATGAATGTTGCATCATAGCTACTCTTGCCAGTAATATTAATTCAAAATCCTGCTTGAGAAAATGTAATACAGTAAATGTAACATATTACTATCCAACTCTGCCTGTAGCAGATTAGAAACACACTCTAGAACATGTATTTTCATTTTTGTGGAGTATGATCAGAACAACCTCATCCAGACATTATGGGCGGAATAACTCAGCACCTCTGAGAGCTACGGAAAGATTCTGGTTTTACAAGAAGATGCGTACATTTGATGTAGTTCAGAAAGGATGTGCAGAGAGCTCATTCGGTCCTTGTAGGGTACACTTCTGGCTCACAGGGTCGTCTTTTCGTGTTATTGAATCCTAAAACACAGCTGCTCTCCCAGGGTGATGGGCCACTAACCACAAAGTGCCTCACTTTGTCTAAGCTTTGTAGACTCACTGACAACAATATTGCGCTTTGTAAAGTTTCTAATTTACAAAACAAATAGATGCACATGTGTTTCAGGTTCACTGTTCTGAGGTAACTTGCAAGTATTGTGAATATTAAGTGAGCAGGGTAGAAATTTAAACTACATTTGTAATTCACTATATTGTAATGAATATAAGTGCCAATAACAATCTGATGAAAAGTTACTTTTTATTACAAATTTTAAGGAAAAATCAAATTTTCCAGTACAATTAATTATTAATCAAAGTAGCGTCAAGTACGTAAGGCCTCAAATAAATATAAAGAATGAACTGAAGCAACCAAACCAGTAATGTTATCAATGCTGATAAAAAAAAATATATATAGTCCGAAGCCTGTTCAACAATGTTCACACTCCAGTTGACATGTATACCTCCTCATGCATAGGGGCTGTACTTGTATTGTACTATAAACTATGTGCTATTAAATTACTGCGCATGCCTTTCTGGTTATATGTAATCTGAATTTTAATGCCTTGCATGATAGTAGTATTTCAAAGCATCCTATAAATTCAGTCCTGCGATTGTCTGGCGATCAGTCCAGGGTGTAAAATTCCTCCAAACCAAAGTCCGCTAGGATAGGCTCCACTTCACCTCAGTCAGGCTGAGATATACATAAATTGGATGTATGGAATACCAAAATAATCTAACGTAATCTAATGAAATATCATCTAAATTTAAACTGTTAATAAATAAAGAGTCAAATTATCAAAAAGCTTGGTCAAGTCATATTTTTACGGAAGAGGATTAGGGCCAGTGAAGAAAAAAAAAACGAGGGGTGACAGGATTCTGACTTTTTTTCTCAGAATTCTGACTTTAAAGTCAGAATTCCGACTTTAAAGTCTGAATTCTGAGAATAAAGTCAGAATTCTGACTTTAAAGTCAGAATTCCAAATTTCTGACTTCAGAATTCTGACTTTAAAGTCAGAATTCTGACTTTATTCTCAGAATTCTGACTTTAAAGTCGGAAAGTCAGAATTCTGACTTTATTCTCAGAATTCTGACTTTCCCCATTTCTGACTTTAAAGTCAGAATTCTGAGAATAAAGTCAGAATTCTGACTTTAAAGTCGGAATTCTGACTTTATTCTCAGAATTCTGACTTTATTCTCAGAATTCTGACTTTAAAGTCAGAATTCCCCATTTCTGACTTTAAAGTCAGAATTCTGAGAATAAAGTCAGAATTCTGAGAATAAAGTCAGAATTCTGAGAATAAAGTCAGAATTCTGACTTTAAAGTCAGAAATGGGGAATTCTGACTTTAAAGTCAGAATTCTGAGAATAAAGTCAGAATTCTGACTTTAAAGTCAGAATTCTGAGAATAAAGTCACAGAATTCTGAGAATAAAGTCAGAATTCTGACTTTAAAGTCAGAAATGGGGAATTCTGACTTTAAAGTCAGAATTCTGACTTTAAAGTCAGAATTCTGAGAATAAAGTCAGAATCCTGTCACCCCTTGTTTTTTTTTCTTCACTGGCCCTAATCCTCTTCCGTATATTTTAGATGCATGAATTTCACATCCATCATCCAAATCGCTTCTTCGTCACGAGGGTCGGGGGCGTGCTGGAGCCTATCCCAGCGGGCAGTTGGCTCGGGTCACCCTGTACTGGTTGCCAGCCAATCGCAGACATGAATTTCACATTTGGAAAAAAAGTTTGAGATGAAAAAGTTGGTTTTGAAATACTGCAGGTATTGATTTGTGCAGTGGTGGGGTACAGTCATGCCAGGGCACAAAGAACTGCCCCAAACAGTTTTCATTAAGTTAGAAGCATATTGTTCAAAAGGTCAGCAATCAAAATAAAGCGAGAATGTGTCAAAAATATCTAAATTTATTTAAAAGAAAAAGCAATGTAGTAGTGCCAGCTGTTAGTAGAAATTTAATTGGTTATTTGTGACCTGCAGCAAATAATGTACTCCCCACCAATCCCCCCTCAAAATGTGTCCAATTTCTCAGAAATTATTATTTTTTTTAAAGATAAACACTCTTTTATCTGTGGTGGATGCTTTGTAAAATCAACACCACTAATTTGTGAACATGACGTCAAATATGACTTTGACCTTCAAAATACAATGCAGAACAAAATAAAATGAAATGCAACTCAGGAAATCTTCAACAAGGTAAAAATGGATTTTAGCCAAAGACCTTTATGTGGAGAAGCTCTAATGAAGAAAATGTATCTAGAGGGATTCCAATACAAGTGGCTTGATGAAGAGCACTGTCGTGGCTCAGTGTTAATGTGCAGCCTTCAGAGAATTATGATGAAGTCCTCTTCGGGCCTCGTGGAACACGTATTGCAGAGAGCATTTATTTATGTCCCTGTATGTTTTAATTAGTAGAGACCATTATGTGGCTGCACGGTAACAAAATGGTTGTACACGTTCATATAATTCACTACAAGTGAACACTGGTTAACAAATCTTTACATTTTTAATCAGAGATGCAGCTGAACTTTTCTGAAAGAATATTGTCTCTTATCAGTTATTATTATTATTATTATTATTATACAGTCAGCGCCATGGTTTTGCACTGGTTAGAACGTTGCCTCACAGTTCAGAGGTGCGGGATTCGATTCCGGCTCTCGTTCAGGGTGCACCCTGCCTGCTGCCCAAAGTCGGCTGGGAGAACGGCGGCAAATGAATGGATGGATGTAATCCAGTTGTATATTTGGTAATATTTGTCCAGCAACAGAAGGCTGCAACATGTACAAAAGCTATAAAGAGCTTTTACCTCATCATCACTCGAGTTCTCAATGACGAGCAAGCTCTCTGCTGGACACGTGTCTCTTGAGTCATGATTCATCTCTTTGTTTTGCTGTTGGTTGTCTGGCTGACGTCAGTGAATTTTATGGTGTGACGTCAATGCCAAGAGAAAGTATTTAATTCACACCTTTCTTTCTCATTTTTAACCCTTTAACAGGCCAGGCTTTGAGGCTTCCTCAGGCAATAGAGCCACTCCGTGTGTGTTTGCTTTCACATAAAGAAAACAATGCCGTATCGTAACCTCCTGCTTTTCGTGTGTGATAAGTCTTGCAAATAGCAAAAAAAAACAAGAGGTAATTGATGCCCCCCTAAAAATGTGTGATAAGTGCTGCAAATAGCAAAAAACAAAGAGATAACTGATGCTTGCCTAAAAATGTTGGTCTCTCAATCAATGTGTCACTTCAACATAGTTCTTCGCTTTCATGACAGGGATTTTAGCACCATCCTGTGGCATCTTGGAGATATCAGACAGTTCTTTGTGGAATTAAGCACCAAACTGCACCCGTTTTTTTCCATTGCTGGGTGCGGCCATTTTGCCACTTGTCGTTGACTGAAAATCGACCAACGAATCACCTTTTTTTTTCGAGGTTTGGTCAGAAGATGTTCGCAAGCTAAAACACTGTGATGTCATTGTCCGTTGACAGCAAATGGCAAACTTTCCCTAAGTGGATTGATTAATATTCCACAAATGCAATATTAGTCAGACTAGCATGTTAAGATCGTTGGGATCACATGGAACATATTATTGTAAAGAAAGACTTGACTTGCCCTGTAACACCTAGGAATACACCTGTTTTAATTTGCAAAGAAAAAAAAGCTAAATATCTGGCCTTTAAAAATATAGTAACGTCTCCCTTTAACGCCCTCTTTTCTTTTTATCCCAGTAAAATACTGCGAGAGGATTATTGTTTACGTTTTTGCATTTTTAGCCTTGTCCTAGAATGTTCCTAACGTGTTATACGATTATCCACTCCCCCGAAATACAAAACATAGATACTAACTACAAATACTGCTCACGAATGCTTTTGTTTACAGATCAACCTTGCTCGAGGCCTGCACTCAATGAATAACATTTTAAAAATTTATCATTTGTTGTAGTTTTCACTGATGTACAACAACATTTTAGTTGCATTATTTAGGTACATGAAAGAGAAATTATTTTACAACGTTATTGCCAGTGAGTGTATTTCAAAGTGTTCCGGCATACAGCCTCTGCACTCCCCCTAACCTTTTCTTGCTTTTGCAGCCCTCCCCGTGTTTTTCAGTCAATCCTTATGCATTATTCTCCACTTCGAGGGCAAATGCTGAAGAAATAAGCATGCCGCATTCTGCCACTGTGTGAAATGGCTCATATCTGTCTTTGCCATTAGACAGTAGGTTCTATTATAAAGCTCTGCATTATTCAGCAAGCCAGAGAGACTGATCGTTACAGATTTAAGTCCTTTTCCATACTGCCTCTGGTGTCCAACGTATGGAACTGACCATGCATGTGTATTTAAATGAAAATATTCATTATTATCAGTCTACTTCCCTCTATGAGCACCAAATCTGATTACATCAATAAGATAACAGCCTCATTTGGCACACATTACTGGCTGCAAAGACATGATCTTTTCTTTCAGTGTTATAGCTAACACACAGAAGAGTCAAGTCAAGTCAAGTCAAGTTTATTTGTATAGCCCTAAATCACAAGCAGTCTCAAAGGGCTTCACATAGACAATCAATTGACAATAATTCTCAAAGCATCCCCTGATCTTAGGCTCCCAAAAGGGCAAGGAGAAGGAAGGGAGGGAGGAAAATGTGAGAGACCATATGGTGCTGTGACACCTTTAAGTTGTGATATATTGTGGATCACATGGTAAACTACACATCCTCAATAGTAAACCACACTGACATTGTGATTAAAAACTTGCAAACTTTGCTCCTTGCTAGCAAATAAGCAGCTGTTGAGCAGCTAAACACAACAAAGTGGCCCTTGTTGATTTGAAGCAAGGTTATGAAATCTAATGACATGTATTCTGCTGAGATAAGGAGAAATGTGTACATGTTTGTCCTGGAGCAATTAAGCTCCCATCCACTATTTGTTTCATATGCCATTGCTTGCCTCAAGCTCGGCATCTTGCTCATTACAACACACAGGATCAATGATTAAACAAATTAAGGTGGACTTGTTGGTCAATTTTCCTCCCACCTTTAGTCGATAGTCGTGGAGTCGTCATGCCTAAGTCTGAAAAACTTCTTGCAATGTAACTGAGTTACAAATGTTTCACCTTAACATTTGTCTCCGCAATTCTGTTTGTGACTAGAGTTTTACACAGCACTGTGATGCAAGTGGGACTGAAAATCCATGTGTCGCTGAGTAGTTGTGATCATTTGGCAGGAGAATGCACTGGAACACAAAGGGCATGTTTATTTATTTATTTTTCTATTTAACAGTTTGATTATTTATTTACTTTCTTATAGTCCCTTGACTTCTGTGTAGAATTTTTTTTTTATATTGCCGGAAACAAACCACCCTGTCATTGAAATAATAAATTAATAATTAAAAATAGTATGAAATGTGAAGTGTTATACTATAATGGACGGTGAAAGAAAATATATATGTAAAATATACAAGCCTATCAGTTGCTCTAATATAGACACTCATTGAATGGAAAATGCGAGGAAAGTGCATTCATCTGCTGCTTTCAATCCATTACCAAGCAAATTTCCTCCTGGGAGCAAATGCAGATTGCTGGTTTTACTGTAACAAGAGAAGTTCGATCATAATTAAAATACTGTATAGCAATTTATACAGTGCGCGTTTCGGAAGGGGGTTGGTGGAGTACCCTTTCCGGCTCATTTAAGAGGGCGCAATAATTGTGATATCATAGAATACTGTTCATGAAAGATTTATTCCAAGTAATTTCCATGTAGCCTGGATTATAAATTGAAATTATGACGTGTGTCTACAATCTTTATTGAATAAATGGGATGATCTGTTTTTAAATGGGAATATTTAGACGGGGCTTTTGCTCATTACTTTCTTTGCTTTACCGACGATGTCTAAACACGAGGCTAAAAGCTTCTGCCTGGCATTGATCAAGTACGTGGGCGACTGTTCCACGGATCGTGCACGAGTTTAAAGAATGGGCCGGACTCCGGGCGCCTCCTTCCTCTCACAGCTGCGATGAATGGAGGGGCTGCGTCAAGCGCGCTATAAAAGCGCGCGCGGCATGTTGCGGCTCCAAGCTTCAGTGAACAGCTCCGTGGTACTGAACACCGACATCAACGCGAGTGGAACCATGGATCGACTCCCGTGGAAAGTTTTTCTCCTTTGTTGCCTGGCCACCGCGGAGAGCTCCGCGCAAGACTTGGGACAGACGCAGTTTATTTGCACGTCGGTGCCCAAGGATATGGACTTGTGTGCGGCCACCATGCAGAACAGTGGGCCGGCGGAGGACCTGAAGACGACTGTCATGCAGCTGCGGGAGACCGTGCTGCAGCAAAAAGAGACCATTATGAACCAGAAGGAGACAATCAGGGAACTAACGTCCAAGTTGAGTCGCTGCGAGAGTCAGAGCTTCCCGGCCGCGGCGGGACCCGGAGGGAGGCGGCCGGGCGCCAAGAACACGATGGGGGATATTTCACGGGGCACCGCAGAGACCCTGGCCCAGCTGGGACACACTTTACAGACTCTGAAACAGAGACTGGAGAACCTTGAGGTAGGCAAGTTCCAGTACAGCCAAGTTCCCTTGGGCTCCGTGCGCTTTGTAAGACGACAATGCACACATTCAAGTCTATCTTTTACCGAGCATGCACATATTACTCGCGCATGATGATTAATTAAGTACAACCGCACAATATGCAATAATCAGATAGATAGATAGATAGATAGATAGATAGATAGATAGATAGATAGATAGATAGATAGATAGATAGATAGATAGATAGATAGATAGATAGATAATCACGTGAAGCAAATAAAAATGTCACAGCAGCTACATCTGCATTAATTAAAGAGAAACGGCCAAGAGAGTAAAAGAACAGCTTTCAGAAGGAAATTTACATAGAATCCAAATAAATAGAAACAAAAGATGTTGCATATTATGGAACAGTATTATTTTGATCGTGTGTCTGTCTATGTTGCATTTGCAGGGGTGTGCACGTGCAATGCATTACAACGACAACTGTCTCTAATATTAAGTTTACAGGGTGGTCAAATTCCGCTCGATGCCTTTGCAAACTATAAGTAACCTCATGTTCAAATGCCCCTGCCCCCACCCCATCGCACAGTTATGTTTAAGGCGGACAGCTTGCACTGGATATGAGTGATCTATTGTGCAAGTACCGAAGTAATATAGAGCCTGTGAGTGCGCATATGGGAAACCATGATGAGTTATTATGAGAAATTTGACAAAGAGCTAACCATCCCCATATAAAGTAACCCTAAGGCACATAATTTAAAAGTAAAGATTTCCAACCAGAACTGTTCCAATCTTAAACACATCCCTTTCTCCTTCCGCACGCTGCAGCAATACAGCCGAGGGAATAACACCGTGCAGGCGAACAGTCTGAAGGATCTGCTTCAAAACAAGATAGATGACATGGAGAAGCAAGTTCTGTCTCGGGTCAACACATTAGAAGAAGCCAAAAGTGGTTCCAGAAATGACAGCGACCAACGGAACCGAGTGGAGTCCACGCTCACTTCTCTGCACCACCGCATCACAGACTTAGAGAAAGGTGCGTACATTGGATCTACCGCAAAGAGGAGGGGAGGGTAGCCAATTTATTGCCCAGGGGCACATCATCCGCTCCAAGCCCTAATACGATGAGTTCACAAGCTCCCATGGAGTCGAATGTTTTTTTTTCCCTTCGCTTTCTGCTGCGGCATCTATCGCCTTGCGCGCGCATTGAGGAGAGAGCTGCATTGCTTTGCATATCTTACTGCTTGTAGTTTGCCCTTTCGCCTTTTGCCGTTTCACTGCCAAATGCTGACAGTGTGACTTGGAATAAAATAAAAAAAAAATAGAACAAGAGGAAGAAGATGAGGAACAACAGGGAAAAAAAGTCTTAAGTGATTACAAGTACATTTCTGCTGTGGAGAGATAATGCCAAAAGGTGATTCGCACTTAGGCGAGTTGGAGGATTTATGAGTCTTTTTCAGCTATCCAACTCGTGCGTGTGTGCGCGGATACGTGCCCTTCAGCGTGTATTATTTCTCCGAGCTCTCCAACTTCATCCCACATTCAAAAACATATCAGGCTAAATAAAAACTCGACATTGCCCATTAATGTGATTGTGAGTTTAGACAGTTTTATGTTCCTCTGGTCTGTGACTGGCTGGCCACCAGTCCAGGTCGTACTCCGCCTCCTTATCACCAGTGATCTGCGTGAGGAGAAAGTGGTATAGAAAATAGATGGATGCATGAACATGTCATGGGTGTATCGGGTTCCCAGGGGAAATACTGTGGCAGTCTTACTTGGTACTTCAAATAGCAAGGCAGAAAATAATATTTTTCATTTGTCACACTTGAGTTGTCCTCATATGAATTCTATTCGCATCTGCATTGTTGGCTCATGCCCATAAACATGAATGTTGATTAATGTTGCTCTGTCCTCTTCCTAATCCCTAAAGACACCGATTAAATAGAAAAGAATTCCCAGAGCGAGCAGAAGCAAACCTTTACAGACAAACTGACATTAATCTCATGTGCAGGCAAAGAAAACAGACCCACGGATAAGTTCCAGCTGACATTCCCGTTGAGAACCAACTACATGTACGCCAAAGCCAAGAGGAGTCTGCCCGAGATGTACTCCTTCACCGTGTGTCTGTGGATCAAGTCCAATGCCTCACCAGGGGTGGGGACACCTTTTTCTTACGCTGTCCCGGGTCAGGCCAACGAGCTGGTGCTGATTGAATGGGGAAACAACCCAATGGAGATTCTCATTAATGACAAGGTCAGTGGTAGGAGGGAGTGTGCAGCAAGGTTTTTAAGATGGAAATGATGCGGCCTGAATTCTGATTTAAATGGAAGTGTGTATTTGCCGCAGGTTGCAAAGTTGCCCTTCCTCATCAATGACGGCAAATGGCATCACCTGTGCATCACGTGGACCACTCGAGACGGGATGTGGGAGGCCTTTCAGGATGGTGTGATGAGGGGCAACGGGGAAAATTTGGCACCCTATCACCCCATCAAACCTGAGGGGGTGCTCGTCTTGGGACAGGAGCAGGTAAATCAACACGTGAGAATGTGCAGCAGTAAAATGTCATTTTCAGTTTGCGCCAAAGTTGAGCAAACCTGTTTGCTGATTTTGGCAAGTGATTGACTTAACTCTTAATTCAATACAAGCATACAAATCAGCACTGGAAAAAAGACACGTGCAACAAAATGAAGTTATTTTTTGAAGAAATGTTCAGTGCAGGGGAAAAGAAAGAATATTTATCAAATAAGAAACAATGAAGTCACACCTAACTTTGACAAGTGCAGAAAGAGGATTATTGCTTGTGCCTGGGAGTCACGTCTCTTCACTGTGACCTGTTACTCGTTCATTCACAGCTGACTTTGCTGTTCATTCCATCCTTTTATATTAATGATGTTGACGTTGCGTGACTCCACAAGAAGGCACATGATGGCTTTTCATGTGCCTCTTTTCTAGGTTGTGATAGATACCTTTATCTACTTTTTTGAAAACACATAAATGCAAACTTGTGTGACTTCAGATGCATTCAAGTTCAAAGTATGGCATAAGGTGTAAAGAAATGCTCTTTTCTTGGAACGAGCCAACTGAATATTTAATGGCTTACCAACAAGGCGGATAAACAAGGTTCTAAAAGGGAAATACGGTTCGGAGTTCTTGTTTAAAAAAAAAAGAAAAGAAAGATACAAATATATCTGCTGTAAATGGCCGATGACAAATCCAGCATGTACTCCCACCCAATGTCATTTGTATTTTAACTACTGCTTTTTAATTTTTTTGATTTGTCTCCGTCTGCAGGATACACTCGGAGGAGGCTTTGATGCAACACAAGCTTTCGTAGGCGAGCTGGCAAACCTAAACATCTGGAATAGGAAACTGTCCATCACTGAAATCTACAACTTGGCAACCTGCAACAGTAAAGCAACGGCCGGCAATGTGCTCTCTTGGATGGAGAGCAACATTGAAATATTTGGAGGAGCAACTAAATGGTCCTTTGAGCCTTGCCGTTCAGCCAACTGAACTGAATTGAAGCCATGGAGATAAGGCCTCTGTGTATTTCTGAGTTTATGTTGCTCTCGTCTTCATTTGATGTTTGTTAGAGGCCATTTGATCTTGACTTTAGTTGTAAGCTTCAAGCTGGGATTTCTGCCATTCCCTAGTACGTATTTATATGCTGAGGAACAGTTTTCATCCTGGGGCTGGGGGAGGGGTGGGGGGTTCATTCTGGGAAACCTCAGGTTGTTGTTTTTTTTCTGAGGGGTTCAGTTGAAAGCACAACTTAATTTTTTGGTTTGGCTTCTTTTGTCTGGAACTAGCATCTGGCTCCGTGCGTGTGGACAAGTCACCATCCAAGCAAGGAATTACGTAACATTTCCCACCTGTTTCTCAGAGGAACCCTTGTCAATTCTTGTCAGTAGTTGACGCTGTGACAAGATGTTGAGGCTCTTTTTTCCTATACCCTCCTCCTCCTCCTGCTCCTTCCTCTTCCTCCAAGGCCCCTCCGGAACTTCCACTGTGACTGACAAAGAGAACGGAAGGAGCAGAGGACCCAGACTGTGGTACAAGTCAGTTTGTAAGTGTCGTTCGCTTCAAGTGTTTCTGTAAGAATATCGCCGACTTGCCAACATTGTTACAAAGCCTGGGTGCCTTGGGCTGGTACAAATATTCAGCGCACACAATGTTTTAAGTTGCAAATTCAGTGTTATTTCATTTGGATTTTCTCTTTCTTGACTCTGGTTCAATTTATCGTTTGGGATTGTTATCATCACGTGTTTTGGCAGGTGTTTGTACTGCTCTGTATTAGGAATGTTACAGTATCTGTATAGTAACAGCATGAATGACAGAGTGCTGTGAAAGCAATGTTGAAATCTGCTTTATTATCTTTGGGTGTGGGTTTTTTACTGCATTGTTATATGCTCCAAGCATGGCAAAACCTGAGAGATGAATAATTTAATTTTTGTAATAAAATTGTGATACTTAATGTCGCAGTGCAGTTCTGGTGCTTTTTTTGTGTGTGTGTGTGGTAACTCTATCTGCAATGGAACAATCAGCACCTGAGGTTTGAAGCGAATTGACATTATTTTTGCTCTACCCAAGCTTTTTTGATTTTTATATAGACTTCTATATTACATTCTTTTAGTGGGCATATGGAGTACGTATTATGTATTTGGCTCAACTATTTCATGTTTCCATCAAAATGTAAGCGGGTTGTAGGCATTAAACTACAAGGCAAATAAGCAATATATAAAAGAGCAAGGATAAGTATAATAGAGGACACAAGTTGCATGAATGCATAAGAATCACAAGGGTACAAATGCGTTTTCATTTTCAGAACTTTACCATATGATTTTTGCTCCTGAGCGTAGAGCATCAAAAGATCAGGGCTGTAAACTTCATCTTCATTTCCACACCCAATTGCAAGCTGACAAGTATGAGGCGGGAGCGTTGTCTTGTTTTAGTATAATTTATGTGGCGCATAGAATTGAATGTTCTGGGGGGTTTTTTCTTCTAGAAACTCTGCCTTTCTTGGATTTTTACATTGTTTGCCTTTCGGGGTTCAAATAGCTCAATAAATCTTGATGCCAGATGCCGCACAGCTGCACTTGTGACGCATTTTTGGAGTGAGAAAGACATAAAAGAACATATTTTATTTTAATATTACAAGTACAGCGTAACCATTCAAATTAGATTTAAAACAACATTTAAAAATGAAAGAAGTGGTTTAAATTTATATTGATTACTCATAATTTAGTTTACATATTCACAGAGAGCCAGAGCAGAAGGATAAAAGAACCCCATGCGACTCTGGAGCACCAGGCAATCTGTGGATAAGTCATACAATCAGTTGTGAATGCCACTTTGAATATAAAAAAATACTACCACAACTGTGCATGGTCATGCTCTGGCACATGCCTGAAATTTTGACATGCGATGCTATATCTTGTGATTGTTTCCTTCAAGTTATTCACAATTGCTGCCACTGTGAACAATAGAAATAATTGAAATAACTAGGTCAACTAAGTCAGAATTAAAATGTATAACTAACTCAGCAATTATGATCTCTCCTCTGGCCATGTATTGTGGCCTCTTACAATAGAAGAAAAAACTATTTATCTTTCTGCTGTATAATGAAGCAGACCAGCGGTGGCCAGAAGAGAGTGTGCAAATTTCAGTCTAGTCTTGCACTGTTCCAATGGCCTAGTGTGTGAGCATGCCCTTAAACATAAATCTCAACAAAGCTATACATAATTAGAAAAAATACACAAATCTTTTCCGAAAGACTGCAGGCTGATTTTTGGTCTTAATCCTGTCCTTAGAGTGGATTTTCATTAGCTGTGAGAGAGAGAGGGACGCATCACTTTGGAGTAATCCCCCATGGTGCACTGCAGAAAAGAGCCTGGGTTGAGTAGCGGCAAAGAGAATGACAAGGCATTTGTACAAAGTGCTCCTGAGTCCCACTATAGTTACGTTTTATTACAAGGAGGTTGGAAAACAATGCCTTTGCCTGGGCAATGAGAAACAATCATGTTAGAGTGTCAAATGAAAAGTGAATAACATTAACTGTATTAATTGTGAAATAAACGAATTCCCACCCATCAATCCATCTTCCTCTTTAAGGTTGTAGAAAGTATACAGAACAAACATTTAGAAAAATTCCAGTTAGGTTTCCAACCTCTTCACAAAATAGAAACAGTCCTCAAGTACTAAATGATGTTAGCTTGAAGGGTAACACAAGCAAGGTGTCGACGCTAGTTTTATTGGATCTCAGTAAAACGATTGATGTCATTGATTATAATATATTGTTAGGTGGGTTGGAAACTTTATTGGGATTAAATGAAATGGTTCATGTCCTACTTTAAGGGAATGGTTCATGTCCTACTTCGGAGTTACTTAGTGACCATTGGTAGTTTTGAATGGCCATGACATCGTGGGGTCCCTCAAGGGTCAGTCTTTGCACCCCTTTTGCTCAGTCTGCATATGTTCCATTTGGGTCAAATGACTCAGAATGCTAAAGTTAGCTATCATTGTCATGCAGATGACACACAGCTATATTTATCAATGTCCCCAAATAACAGCAGTTCAATTCACGCATTGTGTTGCTTTTTAGAGGAAACAACTGGATGAATCAACATTTCCAAAACAAAACAGAGGTAATTGTTTTCAGCAATGAAGAAAATAGGATTGTTGTTAGAAAACACTTGGAGTTAGTGTCTTGAAAAGATCACATCCAAAATCTTGGGGTGTTGATAGACCTGACTTTCAGCAATCATAGGAAAAATCCATTACTAAAACTGGAAAAATATATCTAGACGGAAGGTTTGAATGCTCCAGGCAGACCAGGAGAAACTTATTACCTCCAGTAGAGCATCAGACAGCTGCAGCTCTTTCGGAATGCTGCAGATTGGGTTCAGACTGGAACAAAGAAAGCAGAACATATTACTCCTGTCCTAAAGGATTTACACTGGCTCTCAATCAGATGTAGAATACATTTTGATAGTTGCTACACGTCTATCACTGAATAGTTTGGATCCTGAATAAAATCAAGAAATGGTGATTGAATATAAGCCCAGCAGGCCTCTGAGATCTCCAGACTTGAGTCAATTGGAGGAGTCCAGAGTACAAAGCAAACACGGTGACAATACATTTAGCTGTTATGCTTTACGCAAATGGAATAAACTGCCAACAGAAGTGGTCAGCCCCAAGAGTCAATGCTTTTAAATCCAGGTCAACAACTTTGCTTTTTATCCCACTTGATTAAGATTTTCTAAACATCTTTAAGTCTGTTTTTCTTTGCGTCACTTTAGAAACACACTCTTAATTCTTTACTTTACTCTGTGCTTTGCTTCTGTCATTGCTGTTTTTGTAAATGCTTGTACATTCTCTTTCCCTGCTTGTGTGAAGCATATTGAGTTGCCTTGTGTATTAAATGCGCTATATAAATAAAGCTGCCTTGCCTTAGAGACTATCCCAGCTGACTTAGTGCAAAATATAGACTGGGCGAATAAACTACTGTCACAGGACTAATATGAATGAGGCAACAGAGGGGAATTAAGCCATCCATGGCAGTTGAATGTATCTCACCCATGTCAACTAGCACACTATAGTACTAAGACACACACCATTGCCATTCTGTGCATTCCCCTCCAAAGATTTCAAAAGAAGACTGAGCATTTGTAAATTCCTTAATCAGCTCTATTAAGTCCAACACTTGAGAATGCTTTTTTGTTCTCAAGAATACTGTAATCAGGTGTTTTCTGTGGTACTGTATGAGGAAATCTGGAGACTAGTTCAGCACATGTATGGGAATAAATAGAAAGAGGTCTGCTGGTGGATTGGCAGATTTTTTTCAAGATGGAACTCCATCAACAATTGGCTTTGAATCCCTTTTTGTTGCTGTGGTGATGGGCAAATGAGATCAGCAGGAGTTATCAATGGTCTCTATTTTTGCATTGTGAGAAGAAAAGAACCGAAACATGGTATACATTGGACTGGTGAGGAACGAAGGTCATCTGTAGCAAGACAGAGTACGTGTGGGTGTGAAAGGGAGGACCGTGCAATGGTAAGGTTACAAGGAGTAGATGGAGAAGGTGCACGAGTACAAGTACTTCAACTGCTCAGAGCAATGGAGACTGTAGAAGAGAGGAAGAAAACAATACAGGGCAGATGACGCTGGTGGAGGAAAAGTGACAAGGGTGCTATGTGACGAGAGCACACCAGCTAAGTGAAAGGAAAAGTTTCTAGGACAGCAGCAAGTTCAGCAATGTCGTATGCCTCTGAGATTGTAGAAATGATGAGAAGACGAGAGACAGAGCTGGAAATGCAGTGTTGAGAATGTCTTTGAGAGTGACGAGGAGGGACGGCACCAGAAATGATCTCAGCAGAGACTGTATGGTTTGAAACGAGAGAGACCAGATTGAAATGGTTTGGACATGCACAGAAGAGGGACACTGAAATATCAAGAGGATTCAAGAGCCACCAAGTTGGGATAAACTAAAGAGGAGATTCATGAGCGGGTACTTGAACTTGACCATAAGCCTATGTTGTACTTTTAATAGAACACATTGTGCATGAATTGTGCTCATTTAATAAAGCTCCCCTGCTTTTTGACTTGCCTTGCCTTGCCTCAGCCACTAATTAGATAGATTTCAATCTCAAAATGAGAGTGATTAATTTATTGTCCACATATTTTATCAAAGTCAAACATCCCACAAGAGACAAACTTGTATCTACTATGCCTCTACAGACGTTGTTTGTCTTTGGAGGTGATTGAGCGGTTAAGGGCGTGACATATGTGGTGACATCTCATTAATTCATCAGATGTCCCCTGAGGCAGAGGCAGGACAGAAATATTGCTTCTGTCCACAAGTGCAGCTATTCCGCATGTTTGTGTTTGGGTGGCAAAAAGGGCTAAATAAGAGTTTAGAGATGCCGTGCTCAACAAATATTGCCTGCAGAAAGAGTGTACATTTGCTCCATTATACAGTAAGTGCATGATGAGTGATTTATTCCATACTGCTTTTCTCCGCAGAGCCTTGAATGTTAAGAAAAGGGGAGAGAAATAAGTGAGGAATAGAGATTGATCGTCATCTTGCTGCTCTTCTCTTTGTGATGAGACAGCAGGGAGTGGAACTTGTGGCATTTACTGATCAGCAGAGTCCTTCAGGAAGTATTCAGCGAGGATAATGAGGTTTCCTAGGCAGGCTGGGATCAAAGTGGATATAGACCGCGGCAGGAGGCTACTCCACAAGTCAGACCAGAAAATGATTATTTTAATATTCTTCTTCATACAGTAGGCATCCTACACTTGTCTCAGTGGGTTTCATAGATCCACAACAGCTGCAGAGCATATACCATATCGGATTTTCTCAGCTTGAATATGACGCGTCAGGCCTCAGAAGAGACGTCTCTGTCCGTGGCAGACGTTGAAGGTGGAAAAAAATTAACACCAATGTAACAGCAGAGGGATATAAAATGAAAACAAATCAAATACATGATTGAGCCAAATAAATTTCACCCTTCTTAAAATGTGTGAAGATCTTGCCGGCAAAGATACCTGGCACTGTGTGAAAAAATATTTACCCCAGTTGTTAAATCATGACTTAAATGTGACTAATCCGATTTTTAGCAAGGCTGAATTAAGATTCATTGACCACATACAAGCTTGATTTCCTCCAAACCTGTTCAAAAAGACAATCTGTCCACCAAGCTGCAACAAATTGTCAATATCCAATAAAATTCAGGAACAGATCAGAAATAAAGAAACTAACTTATCAATTGACACGTTATGAAAATGACTATCAGTCTGGGAAGGGTTACAAAGCTATTTCTAAAGCTTTAGTATTCCACGAACCACGGTGAGAGCCATTATCCACAAATTGAGAACCTCTAATCTTCCCAGGAGTGGCTGGCCTATTAAAGTCATGACAAGAGCACAGTAGTGACGCATCCAAGAGGTCATAAAGTAAACCAGAACAACATCAAAGCAAAATCAGTGTTCATGACTCAAGACTGCACAAAAATGCCATCCAGGGCAGAATTCCAAGATGAAAACTATTGCTGACCAAAATCAACGCAAAGCTTGGACTTATGCATAAAACAACAGTAACAAAACAAATCTTAGGGGGTGGCCATTTTGCCACTTGTAGTCGACTGACATCAAAGTTACTCTGGGCTCAGGTAATGGCCAATCACAGCCCAGCTTGCAAACATCTCACGGCCCAACTGAGAAAAGAAATGAGCTGCCATTAATGATGTTCGCCCACTGTGCTGAGCGATTGTGCGTCTAATGAGTGGAATAGAGTGTGCACAGAGATTGAATAAACAGTGACTATAAAACATTTGAGACAGAGCTAAAAAAAAAAAATGAACAAGCAGAGTGGGCAGAGATATTCTATCCCCTTAGGTCCATCTCTACTGCTCTCATTCACCCATATGTGCATAGTATATAAAGTATATGTGCAAGTATAATGCTTGTGTCCAGTTTGAACATAATGTGCGTATTTTTTTGCATAATTTTCAACTAGATTTCTGAAAAATATGAGCATACACAGGGTTTGTTTGATAAAAAACATTGCCAAAATGTTTGGTGCATTGCATCTTTATCATCTTGGCGCATCATCCAAATATTTACTTGAAGAAGCAATTTTGGGCATGGTTGTATTTGTGAATTGTTGGTTACGTGATGATAAATGAGTCTTCAACTGCACGATCACGCACGTGAAGTTGGATAAAAAGAAACACCGAATGACAGCTGCTCTTTATATTTCCACAGGGAGCTTTGTAATGATGTGGTTTATCTGTTTCGCGGCACAGACGCGTTTTTTTTGTTCACATTGCGGACGGCTGCTGATAGAGTGGCTCTGCCATCTTGGGTTGTTCCATACGCAGTGTAAATTTTATAGAGTGGCTTTGTGACACAACATCAATTTGTTTTACTCTTATAGGTTACAAACAGAAGGCCTTTCATACCTGTGTATAAGGGCTTTCATAGATGAACATTTGGTGGATCAATTTCAAAGTTACTCGGTCTGAAGAAGTATTTTTGATTGATTAAATAAAACATTAAAACTAACCACAGGCTTCTATATTTGCTGACTAGCAACACTAATTTCCTACCTCACACTCACATAGTATTTTGTAAAATCCTATTTCAAAAAGCACAGCAGGAGCCTTTATTGATACAGTGTACTTCATGAGTGTGTGCACATTGAGAGAAAAAGCATTACCTTAATTTGTGTTCCTCTACATATTTGTCAATTGTTTAGCTCTGTACTTTTGCATTTGATACATACACTTGTCATCTCTTCTTTTGCTCACATTTGTTGTTTTGCACTTACATCATTTTTCTTTTTCTTTCTATGAGCACAACGCCGGCAGACATATGCTCCTTCTTTATTTTCCCATCGCGCCTGCTCGCCTTCCCACATTCGGCGCCGATTCTTACACTTCACTTTCTTGTTACCCCCTGCCATCTCTTTCTCTCTCTCTCTGTCTCTCTCTCTCTGTCTCTCTCTGTCTCTCTCTGTCTCTCTCTCTCTCTTCAGGGGACAGGATACAGCCCCTATCGTGGCGGGAATCAAAAGCAAAAAAAAAAAAAAGCATCGAGGACATGGCCAAGAGGTTTGAGGTTGTCTGAATAGTAAGAAAACAGGGTTTCGTGTTTATGAGTGCACACCCCCTCACTTCAAAGTCTAGCGGGGAGCAGGGTGGACTTTAAATGAGATGATGTAACCTCCCAATGGAGAAGCAGGAGCGATCACATATTCAAGGTCAGCGGTCATTTTCCTTGGAACGACCTGGTTGAGATACCCCCTGCTCCCTCTCATATCTCGCGTATGTTCTGACGGGTTGTAATGGCAAGACTTGCCCTCTGATCAAGGCTCTGTAGAGAGGTGATTATACAAACACGAGCAGAGAATAAAAGAGTAGGGAAACCTCAGAATTACTTAAACGAGGAGACAAGGACAAAGGGAAAAGTGGATCTAATGAGGAATACTGTAAGTCAGATGGAGAAACGAGAGGGCACAGATTTGAGAGGTTGACAGGCTGTTTGCAGTCAGTCATTCACTGTCTCCAGTTAGAATTCCCTTCTTAACGCTCCCTTTCTTAGGAAAACCCACCCTCCTCCACCTCCTGCTTTTCCTTTCCCTCACTGTCTTCCCCTCTCTCGCTGCGCCGAGCACCGCAATAGCGTTATGAATTATTGAGGAACCCTGAATCGGGATTGAACATTTGTGTTTTGCGGTTGTGTCTTTTGTGTCTATAGTACAACGAGCAAGCATTCACAATAAAAAATCCAATCAAAATAAACAAAAACAAAAAAAAACCTTTCATGTTCTATTCTGCATGCATCAGTGTGAGAATAGCCCAGCCATTTCCCCGTTGGGAGGGGACTGGGTGTGTTGCACTGAAATTGGAATGCAATCGAGAAAAAAAAAAAAATCCACTATGAATATTCCAGAATGATTCCTTGCACTGGAGGAGAATCACTTGGAATGAGGAGTTGTCCATTGGGAATAAAATAAGATCATTTGAAGGGTAAAAGTTGGAGATCTATTTGAATGTTATATGAGAGTGTATAAGAAATAGCTTGGTGCAGTGGATGTCGCTTTGAGCGAGTGAGGGAGGGTGAGACTGCGGAGAATGTGTGTGCATAAAAAGTCCATGTAGTATGTGCATGTATGTGTTTGTGTGGGTACAAAACAGGCCCAGTACCTGCTTAAGTGGCTCAGGGCGAGAGTGTAACTACAGGGTGTTGCCATGAGACGCCAGAGTGTGAACGACGTGAATGTGTGTGTGTATGCCTGTGCATGGGAGCGTATTTGCGTGGTCCATATTTCAATTCTAGCTTAATTGGCCCAAATCTGCCATTCAGTGAAGCAGGTTCCTTGCCCTCCTCCATATGGCCTCCTGGGAGAAAAGGTACATAAGTGTCAAATTGCTACTTCTCCTATATTTCTCTCTCTCTCTCTCCCCCCCCCTCTCTCTCTCTCGGTCTCTCTCACACACACACACACACACACACACACACACACACACACACACACACACACACACACACACACACACACACACACACACACACACACACACACACACACACACACACACTTGCCCTGCCTCGAGCTGGAAACCATAGCAAAAGATGTGTAATTAGGTCAAGTTCATCACTGCATATTTATAGTTGTACAGATACACACGGATGTGCATGCACATTTATCTCATAAACAAAGGTGACCCAATAAGGGTTTTGGGAAGTCTATTGACTATATGATCTGACAAAAGGAACATATTCACCTAAATTCAGAACCCCAAAAATATTTTTTTAAGAAAATAAACAGAAACCCCTTATTGGGACATTTTTTTTGTCATTGGTAATGGAAGGCTTTGATCAACATTGCTGATCCTGGGCTGATCAAGATCAGCGGTCGATCGATCGGACCCCCTCTACTCATAACATTTCGCAGACACTCATCACATGAGGTGGGTCTAATAAAGCACCAACAGCTTTTAGTGTAGTGATGTAAAATGAAAGGGTGGAAACAAGCTTTCAGTCATTCAGTGTTCTACGGAATAAGGGGTTCGCAATTACAGTTTGAAGAGGTCCTCCTGGAAAATGTCAGCACACATTATAATGATATAATATATTTTGTTCTCACCAACCTGAATAAAAATAAAAGAATTCTAAAGAATAAAATGCTGTGATACAGCGCAACTCAAATACCATTTATTTAGGTTGGTCAGTCCACTTTTTAATACTACTGAACCTACGTATATTTAAAACAAAAAGTAATCGGGAACACAATAGAATAATGGTTCTATGTCTGCCTCACAGTCAGCACATTTAGGTCTGAATCTGTTTGCGTGGGGTTTCTCCCGATCGTTCCTCCCACATCACCAAAACACACATCTTAGATTAATTGAAAGCTCTAAATCACCTTTTGCTATAAATGTGAGTTTGACTACTTGTTTTTGTCCAAAGGGGCAATGTGATTGACTGGCGACCAGTCCAGTCTGTACCCTGCCCCTCCCCCAAGGTCAACTGGGATAGATTCAAGCACACCTACAACCCTAGTGGGGGGGACAAGTGGTAAAAGTGGCAGATGGATGGATACAGTTGTGTATACTCTTTCCCAATGGTCATAAACTTTTAGTTGTCTTTCCAGAACAGAGGTACAATGTGGGCAGCTGAATATGATGTAATTTGATTGTCAAGGTGCTTAGGTGTGATTGTAAGTGTGAATGGTTGTCTGTATGTGCCTTGCAATTGGCTGGCAATCAGTTGAGGGTGCACCCCGCCCAGAGACCGCTGGGATAGGCTTCAGCACACCCGTGACCCTCGTTAGGAGAGCTGGTTCAGAAAATGGATGGATGGATGGATGGATGGATGGATGGATGGATGGATGGATGGACGAACAGGCGGGTGGACAAATGGATGGAAGTTGATTACACCTAGCAGTCAAATGTCAGACAACAAAGTCTTTGGCCTCTCCTCAAGAGTGGTCACGCTAAACTGCAGCCTGTTTATATGGCAAAGGGCAATCAAGGTGACGTATTTGCCTCATCTATGGATGGAGTTGAACTGAGGCTGAGAATTTAGTGCAAACTAAAACCCCACCCACCGTGGAGCTGGCTGTTTCCAATCGGCGAAATGAATGGCTCACTTGTGCCCATTATTAATGGCTCAACATGATCGTTCCAGTGAATCAAATTTTGGCTGATATTGTATCCAGAAAGTTACGTAACGTAAAAATAAACTGCAGTTACATAAATTGAATATTTCTTCAGTGCATGTCAGGAATGAGTTAAACCAGGGCGACCAAATGCAGCTTGAACCAGGATTTATTGAAAGGGTAAGGGAGTTGGAAGGGAGGCAAGTGGTGAACCGACGACACAGACGGGAGAGAGACTCACGGCCAGCAAACAGACAGACCGACCGACAGAAGTTCACTTTGGACAAGGTTAAAATTCTGACCATGAGCCTCCAGACAGACCGAAGGGAACCTAGACGACAGGAACAGGAACACTGGGCACGGACAGGGACGGAACAGAACAGTAGACACCGACAGGGAAGAAGCACACGGGCAGGGTTTAAATACATGAGACAACAAGAGGGAGCAGGTGACAGACATAACGGCAATGAAGGGGTGTAGCTGAGCGAAGTTGCCGGCCGAGCGTCTCCGGCAAGGCACGTGACAGTGCAGCGCAGCAGGGTTACACAGAAATGATGGCTACTGAAGAGGAAGGAGACAGGAAGAGAATCAAAGTAATGATTCAGCAACTGAACGAAAGCCAAGATGAAGTCATGTGGTTGCCGAACCTCACAATGACAAGACCGACAGGAGATGCAAACAGGAAGAAGACACACGGAGTCACACCTCTAGATGTAGAGTGTGAACTTCATGCTGAAAAGAGGCACAATTTGGAAATCAAAAGACATCCGCACTTTGTGTCTTTCTTATATCTTGAGTCTGCAAGTCATTCTTGAAAGATAATTATTGTTCTCATCCTCGAACTTTGATTAAAGATCTCATTCCTTTGCGACAGCCGACAATATGCCCATCAGTCTCTAGGGTGTCAAACTCATTTTTATCGAGGGCCACTTTGTAGTTACGGCTTCCTTCAGAGAGCTGTTATGATAGTGACACCAAATAAATGTTTGATTGTCTCCTATGAATATATATATACACAACAGATCGATGGATTACTAGTTTTAAAATCAGCAATCATTTTGTCTTCAATTATTGTTTAATTTACTGTAAAAAGGGCAACAATAAAATTCTTGCAAAATCTCAACATTATTTATTACACATGCGAATGAAAAATGTTGGTACAGATTTTAGCAAGGATCATGGGAGTTGACATGGTTGCTTTCGCGGGCCATATAAAATGACATGGTGGGCCGAATCAGGCCCCCGGGTCTCGAGTTTGACACTATGCTCTAGGATTTTTACAGTAAGGTGCCTCATATTGGCGCCATTGGTGCTGCTCGCAGTGACATTACAGTTTAGTGATTGTCAGCTACAGAGGCATGAGATAGACTACACTATAAAATCATTTTCTGGCATGTTTGCTTTAGTTTCCTTAACACAACAAAGTGATTTTAAAAAGTATTGTTTATTCCATAATTGGCAAGACAGTCTTTTGATAAGCAATTCCCAACAACCAATTTAAGTAAACGCTTAAACTCATCACTCAGCTATTGGATTATACATTCAAATAACAATTTCTAGATTTGAAAAGGCTCTTCATAAATAACAATTACCGTAATTTTGTGTCACTCCAAATCATTAAATCCTTCAAAATCTTCGTCCTCTGTGTCACTTACAAACAAAGCTGCTCCTGATGCCAGTAGTACGTGGGGCCCTTTGTCATCTTCGTCATCCCATGATCGAATCCGTTGCCCTTTATGTAAACAACCGCTGCGCGGCACGGATGACGTCACTTGCAGTTCAAACGACAGTAATCCCTTGCTACATCGCGGTTCGTTTATCGCGGTTTCACTACATCGCGGATTTTTGAATTTTGAAAATTTGTGAAAAAAAATCACATATAAGTCGCTCCTGAGTATAAATCGCCCCCCCCACCCAAACTATGACAAAAAACGCGATTTATAGTCCGAAAATTACGGTAGTCTTATAGTACAGAATATACCAATATTGTTAATTAACCTAATACAATATAGTGTAGTCTTAGTTTCTAAATCCCTAAAGGCCTCCTGCTCTCGTGATTCTGCTCCCTCATTGTTGTCTACTGTTTTCGTCCACCCGAGTGAAGCTTTCAATCCTATCAATTAATCCATCTTCCTCTGTCAACCTTAATCCGTTGGCATCACCATTTCTGCATTCTCCCAGTTCGTCCCATCAATACCATTGGTGAGTGGCCAATTCCTCACTCTTTGGTAAATACAGTCACCTCACTTCTCTGTAGATCCCAAACCTCAGCGTCATCAGGAACCCTTCGTTTAATTTCTTCTGCCATCCTAAAACTTCTAAACACGGCTCCCCGCTCCTGCTCCAGAGAACACATCACACCAAACCTCCATCACCTTCATGCGCCCCTTACAGCAAAGTCTCAAGTACAAGATTCTCCTCATCTCCTACAATGTTGTGGACAATCTGGCTCCCTCGTACCAGACTAATCTCTTCTAGTGCCCCTTGACATTAATCATTTAAAAGTCAATACATCCCTTACTGTTATCGTTTATTGTTTTGTTTCTTTATTCTTATCATAATTATGACGGTGTTATGATTGTTTTTATGATAGCTGATTGTCAAAGACAAAATGAGATGCAAGTATAGCAACATGGGCTAATATTCTTTTTTGGAAACAAGTATAAAAATAAAGATTATAAGCATTTTTTTTTTGTCCTCTTATGAATCACAGCGAGTAATTGTGCATTGCTTCAGTTTTCTCCAGATGTTTATGGTCGTGATAACGGGTGAAGCAAAGCAGTGGTTTGTTTTTAAATCAGCAACTGCGCAAAAAAAAGCTGGAGTTGCGCTGGCTACCCACAAGTGAAGTCTTTAAATTCTTCCGTGACAGAAATAATGCTCACATATGATTGACGGTTTCAAGGAGGTATTATTTTATCAGTGCCATGTGTATTCAAGTGGTCGTTTGCAGTGGTGTAGAAGTGCACCACTACTTACCGAGAGCTGTTTCTAACATTCTGACAATAACAATACCTCTCTTTTAGCTATCTTGAAATCAAAATGATGTGTTTCGGTGTTCTGCTATGGGAAATGAGCTCACAAGCAGATCCATCCATGACAGAGGCTAACTTCCCTGTCAGTTTCTCTCACCAATTACTGCTCTCATGTCTCACAGGGAGAGATAAGCCCTGTGCACACTGGAAAAAAATCTCCCCACTTCACTCTAACCACATGTACAGTCGCTCAACAACTCATTAAAACATCTTTTTTTTTTGGTGCTATCTCCGATGCGCACCGCCCCCAAGGTACTGTTGGCCTCTCCTTTCCATTTAACGACAGCCAGTGCAGTGCTACTGACTAGCGGGTCAATATCACTATGAAGTGCATTTGGTGTCTTCATCAGAATCAGTCAAACGGTGAGATCTTATGATACACTATGCGACTGTGTTACATTTGCTCACATGCCTTGACTCACATATCAATTTAAATGACATCCCATTCCTAATACATTCCAAAAAGTTCAATATGACGTTGGTCCACCCTTTGCAACTATAACGACAGCGACATTTCTGAGAAGGCTATCCACAAAATTTAGGAGTTCTTACCATTCTTCCATAAGAGCATTTATGAGGTCACACATTTTGATGTTTGAATAAAAGGCCTGCTTCTCAGTCACTGCTCTCATTCATTCTCTGAGCTGTGTGCAGGCCAGTCAAGTTCATCCACACCAAGACTGTCATCCATGTCTTTTTTATTCATCTTCAAGTGCCGTTCTCCTGGCAACCATCAAATCTAGACTCTTCCATCAGATTGCCAGACAGAGAAACGTGATCTGTCTCTCCAGAGAACATGTTACCGCTCCAGTGTCCAGTGGTGACATGTTTTACAGCACTGCATCCAACGCTTTGCATTTGCAAGGGCTGTCTATAATTCTCGAGATGAGTATGATAATCAGGACATTCAATTTGTTTGTTGCAAAATATAAACCTGTTTTTTCAAACGTTTTTCTTTTGTCAAGTATGACGTTTTCATTGGTAAGTAACTAAGAATAAAGTAGCTCGTGGACTCTGACTTGCAAAATGGAAGAGATGTAGAAGGGGAACAGAAGGATTACTCTGCTCTGTCAAAATAGTCAACTCAAAATAATGCAAAAGGAAAGTCAGGTTTGAACAGCTTGGGCCCTCTGAGAGTGAGCTGTAAAAAATCAAGTAAATGTAGATGTCACAAAGGACAAAACTGCAATAAAAAAAAACTGTCAGACCATAAGGGTAAGTAACTGGAACCACTGCAAAATAATAAATGATTAATCACACGTTCTTCTTTTGGATGGTTGTTAAATCGAAAAAAAAAGTGCATTGCCACGCAGTACCCTTTTGAGGACAATACTCAGGTTAAAAAGGGTTTTGAATGCAGAGGCAGACAGGACAATGAAGTGGGGAAACCAGAGAGACTTTAAACACAAAAATGCTAAATGTGTGATGATGATGTTAACAGGCAAACCTTGATTTCTCCAAAGTGAGTGTACAGTATTTTGCCTTACGGGTGGGTCTCTGATATGGAAGCAGTAGGTTGATCTCCGACCCAACCTACTGATCAATACTGCCCATCTGACCACTTCTATTTTTGGATTTCATCCCTGCAGAGTCAGCTCACTCACCACCTTGTCCTTGGTTTCCGCTCACCTCGACAGGCTCGTCCGGCAGTGAGCTGCTAGCTGCCAAGTCTGACTCATTTTAAAAGAGCCACTTGGTGATGACACATTACACACAATATGCTATGTTACTAATTTGGTTAGTTCACACTTGCAATCATTTAAGGAAAGAAAATCCATACAACTGTCCCACCACACGTCCATGCGTATTAGAGATGACCAAAATATCAGGGACATGTATTACTTATTGAAAAGGCACCTGGTGTAAAAAAACAAACTTGACCCAAAAAATGTAATAAGAACAGCTTATAAAAAGAGTCAAGTTGACCCATATCTACTTTGAATGTAGGGCGAGTGAATCAAAACTAAACTCTTCTCAGAACACCTCCACTTTTAGAAGCTTAAACACACACACACACACACACACACACACACACACACACACACACACACACACACACACACACACACACACACACACACACACACACACACACACACACACAGATGCACTACATTTGCAGTATAACAAAGTCGCTGATACTCAAAGTTCCTTTTGCTGTATCACTCAATTTCTAGAAAGAGAGCGAGAGAGACAGAGAACGAGAGACAAAGAGAACCGTTAGTCATGAAAAACAAACCCTCCCTCCTTCCGTCCGTCTGTCCGTCAGTCAATAAAAAAAATGGGGGTACACACACCGGTAGGCAACATTATAACAAGTTTTTTTTTTTCTGAAGAAAAGAAATCAGTGGTAGAAAATCTTTCTCTCACAAAAGACTCGAGAGAAATGTAATGACTTAAAATCACGACGGCCGTGATAGCAACCACAGATTTGACAAGGTGCCCATCGACCAGGTGGTGTACTATTGTGTACGGCATAGCACAGCCTGTGTCGGACTTAGTAGTGAAAATAAACCAGGAATGCATCCTGTTCTTATTTCATTGCCTATTATGCTACCGTCCTTGTGAGGACTTTCCCAAAAAATCTCATGCTCATTATTGAATGTGGCCTTTTTCCATTGCATGTGCGCCAGACTTGAACATATTTGGACCAATCGTGATTTCCACTTTTCCTTTAAGAGTACTGCTAGTAAAAAATAAAAGATGAGTCATGCTATTTTATTAAACAAGTGCATTTAAAACAAACCGAAGTGATTCCATGGCCCATGACTCAACAAATAAGATTTAGGGAGTCTAAGCCTAATGGGCAATTATGCATCATTTTTAATGAAATATAGAACATGATGATACATGGAGTATCCAGTAATATAGATGCAGCTGAAATTATAAAAAGTAGATTACAGACACTCAATTACTAATGGTGGGTTGGAAAAATTAAAGGGATTCCGATTTAGTGTTTACTTTCTCCGCTTGTCTGACACATGAGCTGCAGTATATACAAAAAAAAAAAAAGGTTTGGTCCTTCAATGCTTTGAGGAATGGAGAAGTTAGTTTACTTGTAACAAATTATTAATGGCGAACTGCAAATGAGAATAATATCCAAGAGGAAACAAGTTGTTCAACTACACTTTTACTTTATTGCAAACTATATATCAAGGTACTTGTGTATTCCACATAGCTTCTTGATTTATTCATTATCCTGTTGGAAAAGAGAAACTGAATGAAATAAAACAATCTGTTTATGTGATGTTAGTCACACTTAATCAGACTACTAATATTACTCCTTGTAATTTTTCTACTTCACTGTCTTTTCTGGAAGCCCTATGGAACCGTGTTGCCTCTCACAGGTCAGTCGTGGTATACGCCATATGTCGCTTTTGACAGCAAAGACTGATTGTCGCTGGAGATTTCCATATGTGTGCAGTGTTCTGTGTTTGTCATCTTGAGTCAACCGTACGCTATGAAGTTTTGTGAGGAAAAAATGGACACAAACTTGATAGTTTATGTAAATAGATGGGCAAGCTGAGTTACAATCCGTATATGTAAACTACTGGAAGGAAACGATGCAAATAGATGAATTGAGCAAACACAAAGTGATTGACCAAACAAATTGTGGTGAATGATTTTGCATCTTTAAATACAGAAAGCCAGGTGCAAAGTGCGTAACGATGCCTGGAGGTGACAGTGAAAACAAATCTTTTTCCACTCCTATTAACATTTTGGAATGTCAGAAATACAAAGTATCCGGATATAAAAAATGCAAATTTGGAGCTTATGAATGAGTTAAGGGCTGAATTGAAGCCAGTCACAAGAAGGAGTCATGCTATATGGCCAGTGTTGAGCAAGTTCCTTAGAAAATGTAGTGCGATACGCTACATTTGATTCCACATTAAATGAAGCTTCATTACACCGAAGCTACCAACCATTTTATTGCAGCAAGCTAAACTATCATAAAATGACATAAGAAGCTAAACTGTATTTCAAAGCTTTGAGTTGGGTTGGAGCCTCTTAAAGAAAACTATACATATTTTCACATTTTGTAACAAGACTATTGGCGCAAAAATTAACAATACTTCTTACTACTACTGTGATACAGATGTCTTGGACGGGATACGGGAACAGCAGTGTGTATTGTCATCATAATTGAATCATCATGTTCTATAGCTGGAAATATGGTCATCTTTCTGCCGATTACGTCAAGTTGGTTTTGTAGAGAATAGGCCATGCACAAATAATATTTCTGTTTTAGGATATGACACAGTTTGACTTTTCAGCTTTATCTGCCTTGTCATTATTCCTACCACTTCAAACTTGTATTCCTTTCACAGACAGATTTGAGTTGTGGTGAATAGCTTACCGAGTGATTGTTTTGACAGGAGCTTCTGTTTGGGGTTGCGGAGTAAACAGTGGAACATGTAGAGCTGTACTGTGAATGTTACCATAATTACAAAACAGCATTGAAAATCTATTTGATGTTGAATACAGCAGTTTATTTACGTAGGAACGTCACAACTTAAAGCTAAAGTAGAGACATTATTTTTTACTTGGTGACATTGTTGGTCATCAACTGCGTGATTTCAAGAAAATGTTGGAAACAAAAGTCCTTTCAGAATAAGAAAATATGCGAAATTAACTGGTGCTGTTCTCCTTGAATCTGTCGTAGAACATTTTTTGTTAGAATGAGAAATACAAGGTACAAAGTTTCATGATGCAACTCAGGAAGCTTCCAAAGCGCAGATTAAGACATGAGGGATGACTCCAAGAGGTCGATCCGGAATTATTTATGTTCACCTGTCTGACCTGCAAGTGTGCACTAGACTAGCTTTCATGTACCTGGTGCACTATGTCAAAGTGAACATTTGAGCCGGTGGGAGAATGAGTATGTTTGCGTGTGATTGTGTACAAGTGTGTGTCTGTTTGCAGGTTTGTGTAGGTGTGTATAAGAGGCCGAGAGAGAGAGAGAGAGAGAGAGAGAGAGAGAGAGAGAGAGGGACAGAGAGAAAGAGAGAGGGACAGAGAGAGATAGAGAGAGCGAGAGAGAGAGGGAGAGACAGGAAGGGGAGGGAGGTGTACATAATGGGAGGCACTTGTAATGATGGGAAACTGAAGCTTCACATTTGCTTCATGAAGCAGTTGTATTTTTTGACTCTTCTAAATGACACAATTAGTTTGAATAAAGGGAGATAAGAAATGGCAAGTCTGTACATTAAGCCCAATGTTGAGCAGGGTCTGCCATACTGGGGAGTCACAACATGCAACAACTGTTTCATGAAGTAAAACTGAAGCTTCATTTTCGAATCAATAGGTACAGGTTCTTACATTCTATCTATTGTGATTTAAGATAAGGACATTTAGCTTGACATACTTTTAACATTGAAAAGTTAAGTCAGCCAGTCAGTGCACGTGACTTCACTCAATTCAGCAAGCATTAAAGGATTAAAAGGGCTTGTTTTGCTTTTGGCAATTATAGTCCATTACAATTATAGTTATGTTTTAGTCCATTACACGGTTTCAGACTACAATTTTTTTCTTGCTTTAATAAGATACCTTCTAGAATGTAAACCTTTAAATCAAATGCTACGACATTCCATATGTAGTCAATGTTGTGTTAACAGTCAAACGTAAAATATGACGTTTAGAGCGAATCGTCCCCTTCACCCATTCGTTCATGTTAGATTTTTTTTCCTTCCACAAATTGCCTCGCAACTGCCAGTCAGCTTTGGGAATGTACTACGTCACATACACAGTGTCCTGTATCGGTGGTTTTTGAGTCAAGATTCTAGAAAAATGGAAGAAAAACGTCATCACGGCCTTTAGTCATCCGCAGGTCTACAACAGAACTAGCTATGGGTTCCTTATGTCACACAGAGCAGCAGCACAAGCACAGACACAGACAACATTGTAAAATAAAAACAATGTAGGAAAATGTCACTCTGGTTTGGGAGCGCCAAGAGGTACAAAGCACAACCAGCTTCCAAAACTCACCAGAACTGAGCCAAAAAGGAATGGGTGTGGAGAACAGGGAGCGAGAAAGTTGGCTTATCTTCTAAGTGGATTGACTTGTTTATAGTTGACCAACTGTCAACCAAGTTTGCATTTAGCAGCCAAAGGAAAATAAACAACGGCCACCAGATTCATTTGGTATATCTTTGCTTGAACCCAAGGTTGCATAGTGAAAAAGACTAATGTGACAAGCAAATATGTAAAAAAGGATTGGCCCGCTTGTTAGGTGCACATCATAGCGTTCACACTTGACAAAACCAAAAGAGCAAAACAATCACAACAGCAACTCGACATCTGTTTCAATTTAACTAAAACATGAATGCTCCCAAAGACGGAGGATGTTCTATTCATTTCAATGTGAGGGTTACATAAGGCTGCAGCAAATGTCTTTAAGAAATGATGCTAAATATTGTGATATTAACAAACCCGGAAAGGTGACAAATGCATCACCTGCATGCACAATCAGCTGTAACTGCAATGACTCTGTGTACTCGTGCAAAATTTCAATGCTGAGAAGGACCAACTGAGTGGAGATTTCTAAGCTCCATCTCTTCACTTTCTTATTAAACAATGACAGTGTGATGAAATTTAATCAAGGCTTCTTTCCTTTTATTAACATGGTTGTATTTTTTCCCTATCTCAATTGGATTTGTGAGGATAGACAAACAGTATAAAAAAAACAACATGAAAAGATGGTACTGGTCACAATTGCAGCTTGTATTGACATACACTGTGTATTTAAAAAAATCTACATGTATATGTGATGACACAACTAAGACCAAATGCATTTAATGATACCTGCATCAAGCAGTATTCACATACACAAAACCAGTCAGCATATTTTCAAACAGTAAACAAGGCTGTGAGATGTGACGCCGTGCCGGTAAGGCTTCGGGCATCATGATTGCACATAACACATGCCTACACACACAAACGGAGCCATAAACATGAGCAATATATTCCCATTTCCACCACAGGCAAGAGAACTGTAGCTGTGTGAAGGGCCTGAGACCATCACTGGTAATAATTTGCCTTACACGTCACACTGTCGGGGGAAATGAATCATGGCGGATGGGGTCAATATGGTGAGTGTGCGGCAAAGAAGAGGGCCCAAGTGAGCCATATCGGCTGTAAATGCTGTAGCTGGCTGAAGAGCTTAAATTTGAGGTATGAGTGCTGAATGGTGAACTCAACTTTGTAATAAACAAAGATACAAATCGGAAGCTTCCTGGATACAAAATTGGTCAAAGATCTATAGTGGGACAGCTTTCACTCGATGTGAGTTCCAAGACGAGGAGTGTTCCTGCCTTGTAGAGTATAACCTTATGCACTATATCTATTATGAGCTACTATGTATGATTCTCAAATCACAAGCCTAATAATAGAATTATCACAGTGGAGGAAACAATACAATGTGAAGAAACAAATGAATATTAGTACAAAGTATTTTTCCCGAGACACTCAACTGTATATTAATGCAAATTGTGCAGGGTTGCTATTCAAGCAATGTGGCACCTTCCTGCTGGGACCTGTGCATGTTTCTATTCTTAAATTACCCAACATAATATTTTATTTATCTTTATCAAGGCTCCAAATTGGGTGAGGTGGGGGAACGGGGCACGGCGCAGGAAATACAGTATAAAACCAAAGTTAAAGTTTTATCTCCAACATTGCTAGACAATATTGTTAGAGACAATTACCTCATTGTTATTCATCCTTTACACAACCACTAGAATCAGAAATGTAATTCAGTCCATGGAGGCGTGCGAGAGAGCAAGGTTTCCTGGTGGTATGCGCCGGAATTCATGAGAAATGTGGTACTACTTTAGGCAAAACACTAACTCTCTTGCCCATGTCAACAAAAAGCTTAATGTTAACAAATACGCAAAATGCCATAAACGGACTAAGAAAAATAATATATGGAGTGGTGTTGTAATGCTTTAAACAACAACTATCTTCACATGTAGACAGAAAATATATAACATTACTCACAGGCATATATTCTTTATCCTCCAGGAAAGAATGAAGAACAATAATGCAGCATACTGAGTCACTTACAGTTAAACCCTTGTTTGTTTTATGGCTGCATGACTATATTATTCCTTCGCCAAGTCACACACAAGAAGGAGCTGTACAGAATGAATCATCAGGCACAAACCTGAATCTTTGACATTAAATTTAATCATGTTATTATTGCATCTATGTTTTCATAAAAGACAATATTATTGAGTGTTGTTATCCTAATGAAAATACAGTACATGACAAAAAAAAAATATTTATTGGGGGGGCTAATAGATGAATGACATTTCCATTCATTTCAATGGGGAAAGATGAATATAAATGTGATTATTTTGAGTAACAAGTGTGATTATAAGGTAAATTCAAGTTGACTCAAGGCATCACTGTACAAATAAAGAAATATACGATACAAATGACACAAGTTAAAATTAGTAACTGTGTTTTTATTTCAACCTACTACACAAATCTGAAACACAGCAGCTTAAAGTTCCCTATTAACTGCAAAAAAAGTCAGATGCTTGCTGCGTTTGAATGAGAAATTATTGGTTCAAAGTTTCACACTGATACACATCCAGTAAAAATGAGAATTTACTGCACAAGAAAGTAAGGGAAAAATAAATAGGTCATTCCCACAAACTATTGTTGAATGCAGATTTCTGCTATCTTGTGGTCTCTCAGTGTCCAATCAGTTGGCTTCCGATTTCACTATGGCCACTGACGACTGATGAATTCCAAAAGGTGAAATCAGTGAGCAGTGAAAAGCCTATCTGTCTGGCTGGCTCACCTTCATTTCCGCACCAGAGCAGCTGCTCACCAAATATCACCAGCCATTTTAAAGCGATGCCCCCAATACAACACACTGCATAGTGACGGGGTCAGTGAGCTACTGGATGATTGATGGCTGAGAGAGAGGTTGAGCAAGACTGATGGAAAAAGACTCTCTGTGAAACTAAACGGCAGACGTTTCAGGTAGCTGAGACTTGACATTCGCCACTTATTAATGTCAGTGTAATTTATCCAGCTCCAAAATTTCCAGCTCAGAGAAAATGTGAATTTATGTTATATTTGAGAACCAGTTATATGGAAACAATTTATGGATTGGCAAAAACAAAATTTCTGCTTCCACTACTCCTTCACCGCAACCCTCAAAAAAATGTTACATCATACTCTATTGTTAAATAGCAAATCACAATGAAACAAAAAAAAAAACCGCGATAACTACTGGCATTGTATGTCTGGATTGAGTGAAAACATATTTGTGCGTCATTATAGTTTGAAGTTTCACATCAACATCATTGATTCACTGCTCATCTTCTCAACAAATCACGTACTTTTCTTGCCGGGAATAAAATAGCACAGTCCTCTCATGCAAATGAGTACGAGTGGGTGTGATGCATTAGGCCTGATGTAGTATCTGTGAGAAAATCGCAAGCAATATAAGCCACCACCACTCATGTTGATCTACTCCCCTCCAACACGCCCATTACAGCTTATGAATGGCACAGGAGCCGAGGCATTACGGCAGGCTGCAGTGAATAGCCTGCAGGTTGTGGCTTCTTTATAGTGAGCCAATATATGTGTATGGTGTATGTTTGTGCGAGAGAGGAACTGAGCATTTGCCAAAGTAGGAACTGTTGCATTTTGCAAAGATATTAGCAATCGTGATGGCAGGCACAAGAATACAGTGATGCAAAGGGGGATCTCAGGGGAGTAGCGTGGAATGCAAGCAAATAAGCATGTATGCGAGGATAAACAACACTTTGGCTACTGATGGGATGTCAGCTCACAGATGAAAGGTTGATTCTACAGATTAGCAAGGGATCATCTCAGAGCTTGACACTGTGAGATGCATTCAGTATTTCTTTGGAGGATAAAATGAGCATAGAGCATATGTGGGTGTTTTATACTAGAAGATACTGTAGCTATGAAAAGAACTTGTACTGTAGCTCGACAGAATCACCACAAGCTCAGTTTTACAAAAGCTGCACTGTGTTTTTTTTTAAATATTTTTTCTGGCTCTGGACATGGGGCATGATCCTAAGTAGCGATGACCTTGTCTGTCAAATTCATGATTCATTTGTCCCCCATTTTCTGAACGAAATGGCGATACTTAAAACTCCTCCGAACTGAAGCAGGGCTATACACCCAAATGGTAAGAAGTAACGAACAAGCTTTCCATCTGACAACCTTGGCTTCAAATTCTTTGTGAGTTGCTCTAAACATGACCCACAAATAGCAGAAAGACATAAGATCCTTTAGGCCATAGAGATAGTGAGCAGAAATGGTCACAATGAGAAGTCTTGACAGAGCCCAAAGAGCTGAGATACTTCTCCTCCTCTATACAGGGACCAATAGTAGTGAGATCTTAATCCCATCCCCCTGAAGCACGCTTTCACAGACTACTGGGAAGGACTTAGTTGGTGGCTCTTTCAAAAAGCATATGTGGCTTTGTTGAGAAAATTCACATTTACCAGAGAGAGAGTGGAGTGTGAAAATCACATTGTGCCTCCTGGATCTAAGGATCGACTAACGCTCATCTGCAACATTTGTGAATAGACTTTTTCCTCTAGGGAGCCTGAGAACTTTGATGCCTTATGAAGAGAAAACACAGAGTCTCAAAATGTAGTACCATCAGAATAAGATTTTACTGTGAGTCTACAGTGCTCAAGAGAAGATTTATCTGATGTACCTGGAGCATTATTGACATACATCAACAAGAGCCATTTCTGACACAAATTGTCCTAAACGAAACGTGAGCAAAAAAATATTGTCTCACTTATTATTATTTTCAGACATGCCTGCACTCTGCTTGATATTTTGATCACTTGTCTGTGAGTAATTTCTTTATAGTCACAGATGACGAGTGTCCTTGAACAAGGCACCTAAATCAGCCTACTGCTCCAGTGAATCACCAAAAGTGCTCTCATGCTCGTTCATTAAAATGGGTTGGATGGAGAGGTTACATTTCTGGTATGGCTTTACATGACACATGGCCTTGAAAATGACTTGTGATACACACATAACAGAACAGGCTAAGGACTTGTCATATTGCTGGTCTATCCTCCCCCTTTATTTATTGGGGGAGTGCGTATCTAAGCATTATGTTTCTTATCAGTTGCATAATTTCATGAAGCTATCAAAGTGATGTGTCCTGAAATCTTGAGCGTGGCTTTCCGGCATGTTCCACTGTCTCTGTGTATCTGGTACACAATCCACACAATGAGTCAAACAAATATAGTTATAAACACTTCAAATCAAATTAATATGGTCAAACTGTTTTTGATTCGATTTTTGTACACGTCAAAAAAATAACAAAATAATATGGCTTTCATTCAAGTGTTTTGCCGTAAAGCAAGGGTGTCAAACTCATTTTTTTCGCGGGCCGCATTGCTGCAAACATAGCTTCTTTCAGAGGGCCATAATGACTGTCAACCCAAATAAATGTATGAGCACCTCATATTATATATAGTAAAAGCTACAAAACAAGGTGACAAATAACTTGTTTTCAAATCAGACCAGTAAAAACTGGTCAAATATTTAAAAAAAAAAGGAATACACCCTGTGCATTGAACATCATGTTCATGTGTGATAATGGGGTATTATGAGAAGAAAAAGTAAAAGACAACTTAGTGCTGCAACAAAGTTAAACACCCACTCATTGCACTTGATAGCAAGCCAACCCTTTACTATCTGGAGGTCAACACTAAGACTACGCTGACTGCTGGAGGCCTAGGTCATACTGCAGAAACCCCAGCACACAATTCAAGTGGGTAAACTAATAACCACTGCAAGAACATTGACTATAGAAAATATCATATGAGCCTAGAGTTTCATTGCCAGATTGAACAACAAACACAAAAAACACAATTTGGGGGGGAATACAGCATTTGGTGGTATGAAACAAAATAAGGTTGTTGTGAATGTAGTTGAAAACGTTGGTTTGATGTTGTAAATAAGACGTGTGCTTTCACTTGTAAGGCGCTTTTATGCCTTTCATACTCAAAGACTGTTTTCTCATTCACCGTCTGATGACGCAACATCTGGAGCAACTGGGAATTCAGTATCTGGCTCAAAGACACTTTGTCACAATGCCCCATGATGGGTTTGGAAATGACCACTCTACCCTCTACCCCTGAGCCATGGCACCCCATAAACGAGGGGTCACCTCAAGGGTGGCAATCCAGTCTGCTTTAGGTCCAGCCCTACTACAACACACCAAAATGTAGTCATGCCATATGCAACTTGGTGAATTCACTTCTAAATATTTTTTTAGATCAGAGGAATAGGAAGATCAATTATATAAGAACCAAGCAGGCATTGCTGCTACAAGTGAAGCTCGCTAGTGTTATCTCTTTGTGCTGTGCAATCATGGGACACTTCACTGGTCCCTGTACAGTTGGAAACATCGTACATTATTTTTATGCACGTTTTAAGATCAATTTGATTATTCATCTCACCAGTTATTGATGAGAATCGACATCTTGCATTATAACCCAAATGACTCTACAAAGTAAAGGAAGTTGCGGCTATGCATTATTTATTATGAAGGTCTGGTACACATAAACAAGCTCAAGCGCAGCTGAGTTCGGTGCATTGGAAGTGGGCGACGGTGTATGGGAGAACCATGCAAAATCAAGGTAAATTGACATTTCAACAAGTTTTGTGAATAATAAGCTTAGTTAATTGAGCATCCAAACGGCGGGGTCAAATCCCACATTGGGCAGTTGGTTCTGGAATATGGTTAAGTAGTTAGTATGGAACGTGTTTTTGAGGGCAATAAAAGGTGTTGACAGAGAGAAATGCCACTACAGACCATCCACCTGAAACAATCCAACGATATCAGATGGACACAAGTGTCCTTGAGCTATTTGAAAGCAGTTGTTTGTAACTTTACATAGAAGCCAACGTTACACTATATGGAAGAAAAAAAAAAATGTATCTTACTAGACATCAGTTTTTTTCTTTTTCCCTGAAATATTTCTAACTGTTTAATGTTCACCAACAAAGGAATCTCAGAGGCATTAGCAGAGGAATCAGCAGAGGCAGGAATTTCATTAGGATCTAAAGCCTCCAGTCAGTGTCAGAGCCTTCCGAGAGCATGAATCCTCCTCCAGATGAAGCTCAGCATTCCTGCTGACTGAAGTATCTTATAGACGGAAGTGGTCTGTTGGAAGTGAGGGTGAAAGTCCTAAGACTTCACATAAAAGCCACTCAATGAAAGCAAAACCTAACATCTCCTTTGTCTCGTTCAAGGCTGAAAGGCCCTTATTACAATGGATTTGCTTCAATTGATTTGTCTTTAGTGGCCTCAGGGAACAGAGGGCCCACAGATTTTCTAGTTTACGGCAAACATGTGAAAGGTCTCAGCGCATGGTTGCATAAAGGCTTCAGTTTGTCACTTGAGCAAATATTTGGCTGTCATTCTTTGTATGACAAGTAGCTCATGTGCACCCAAGTAAACAGGATGAGCTTCACTTCACCTTTTCACATCTGACAGGCTTGGTTATCCCAAAGATAACAAAAAAAATCACAGTCAAATAGGTCAAAAGAGCACAAATAAAGGGGGGGGGAAAGTAGAAATGTATATGTATTACTTTTTCATGAATTGAAATCTTTAATTTCAATGAGCTAATTGAAATTTCAGAAACTTCTCACACCTTTGCTAAAAGAAATGTCAGTAGTGTGCGATACGTATATTTTTTACTCCTATCAAGCTCTAAATGATGTCACTTTTTTTGTGTATTGCTTTAACAGAATAAAACAGGAACAGATACACACAACTCTGACCAGTTTAATACACACACACACACACACACACACACACACACACACACACACACACACACACACACACACACACACACACACACACACAAATCCAAAAAACAGCGCATCAAGATATCTAATATTTCTCTGTGGGTTATGATCTATCAAAGTAAATTTCCCCATGAGGCCAAAAACAATGACATCAAACTTTAATTCATTAGCATTTGCAAAATAACAAATACTTCTGCATCATGAGCAGGCTTTACATGCAGGCTTTGTTGATATTGCAATTGAAGGCCTCTAGTCTATTGCTTGCAATCTGGTGTATACCGCCATGCTTAATTAGAACAGACAATTTACGGTCATGTGGTATACACAGATCTACAGACATCACATGATTTATCAGAGTGGAACTGAGTCGTCTAGTTAGCACAGCAATTGTCTTTTAGACTTGAATAGCTTGATAAAAGTATTTACAAGCTCTGCCACCACACACCTGCTCCGTTTGGAAGCCGCCATATTTTTAAGTGTGCAATCGATCAGCCTGGCTATTATAGATGAAGCGTCTATATGACTTCTGAACTGGCAAACTGTATACCATCTCTATGAATCCAAATTAAATTCCATTTGGATTTGTTCCAGTTGACATTTTTATTTAGTTTGAGTATTTGGTTTCTGGTTTTTTTTTTCATTCTAATTGAGAACAAGACTAAATAAATGTGTTGCAAAACCATTGACTAGTTATGTATTAACCTTGTGCCAAGTGTTCTGTCAAACAGCTAAATTGTATTATTGCTTGATACTTACAAAATGAAAGCAAGCCACACTGCATGAAGTGAAAGGCATGGCTCATCAATACACTGCATGGTAGCACTTTGGGTTCGAGCTTGCACTGATTGCAAAGCATTTAACACAACGACGCTTAAGACAACAACGTTATCAGTGTGCATCCATCTTGGTTATTATATCTTTTTTTTTTCCCCTCGAATTGTCAGGGTGCCAGCCAGATGAAATTTAACATCTGAGGTATTCATGTATATCAAAACCAACTGCACTTCTCCATGTACGTGGATGTTAGATTTTTTTTTTTTTTTTGGGCAGTCATATTTCAGACTCTTTGTGCTGCCATGTCACCTAGTGTAATCTACCTAGGGCCTTCAATATTATTTTTGAACTACTATGTTAGCAATGGGATTATTTGTTTTATTAATCAGAATTCAAATTTGCCTCAGAGTCCTCTGATCAGTTAGTCGAGGCAAGCCAAGTTTCACGAGGAAAACCCATCTGTAGTATTCTGCACATTAATAATACATGTAATATTCAGAATCTCAGGTGAGTATGACGTACACACGGGAGACAGGTACTGGGCATTAAACATTAATGAGCTTTCCACACACAAAAAAGTTCGGATTGATTTTTGGGGGATTTATTATATTAAATTTATCTCACACAAATTTGGCATCAAAAAAATTGATTTTGAGCTGCTGCGGATGATGTACATGACAGTGTCGTGGGCGATCATATTGTGTTTGTCTATAGTGTAATTGATGGTCTCTATAATGGCAATTTTATAGTGGGGGTATTACAAGAGAGTTTAAGTCAGGTAAATCCCTACTGAGGTGAAGGAGACGCACGATGAGACAATTTTTTCCAAATATGTGACAATGCTTGTATCCACTGCAGCTTGTTTTTAGTTGCATAATGGGTACATTTTTCATCATTGTTCCTGTCTCAAGGCAAGAGGTAAGGCCACCATTTTTCAATCATGAGGGACATTTCGTCCTACGGTTTTACGAAAATCGTAGTACAGATTTAACTGGTCTTAGTTATCACTGCCCCCACTGTGTAAAAGTATCCAAAGAAATTAAATATGAGCTGTATGACGAATTCTGCAAATAATAGTATAATAACAATAATGCATTAGGCTTATGTGGCAATCGCTGTAGAAATTGGGATCATTTCCTAGTGAGGTAAGTGGTTCAGAAAATGGATGGATGAATATATTTCTTAATCCATATCGTCTACGCAGCTTTTCTATCGTATCAGATTCCAATGTGTAGGTGTACCTAAGGAGATGATTGGTGAGTGTATTGTAGCCACAGTTTGACATGATCCACCAACAGAGGATCAGGTCACAGGAGAGGCTGAGAGCATGATGAAAAAAAAAAACTGGCAAGTGACGATTCAATTGATTTATTGCTCTCTGAGTCCATCGATTGCTTTGAGTTACCGATTTCCTGCCGCAGGATACTCTGAACGCAGCGGTATGCTGCCGAGATCTATGGGGTGACTCAATCTTTCCAACAGTGGGCTGCACAAAGATGTCATTTACAGTTATCAAGCAGTAAACGTGGCAGAAAGCGGAAATGATAGGGATGACGATTTGACATTTAAGATGATAGTGTTTTGCTTTTTTTTTTTTTTTCAATACAGATTGCAAGCACCTTCATTGAGCCCACTAAACCTGAGGATCAACTTCTTTACTATGGCATAACGTCTGCTTGTTTATTGCACTGAAAGGTATTAGGATACCACTTTGTTGTATGCACTTCTATTCGAGCTCCCTGTCACCCAACCCATTACTGGGGTTTGAAGATTGTTCTTGTCATGGCTGAGGGGTTCACGTGGCTATGGTGAATATTTGTCCGACAACAGCTTTGATGAAAAATGAGGTAGGTGGTGGCAATTTATCAATCCCTGCGTGGCGCATGGCGACGCTCTGGCAGAAGGAGGTGAGACAAAATGCAAAATCCGGAGTTTTTGTGCATGAAGAAAATGAATGCCATTTCTCCGCTGCTGTATCAGAACAAAAGAAGCAGAGAGAGAGAGGACAAGAGTGAGAAAGAAAAAGGCAAGATGGAAAAGGACTTCAACGCAGAACATCACTATCACCACCCTCATCTTCCTTTAATTGCAGAGAAATTCTTGCTCTTCAGGCCCCTGTCTGCAATTTGTATCTCAATTGCCATGTAATAGGTTGGCACGATATATAAAAAAGAAAAATTAATACAATTAAATGTATAATAAAGTACAAATTGTTTTTCTACTGTGACTCAACTTGATGCCTTCAGCTTTGAAAGTGTACCCATAAGAGACTGCCGGGAAATACAATAGAGGATCAATAATCAGAAAGCACGCAAAAAAAGACATCAAATTGTCTATTAATGATTATTTAATTAAGAAAAAATCATTCTTGGCTTAACATTATCCTTTGGTGATTCAACATGACTCCATCTGCTCGACAAAGACCACGATGTGCCACTGAACATTTCACGGCCAAATAAGGGAAGAGTTGCACAAAACAAGAAAGAGCTGATCAATGTACATAAAGCATAAAAATATTCTGATAAAGAGGTACCAGCAAACTAAGGAAACATGAGCTAACACATGGTAAACCAAAAATGATTAAATAAGAAAAAAGACTCTTAAGTTAAATTATGAACTGTACCCCAATCATACGATGCATGTACAGACAGATAAAGAAAACTAATCTAAAAGATGCATACAAAAACACATATGCTGTTATGTATTTTTTACATGTATTACACTCACCACTAGCAACTGAGAAATAGCTTAGCAGCAAACAACTAAAGTTGCAAAACAAAAAAATGAAGTGTACACATTGAAAGAACTCTAATTCTCAGATGAGTGCAGCGAATGTGAGGTGGGACATGCATTTTATAAAATTGATTTGTTTTTGAAGTCATCATAATCCAACATCATCCATCATATTCTGAAAAATTGTGGGACAACATGTTACCAACAAAATTGCGTTCCTAAATTGCAGTAAATGTCTCAAGAGGAACAAGGGGATTTTAGGCTGGATTGACACTGTGTCATTCATATGATTGACAATTTCTAATTTTTGCTCTCAACTTGGATATGAAGGACGGGAGAGAAAATAAACCAAAATACAAGGAAACATATGTATTCCCTCAGATCAGAGTCAAACCTCTTCCAAATGTGAATCAAATTCCGATATGCAGTGCCAATGCAATGTAAAGAAACAACAACAACCAAAAGTCTTAGCTCCAGTGAAAATCTCTGAGCATTAAATAAGATTAATAAACAGTGGCGCACTGTGCACTTGCTATAAACTAAGTAGCCAAAGATGCTAATTTAACAAATTATTTCTGAGTGTGGTGGTATGGAACTGACCAGTGCACATCGTGCGGTTGTGCAGATAGAAATAAAAAAGTTGAACAATCATCACGTCTTCTGTCACTAATTTCAACACGACACATAGTCGAATGAAGCTCCACCAGCACCCTTAAAATGCTAAATTAAAAACAACCCAATTTGGGTAAAAAATTGGACCGACCCAAGAGGTTGGGTCAATTTTATCCCACTTCTAAGATGGCCTTGGCGTCACGTCTTCCCGAATGATGTATGATTGGTTGGGAATAAGGAAGTGAGAGATAATTGTAGTATTGTAGTACAATGCAGACAAAGAACATGGGCATCCTTTTGTTAAAATTATTTAGTTTAGATAGTTTGCTAAAAAAAAAATAGGTGGCCGTAGTTTTTGAGACCCATGATTTCAACCATGCAACCTTTTTCAACCCTAATAATGAGTCGATAATCATGTGAAACGTGAACCAGAATTGAAATTGTTAAAAATACAAATAATGTGTAAATAAAAGCAAAATTCCCAGTACAAACTACTTCATGGGGTGCACTACACCCTCAGTGACTACATACTTGCTTCCTCTATTGAGGTGTTCAATTTTCTGAATTTGCCAAGATAATATATATTTATATTTTTTCTGATATTGATGTACTTTCTTTAGCGACACAAAGTCCATTTGTCAGTGGTGGGAAATTCATTCAATCGATCCCACTTCACCAACTGATGCAGCAAGTAACATTATGAGAGGATAATACTGACAGTGAACAGCACCTCTGGCATGTGCCCTTGTAGCACCATAACTTTTTAATGAAAGCAGCGACTCCCAACAGAGCCGATCGGTCCAACCTTGAGCTGATTGCCTTAACAACATCTTCCTTGACATTTTGGAAATGCTTTTGGAAAGGGCACTGAAATTTGTATAACAGCATGGAGTTGATTGGAACAATTTCCACATTTGGAGAAACACAAATCCATGGTACTTGAGCTGATAAAAATGCAATTTTTAAACTCATCTAACTCAACTTGATATGCTTAAAAACAGCTGTCACAATGTGCGCTACATGAAATTGGACACAATAGAAAAATAATAGAACTAATCACGATGATGAATAGAAATAAAAACAAAGTAAGAAATAAACGGAAGAAAAGGTTTGAATTCCCTCGTGACCATGAAGGCGCTGGGATTTTGGAATTATAATATCACAATCACAGCTTTTATATGCGGTCAGTAACACTTTCATATATTGGTAGTATTCGTGTTTTCAATGTCCATGTAAACGTGCAGAATCCAGAATATACCATTAAATGTGTTTTTAAAATTCTAAATAAAACCCAAATCTCGGCTTGTCAACGCGATCGAGTTTTCTCCTAACAATGGATGCTCTTGCTCTATTTGCAAAGAATTTTGGACTTGCTGCATGGTAACGGATGTTTCTATCACTTTTAATTTGACAATACACAAGACGATATTTCTGTAGCGAAGCCATGCCAAAGCAATGACCTTGTTTCATAGCTGAGCTGTGTGATTTTTGAACAAGAAAAATATGAATCACAAATGTTTTGACTGATGTTAAAATAATGATCGATAAACAAACATGATTATTGATTCCAAACCTTTATTCAACATCAAAAACTTTAAATATAATATATATAATATATTAAGTTTAAACATAACTTAAAAGAACAACCATAAAATAAACAACAAGTACAAAAATAACGTTTTATAATGATTGCAATAAAATATCTAAAAAAATAATTCCTTCTGTGCATGCTTTGGCTTCTCAGCGGCAGTGTGCCGCATGTGTAGGGATAAACTAACCCAAGGATAAAGAGCAGAAGAAAAAAGTGGATATATAGAGAGAGTAAAACTGCGTTAAGGCCGAGAGGAACGTGCAATAGTCTTGCTCACTCAGCACAAAGCCTCTTTGGATTGTTGGATTGAGTGATCAAAGAAAAGAGCGCACTCAGAAGATTCACCACGTCAGGGAGATCCTGAGAAGATGACCGCAGATGTCCCATTGAGTTTGCCAGAGGGCTGCACTGAGGTACACCGGCCGACACTGCGCACATTTGATATTTCTTAAGCTACAGCACTGTATAGTACGTGTTAGGGTGTCAGTTGAAGGTCGAGTAGTTCAAGCTTTTCAATATTTCGACGTTCTGTTTGTTCTTATCATTCAATCTCAATTTCTGAAGGTGATTCTTTGCAAAGCATCAATCTTCCATCATTCTGCCTTCCACAAAGACCTAAGGTGGACACAATCCCTTTTGTGGAAGGTAATAAATACTAGCTGAAGGATCACTGCCTGGGTGAGCATTGGGCACTTACACATTCACAGAAAGCCATCATGATTTGAAACTGCATGAACAAGTCTCGGCTGACATTTTCTGTGTAATCGATTCTTTCCAAATTGTGCAGACACACAATAGCCAAGATGTTTGGTCATCTGTCATGAAAAAAAGCTCAGTTTGGCAGCAAGCTACAGACAGTTGGAGAAAAGGATTCTTTTGCTGCTGCAGTGAATAATAGCATACTTTGGTGACCACACGCTTCCGTGTTGGTATACAATAAGTTTACAAACATGATTCCCTCAGTGGGATCATGACCTTGGAAATGGAAGTAAGTCTGTGTTGGTGATATACGACTTTAATTTGACTGGTTTCAAAACTACTCTGACCGCACTCTAATAAGAAATGTAAACACTTCTGGCAAATGTAGAAGCAAAAGCTGAGTTTTTCAGAGTGTTTATTCTCCTCTAGGTTACAAGGGTTAAAATGAAATGGCAACTTTGATGAGAATGATTATGTTTGCCAACAACGCTGACAGGATACATTTATTTTCAGTTTGCTCAATGAGTCATATGCTGTGGCTTTATGAAATATAGAAACAAATTAGTCCTCCCTAATTGGATGTCAAAACATGAGTGTGCACGTCAGACTTAAAAAAAACAACAACAACAAAAACGTGTGGGATGTATATATGTACGATGTAAATATGTGATGTCACCCACCTCATTCTGTGCTTCCTGTCTCGGAAATAGGGAAGTGAGCACGGAGGTACTCTCTGGAGCGATAGTCAGCCTGGGAAAGAAAAAAGACGAGGTAGTGAGAATGTTACAAGGGAAAGACATGGAACGAAAGAGATCACTCGTACAATCAGGTGCAATCAAACGTGTGCAGGAAAACCCTGACACGGTGAACACACACACACTGGACCATTGAAATGGAAATGAAGTGACCTTGATGTCACAAAACAAACAAAGCAGGCTGGTCTTTCCTGCCAAACCTGACAAACATAAATCAGTGTGCACAGACGTGTCTTCGATCCAACGCTGCTATCTAAACATTGTTCGGTCCTACTTGAGAACCGAGCCAAACTGTGGCCTGCTTGGGATTGACGAAACGATAAAAAAAAAAAAAAGCATTGTTTCAAGGCTGTCGAGTTCGCCCATACCAAAACTCATCCAAATGTGCCTTCGTGGACGTTGCTTTATGCACTGCGGCACAGTTACGCTGGAAATGGAAAACTCAAATTGAAAAAGACCTTCAGCAAAGTCTTTCCACAAAGATTTACTAAGTAAGTAGTGGACTTTCAGATTTATGAGTGTTATTCCTCTTGAGAGGTAGCTACTGTATTGCACTCCACTTCAAGGCACTTGCTTTTACAAGGTACTTGCATTTATTTGCAACAGTCCGAGACAGACAGACAGACAGACAGAAATTTCAGATCCCCCCCTTTTTACATGCGTGCTTTTTGTTAAACTGCAAAATAGTCAATAAAGTTCAGTTGTATTTTAACTACAAAGTCAATGATTCCATGGCAGTTTCATGTTTTAAAACTGCCAAAAATAAACATGATGTTATTGTGGAGTGTCTGATAATGACATCAAATATGGGTTTAATTTCATAATAAAAAACAGTATCAAATTGCATCAGTCTACATCCAAAATCTAGGCAGTCCATTGCAGACTCATCATCTTCTGCTCTTTTTAAGCCAGCAGCATTTGGATCTAGCATGTAGAGCCCACATGATCAAAACAACCATGCGTGTGAAGGAGCTAACAAAGTAAGGAGTAGAAGAGTGATGTAAGCAGTAGAAGATGTCAGCTGTGTGAATATTTTTTGATTGAAATCAAGGGTTGGTTGCATTGTTATCTGTTTGAAACAATCGAGTCTCTTCTAACCCTTTCATACTAAAAAAAGAAAAGCTGCCAATATTGTATCAGCTTATTATTGGGTCTTGGGTAATATACTTGTCTGCAATAACGGTATCAAATCAGGATGGAAGTTTGGTCGGGACAATCCTAGTTTGACAATGGCGTAATACCTCACAACTTCCCTGAACAAAATATGGACCAATCCAAACAATTGGCCTCTGAAATTTCATACTGACATTTCAAACACTGTCTTAACCTTGAATTATAACTTTTTTTGCAAGTAGACAAAGAGTCAAAGAGTTGAAAAATGGTGCTGAATCGCAAGACCCAGAATTTTAGCTTTGCTACAAGAACAAGACGGAAGAACAAGCTCACCAGAGAAAAGACAATGAACAGAGATGTAATCCAGTGCTCAGACCGTGCCTCTTCTGTGGAGCAGCTCAACACTTTCTACACCAGGTTCAACGGAAGTGACACTAGGGTGGACCGCAATTGAATGGTAATTAAATGGAAAAAAAAAGAAAGAAAAAAGAGATGTGCTGTGTGGGCTGACAGACCACATACTCTCTCTGAGCCGTTTCGGCTGGAGGGACAGGTCGATGTGTTCAGGTACCCGGTTAACGAGATCGACCGTCTCCTGTCTTTCACAAAGAATAAGGACGGCCTTTTGGGAAAGGCCCACAAGTTGCCTGTTTGTTTTGTGGCTGTTGAGGAATTTGAACATTTTAACTGTCTTGTACTGATCACACATTGTTTGTTTTTACATTCAGCATCAAATCCTGGTGCAACATAACAGAAAGCAAGAATAACATCGCCGTCAAACAAGCAGTAAAAATCACCGACTCTTTTTTTCGGACTTGCTCTTTTGCACAGTGAATAGGAAAGCAATCTGTTTCACACAAGCAGTTGTCACACACCCCTTCATCACACTTTTCAGTTCCTCGCCTCAGGCAACCATTACGATGTACACCTGGCCCAAAAGAAAAGTTTACAACTGTAAACAAACTATGCTTTTATTTCTTCTGCAGTTTTCTTCTTAAAAGTAAAAACATGAAGTAATCACAAGTGGCTTTGTTTTTTTCAGAATTTGCTGTATAAATTTGTGTTCTCCAAGTCTGACACCAAATGAAATTTCCTGACACTATCTGAAAGAAAAGAACGTTTTTGGAATGGAATGGGTGGAATTGTTAATTAATGTAAGATGTATTCAAAGAGAGAAAAGAAAAGAATTCTGATCATTTTGGGCAAGCCAGTAAGCACATAGCAAAACTCTTATTTTGTTTGACTGAGGCAATTTGTCTCGTGTGTGACATTCAAATGCTTAACACTATATTTAAAATTCAAGTCAGCACACCCCCAAAAATACTTTGCACCAATTGTCACTGTCAGTGAAATGTCCAAGATGCAAGGAATTCTTCAAATGATACATGACTCCGTTTTGAGACTGGTTCCAAGTAAGTCCTTAAATCATATGGAAGCAACAAAATTTCATTGCTGAACAGACAACATGTTCTGATCATTTTAGTGTCAGGCATTTCAAAAATATTCACAACAGTAATAGATCACTTCTCCAAGTCACCTCTAATTTACCTGTATATCCTTCTTGTCAGCGTTTGCACCTGCCTGATAAACATAGCATTTAATAATGCCAAATCACATGATAAATTCATCTATTTGCATATACTCCTTGCAGAAAACAGGAATTTTGCCACAACGGTAGATGCAATTTCAGTTGTGCACTTAGTAATTTAGTTTTCACATCTATTCGCATGAACAATCAAGTTTAATGCCCATTTCTTTTACATGACCAAACATTCAGTAAATCGGACATTAAGTTGAAAGCATAGAAATGTCCTAAGGGTTTTGGTAAAACAAAAAATTGACAATTAGGTCAAGTGCAACCCCAGATTTATCGATTGATTAAGTGTGTCTGCATCTATTTTCCTATGTAGCGTATATTAAAATAGCTTTTTTTTTTTTATCAACCTATCATCGGTTCTAAGTGAGAATCAGCAAGATAGAACACAAACTAAAATCCAGCTATGTAATGAAGATCTTCATTTCCCATGTACTAAAACGTTTCATTTTCATTTAAAAAAGAAGGTACAAATTGTGTAATTTCTTAAGTAGTGCTGTTATTTTCACACACAAAAATTAGTGACTAATACCACTAGATTTGGTTTGATATAGAGAAAATTGTTGGAGAAGCAAATCATCCATCTGCATGTGCCTCGCAGTGTCATGAGGATATGGAGACAAGAGCTGCGCTACACAGTAGACTGATCACCACCACTCAATCACAAAACTCATACATAAAGACAGGCAAGCCTTCTCACTCACAGTTTAGGAAGGAAAGAAGGGATCCACAGAGAGCCCACACAAGCACAAAAAGTATAAAAACTCGGAACAATCCGACCTGCAGGCAAAGCTGTGAGACGGCAGCGCTCAAAATAAATCTGCAGCCTACTGATTCTTGTTGAGAAACACCAGCATATCTAGTGAATTCAGTTCAGTCACAATTAGCAGGTGAAGACAAGTTTAACAATATGCTTAGAATTAATGTCCAACTTGAAATAGTTCAGCACCAAGTCTCACCTCGCTCCATTAATTTTACAACTGTTTGATTACACGACTTCATGATTTCGATCCCATTTTCAATTCAAAATTCTCTCTCTGACGCATCAGCTATCATTTATTTGTCTCTATCCCAAATATTTTTGACCCCACTCACCGCCAAAAGTTGAAAGTATAACTCAAACCTGCATTTACTGCTTCAAGACAAAGTTATGTTGATATAAATGAATAGTGACAAGCGATAGCCAACTTACATTGTATTGAATGGCCACATCAAGAGAGCACAGTCATTGCACTGAGTGTACTTGAAAAAGAGGACAAAGAAAGGACGTGCTTATGCAAAGTGTAGAAAAGGCCACAAGCAAACAGATGTGCACTGGTGGCTCTTTGCGGTAGCTTTGGGCGCTGTCAGACAACACACACAGACGTGCAGAGGTGTCTGGACCAGTGGCCGCGGGCAAGTATTTATCATTTAGCCTGACAAAAGCCCTTAAAGCAGGCAGCTATGCTCGTCTGATCCTCTTTGGTTGTCCGCTCCATTCTGCCACCCTTTTCAGATTCTTCAACTAAGCCAAATGTTGGCTAAAGTCAAAGTGTTTTAATAATAATTATTCAAATTGTGCTCACTGCCACGACCGCCTTCCACCCAAAGAAGGCTTAGGAGTCCAGTGGCTGCAGCATGAGAATGTCAGACAGACATATATTAACATTTAGACAGCCTCAGGGCCCAGAGGAGATGTCCGATTTAAATCAATCACATCCTTTTGGCAATGTCAGAAAAGTTCCACAAGTCAACTGGTAGAGCTGGAAGCAACGGCGCTGTGATGTCAGTCTCACGTTATTATTTTTATAAACTTCTCTGTCATGACTCTGTAGATGTCTATTAATGTCTTTATTGCACATGTGCGGAAAAGGAATAAATGATTAGATAAGCTAGAATTAATTCTAAGCAAAAATAGTCAAGTGCGTCAGAAAATATAAAGAGCAACACAATTGATTGTGGTTCAACAAATTTTATTTGAAGAATATCTTTGAATCATGTCTATTGCTATAAATTAGTGACAGTTTTGTGATTTGGCCATAATTTATGAGTACATGTTGAAGTCTAGGTTAGACATGATGCATCTTTAAAAGTCTGGGCCAAGGGGAGGAAACAAGTGTTTCATGCGTGTCTTGAGCTGAAAACGTTTGGGAAATGTTTGTGATAAAATATGTTTGAGTTAAGGTTATTCATAAAAAAAATATATATTAAAAAAAATCAAACCTAAAATTGAAAATTATAAAAAAATGTATACATAAAGAATAAGATGCTTAAAGCTCTGCCTTGCATTACTAATTAAATTAATAGATTTGGAAAAACAAAAGTCAAAATGAAATAAAAACTAACTATGAAAGAAAATCCAAAACCATGATAAATATTAGTGCCCCAATCCATTGGCCTCAGATGATGTCAGATGATTATTGTGGAAAAGTACGTTATTGGCAATGTTGATCAAAACTTTGCATTGCTGATAACAATAACGGTTCCTTTTTTCTCCAGCACTCGCTCTAGATAAAGAGAAATATACGGCTAATCCACACAATCTGTATCAGAATCAGTAAACTGGTTCTAATACTGTAACTTTAAGTGTTTTGTTTAGTTTAGAAATGTTTAAAGTGTGGGGGATGGGTAAAAGTATGAATATTTTAGTTTGGCATACAATGTATGGTCTCCCTATACTGCAGATTTTCAACGACTGGAGATGGGTCTCTGGAACATAGACCCGGCGATAAAACTTTTACTGTACTAGCATCGAGGATAATTATTTATCACTGTGGTGTACACGTTAGTTTTATTTAACATCTATTTATGTTTTATGATATACATATGTGTAGATATTTTACCTGATAGCAAAAAACAATTCTTTCTAAAGATCAGTGTGTCAACTGGCTGACCTTGAAATCTAATCGTCTTCCTTGGCCCATTGCCCAGCTAAGCACAAAATTCTTTTCAAATCAGTTCATAACTTTTTGAAAAATTGTGTTCACTCTCAGACAAAACAAACATCAGCAAAAACAAAACTCTGTGGGTGACGCTTACAAATGAGAAAAGACTGTCCAATGAGATGACAAAGAGGCGCTGTGACGACGCTTCAAAGCAATCAAATTCTACTTTCCCAATTTAGAATAAACACAATAAAGACATGACGACAAGTAGTAGAGAGGATGGACAGATGGACGGACGGAGGGAAGGATGAATGAATGGATTAATAAATGCAGGGATTTTAGAAACTGGGAGAACACTGATGATGAACTTCTGAAAAACTCCAGCAAGTACTTTTGTTGTCATTATCAATGTAAGGCTATTTTTTTCTTCTTTGTTGTCACTAATAAGAGGAAGTTTAGTTTTCTGCAGTCAGATTTGTGCACATGGAGGACTGTGTGCAACTGAGCATATTTCAAACTTTTTCATAGCATAACCAAAAATACTCAAGCTATGCTGTTCTGAATTATTCAGAAAGTATCAGAGAGGAAAGGAAATGGATGGATGGTAGTGGCTGGATGGATGACTAAAAGTCAGTCATGTAAACAGAGGACGAATGAAGTCGGGGACAGAAGGGTGTGAGATTTGAAAAAAGGGAGGTGCTCAGCACATGCATGCACGCACGCACACACACACACACACACACACACACACACACACACACACACACACACACACACACACACACACACACACACACACACACACACACACACACACACAGAAACACACACTCACACCAGCCATTACCGATGAGACAGTGGCACACACTTTCAGCAAGTTGCTGAGCCGATTTTTGTATCCGCAGGTCAAAGTGGTCACGAAACAAAAACTTGGGGCAAAGCATTGGACAAACTATAACCTTCATACGAAATACATCCTGAACTTAAACATATTCACAACACGCACACACACACACGAGCAACGGTTCTTATACAAAAACAAACATGAATTCCTCAATCTTTTTCATTCCCTTCATTCAGACTTTGCATGGTCTATCTATCACTCACATTAAAATTCCATCTGTTTTTGCATTCTGGCACTGCAGCTGCTGATTTCCTGTCTCTGCCTGACACTCAGGCTGCATGGAAACCCAAGATGGAGGCACACTAATTGCTTCTTAGCTGGGAGGTTGTATGCATCCAATATCCAAAGCGCTTTCGGTATTGCATGGATGCATTTCTTCTAATGTGAGTGGATCGGCAGAAAGACAATGTTTAGCTATGGCCTATGGATAAGCAGCAGCAAGACAATGAAACACAATAACCCATTTTGCTGACGGTTTTTAAATGGTGTTTTTTTTTTTTTTATTAAAGAAAATAAAAACACAGCTACCTGGTACTGTGTGAGAAACGTGGTCTGTCAGCAAAGGATTTGGCCACTGTTAATTCATGACAAGGGAAGGTAGTTTTTTCCCTCTTTTCCAAAAGAAAATAATCACTTGAAAATCTATCTTATATTTACTTGGGTCCGTCCATCCATTCATTTTCTCTACCGCTTGTCCCCACGGGGGTCGCGGGCGCGCTGGAGCCTATCCCAGCAGTTATCAGGCGGTAGGCGGGGGACACCTGAACCGGTTGCCAGCCGATCGCAGGGCACACAGAGACAAACAACCATCGGCACTCGCACTCACACCTACGGCAATTTGGAGTGCTCAATCAGTGCACGTTTTTGGAATGTGGGAGGAAACCGGAGGGCCCGGAGAAGACCCACGCAGGCACGGGGAGAACATGCAAACTCCATTCAGGGAGTCAAACCTGCACCCTTTAAACTGTGAGGCGGACGTGCTAACCAGTGGCCCACCGAGCCGTCTATTTACTTGGGTTATCTTCGATATTTAGATTCGTCTAAACATTGAAATATGGAAACTATCACCGAAAATAGGACGGTCAGAAGAGGGTGAATACTTTTCCGGGGTACTGTAGTTAATCAAATGTGAGTACTCCTCAAGAGGAAAACGCATATACAACAATCTATTCTGGCAAAGGATTCACCTGAATGATGCCACGAGGCAGCAAATAGTATATAATTATATTTTTTATTGTCTATTATTGTACTTAGTGCAACACACTCAGACAGAGCGGAGAGGACCTGGGTATGTGATGTTACTGTGTGTCTCAGGGAGCTCCTAAGAGTCCCATTACCAGTGGATGTACGTCTGCGGGGAGGGATGAAAGGTTGGATTGATTTCAGCCTATAGGGATAATGACCAGCGGACCACCATCAGCCCAGCCCCGATGGGTATCTATCTATTGCATGATTTTTAGCTTCCTATCCAGAGCGGACCATTTGTCACTCAATTCGAGACTTGCCAATTGGAAAGAGAAAAGCTGCTTGTGAAGATGTATCAGTGACCAGTGGTGTGTGTGATTTAGTGATATGCCATAAACTCCCATTGTGGACTTTTTTTTTTTAGTTAGGGAAATGGTTTTTCTCCTTGGATCAAAAGGTATGAATTTAAAGTGACAATAAATGGCATAGAAGTAGAATTTGACCTTCATCAGGATTGTAAAGGATGTTTCTGAAAAACATGTATGAAACAAAAGGTTGAGGGTTATGGACAGTGCTAAATGTCAGTCCTATATGAAAAGTGATTTTTCGAAACCTTTATTGAATTGCAATGTTAACTGCAATTTCAAAACTACTGATTTAATTGGAGATTTTAACAAAGAGACAATTCTGTGGCTATACCTGCTTATGAGTGACTGGGTTTTATTAAGGAGGAGATATATTTATTTCGGTTTTAATGCAGAATATTTATATCAGCAAACACACAGGGGAATTAGATTTCTTGTTACTATTTTTCAACTTGTTCTAATGATGTCCGGTAATAGCAGCACAAATGCTCAACGTAGCCATTCGCCGGGTTAGGATCGGGAACTGCCCGAACTAATGGAGCCAGTTTTATTGATTTGCCAATTTTAGGACTATACATAATTTGTCCCGTGTGACTTGTTGGGGATGGATGAGCTCTAATGGAAATTATCGCACAGAATTTCACACAGCTTGTACTGAACTCAATTGAACAGTATTTAATGTAGACAGGATCCGGTCCATTCGATTTCATGAGACACTCACGCAAAATGATTCCACTCTTTTAAAACCACAAACTTATGCGATCACTTGGTTTGACATGGATCTTGTATATAGGAAATGACCTATTGAGGGGCCACAAATTATGTGCAAGCTCCTTTTAATATGTCTTTTGATAGTCTTTCACCGCATGCACCAACTCAAACGTTGAGAAGAAAAAAAACCAGAAAGCAAGAGATGATCCTCCACTGCCGCTCACGTTACTTTCTCTCAGGCTTTTTTGTGAGCTACATAAGATAGAGACAAGTTTTAGCTACTGAAGGTGTGGGAGAGATTCTGCTGCAGTGTGCACTGTGCACCCATCAACCTTCACTGCAGGATTTCACCATGATGTCATTTTTCCTTTCATCTTTTCTTTCTTTCGATCCCTCATTGGGCCCAATGTAGAAGGAGGGCATGTGTTTTTTTTTCAGTTGTGATATAAGCAGAGAGAAAGAAGAGTTTGTTTGTGCTTGTGCGTAGATGCAGTGTGATCAAATAGTTATGGTAAGAAAATAATTTTAGCAATGCAGCTACGTATAGTCAGACAGTTTGTACTACCCCCCCAAAAAATACAAAATAAATCCTTCCTCTGTACTTTTTTCACAATCTGACAGATTTTATGGAACACGTCTGATGTCAGATAGCAGTCACTGATGACATAAACCACACGAGCTTTCTGCACAAATTATGAAAATTAAAACGGAATTTCACCTTTCAAAAACCCGAAGTAGATGTTTTGCCACAATTTGGTCTTGCACGTGCCCACTAAAGTAATGTTTCTAAAATGTATGGAAAGTGTTGACAGTGATAAAGATGTTTGTGAAAGACACCAGAGGTGACAAGTGAAGCATGCCAGAGGAGAAACAAGATTTGGGAACAAGTGTTTGAAATAAGCAGCGTCATTACAGGACAGAAGGTTGACGTCCCTCTTTTTTGTCTGCTGTCCATGTTCACCCCGACTGTCGCTGCTACTAGCACTGCTAAAGACGCCTCCACTCCCCCTCCCACCAGCTAAACAACTCACGATAATACTTTGATGAAATAAGCACACATAAAGGGAGGGATGAGTTAGCTACTTCTGCTGATTTGAAAATGTCTGCACGTTGAAATGGCATTGCAGTGGAACATAAAAAGCATACCAAAGAGTGGGAACACAGCACAGCCTAGTGGAAGCAAGTATGGGGGGGGGGCAGCATAGAGAGATCAGTTAAGGTCATCCAAAACATGTTTTTTCCTCCTACCAAACACGTGGGTGAGTGTTTTAATAAGACCTGATGCTGTCAATGCAATATCTTATTTGAGTGTTCACACGAGGGCTGTAAACCTAACAGCATTTCTCAATACTCACGTACCTTGTTAAGAGTCATCAGCTGCTGTAATATTTCTCGTAATACACAGTGGAGATGAGTAATACTAGTAAGATGTAGACCATTCACAATCAAGCATAATAATCTTACCACAAGGTAGCAATTAATTTCCCTCTACTGTATCTCTCTAATTATCTCATCTAATGTATCATGTGCCATTAAACAATTGAATTTTGGTGATCACTAAACGCATTTTTGTTTTACTATAATGTCCTATATGCTTCTGTGATGTCACTACCTTGGTTGAATCTAAAACAATAGCTGCTCTTTCGGGGATCGCTGATGGTGTAGGGGCACACTCGCCTGTCTTGTGTGCCGGTACCGTGTGTTCGATTCCCGCATTGACGGTTTGCGTGTGCGTGTATGTGACAAAAACTAGGGGGAAGAAAAAAAAAACCCTGCTCTTTCACCATATTCTGATTTACCCGTGATGCAAACCTTAATGATGTCACATACATTTGTATCACATACATTACACATTCAATGTGTCCTGCGATTGGCTGGCAACCAGTTCAAGGTGTCCCCTGCCTACTGCCCGATGACTTCTGGCATATGCTCCAGCATGCCCGCGACCCCCGTAAGGACAAGCGGTACAGAAAATGGATGAATGGATGTTTTATTAATACCATGGATGTGGTTGTGAACTTAATAAATAGCTTTCAGTTGTAGGATGTTTTCATGTTGAGACTGTACCTCTTTCTATCGTAGGTATTAAGCTCTGAATTTGCGCATTGATTTCAGCAGATGACAAATGTGTGTTTACATTTGCGGGTCTTTTGGTACCTGTCTGATTGGTTCCGGGACTCTGAATCGGCTACAGGAGTGGGTGAGCTGAACGGCTGTGTCCAGACTGATCTTGTGGCCAACTGACACATAGACTGGCTTGGTGCTCTTATCTGAGCTACGCAGTGCCTGCATGAAGAGTTCAGTGGATGTGAATGATGAGTTAGAAAGAAAGTCCCACCTCCATTTCCTTATCCTGTATTATGACTTATCTTATTATTTATCTTTTGAAAGCAGCTACATTGTTAGATTAAAAAAAAATCTACTTCTGATTGTTAAGAAGAGACATTGCATTGTTCCCTTTTGTGATCATGTTTTGTTTGCCTGTCTCTCTAATTTGTGGTTTGATTGGCCCCTTATTAGCTTTCGTTTTGTTTCTATTTCTCGTACGGTAGTTTGTAGATTATTAGAAAATACACTTTTTGTCAACAATTGACATTGGATAAATTTCTGGGGCACAACTTGCAGATCTAGGATTTATTTTTATTTTTATGAAGAGCCCATGGGGGCCAAGAATATCTCAAACGGCCGGCAAAACCAAGAACACTTTTTTTTTTTTACAAACCTAAATAAATAATCAGAAAACACAAATAAACATTCAGCCGGTGTTCCTGTGCCCCCCAGCTCCGCAAGTGACATGAGGATCTCGCATGACAGACGTGCAATGGCACAATGGTTGCGAATTCCTGCTATAAATGGGTTGAGTGTCACACTTTTTAAGTTTCTGTTCACACGCACCTGCATGTAACTGTGATACAGCAAACAGCTCATTAAATGTGATATGGTGATGTTTACTTGACACTTGGATAACTGGAGCTAATAATAAGGTAATTAGTCATTTATAATAAGTTGATGTCATTTCAGCAGATTGCGAGTATATTTTAAAGAATTTCACCTAGCGAGCAGAAGTTAGCATGCCTAAATGCGAAAATAGTGTGTGCATACAGTCCATTGTGATTCCCAGTTTATTTAGTTGCACATGAACTTTCGGTCATCTGCAGAGGCGAAGTATTTGTCAGTAATTTGTTTTTATTTGCATATCTTTCCTTCTCACCTTTCCAAGAACTTTGCCAGAGGTAGCTCTGAGTGGAAAGCAGTCTCCACCTTTCTGCAGAGCTGATATCTATGTAAACAAAAAAAATATACTGGAGGTCAGAAACAAAGAAGAAGAAAAAACATGCAGTGGGAAGAAAGAACTAGTTTGTTTTCTTTGGTTTATTTTGAGGAATGAATGCTTTAATACTGTTTCTTGCATTTAAAAAAAAAAAGTGCTTAAATGGCCTTGTGGTTCTTTTTCATGTAGAGAATTTCTTCATTAATATTCCAATCTGTTTTAAGTAAAACATTTTCACAAAATTATATGATGCTATACTCACCAAGGATAAAGCCATTTATTTATTCACCATTTCATCTGGTGACGTTGGTTAAGTAAGACATATACACGAAAAATATATATAAATATAAATGACATACTCTCTGCATATTTGAAACCTTCGATTGGTATCAGAATTAGAAATTTGTTTTAGCCCCTGAGAGAGAAATTCATTTGGCAATAGAAGTACATAGAGAAAGCCCGAAAATAGGAATAGGAAAATAAGACAATCTAAAAAACCAAAACCCAATTTAAATAAATAAATAAATAAATAAATAAATAAATAAATAAAGTGATAGGATTATATTTATACGCTAATCCATGTTTAGTCTAGAGCTAATACTATGAATAGACAATTATCGGTTTGTGCAAAAAGTAGTACAGATTTTTCTGAATGTTGATATTTTATCTTGATTCATCGCCACAAAGAGTTTCCTTCGAAACAGAGCTATTGTTATAAAGGCATTCATTTCTTCTTAATTACTTTATTTAAGTTTTTTTTTTTCACACGCTAGTGAGAATAGTATGATATGTAAAGATGTTGGTGGTCCTGTGCATTATGTGTCTTCGAGGATGGATGCGCTGTCCACTATAACTCATCAAAGCAAAGAGACGACAGGAAGACAGAAAGGTTAAAAGGGGCCACGAATTTCTGCTGGACTCAGGTGAGTATTGTGTATTTTTGCTAGCATACTGTGAGGGAGGGCAGTAAGGTGAAGTAAGTAAAGAATCCACGTCACAACAACAGATGTCCGAAAGCGACCAAGTAAGTCATCAATAGCATAATGGTTTGAATTAGCACTCATCAGTGACAAACTGAGAGGTTAGTCCCCACTTTTCTAGGGTAGGGACGATTACACAGACAGACCAAAAAAAAAACATTTCCATCCATCTTAACTTGATCCTTATCCTTTTTTTAAACATTTTTCCGTCTCTCGTCCACAAGGTGGGCGTCAATCAGTGGTGGATAGGCAGACCATTTAATCATTGTAACGGTATGCCTGCTTCTGCAAATTATGTATTCTTATGAATATTATTATAATGTTATTACTATTAACAACATTTAATTTTAATCAGAGCAAGACACTACACTAGAAAAAGCAAAACAAAACACATCCAAGTAAATGCCTCCCACAGTCTGAATACATTTGCAGAGTGGCCTTTTGTTACCTCTAACTTCCTCAATAGGTTTGTTTAATCAATAGGTTACAACATCATTCCAACAAAAGATTAGATCAGCTGAAAATGCAAGTACCCCAAAACAACCTTAATATATAATCTTGGGCATTTGCTCCCAGCTCCTGGTATAATTGTGGCCAAAGCAAAGGCAGAAATTATGTCTTTGGGAAGATGGATAGATCAACAAAACAGACTTTCCTGCCAATGGGTTATCGCTATCATTACTCCCCAAAGAAAGTTAAGCATGAGGGAGTCATAACTTTAACCTTCGACACAATGTTTTCCAAGAGTTTGCGAAGTCTTAAGGTTTGCCTTAAGTAATACGGTGGACTCAAGGGAGGATAGGCATAGCCTGCATAGGCTAATTCTGTGAATAATTGATGGTCATTCATTAAAAATATAGTACGTATATCTGGGTTTTTTTTTAACCCCACCACAAATTTCTTAAATAAGCAGTGAGATGCCAACAAATATTTTCTACAAATAAATGTGTGTGTGAGAGAGAGAAAGAGAGAGAGACAGACAGAGAGAGAGAGAGAGATAGACAGACAGAGACAGACAGAGAGAGAGAGAGAGAGACAGACAGACAGACAGACAGTGACAGACAGACAGTGACAGAGTGACAGAGTGACAGAGTGACAGAGTGACAGAGTGACAGAGTGACAGAGCGAGGGAGACAGAATTATAAATATTGGAAAAACATCCACAATTGTGTGAATCCACAGGTGCCCAACCACACTAAAGCAATGGTAAACTAGTAGAACAATTTCAGAAAAAAACTAACACACTTACTTTCCAAATGTTTGTTTCATTTTTTTTATCCAAATTAGACATAGGGTAAAATAAGGAAGCAAATCAGACAGCACTGACCTCTGCCAAAGATTTGTCTTCCCAAGTCAAATCAATGTGTCCATCATAATCTACGATACTAATCTCTATGATAGCTTTTTTTTTCGATTGTATTTTTTATTTTCTTGATCCATAAGCAAAACACATTCCAATGTGACAACATGGGGTTTCAAATGTTAAATGATATTTGGCTACCAAAAGCACAGTAAAGAACAGAACAAGCTGAAACGTAACTTGACAGCTTCTAACACAACAAATTTATGACAGATATTGCATTTTTATCCTTATGTCTAAAGCCAGGGAGACAGGCAGCAAAAAAAATCCAAAACAATTTTTCAAATGACATTCTCAGCCATCTTAGAGCAAAGAAATAAAGTAATTTGTCTCATTGTTACTGTAATGTTGATTCTGTCCTTTGTCAGTGTCTGGCATGCCATTTTTTCTCAATAAGTTCAAAAAAGTAAACATTAAATCAAACGTTGCTCACAAGAGAATTGTTTCATTATTCCCAATGGCAAAAAAATACCAACTCAGTGAAACAATAATCAATACTCAAAGAGTCCTATGCAATGTTTGCCTAGCATTACAAATTGCTGCATCAAGATATGGACGGAAACCAATGTGAATTAAGAGAAATATGAGTTTACCTGAGACTGGTGTTCTTCATTTTTGACAACTCCCTGGACCTGGAGCAGGTTCTTGGCAACACCAACACACGGCAGCCCTGACAGCACTCCAACATGACATGCTAGTCCAAATTCTGCATGATCCAAACAGTGAGAACAAAACCAAAAATATTTGTTATTCATGCATGATAAGAACAACATTAAATAAACAAACATCACAGTTGTCCTAAGTAAATTTGTTCCTACTGAGGTAATGATGTAATCAGATTTTCAACAAAAGTGAATGTTAGATGGGGTCTTAGAAACACAATATAACAAATGTCGTCATTCTCACAATATTAAAGGCATTTTTATGGAATTATTTAAACAAACATGAGAAACTAGAATTTAGAGACGTTTTAGGAGCTTGAACAATTCACTCCTAGAGGAACCCATCAATAGATCTATATTTCAAACCATTTTTCCTCACAGGGGTTGCAGGCATGCTGGAGCCTGTCACTTGAATTTGGTCAAGAGGCGGGGGACACCCTGAACTGGTTACCAGTCAATCGAAGGCCACAGACAAAACAACCGGGGAATTCGGACTTTGGAGTGCTCAATCGGCCTTGTTTTTGGACCACTGTGAGGCAGACGTGCTAACCAGTCGACCATTGTGCCACCCAGCCAAAACGTAGTGGGAACTCACCTGCAGCTATAAAGTAGCTATACAAATCTATAAGAAACAGGGCCCGATTTTCATTTAGCACAAGTCTAGTGCAAAGCACGGTCTGTGTGCATGTGTGATGTTTTTTTGGGGAGGATTTTCCTAGACTCACACATGTGGAAGATGGCGTTTGTGCTGTTGAGTGAAACAGCTGACTTCTGAGCAATCGAAGCGGCTCCCCTCAATCCCTTTAAAATCAGAGCGCACATAAAATTGCGGAAGTCGAAGATTTTCTCGCCAGGGTCCATGCATGAGATTGGCGCATACAAAGTGCAGATATACAACGTCTCCCCTAGTGAATGATGTAGTCGGCATGTCACGTGATGTGAATGATTGGGAAAACGCCTTGGACGAGCATCCATGTGACCCGGTATACACAAATTAGATGGATGGATGGATGAATGGATGGACGGACGGACAAGACGGGTGGACGGATGGAATATTTGATGTGATGGGCAACTGGGTGGGAACTGCCTTTTTATGTTTTCTTACCTCTGTAGTGAAAGAGACCATTGCCATCCACAAATACCACCTGTTGGGAGACACATTACAATCACAACATGAACACATTCAATACTTAAAGGGTAAATTGACCCCAATTTTCATGTCGTAAAATGTTTTGTGCAGCCAAACTTGTCAAAACACAGTGATATGATGAATTGCCTGTGGTAGAAGTGCGGGCCTGTCCCTTTCAAGTCGCTGCAGTGCCTCCAAGAGGAAAGGGGTTTCTCTGAAGGCTAGAAAGCCTGCCATGTACGGTGCTGTCAGGGTCACCATTTGACTGTCCTCATAGAGCACCTGGGCAGAAGTAAGGGGTCAAAAAGATTTCATATAACTCACAAAACACCTGGAACTCCAGATGAAAGCAAACAATTATCTTGAAATAATTTATTGCTGGGGTGGGGGTCTCTATGCCGTTGACAACCATGTTTGTGAATCTATCAACAATGGATAGAAAAAGTCTACACACCCATATTCAAATGCCAGGTTTTTGTGATTTGGAAAAATGAGACCAAGTTAAAAACAATACAAATGTTTTTTGTTCCACCAAATTGGGAAAACTCAATTGAAAAAAAAAAAAAAAAAAAAAAAAAGAAATCTTTCAGAGAGGAAGCGTAGATAATCAGTGGTGTGCAGTCCTTTCAAGTGTGGCTGTGTTCAGGATCACCGAATTACATTCAAACTTCTGTTAAATAAGAGTTAGCGCATACCGGGCCAACATGTAAAAGTGCCTCTTCACAGCTCAAGCTCATGACAACGTTTCGACGAAATGTAATTCTGAAGTGACAAGTGGATAGAAAATGGAAATGATATCCTTTCATGTCTTTTTCAAAAACAGTCATGAAGATAGAGGTTGGCGATTCTCAACAATTTCAACAAAAACAAGAGACGGAATGTTGTTGTTGTTTTTTAATTTAACACGGGCACCTCGACATGTCTTGAATGCACAGACAACAAACAAACTGCAGTGCTCAAGAAATCAAACATTGTTACTCAACTAGACATACCGGGAATTTGCAAAGCACTAAGGAGATGAGAGAGGACCAGGTCACAGATTCTGAAGAACTGTTAATATTCTGAATTCTTATTTATAAAGATTGAGAATAATTGATTAGGGTTTTTTTTTTTGTGGGTTTTTTTAATACTTGAACCCTTTTTTTTTGAGTGGGACGGTAGGATGTTCTCTGAGTAATGCCTGGATTAACTCCAACTCGAGAGGACAAAATGAAGGACAAATTAAACCAACGTTATTTTTTTCATTGCTTTTTCAAGTCAAGTGTTGTATTTGTTTTGCAATTAGACTTAACAGTGCTTTTCTGGCTTGTTTTCCCAGCCATGTTATTCATTTACAATTCAACCACGACACTGAAAATAAAATCTCTAATTTGATCATGTAAGACATAATTGGTACAGGAAATAAATAAACCCCTCCACCAAGTCCAACCACTTGGAGTTCCTGTAGTAAAAGGTACCAGTGACCCATTTGGTGTACATCGCCACGGCACTTTATGATGTAGTTTAGGATATGCATCCATGCGTTCATTTTCTTCCACTGCAGCCACTTATCTCAGCTCTTTCTAGCTATTCTGCTGAACAGCCCGTATCAAAGGGGTCAGTACCTCGTAGTCCCAAAGCACACCTAGGTTTGGTCACGTGACATTTGCAAAGCGACCCCAAAGGCACACGCGACATTAGTTTCGGTCAACAGCACAAGGCGGCATCCCTGATATGGATGAAGTATAAAATGTATCTGCTTAATGATTATTCACAAATGCAATAATCAAAATGTTTAGACTAGTGGGGGCACATATACCACATATTCTTGCCAAATAAAAAAAGTTTCCCATTAAAAATCCTTTCCACTATTTATATAACATGTAACATGTAAAGTCCAAATGTTCTCGTGTGCTTTTCTTGACATTTTTATATAAGCATCATACAGCACAAGCCCTGGTTGGTAGAGAAATTTCAGAGCATGAGAGGGATTTCATTGTTCAAAGGTATCTGTCAGGAAGAAGGTTGAAAAGAATTTCCAAGGCATTCAATCATTCAATTCATTCAGCAAACAAAAGAAGAAAAGAAAAACATTACAGCCAGGCTACGTTTTTGAAAGAAAAAACAAAAAAACACTTGTAATCTTGAAGTGCATGCAGGAAAATATGAAATTACAACAACGTTTTTTCCAGCGTCATTCAGAAAAGTGTATTTGGGTGCAAACACACTGCTCATCACCCCCAAAAAAAATTGTACCTACGGTAAAGCATAGTGGTATAGTCAATGTGGAGAGAATTATAACCAGTTCCAAATAGCGGTGCTTGGTGCTTAGGTACAATATGACACAATGGGGTTGACCATGACATTCAAAAATCTCTTGAGAAAAAAAAAAAGATGTGAGTGAACTATATTTATTCACAGCACACAGCAGGAAAGTTTGTTTTAAAGCATAGATCATTTGGACCTGGTTTTAAACAACTTTATTTTTCGGCTCTCGTGTTACTCTTCTGGAGCACACGAGAGAACCCAGACAGAAAACATCTGATCAGAACCAGCAGTTCTAAGAAGGCAGCATCCAAATTGTGTTAGTTTCTTTTTCAGCCTCTTGAAATGATTTCCTTCTTTTCCATTGAATTCTCCAGGTTTTAGGTGTAAACAATTCAAATGATTTGTTTTTGGTCTCACTCTTTCATATTACAATTTTGTGAGGTGTATCGACTTTTTATATCTACCGTATATGTCCTCTGTGCTTGGCTGTCAACAAGTCCCTGTACACTGCTATCCAACAGTAAAGCTATTATACCGGGTCACTGTTAATTTAATTGAACTTTTGCACAATATTTATTTCTGTATTGACCTTGTTTGTTGGCAACATCCCATAGCATAATGATTTACCCATGATGATTTATGACATTTGTCATAGTATGTTGCCTTTAGGCAATCAAAGTGAATGAAATGTTCAGACATTCTGTTCAACGACGTGATTGTGTATCCCAGTTGCATTTCTCAGCACAAGCCATTTGTCGCACAGTGTAGTACAGGTGGCATGCTGCATAATCCAGTCTGGCAGCAGAACACGATGCTCTTCAGTACTTCAATCAGCCCTTTAAACATTAGCATTATTCAAATGATCTTATCATACAAGTCAACACATCTGTCTCTCAATCTAGTATAGATGCAGTAGTAGAAAATGTCAACTCAGACTAAACAAGATAAATCATTTAAAAACCTTTACCCAACATAGATGTGACCTATAAACTGTACAAATTAATTTGGAGAAAAAAAAACACAACAAAAAACATCTGAGATGATGAGGTTTCATAAGTGTGCCATGTGGATGATGGGATAAGGGGAAAATAAAGCTTCAAATTTGCTTCATGAACCAGTTGTATTTTTTAACTTCTCTAGGTGACACTATTGGTTTAAATAAAAAGAGTTAAAAAAATGGCAAGTCAATGTTGTGCAGGGAGTGCCATCTAGAGGTGTTAAAACAACAATTTCATGAAGCAAAATGGAAAGCTTCATTTTCCGATTAATTGTTATAGGGCCATTAACTCATTAAATTGGTGATTTAAAAAGTCTGGTAGGAGAACGGACACAGCTTACCTTAAGATCAGGGTAGCTGAGCACGACGAGCTGGGAGCAGGCATTGACGTCATCACCTTTGATGAATGAAAGGTCCAACCCAGCGACCCTTTGAAGCCCTGAGAACTTTGGACTCTTCTGCCAATCTTCCGTGTCCTCCTCCACCACCTGCTTTCTGAGATGCTCCTGCTCACTGCACACATGACACATGTTTGAGACAAAAAAGGCACATGCTGAACATTAAATTCAAAATGTACAGTAAAGCCTGTAATATCACTATTCCTGTAGTTTTTTATGGTTTATTACACTGTACAGTACAGGCAAGCAAAGCATTGTCTGTGTCTCAAACTATTTCTAATGTCTGTGTGTTAGAATTAAGTTTGTGGACTTTTGTTTGTGGAAATTAAGTTTTAAAATTGAACGTATGGGTGTTGAAATGTACAACTCTATTTTGCTTTATGTGCCCATTTTACAGTTAACTTTGGCTGGGTTTGACAAACTGGAAGCAAGCATGCTTTGCCTCTTTTGGGGGGAAATTTGTCTGGGACGTACCTCCCGCGAGAAACAGGGATCTAATGAAGTAATGAGTGCAATACATTATTCCTTAATAAAATGCTCTCTTTTGATTGACACAAACCACAATTGTCATTTAATATTGTAAATATTATAGTTGGGAATTCACTGATTTGAACTGCACTGCAAAAAATAAACTGATAGCTGTTTCTAAAACTGCGGTTCTTACATTATACATTAATATTGGGTATCAAACAAAACTGAACATTGTTTATTAACTTTGACGAGAAAGCTACACACAGATCGTGGATTGTGACAAGTAGTTACTCTGAATGCAGATAATTGAACAAACCTAAGAATCAAATTTTGCAACGCACTGACCTTTCCCACTGCTTGACCAACTCTTCCGTTGGAGACATTTATGAAATTAAGACGGGTTGGTCAGAAATCATTCAAATGTCATTTGCAAGCTACTCAGTAGTACAGGAAATACTTCCGTGTGTGACGTCATGCCTGAGCCCGATCGAGCGAAAGCATTACCTATATAAATACTTCCATCTAGTGGCCTAAAGGAAAATCACAATGTGTGCGTGTGCGCGCGTGTTTGTTGGTTCTGTCATGGCGTTATTTTACATTATTTTAATTCAAAGAATTGTGTCCACTTTGGCAACAAGTTATAATGTAGCATATGAAGTGTAAAGACACTATGTGGAGGTCGTCTTGCCTGAAAATTTAATTCATTGCACAAAATGAGAAAAGCGAATGAGCAAAGCAAATGAATAGGACCTAACAGTGCTTAATTCAAGTTTAATGTTTTCAGAACAAAAAAAGTAAAGGCGCAAATTCTCATCAATTCAAATAAGTACTTTTTACATAACATCTCACATTAAGATAGGAGGAGATATGTAACTGTGAGAATAGGAAGCAGACGAACAAACACATGGAAAAATATTAACAAACGAGTTTCATAGCCCTCAAGAGATCTTTGAAAATATACAAGTGATATCAGAGAGGCAAGATACAGAATACGTGAAGGGTCTTCGGTATCTCAAACATTGAATTGACATGGTATTGAAATACTGGATCAAGAACACTTTATGCCCATGGCTTCAATTACTAATTTCACCAAAGCAGTTCTACAAATCTAAGGTGCACTCAAAGTGAAATAAAACGTTGATAATGGCTACTTGAGTCTGCTTCTATTTCTGCATATGTAATCACTATACCAATTCAAGAAACTAGATTCATCTCTATGAAAAATTTGAAGGTATGGTTGAGATGGCTGTTTGGGTCGAGACATGCTTCGGAGGGAGGGAGTGTGTGCAGTAACATCCATTTTACAGGTATGTCTTCTTTTCACTACTGTTTCCAGGATTCAATCTTGTACATCCATACATGATAGCCCTCATTCTGAAGAGGTAAAACGTTTCACATTATTGCAAATATTCCACACAAAAATATCTTGACCTTTCATTTGGAGTTAAAAACAGTTTTGTGTATCTCAAACATGCACGGTAAGTATCCTTTGGAGTTCTTCTCGAGTATTAAGTGCCCATAAAGAGAGCATTTGATGACTCTTGGCAATTTACAGTCAAGTCATTAATGCTTCTAATCCAGTTAACTAGTAAAACTGTTGACAATAACAATTATTAATTGACCTTGAATGGAGCAGCTGTTTCTATGTGAGTCTTACAAAGGCTAAAATGGTGTTTATTAACAAATGGCTCTTAAAAATGGCTACTAACTTACAAATTGCAAAGTGATAAACCCAGTCACCACGTGTACCATGTGCATGCAGTAACACACCACTCTGTTTCGCCCCCATCAAGTATGTCTAAAACAGTAGCACTCCTTAACTACAACTAATACATGTACAGTCATGATCTTTTTTTTTTTTTTCAACACAATCAAATGATAAGCATCATAATAAAGATATTCATTGAAATGCACTCACAAAATTACATCTCGCCCCCCCCAAAAAAAGAGCAGCTCTGCCAGATTACAATGATGACCTTGTATAATTGAGGCAAGATGTCTTTTAATTTGGTGATCGCAAGCACCCTCACAAACACAAACTTGCCGAGCCCATAGTGGAAAAAAAAAACAAGATGAATGACCTATTTATTCCATAATAAAACACGCACACGCAATCACACACACACACACACACACACACACACACACACACACACACACACACACACACACACACACACACACACACACACACACACACACACACACACCTTGGCTCAGTTTGCCTTTGTGCCTGCCGCATTACATAAAGGTCACCTGCAATCCGCCATTACCACTATTACAATGGACATCTCAATGGTTAACTACAAACAGTATTGTTATTGCTTCAAGCACTAAAGAGTAAGATGCTGGTCAAGTATGCTGTACATGGCATGATAAAGTTCTCAAAAAATGGTGGGGCCTGCCACAGGAAGCTATCACGTGAAAGTCAGGATGCTCGGAGAATATCCGGATACTAAGCGAACATCAATAAAAGGCAATTACCATCCGTTGACTCAATTTGTATTGCCAAGATTTAATAAGCCCCACCCACTCAGAAACGCTGTGTTTTTTGAAAACATAAGCATGATATCTGAATCAGGTCTGAGTAAACTTGTGTTTTCCTAAGTGCAATCATCTCAGACATTCACATTGGAGTTGCGGGCAACAATCTGGAACTTTTTGAGGATTAGTTCTTTCAAAAAATTTCAATGTAAATTTAAAGAAGTGTGCTGGATTTTCCACTTGTTGTCCACATTGAAAACATCTTTGTGTTAATATAACAAGAGCATTTTTTTTTTTCTAATCAAACATTTACGTGTTGCATGGTAATGTGTAACAACTTCCATTCTGCTACAGTGGCGCACATGAATGAGTGGTGCGTCATCTGATTATTGCCTGCAGAATTTTGGAGTGGAGTAAATGCATGTACAGTACATAACGGCACCTTCAGTGACTTTGTCCATTCAGACCTGCCACTCCTGGGATGTAAATATTGCTTCTTACCTCCAAAAATCTAACAGTTCAGCGTGTAGCCTTAACATTTTCCATTGTAAATAAGCCACAAACTGAAATTCTCTAAATGCTTGGTCTCGTTTGTTGCCCAGCATAGACACCGAGCAGTGACCTTTGTGCAAAAAAATTAAGAAAAAGAAAAAAAGCCCTTTAAAAGGAGGTAACACAGTCTCTCTTTTTTTTTTTTTTTTTTTTTTTTTTTTCTCCGACCCACGATTTGTTGTCTGCTGGTCAACACCTACAGTAATAAAGTCTGGGTAAAGAGGTTCTTGGGGTTATCACCACGTAGGAGACAGTGCTGTCTATCTGGAGATCATTGAGCTGGACTGGGACTGGTTGGATGAAGTGGTGGCAGCGCTGAGCTGAGAGAAGCCACTGTGGCTCGACTCCAGGCTGGTCATTGAACCCCTGCAAAAGGAGACACAGTCCGGTAAGGGAAAATAACCTTTACATTTTTTTCCCCATCGATATAGCTCAATCAATTTGGCCAACTAAAGGTCCATCAAGTGACCATAACGCGCACCCACTACCATGCAGCAAAGACAAACAGTCAACGGTACTCAATCGTTTAGAGCAGTGTTTCACAACCGCTGTGCAGTGAGAGATGTTCACCTGTGTCGTGGGAAATTGTCCAATATTATTACGGAGCACATTGTAAACCGGATTGCCGAACCACTGGTTAGTTAGCGCAAGACCTAGGTCAGCCATTTGCGAATCGCGCGTGCGTGAGATTTCATTTCTGATTTTGCTGTATCGACACATATTCAGTTTATGTGTTTGCTGCTGTGTGCTTTTGATGACAGTGACGCTCTGACGACGGCGGTGCGTTTGCGGACTAACGGAAACCCCACCATGTAGATCGACAGGAGAACCTGGATTGGGCATTTTTCACCAACAAACTACACGGACAAGTCGCGACACCTTCACTGTGATAACCCAAAAAAATGTATTTAATTATTCAACTCTCTACAGGAGTAGAACTTTATATCGCACTTTCACAAAGTCTTTTGTCATAACGCAACTAATTTTAATATAGAACGTGGTGTAACGCAACAGATTTTTGTTGGTGATGTGCCTCAAGATTTTTTCCAATGAAAAGGTGTGCCGTGGATGAAAACAGGTTGGGAAACACCGCTTTAGAGCCTAACACAGGCCACAATAACAGTGTATCAGCTCAACTACAGTAAATTGTTTTACTGTGTATGACACGGAATAAGAAAGGGCCATGTCTTGTTCCAGGCGTTATATGGTAGAAGGCTGAGTCTATCTTAACACTTTACATGTTGTGTCACTTGTGGAAAACCACAAACACATCCTAATGCTGACTAATTATGTACAGTATGCCACGCCGATAAAGATGGAATTGGATTCCATTAAAAAAAAAAAAATAATACAGTAATCGCAGTTTAGAAGGTTTGTCAGGTGAACATAGCCGCAAATTCCATTTCATTCAAAGAGCACCAGTTGTTTATACATTGAATATAAGCTTATTTGAGTTGTCAACACCCCCCCCCCAAAAAAGTTCAACACTTTCTTAAACAATATGTTTAAGATGTTGCGATCATATCTGCAGTAAAAGACTACAACACAAAACAGCTAGTGAAGTTTTAGCAGTTCTTGAATCCACATTGCATTAGGAAAAGAATAGTAAGTAGCGGTTTCAAGACTTCAATAAGGCCAATGATTGCTAGTATTGTTAGTCATGCAATCAGAGCAATAGTCAACAGGCTCAAAGCCAGACTGTGCTCAGGACATTGTGATTGCCCTAGCCAGCTGCCATGGGGGTGGGCCAAAAGCGGAAATGACGACGGGGTAGTGCTAAAGGAAAAGGGGCAACCACTGCGCCACTTACAAACTCTGTACGTCGCAGCAAGCCATTCTTCACAGGAAGAAGACAGAGAGGCAGGAGGGGGAGGACAAAAAAGAACAGAAATGCATTTGACAGAAAAAAAGAAGATAAAAAAAAGTCTGGGAAAGTAAGCATCCTCATTTCAATACTCAAGGATAATAGACGTAGTTCTTGCAGTATGTGCGCTGCATAGGAAAACTGCAAGGTCTCGGGATGGAAAAGATATAGAATTGAGGTTCAATCATTTCAATGAAAAAGGCCAACCGGAAGGGTTACCAACCTGAAGTCCTCCGAGCCCAACACCTCGGTGTAGTACATGACTTTACACTTGTGCGAGGAGACTTGCAGCGTGGCCAGCACATCGTCTACCCGAGGCAGATTGGTGGCCGAGCAGGCCGGCATGTTGTGGAATTTCCATTGGAGGATGTAGAAACCTGGCCAGCGTGTAATATGGGAGCCCTAAACAAAGCACAGGGGAGTGTCACAGACAAATTCGGAAAAAAACTACCACATTTATTGATTAGACCCTAGATTCTCAAAACCTTACCTGAACACTTTCTCCTTCTTTGCAGGTCAGAGGGGACTCTACCATACTGTAATCTTGCCCCAGCGTCCATGACTTGTCTATGAGTTGCACATTGTTGCCACCTGGGGAGGTGATCCCATGAGCTCCCAGTGGGTCTTTACGCGGTGGCTGTGGGGCACGCTTGGAGTGGTAGATGTTGAACACCACATCACCTTTACACACGTCAAAATCCCACGTGATGACTGAGGAGGCGTCAATGATCTCAATCAGAAGCTGTTTAAAAGAAGGACATTAGGAAAGAATAAATATACATAGCTTTCAAATTATATAGCGCTATTCGAGAGTCCCTCTCAAGTGGAAGGGAGACATGATTAATATTTTGTTATGTACTGGGAGGGTGACTTTCAGTAAGAATTATTTATTTGCTTTGCTCAGATCCTGTTATATGAGAGCAGGTATGTTCCATAATTATGCCATATAAGAATATTGCATGAAGGACATGAATGATGCAGTTGATAGGTTTTAGCCACAAGATGGCAGACCTTTCAACAAAACAAAATCTAGGCAGCATGGTGCTTGCTCTTGTCGTGGCCTACATATCACTTTTAAGCTCTTTGGTAGATTCTCTCTTGCCTTGGTTGCCTCAAGCACAAAAAAAAAAAAAAATGTTTTTACAAATTTATGTTGCTTGTTAGATTGGGTTGCTTAATAAACTCAGGAAATGAGAAAATGAAGAGTGTCATCACTCTTGTTATGGTTGTGCAACTCGGTCTCACCTCGTGTGGAGCTCCCTTGAAGATGCTGGCGCTTTGGTAGATTGTCTCAGTCCATAGACGAACATCTTCGTTCTCAAGCTCCTCTGCAGTGCGGTACATCGATTTTGGGACCAGGCCTCCCTCAGGTACCTCGCACTATAGAGAGACCGCACGTGTTCAACCACGCATTAAACTAGGTCAGTAAAGACAATCTTAAAACCTAACCAAATTCTTTAATGCGTGACTCTCAACTCACCATACACTCGCCGCCCAGGAAGTCAGGGATAATCTCCTTGTCTATGTAGTCCACCAGGCCGCCGGGGCCCTGGTAATCGTTTCCTGCATAGATTAAGAACTTCTTGCGTGTGTTTTCGTCGATGAATGGACTCACCTAAAGTCAGGAAACATCACAGTGTTTATCAGGTTACACGGTGACCAAACTGGCTGGATACAGAGAGAAGGCAAAAAACATCTGCACAGAATGTGCTCACTAACACTTTTCTGTAAATGTTTTTCTTTACACTCAAATCTATAAATCGTGTTTGTTAAATGGGAATGTAGGACATTGAGATTTTTTAGTGTGCCAGTGTTTGAACGTAAAGACAACTCAAACACTTGAAATTGATTTGAAATTCATCAAGTATGAAGTCATTCTTCTATATAGCTTTCTATAATTCCAAGAGCCAGTGGTTGCCATTGCTCACCAGAGTCCAAAGGACTGGGAAGACTCTGGGAGCTCTCAAGATAAGCAGCCGTCCCAGTGTCTCTGGATAGTTGGCCTCTACAACCTCAATAATTCTCAACAGAGCCTTGACTCCTGGTCGCCACAGGTGACGCATGTTTAGACCCTCCAGATCCACGAGACATGTCCAGCAACTGCGCACAAAAGGAGTCGACAAAAGCACAAACCGATAAGTAATCATTTAGAACGTGCGAGGTGAGTGGTGATAGCAATGAATGCTAATTCTAGACTCCCTCTCTGGCTGCCTTGACATCCTCCTGTCTAACTCTTGGCCAGTGCAGTACAACAGCTATTCATAGTTAATATGCCATCCAGTGTGGCTCAGATCCCTGCCCGAGCCTCTTGCTGACATGCCTGAATGATACCATCTTCATTCCTTGCCCTCACTCTTCCCACCATAGGCTGCATCAGCCCACTTGTCAACTAAAATACTTGATTGTCTTCATTCTGTTGAATATATGATTGACTGCACTGGACTGCCTCATAGAGTGCATGCCAGCTATGGAAGTGAACGTAAAAGCTAATTACAAGCCAACTACATTCTCCAAAATAAATCTGACTTGGTGTCATTTTAACTCAGTTTACCTGATGGGACGACCAAACACCTTTGTGTTCTCTTCGCAGCGTCTCAGCCCCTCTTCGTTGATAGATAGTACCTAAAAACAAACAGACCAGAAAATGATTGTGACATTTCAAAAATTTTGCAACTCTATAAGCACGCTGAACATATTTTAGGTGTACTATTTATAGAAGGCAACTGTGTGTATGCTATGATTTGAAAAAGCGTGTCTCCTTTGAGACGCTGGACTTTAATTACCTCCCCTGTAATCTTAATGGTTTACATCGGGAATTAACATGTAGTGTCATGTGTGACAGTTAATGCAACGTAAGTACTGTGCATACATGTCTAAGCAGAGATTCTTCTCCAAGAGCTCGGACCAGTCCTTTGGTGTCCATCTGGCCAAGTCTTAGGACGTACAAAGGCCGACCATCTAGAAGAGACAATATAGAATAATAGACATTAAAATGACTTGCAACAATATTACAGTTTACGAAGTTGTATATTAAACCACTGAGTGTGAATCAGTACAGCCACCCTTCTCTTCTGTTACATATGTAGACATGGAATTTTTTTTCTGAACATGAAACACAAACTTTATCTGCACACTCGTCAAGGAACAAAAGTCAGACTACAAAAATAAATTTTACACAGGATGTGACACCATATACCGACCGGCGCCAAGGTGTATAATGAAATGTGTTCTGAATGGTTGTGATCTAAGCAGGGTTGAGTTCATTATCATGTAACCCGAGTCTAAAGGAAACCCGAGAGCAAAGATCTTGGCTAGCTTTGCAAGACTAGCCAACATAAATCATGGATGTGTAAACAGCAGGGTTGGATGTTTAAACCTACCTCGGTCATGGTGGTGCCAACCTCCCGTGTAATAGTCTTGAAGGACTTGTGGTGAACTCCATGTCTCAAGAAGATAGTCTACTTGGTGCTGCTTCCTCCAGGTTAGCGACTGGCACAAAATTTCACGAGCCTTGTCCATGTTGAAATCCCTAGCTCGTAAGAATCGCAGGATGTGTTCATCCTTGGGAATCTGAAATAAAGATGGCGGCAAGATATTGTAAAATAATGGATCAAAATGTACAGCTAGACCAATTAACTTGCATTTCTAATGATACTATAAATGAACCTCAGATTATCAGCAATTATTTACAAATTGTCTTGGTTGATTATATTCCTGCAAATACACAACCTGTGCAAAGTTGCATGTCACCTTTCCCTTGTGGGTCTCCTGCAGCCATTTACGAAGTCTAATGAGACAGCTTTCCTGCAGGGGTGTAAGATCACCAAGATAGCGTTTGATATAATCAGCATCCAGTTTATCTGTAAATGCAAAAACAAAACAAACAAATCACACCTCCAATTGCCTAATTGACATGACATGTCTAATTACAGTTGGCAGAAAGCACTAATTCAATTATTTAGAGTGGCCAGCCACTCATATTTCAATTATCAGCGAAACAGACCTTCCGGTGTGCCAGCCAGAACCTCGGTTAAAATATCTGCCTGAAGGCCGGCGCTGTCCTGCTTAGCATCCTGAGAGGTGCTGTCCATGGCATCACTGGTCAGAGGGATGGGAACAGCGGCAGTGACAGGTTCCTTGGGGTCAGGAGGTGGGCTGCTAAAGAGACTGGTTGGTCTGGTGGGAGGCAGAGGGAGCGAGGTTGGACTCCATCTAGGCACATGAGTGATCCCATCATCTTCTAGCTCCTTTAGGTAGTACTCTATAATTTCCTTTCCCTGCAAAAGAAGAAGAATAAAGTTATGACGTTACAAAATTCCAAGCAAAAACTGAAAGAATGAAATTGCCAAATACGGGTCTAGCAGAGGACTGATATACCTTCTTGTGTAGTGCATTATTCAATTGAGGATATGCAGGTTTTATGAAGCAATTTCAACTTCAATGGAAAAATGATCTAATAGAATAGAAAGTAAAATCCAAAGTCCAATTGACCGCAGAGAAAAAACCCAAGCATATTTATATATCCTTGGAAAAGAACTACTGCATCGATGCAACGCCAAGAAATTGCTCAACGTCGTTCTAAAAAAAAATAAACACACAAACACCTTTTTGATGCTGCTGGCATATTGTTTCATCGCAATTTTTTCCACTGTGCTCTCAAAGCCAAAGAAAGACTTGATGTCAAGACTGGCAGACTGCTCAAAACAAGTCCAGTCTTCATTCTCGGGGTGAACCTGGAAAATGTGAGGACATACACAATACATGAGTAAAAAAGGGGAGCTTTGCTGCTATTGTAACAATGAATCACTTGACTTCACTAGAACATGATGCACAAAGAGAAGTATTTGCGCTGCATCGTGAGTTGAAGTATGCTTGTGTCAGCCTATCCATATAAAATTAGCCAACCCAAATGAAAACTGTGGCGGTTAAAACACAGGTCAAACAAATGAGAATGTTCAACATGGGAGGCAATGAAGCATAATTTTAAGATCCAAGTCAAGTCAAGTCAAGACTTGACTTGAATTTTAAGATCCCAATCCTAGACAAAAAGCAAAATTATATTTTATATCCAACAGCGGTTTTAAGCATATTTATGATAGCTTTGTCGTGTTTCATATAATTCGGGAAAGTTTTTGTCATGTAATCCAGAACAACAAAAGCATAAAAATTCAAGTGGCAAATGAAAGACCCTCAGTAGCTTCATCCCCCTTGGCAACAAAAATATTTCCGCTTTAGCCACGTCCATTAGCGTTGTGTAATTAGGCTGTCCAGCTGAGTTACTGCTAACACTGTGTTAACGTGCACAATAGGAACCACTGCGGAGCGTTGAAGCTAAAATTAGAGCCCTGAATAACTGGCTGCTAACGCAACGTCCTTGACCTCTTTAGCTCAGTGCACCTGTCCATGCTCATTCATTGATGAGTACATTTGAACTCACAGATCATCCAACAGTAGATGCTGGTTTCAGATCACTAATACAGAGCTTTCAGTCCAGGGGAACTGATGGATTTCCAAAAGGCATCAAATGTGTAAACCATCATCTTATGAAGGCACACTAGAATGTGCAGGTGTATTTACCGAGTAGCAGCAGATCTCATGGATGATGACCCTGTTGGAGAAGGTCTCATTATGCGATTCAATGTGAAGTGTCCGCTCCTTTCGATTGAGTGTATTCTTCTGGATGAAGTAGACATAGTCAACACCAGCAATCTGCAAACCAGACACAAACGATAATTATAGAGTGACAGCTTCAAAGGTACTGCCAATACATACTGTAGAGTAACAAAGTCAAAAGTATAGTGAATCAAAAAGTTCAGAAGATGATCTTTAAGACAGCCAATTGAATTTAGGGTGTCAATTAGTGGTAGTGTGATAGGTAGGTTACCCGTTTGAGAAGACGCGGGGCGTCCACATCCAGGGCACAGCGTCGCTCAATCTTATGAGTAGATCTATCCTCACTTGTCTCTTCATCGACCACGTCGCTTGCCACAAACATGGGGATAAGGTGACATGTGGGGAACCGCCGCTCATAAGCCTGAAAGAGGAAAGAGGTGCCAATTTATGTAATACTGACAATAATTTCTCCTCATTACATGTAGGGGGCAGATTACTGAAGTATTGTATGTTGTTTACTGATGTTTGAAATAGCAAATATAAAATAACACTCGGTTAGCTGTTTACATTCACATCATCAATGCCTCGCAGGTAGTCGAAACTGTAGAATTTTGACACCAATCCACAAACATAGGGTTGCTGCTATTAAAGGAATGTACAGTTATTTCTGGATTATAATTATTTGATCGCATACGTTGAAGGCTGCGGCTTTAAATGTGACGCCGTTAATTTATGGACCTATGAAATTATGTCACGGTGGACCAATCGAACTCTGCCCATACTAAATCATCACATCAGTCATTTACGTAATTCAATCGGAAACCTTGGATGACAATTTTTTTTCCTCAAAACTAGAAGCATGTAAAGTACTAAAGTGAACACTCGCACAGTGTTGACAATCGCAACGGGGATTACGAAGGAGAGCTGTGTTGAATAAAGGAGGCCAGCAGGTTCGCTTTGCGTTTGTCCATGAAAAAGCTTTCTTAACGTCCCACAAGCGGCATGATAGACTGGCAACACAAAAATATCGGTAGGGTGCGTCATCCTTGTGCTTCACTCTCTCCAGTCATGTCTTAATAATATACAATCAATACAAGGGGTTCACAAATAATAGGATGATAGATGACAAAAAAAACTCTGGTACTGATGTCAATAATAGGCTAATGTTGCACATCAGCTGTCCAAACAATATGAATAAAGTAACAATTTCTTAAATTGCCATTGACAAGACCAGCAGCCATCTTTCTCCTCTGTGCATGACTGAATGCTGAACTTTGTTTTTCACCAATGTTGCTCTGGAACATTGTATATAATATTTGTCCTGCTGTCAGCACAATTGCTGACTATTGACACTGCTTACCCACGGAAATTTGAGGTCAACAATAAATGCTTTGTGCTAACATTGTGTTCAAAGTGGCCAAACAAAAGGCTTCAAAAGGCTAGCAGCCCAAAATGTTTGTACCCAAGCTTATTTCCAACCAATATTTGACATGGCATCCAACACAGCATGGGAAAACAGACTTAATGAGTCTTTTCTGGGTCCTCGTACACACTTGAACAAAATTATTAGGAGCCTCCTATTAATGTAAGTAGCTTTTGAACGACATTCTGCTCAGAAACTCGGAACGTGATGAAGAACATGAATTAATCTGTGTGCTATGAACTTTTGTTTTATCAGTTGTATTCTCAGCAGAAGTATTACGCCAGACCATTTTCCACAAGGAACTGGTTTAACACTTTTTACCACTTGCTGTTGACTGAAAATAACATTACAGTGCCAAAGGGCTCAGGTAATGACCTATCGCGGCTCAACCGTTTCCTGGTTTTGGTCATGTGACGTTTGCAAGCGGATGTTTAGGCACTGGTTGTCACTTCAATCTACATGAGCTACCCAGTACCGAATGGCACACTAACCAGTACAGTGCCGTGGATCAGTGGTTGGAGTACAGTGAAATACGCCACTATTTTCTTGCCTTTATTTGAAATCACGGCAACTTAAATCTTGAATATCGAGTGAATGTTTGATTGGGAAAGACAATAGGCTTTTGTCTAAACAAATGCAACAAAAGAGTCTTCAGTCTTTGCATGCCAGGCCACCCACTTGATTTCATGCAGAAATTTCAATGCTACAGTCCACATTTAAGGGAAGAAAATGGAAGAAAGAGATTAAAATGGGGAAAAACTTGCTGCATGCAACTCTTAAACCCTAAATACCAGTAATTGGTGAGCCTTTAATTGTAATCTACCATTATATCAGCCTGCGCTATGCAGTGCGATTTGACACCACTAAAAAAAATCAACCACCAAAATAAGCATTTAACAATTATAAATGCATATATATATATAGCCAAAACTATTATCTTAATCATTTTATGTCCACGGGTTTGCATTACATCTCATTATCATTAGACTGTGCAGGTGGCCATATTGGTCTAAATTAAATTGTAGTGCTGAGAGATGCAGTAATTATCATGTATCATGTCAGGTATTATGTATCAAAACAGGCAGGATGGCTGTGTGATAATGCAATTTAATCTCAAATCTCATTTCACAATTTGAGTCCAAAAAAAAGGAAAGGTTTACAGTTCTTTCATCAGGATCCTGTAGTTTCTGGCAAGAGAAACGTCAATATGGATAATTACATCAATGTAGAACATCTTGGCTTGTTAATATCGAACATGATCTTGACCACAGCATCCCTGCTGAGTGCTCATGTTTGGTTTTGATTAATAACAAAAGAACAGCAGACACATACTGCAGATTTCATATCACCATGATGTCATATTCACTAGCCATAATACATCTGAACCGTTTCCAGGCTTGAGTAATATGACCGTATATTTATATACTAATTTGAAATTATGGCTAACATTACCGCATATTCTATCACTAGCTAACCTAACAAAATCAAATCATCAGGCAGAACGTTGACTTGTACCTTTCATATCCAAGGATATGAAAGGATGAATATATTCAAACCTTCCTCTAATTTGCTGCTCAGTGGTTTGGAGGATACATTTGAAAGAAAGACCATGTAAGTCCATGAAACACTTTTTTCAGCCATTTTTCAGCAGTTCCGAGCCCATCGTGTCTTCCTCAATTTTACTGGCAAAATTCAGAGGAACTAATGAGTAATGACTGATTAATGACTGAAAAAGACATAGAAAGACAATTGCCAGTCAGTTGATATACTGCTGCAAAGATCTGAACTGGCACACGATGACGCATGATTGCAGTGCAAAATGAGATTGTGACTATAGCGAGAAATGTCATCTGCTTCCAGCAGAGTAGAACCGGAGGGGGGAAGGGAGCTGCAGAAGCAGTAGCGCGACCTTGCAGAAAGGGAAAAAAGGGTGAATGAGTGTCTTGTGATCGGTGAATGAAATGGGCTGCAGAACTACCATTGGCTCCATTGAGTCACATGACCGTAGAACAGCCTTGCTGCATTCGGTTCGAAGCAGCACACAGCATGATAATAAGATCCTGCTCACTGAGGCAGATTGCAACACATTTATTTTTGACACATTAATCTACCAGGAAAAAAATGTAACATTGTGCAGTACAGCGGCCAAATAATTTCAACAATACGCCCTTTAAAAGTGCAATGCTTGCAAATTGACAGTGCACAACTCGATCTCCTTCAACAGCACAAGAAGAAAGAAAAACAATTTTACACTCGTGTTGATTTCTAGCCTGTAAGGTAAGGTACGGTCCAGGTAACGAATGTTTATGACTGCGATATGAAATTCATTTTGAGGTAGATGGGGAAAAATGAGGGCAGGACCCAAGTATGCTATTACAGTGCGGTTGTGTTCAAATTCCAAGACAGTTTCACAAAACGTTTGCATTCCACTCAAACTCAAACGACAGCGGGTCACATACGCATTAGAACAGAGGATAATTCAGCAGCAGAAAACTGGGTTACGGAAGTCTTAACCAGACGTGGCCATAAGTGGGTCAGGACACTCACTACTCAGGGAAAAGGAGGAATGCAGGATGAGTCAGGTAAAGGAACGGTGGTTCAGGAGTACTAAACACAAGACAATATGTGAGCGGTTAAAAGTATAAACGCTGTCCTATGTATGACCTATACAAACAGCTCGGAAGAAAAATGAACAAAATGTAAAAGAGTGCAATAACATAAACCGAATTTATAGGTTATGTATTCCAAAGTACAGACATGAACTACAAGAAGCCGTTGTGAAAGCGCTATTAGTATTGTTTTGTATGACAAAAACTGAAAGAATCTTCCGTGTTTTCTACATTTATTGTGTCGTTACACAACCAATGACAGGGGAGATTCTGTAAACAATACAGAGTATCAGTTACAGCAAATCCTGTTTATAATCCTGTGCAAATTTTGCTGCGAATGGCCTAAAAAAATAAAATTCCCACCACACAACACCAGCTATATTTGCATCTGGATTCTTGTTTTGCTTTTTAGTGTATGCATACCATGAAGACAAAAACAACACTATGTATATTGCCAAAAAATGCTTTTATAAAAGGCCTGTTCTACAGTGTGCATCACTGTGAATAGTGTAAACAGAGCATTATTATGTAAAATAATGACGTCAGCAACCCAGACAAGGTCAACAAGTTACATGTTTCAGTCTGGAATCTCTTCGAAATCCATCATCATTTTCTCACCATTTTAGTAAATGGTACGGTATGAACAGCAAGAAAGTGCAAGATGGGGTTAGTTCTTGTGTTTTAAAGAAATATTTAATGTTCTTTTTGTGCTTACTTAACTAATTCCTAATTATGGATATGTTCTAGCAACAACCGGGCCTTCAGGTCTGAAACAACAGCGCGAAGGGTATTGTGTACAGCTTTTTGACATTCCTGTGAGACTCCCCAGAGAAAAGCCTCGAGCACCTACCAGATGATAATAGCAGTAGCAACAACAATATTTCCTGTTATTGAAACAAGGAAGTAGACTTCAGCGACTATTGCAGCTGAAGTTGAAGGCAGTGAAAACAAATGTTGTATTTTTAAATGCCTATGAAATAATATACAAGGTTAGCGTTATATTGTGGGTTTGTTGTGTCACTCCAGTCACCCATGTTGAAAGTATTCTCTGACATAAATGCCCCCTCTTCAACTAACATTCTTACACCACCAATTAATTGTTTCTATTGAAACGTGAGTCTTCTTTTAACTATCAGGGTCACTCGTTCATTATGGGTGTGAAATTTACTTTGACAACCCTGCTTTGTTGGTTATTATGTCCAACTCTGGCCAAAATGATCCAGATAACTGTTGTGACTGGAAGTGTTACAAAGGTGGCGCAAATCAAACAACTGTCGTACAGAATGTGCAATCTCTCAAATGCTTTACATGGTGATTACCCAGAAATAAAATCTAAAGTAAGTCCTAAGTAGCCCCTGTGGAACACAGCTCACGGGCGGGAAACCAAGCAGACTTATGTAACAGCACTTAAAGCCACACTTGTGATTGCCAAAAAGCTTCACTAACACCTGTCAGTGTGCAACGTGGCCCCTCACCGGTCTGTAGAGAAAACCGTTGCATGAATTGTAAACTGAACAGGACATAATAACAGGGGAACAAGGAACATTGGTAAAGTATCAGTGGATTTTAAAGGACTGAAAGGCATTTTCTATTAGTCAAATAGAGAGAGTACATAAAAATTCGTCATCGCAAATAGTCAAAATTAATCCCCAAGCAAACACACACAAAAAAAGATCTGCTTTCTGGAGCTTCCCACAAGCCAATCACATGGTAAGTAACTATGACACAATATTGTACTGACTTGCAGGTACTTAGCTAAAAGAAAAATGGAAGTCGTCAAATGCAGTAATACACACTACAGAAAGAAAAGTGACAAGAAATCAAATTAGACAAATTTGCACAAATGGTTAAGTATTCATTAGGATGGTCTTCATATACGTATGCAGTGCAAATTAGACTTGAAGATTATATACATCAACATAAGCTTCAACCTTCATTTTACAAAAACATGCAAATATTTCTAATACCAAATAGCCTCCTTCAGCTACATGTGTACAGCCGGGAGTGTGTGCGTGTGTGTGTGCGTGCATGCGTACGTGTGTGTTAGTCCTCTATTAATAGATATATTTTTGCCCCTGTGCTAAGGAGATTTAGTCTTCCTACATCCTCCCGCTTGCTGGAGGAGAACGCCTATTTTAATCTAAATGAAGTAGCACTTGTCTGACACAACAAGGCTTTAAAAAGAACATGGCTTGCACGCCATGATTATTAGAGGTGTAATTATTCCGACTAAAGCATGGATAACTGAATCAACAAGTGTCTCTCGAGTGATGTAAAAATGAAGCGAGGTAATGGAACAGAAACTAATATTAAACTAATGCAAAATATTAAACGAATAGAAAGACGCCCAGTTTTATATTTGGCTTTCTCCTCACTGCTTATTCTAACTATGGTCACAGGTAATGTTGCACCAAGTACCGATACTAGTATCGTACTGTCAATTTTGGCAGGAAAAAATGACATATTACCAAAGTTCCCAAATGGCAGTAATTTAAAAAACATAAAAATGAAACAATAATCATCAGCTTCAACTCAGACGTAGTGCGTTTGCCATCGCACAATGGCGGAAGCCTGTCTGTTACATGTGTCAATTAGTTAAATCATTCTCATGTAAATGAAAAAATAATTATCTGACGCAATGTACCATACGTAAGCGCTCGGTGCATTTTGATTCACACTCACATTCAGACCTATGGATAATTTAACGTCTTCAAATGATTGTTACGTATCTGAGACGTTCAAACAGCACTTGGCTACAAAGATTCAGTATCTATCGGTTTTCCGCATCAAAGATTTCCATTGTGGCTTAACGGAAATTTGTTTTGCCATTTTGTAATGGAGCAAGTTTATGCAAGTGTTGCTGGTCATGGAAGGTGTGGTATTTAATTGCTTTCTTACACAAGTGCATGCTTGCCAGTACAGTATTACGCAACGCTGCGTCAATAGCATGCAATATTCATGTAGACAGGTGGACAATAAAGACACTTACTGCCATCACCAGCTCAAAGGGGTACTTGTACACCCTCACGGGCGACTGGTACTTCTGCACCATGTTTGGAACTGCAGTAACACCAACAACCTGAAAATAAATACAGAGATTTGAAAAAGAGAAAGAAATTATTATGTAAACCATCACAATAGCTGTAAGAACCAATGCCATAATCATAGAGTTGGGCTTCTTCTAGTTTTACAACACAAGAGTGTATAAATTTGGTGTTTTATCGAGCAGTGGTCCCCAACCTGTTTTCTGCTGCGGACCGCTTCATACACGTCCATACCCTTGTGTTATTGTTACAACGTTTTTTTTTTTTTCCACCAATACTGAATAACTCGTTAACATTAACAATGCAGCTCACCACCAAATATGATGCTCTCAAGACACTGACATTTATTGACCCATCAGTTTTCAATAATCGTGCATTGGAATCACCTCCTGCCATAAATTCATTCATTTCAAGTGTGTCTCCTGGTATTGTCCGTGAAATGCACTTTTCTTTTTCTTCTTTGGATCTTGTGTTGAATCCTCACTGGACCTTTCCTCCATTGCAAAGAAACTTTCCAAATACGTCAGTTTATTTTCAACATTTTGCTAGCTTGTGAATTCAATATTAGTGTCACTCAACCTGGACAACTAGAGATGTCAGTCAATGACTGATCTAAAGGACAGAATCAACTCACTTTTCAAAATAAAATATTGTTTAGCCTCAGCTAATGAATAAACCAGGTGTTTCATTTATCCGGCCCCCGGCGGTCCAGTCCAAGGTGGCCCACAGCCTGGTGGTTGGAGACCACTGTTTTAGACTATTTGAATCCTACAGGATGGGACCAGGAATGGCAGTGATCAATAAATGCAGCATTGGCTGCTCAACAGACCAAAATAAACAGCATCACTGCAAATTAGAGTGCACAGTGGAACCTCACGTCCCTGAAGACATACCCTTCTACGTAGGTCTCGACTAACACTTATTCACCATGTCAGGGTTTATGAACTATCTTGATCGTATGATTATGTTGGGATGTAGACTAGAATGATGAACTTTGTTTTAACCTTCTACCTTTCTTTGACTCTCTCCAAATGGTGTGTTGTTTAGTTAGTCATCTGGAAGGCTCCACTAGGTTTTATTTCCACGACCTCGTAAAACAATAAACTGGGACCCTCTGAAGTGGTCAACCATTGTCTGTGGTGACCACCACACATGTAAATTGTCACCCCCACCTTTGCCACTCTCACCCCACCCTTCTCTCAATAAATACACTCTTGCAAGAATGCAAAGGCAGACTTTGTTTCGGACATTGCTGTGTCTACAGCAACGAACAAATTCTCCACTTGCAGAGTTTGTTCGGACATTGCTGTATCTATAGTAATGAACAAATTCTCCACTTGCAAGTGTTCAAAAGGGCATACTGTCTCCCGTGTGGTTCTTGCACAATAAGTTAGAGTCGGAACATCTCTAACACACCACATAACATAAAGATTAGTAAAATCTCAATGAAAACTAAATTGCAACTAGGAACTAAAAGCTGCACATTAGACGATCAGTTCATGTTGAATTCGAGTACTGACCCAGGTGAATTTGCTTGACAACAGTCAGCAAAATTTTAGTGTCTCTTCCGAGGTTCAGATGAAAGATGCAGCCATTTTACCTCGAGAGAGGTGAAGAACAAACGAGCTGGCTGAGACTATACAGTGGAAGTTTTTTTTGAAACTGTCAAAATTCTTAGTTATTATTTTTTTGCTAAGTTAAAAAATGTACTGTTTGCAACAAGAACAAATTGCTGATGTAAAAAAAAATTATATTTTGGTTACAAAATAAGTCATTTTGTGAAAAAAAAAAAAAAGATTTTGGAAAATTATAATTGAATCCGAAACTGAAACTTGAGTGAATTGTTACGTCTGTAGCATTAATTTATATTGTGGGACTTCAGCTCGATACAAACAAAAATTTTAATCTCCACTCGTGTGTTGGAGTGATGCAAACTACAAATTTGATGACAACCATTGAACTAAAATTGGAACAAATAGTCGCGTGGCAATAAAGGTGAGTACAGTATGTCTCAATGTCCTGGCCAAACAGTATGTGCACTGCAAAGTTATTATTCCAGACAATATTTTACACTAGTAGCAAAGAATGTTCAAATATGAACAGTTAAATTCATAAGTTACATTTTTCTATACATATGTATTCGTTCCCATGGGGGAACATTGTTCAAAATATGAAGAAATTATAGATTGTAGTCAATCTCAGAGGTTCCACTGTATGTCCAACTATAGCTACTGCACAGCAAACACACTCCATGTAATAGAATCCGAAAACTCCTCATGCTTTACAGTGGAAGAGGGAGGGAGGCTACAGTGGCCATGATACACAGATAAAAATTGTGGACAGTACTGTTAGAGGAAATAAACAAGTTATGACTAGAAGCGAAATAGTCTAGATTCATGCTTGATGTCGTGCAAAGAGTGATTATGATCTTTGTGCTTCTGCTTATTCAACAAGATGATACATGTTTGTGAGCAAACGCTGCAAGGGAAGCTGAGACCCAGCGGCGTCTTAAGGAAGGATCAGGGTAGGTAAGAAGACTAATAATAACCAGGCTAGGACACACAAAAATAATAAGACACAACAGCTATGCTCACACTCATCAATAATTACCGTCATGCTTCAGGGTCTGTCAGAAACTTTGGAGACACGTCAAAACAAGACATCAGAGAAATTGCTGTCAGTTCTCCCATGTTCAGTTCTATGGATCTTTTATTTACATTTTCAGTGCAAGCAATCACACAGAACAGTGACCGATTCATGTACGTACAACTCTCAATTACGTCACTTAATTTTGTGATTTGATGAGTAACACTAATACGTCCAAGTTTGACTACTATACAAGCTTATTTTGAAAGTATGTAATAACATTATGTGAGTAATTATTCTTTGTTTTTGTTTTGTTTTTTAATCAAACTATGGACGGTGATGGGGGGGGTATGCGGTTTTTGGTTCACACCAGACGTTACACAACAACGCTACTGATTGTTACACTGCAAGCCAAACCAACTTTTTAAATTGCTGTTAAGTTGTCAGCGTGTAACTGAATTTCAACTTACCAGTTATGTAAGCGGGTGCTGGAAATGGGTTGTGCGCAATATTGTTGGTTTCTTCGGCTATCCGAGTAAAGTAGCCATTCTTGTCATCGATTCACCACTTCGCCGGGGTCCGAGAGATGAGCTGGCGCACAAGCTAACACTCGTTAGCTTCGCTGTACTGGCTAGCCATGTAGCTGTTGAATCAATCGTCTTCGCGATCCGAAGGCAAGGGACGTGGAGAGGACCACGATCAAGTTGGTAGTCGCCAAGTTTTGAGAATTCCTGCTGTCTTGAATGATAGACAACCAAGGGAGGACCATGTCCGTCTTCCAGTTTCAGTCTCCTCCTCCTGTCTCCAACCTAGCCCATACGTCATGTACCCGCCCACTGACGTCAGCAAGTTAGGACGCTCTGCAGCAATCGTGCCCCCTTCCTTAAAAAAAATTAAATAAATAAAAAATAGTGGTGGCCGGAAGGTTCGGTTCGACTGAAAGATTAAAAAAAAAAAAAGATAATCTACAATTATTAAGACTGAAAATGACATTAATTCATGATGTGATTGTTGCTTTACTTCCACGATGTGGTCCTGAATGACTGCAGTCAAATTATTCTTTGCGGTTTTGGAATGAGAAAAAAAAAGCTCAGCAGGATTCTTACAAGCACGATTTGAGGAAACGAGTCGGTCATGCTGAAGCTGATTTTCATCCAGGCCTGGAATTACTGATGTTAAACAAAAATGTCACAAAATGTATAAACAGTAGGAAAATTTTAAATACTGGAGGCGACAGACACAATTTTTCTTCAGTGGTACTGGGGCCACTGAAAAACGTGTGCTCTTAAGACATTTAATTTTTGAATGTTGATCATGTATATTGAATGTTTATCAGCGTTTTTTGTTTGGAAAAATAAAAGTGTCATAATGATTATATTTTTATTCACAATTAATCAAGGGCTACCATGAGTGTGGTGGCCCGTATACGGCCATTTGCCGATCCTGCACTTTATAGAAATAATGATCTAGTCTCAGTTTATTCACAAATCAACCTATTTAAATGAGGTGAATTGTGGTTGAGTATCTTCTTCTGCCATCTAGTGGAGAAACACAATATGTACACTAAGATATGCACTGGCAATGACAGTAGATTGATAGAGGCAACTATTTTCACTCATATTCCCACTTAAGGACAATTTAGATTAACCTAAAATGCATCTTTCTCGAATATCAGAGAAAACCATTAATTGCTTCTTTTTTTAACAGTATTTTGGGTTATTTTTCGCATTTTACATCCTCATATATATATATAGAGAGAGATTCCTCATTTCTATATATATATATATATATATATATATATATATATATATATATATATATATATATATATATATATATATATATATATATATATATATATATATGAGAGAGAGAGAGAGAGAGAGAGAGAGAGAGAGAGAGAGAGAGAGAGAGAGAGAGAGAGAGAGAGAGAGAGAGAGAGAGAGAGAGAGAGATTTTGCTCTCGTAGCATTTTTTATGTTAAAGTAATTCTTTTTTACAATGAGAATATCCTGTGACCCTAAACGTAGGCTATAGAAACTTGATGGATAGAATGATTTTACATGAGGTAATCATTACAGATAAATAAATGATATTATCTTCCAGCCATTCATTATCTGAACTCCTCATCACATTTGGTAAAATGATCAAGAAATATTGATAGTATGACATATCAAAAACAAATTGATGTGTATTCTTATGAAACGTGGTAGTACATAGAGGAGTGTGAACACAGGAAGTGGTTTTAAGTGTCTGTCAAACCAAGCAGCAGGAAATGTTGATTCACTTGACAGGAAACTCATCTCAACGGTCAATGTACACCCCTAGCAGATCTACCGTCACCCTTGTGCGTTGCCATAATGCTCATATGCAGTATTATTAAGTAATAATAAAAAAATATCGAGAATCAGTGGTATGTGCTTTGATTTCAAGATGTACAATCTTTTTTGATATTAACACGTCACTTGATTGAGAGGTTATGGAGGATGGTAAGATATTGTTCAATTTGTGTATCATTCATTTATGCTCAGTCAATTTAACTCACAGATAATGTGAGACAAAAAACAAGTCAATGCTCGACAATTTAACAGGCTTTGTTTTGAGGTGAGAAGATACTGACACCAACACATCACACAATCTATTTTAAATAATCACATCATGAAAAAAAAAAATGATGTAAAGAGGATAAAACACAAAATATGTTTTGAAATGAATGACTATTTGGCAAAAAGAGTGAGGAAGTAAGTAGTTGGGTACAGCACCAAAGCAACCACAGACAGGCCTTCAGGAGGGTTTCATGTTGTGTCAACTGGAAACAGGAAATGATGCAAAGAGAGCCAGCGGGTCTTCATCTCCCTCATTATTCACGAGTACATCCAAGCTAAAGGTAAGTAAGATAGGAAATAGCTTGTTATCAAATTAACTGTGCACAGTTTTCAATATTTATTTTGTTTTATGCACCCCTAAAAAAAAAGAGATACAAATGTCAACAACAACCTGATCATTAAAATGGGCAATGAGCAACAAGAAGTGGAGTCTGCAGCACATCCACCTCAAACAGAACAAGGATCAGCAGCGAAGAAGAGGAACCCCCCTGCAGATCATCTCGAGGGACAAGCAGCTGAGTCCACTGACCCTCTCAACACATACAAATGGAAAACGGCCTCAAAGGAATTTCTTCATGAGGTAAGTGAAGACGGAGCTTCCTCTGCGGCATCTCCAACTGAAAGGACTCAAAAGGGCAACAAATGGAACAAGATGCAATTGTGGCGCAAGACCCTGAGTGAGGACGACAAAGGAACAAAGATTAATTCTACAGGAAAGAATCCCTTCCATAGAGCCCTTTCTTTGCCTCCTGTGTCATTTTTTGCCATGCTGACCCAATCCTCCAGCTCTGCCGGTGCACCACACGGAGAGCCCCCAACACCCTCTGTTGCAGAAGCCACTTTGGACCCTGAGCAAGGGGGAGGAGGGGCCCGATTCAAAAAGTGCTGGAGGTCTGTGTCTCAGAAGCTCAAAAAGCCCAGACTGCAAAGTCGGAACAGCGCCCCTATATTGTTACAAGGTGAGATGTTTGACTGTACGTAGTCATCAGTACTTTCAAAAATGATGATGTCATTTTTGGTTCAAGTGAATTTTATGTAAAATAGATACAGACACTGGTACTGTTACTGTCAATCGTGTAAAACATCAGAAAATTCAGCATAGCCACATTCACATGTACAATTTGATAATTGGAAATGTACACACACACACTGCAGAAAAATCAACAGTCAAGTCTAATATGAAAGATAAAATTCGGGGCTTTGGTTGATTAATGATACAAGAAAGTAGACAAAACCTTGACGTTTGCCATGAATGTAAAGAAAAGAGGTAAAATGTTTGCACAGAAGAAATTTCATGTATTATTTCTGTCATATGAAGAAAACAGATTGAGCCAAATTTATATACAGCAGATTGTCAAAACGGTTTCATTTGCCCATAAAGTACAATGCATTTTCATTTTTATTGCGCTTTCACGATGGCTTTCTCTGTAACAAAGCGCTTTACAAACATAAAATAACGATACGAGAGAAGATATCCCATTTCAATGCATTTGCCTTGCTTCAAACCTCACGCATAATTCGGTGGAAATGGACACAGAGGAAAACTCACAGGAAGTGAGTTGCTCTGTGTGTAGATAGCATCACTTTCCACTTTTCAAATGGGAGTGGCTAAGTGTGATGGCGAGATGGGTTCAAAACACAAACACAAAACAAACAGAGTCCACCATATGCATGTAATTATGATCCAGTTCTTGCTGGTTTAGAAAAACTGCAATTGCTATGTCTGTGCGTGTATGTGTGTGTGTGGCGGGGATTGTTTTATAATCTGAGTAAAGGAAGAATTTCTAGTTCCATCAAGGCATTTTGGTTTACCGTATGATTGCTTGTCTACTGACTGTTTAGGTGAAGGTGAGCATGAAGCTGTGTCCACAGAACTCCAGAAAAACCAGTGGGCGCAACCCCGGGAAGTTACCTTGTGGAACATCAGCAACTGTCTTTTTCAAGATGGACAGATTCTCATCTGCACCGAGGAAGAAGTACTATAACATCCACACAGCCACACAATCTTGTTTTCAATTACAAAAAAAAAATCACTGAGGGTTTTGCTTCTGTCCCCAGCCGACAATGTGGACCCAGACCCGTGTTAACAGCTGCCTGTCCAACCTCAGTATGCAGAATCTTGTGGATATTGACGCAGGTCTAGAAATAATACTTGTATTTCACATTGGGGGACAATTTCATACTCAATTTCCTCAAAAACTGAAGCGCTACCATTTGGATATCAGCTCAAGGAGACGATTTATTCCCGCAGACAGCCACAGAGGAAATAGCCAAATGTTTATACGAGTATGAACGTCAAATTGCTTCCTCTTCCCCCCCCCGTAAGATAGTATCAGCAGTTATTCTTGTGGGCCAGGGAAAGCAGAGAGCATACAGTTGTCCACTTTTCATTCAAATTCAGAGAGTACAAAGAGTTAGCATTGCTTTTTGCTGGTTGGTGTGAAGTGACAGGTTGTGTCAACATTGGACTCCCACAGAGAGGAGGGATTATTACATGGGGACAGATTGATGAAACAAGACCATCTGTACTAAATGATGGGATTCAGACGATGGATTGTATGTGGTGGCGCATTGGGTAAGTGGTAAGATCGAGAGTAGCATGAGCAGCAATTTGAAGAATGTTCAGCTCCCGACATATAAAAACAGATAGCAGTGTTGGTACTTTTTGTGCCTTGCGTAGTCAAATTAGGTGTGTTGCTTTTTTGGATGGATGGATGGATGGATGGATGGATGGATGGATGGATGGATGGATGGATGGATGGATGGATGGATGGATGGATGGAAAAACAGATAACACCACCTCATCATGTGAATAGAGTTACAGTAAATCGCAGTTGAGATTTTGAATGATTGATTTATTAATTGGAGACTTATCAGGCAGAAAATATATATGGGAGAATAATGAACATATATATTTTTTGAATATTTTGTTTTTGTCGGTTCACAATATTAAGAAAGCTGCCTATACAACATTCGGTTTTAATGGACTTACAGCCTGAGCCAGTGCTAGCTTTTGAGGTTACATTTTCTTCTCTTTGTAATAATATGTTCTGTGCAGCCCAACAAGTCAAAACACATTGCTCTGATTTATGTTTCATTTGTGGAAGATGTATCAAACAGGCAAAACCAGTATTTTATCCATCTCAGCGGACGGCCATTATGTCATTTGGTGTTGACTAAAAATGACATAACAGTTGCCAGATTTCAGGTCACATCCAATCACGGCTCAGCTTCAGAAAACTGATCAGTTGTGATTAGTTGTGACCTGGCAACTGTGATGTCATTTTCAGTCGACAAGTGACAAAATGGCCGACACCTGAGACAGATAAAACCGGGAGAATTGTAGTCCTTGACTCATATTCCACAAATGCAACATCAGTCAGAATGCCACGTTCAGACTCGTGAGGGCATTTGAACATATTGTAAAGTTTTTTTCCCCTTCAAGTACATTTTAGTGTGTACATTTTTACTTTAAACAAAAATTATTATGAATCAATCAATATGAATCACTCTCTACTTTGTGCCATTTTTTTGAACAAGTACCTGTACTTTTTCCGCCTCTGCTGAAAACCACATCTTGTACTGTCGCATGTTTAAAATGCCAAACTTACTCTAGTGAAAATGAACACGAGTCATGGTGGTAATTTACAGAGGGAGTGATCATGAAAATTTGAAAAGAAAAAGTAACTCAATAACTAAATTAAATAATTGGTATGTTATTTTCTTTATGTGTCCATTTTAGAATGTAGTCCTGACCCCGTGAGCTCTCGACCAAAGAAAGAAGATGGTGGTGTTCGGGTGAGTGCGAGACATATCACGCATAATGATCGATTGGCAACATATTTCAAATGCATTTTAAATGTTATGTTTCGCCCTGAAGGCACTGATTAAGCGACGTTTTGAGAACAAGGCCAAGAGAAACAGCAACACTCAATTGAACCATGTGGGACTAAACAAAGGAAGCAGGTAAATGAAATGAATGTAAAAATGGTAAGAAGATCCAGTATCTTAAATCCATCCATCCATTTTCTGAACCGCTTAGTCCCCACGGGGGTCGCGGGCGTGCTGGAGCCAATCCCAGCCGTCATCGGGCAGTAAGGCGGGGGACACCCTGAACTGGTTGTCAGCCAATCGCAGTATCTTAAATCCATTAAATACAAATAATTCATGTTTATGTAATTGTGGCTCTCCTGGAAATTAAACTGTGCCATACAGTAAATCTCTGACGCTCTAGTTTAGGAATGTGTTCCTGCATGATATTTTTTTGTATGAAATTTGATGGACTCCATTGTGACAACTTTTATTGTAATTATTTAAAGGCACTATGGATCCAAGGAGTCTGTATCAATTCCAGTGAGCCCTGTTGGAAGTCTGGATCTGAGTGCAGATGCCAGTACTGTGGTCAGGCCAGTCCACAGCTCCATTTTAGGGGAGAAGTACTGTTTTGAGGTACAGTCCGCTCCAACCCATGCATTCTTCACTTTGACTGTAAAATATTTGTTGGACAGGTCTCTCTTTTGTTTAAAATGCAACAATAAGTAGTTTTACCTTAAAGCAACAACTTCAAATGGCTCAGGGCACATTGTCTTGAGGTAGGCAAACTGTGTGTGCTGTCAGATCTGTCACGTGAAAAACCATAAAAGTGTGTTATCACATCTGTATTGAGTTTACTGACAAATCTTAAAATGAGCTTTAAATTTAAAAGAAATCACAATACTGTTACTTTCCATCTATACTTGCACTTACAGGTCATAAACTCGGAGAACACACACTGCTTTGGCTGCTCCTCAGCTGCAGAGCGTGATCGTTGGATTGAAGACCTGAGAAGAGCTGCCCAGCCCAATAAGGTGATCAACTTGGGCCAAAAGAATACAATTTAATATCCTGATCATCGGAGAAAATGCAATTTAAAAGGTGTTTACTATTAAACTGTTCACAGGATAACATTGAGCGGACAGAGAACTCCCTAAATCTGTGGGTGAAAGAAGCAAAGGATTTGCCTCCCAAACGCCGCTATTATTGTGAAGTACATTTGGATGGGACTCTCTTTGCCCGTACCACCTCTCGCCCTGTTGGAAAAGTCCCCAGTCGTTCTAACCTGGCTGCAGAAATCTCTACTGGTTCTTCAGGAAGTCTAGGTGGTAGCGGAGGTGTTGCAGGGGGATGTCAGTTATTCTGGGGAGAGTTCTTTGAACTTGACAATCTTCCCTGCATCTCCCAAATAACCTTGCACCTCTTCCGCGAGGAAGACCCCAAGAAAAAGCGCCATTCTCGAGATGAATTCAGCCTGCATCCACTGGGAAGTGTCAATATACACTTAGCTGATATCCGAGGGAGGACCTATCAGGAAAAGTGGTATCCTATCATTCCTTACAAGCTCTCGGGTATGGGGTGCGCCAAAGAGCATCTGGGGTCACAGGCCTCTCTTCGAATCAAGGCTCGTTTCCAGAATCGACACGTTCTTCCTATGGAGAAATACAAGGAGTTTGCTGAGTATGTGACTGTGAATTATGTCGACATGTGCAAAAGCTTGGAGCCACTTCTGAATGTGAAAGAAAAGGAGGAGCTGGCCGGGGCGCTTGTGCATGTGCTGCAGAGTATCGGCAAAGCAAAGGTAAAAGAGTAGAAAGTATGTAAAGACTCAAACATCTAAGGTCAATCACAAACAATTGGGAGACTCTGGTTGGCCAACCTGATTTTTTACTTTTAAAGAAATCTGTTCCAGCATGATAAAATATTTTTAGAAGAGCATCAACAAAGCAAAAAATACACACAATTAATTATTTTTGCATTTTGCTGAGGTCAAACGTAATACAGCTTGCTCCAGTTTCTTGCATGATCGTGGTCTAATCACAAAAGATTTGTACTCATTCAGAGGCTTGATCCAACCCAAGATATTGTTGAGATTCTAACTTTGGGTTGTCTTTATGTAAATTGAGTTTTTCAAGTCAATTAGTGCTAACAAATTTTGAAAAGACTCCCAAAAAAGGGCTTTACATTGTTAAAATACACAATCATATACATAATTAAACAGAAATCCAAGGGAATAAAAAGAATCAAAACAATAAAGACCTACTTGAATGCCTACCTAAACAAATACGAACAATAATCCACTACTTTCCATGTTCACCATATTTTACTGAAGTGAGTTTTAAGCAATTGCTGTGACCTTCCTTTCAGTGGTGTGAAGAATTTGAGACAAAGCAATAACCTCGGGACTCTTAGAAAATGTATAGAATGAAAAAAAACTCAGTTGAGAGCTGAGTCCACAGTCCACTTTGAAGCAATTAGCTCTCTATTGCTTTGCATAACAACCCGCTCTCTCACTCATACAGCTTTTAACTACAGTGGAGCAAGAATCAAACATTATTTTTGAAAGACAGATTCTTTTCAAATTTGTACTCAGACATTAATCCTGACCACTTCAAAGCTCTCTCACTGATTTTGATGAGTTCAGTTTATTTAAAATGCACCTAAATGACGCCAGCCTCCCGGGCATCTGATGTTCCACTTTAGCTCTCTATATGAGAGTTTAAGTAAGTTTGGTGGTCACCTGCATACAATTGGTACAAACTACCTTCAAATTTGCTGATGATATCACTAAGAGGGTACATGGAGAACCTCAATTCTCAAACACGAGCTAATTTAATTCACATAATAAACTAAAATACTATAAAATATGTTTCAGGAGTTTCTCATTGATTTGGGAACCGCTGAGATTGAACGTTTTGGAGAGAAGGAGGCTCTTATCTTCAGAGAGAATACAATTGCCACTAAAGCCATAGATGAATATATGAAGCTGGTTGGACAAAAATACCTCATTGACACACTGGGTAAATATGTTCGATTAAACTGGTTTCCCGGAATTACAAATACTTTCATAGGGCTCTCTTTCTCATTTGTTTCAGGGGACTTCATCATACGTCTCTATGTAATGGGGGACAACTGTGAAGTTGACCCCCGCAAATGTCATGCCTCCGAACTATCAAACAACCAGAGGAATTTGAGGGAAATGTGTGACGAAGTGGTGCGGAAAATTATTGACCTCCATGGGTAAGATAATGAAGTTCACAGAAAAAAAACAAAAAACACTTTGGATCTTGATGATAATTTGCATCTTTAAAAAAATATATTTTAATGCCTTTAGACACTTTCCTGAGGAGCTGAACAAGATTTTCTCAAGTTGGACTGTGTTGTGTGAAGACCAAGGAAGACCGGAGATTGGTCAACGTCTCATCTCTGCTTCCCTCTTCCTTCGCTTCTTGTGTCCTGCTGTCCTGAGTCCATCTCTATTTGGTTTGACACAACCATACCCAGAACCAAAAACCCTACGCGCACTTACCCTAACTGCTAAAGTCATCCAGAACTTGGCAAATTTCACTCTGTGAGCATCTTTATTTGCCAATCTCATTATACATCATTGAGAAATATATTTAGGAATGACGTTTTTGTTTTAATAAACATCTCAATTATCTTACTGCAGGTTTGGAGACAAGGAGGAGTACATGCTTTTTATGAATGAATTCTTAGAGCAGCATTGGGACAGAATGAGGGGCTTTCTTCAAACAGTATCCAATCCATATGCTGAAATCCCAATGAGTTCTTTTGATGGCTATGTGGATCTACCTCTGCGACTGGCCGTGCTACATGGTCTGTTGGTTGATATCATCTGTCTGAGGGATCAGGTACAAAGGAATCCTTTCCCTTTTAGGGCAGAATATCACATGCATCGAACAAATCCACTAAATTCAGGTTACCTGTGTCACCTTACGCCTGGTCTAAAGTCCACTCTACTTTCTGTCACAGAATTGCCTGGGGATCTTGCTCATGCAACAAAAAATTTATGTTGTCTGCACAAATGCCCAATGACTCCAAAATTCCCAAGCAAGATAAACTAAAGATATAAATAAAGATCCGCCTGTTTTTACACTGTCTTTCGAAATAGTGCTCAGAGTGTAAAAGAATGTAAATAATAAATACATCTAGAAATATTATGGTACATAAATGCAAGTGAGAAAAGATGAAGTCCAGCCAATTGCACAGTAGCGTGTTGATTTGATAACCTGAAGCCCTGTAGATCCAAAATATTTGAGTGTTATTACCCTGCCTGGTAACAAAGTCCACGTTGGCTGGGTGGGGTAGCCTCACATGAGGACGACTGGTGTGTTATAAATGCCCTTTAACAGTTGAGCCATAATCATAGCCGGGTTGGGTTGGGAGTTAGATAACAATTAAAAATGGCAATAATTCACAGGAAGCCTTGAGAAGAATATTTTTCACTTGCATCATTGGCATGGAGCCCATAGTGAGATTTTTTTTTTTTTACCGGAACCCTGAATCCCTTGTGGAGACCCTGTGCACAACCTAAATATTGTTTATGAAGAATATTTTACTATCTCCTTTAATTTTCGAATAGTTTTGGAGTGAAGTCCACTGAACCATCACGGTTGTCGCATACCTACAAAGTTAACTTAGTCATCCTAAAAACTTGCCATTTCAACGGAAGGGTCCTGACTCTGATTGTACAATGGGCAATCCAACAAAGAACCATACCATTATGTCACAACTTTTATCAAGAAAATAATTACTGAATTATAGAAGTAAAAATAAAGATCCCTCTCATTTAGTTTGACTATAACCTATTGTATTTTAATTGTGATAGACAAGTGTTCAAATTGCTGAAGAAAAACTGTGCGTTATCTTTATGCTCCTTTATCCAGTTGCTTTCTTCTCATTGTTGGTCTGTTTGTGATTTTGTGATTTATATGCTTTAGGACACCATTGAGAAATTGCACCCTCTGCCTTTGATTCTGAACCAGATAACAGAGTCACTGGGCCCTGAGATGCACCAGATAACAATTAACCAGTATGTTGACTTCAAGATCTGTCTTTGGTTGTTATCGTACTTTAGTAAAAGTGCCTTCTTTTTCACATTCCCAAGGAAACAAGCCAAGCCAATGTATGTTCCTCCAAAGGACTTGAGCAAATTTAGCCCTCATCAATCATCCCTCCAACAGCTTCCTCAGGACTCCAAGAGAGATGGGTATGTGATTCTGTCCAACTTTAGATTTCTTTGCTATTTTCATCCATCTACTCAAATCACCTCAACTCTTGTGTATGGAGCACTTTAAAACCACCATTATTGTACATGCTGCAAAATAAACCATACCACAAAAAACACAGTCACAATAAAAACAATACCAAAGCAATCAAAGAATAAAAATATGTTTCAAAATGAGTTTTAAAGTTGGTAAGCGTGTGTGTGTGTGTGTGGGAGGGGGGGGGGGGGGGGGCTTGCTAGATGTTTAGCGGGAGGTCATTCCAACCAGTGGGACCGCCAACGGAAAAGGCTAGAGCACCTCTGAGCACGTCTAGTAGTGTCTGGTCTGCTGATCTAAAGGACTGGGCAGTTGCGTAGGGTTAAAGGCACTCAGACAGCTTAGAGATTTGAAAACAAAGTAACTGATTCATCATCTCATCTGTCTGCAAAGGTTTTGAGAGAGATTTGAAATTGACTCTGAAAAATGATGAAAAAAAGCTGGACTTAGCAACAATATAACAGCACCAATTTGCCGGTTCAATTTAAAATCACCATCCATTCTGAGACCCAAATTCAAGACTGCTGTCTTTAAATAAGGCGCCAGCCGGTCCAAGTCAATAAGGTGGGATGCACAAGGGTCTTTCTTTTCATTGAAATTCAAAAAATAATTTTCCATGCAGGCCTTAATCCACGGAGATTCTTCAGAGCATGCCTCTAAGGCCAAGCAATATTACAACTGTTCAATCAAAAGCATGTAACTCCTTGCCCATTGTTTTATCGACAAAGCCTTAATTGAGGAGTGGAGCTGACAGGCTGTGATTGGCTCTTATGGCAGATTGTGACGAACTGACAGGAAGACATACAGATACAAAAACACAATATTGCAGCAATCAATATTGTTATAAAGAGCAACTACATAATGCTACAAGGGCTATACAACATTCTGGTGACGCTATGCTCATCTTCAGAATGATTAGCTTGCAAAGAGTGAAAACTATTAAGTATCTTAAGTATTACCATCAGTTAACTGGCAATACACATTATTTTGCTAAGTAATACGTATGTGAATTTGACAAACCCCTCCATCACTTCTAAATTTTACATATATAACGATCGACACAATTGTGTATTATTTTTTGCAGAGATGTGAAAGCTAGGAGAAGGAAGCCAGTCGCCAGAACTCAAAGTGCACCTCATAGACGTCCTGAAAAAAGACTGAAGAGGCAGACAAGTTCTGAAGCCCTGGCCACAGGGGACCATGAACAAGATTTGGAAACAAACCAGCCACTCATATCATCACCAAAAACTGTGAGTGTAAAATGAAAAGCCAGAGTTACGTCAACTACCATTTGTTTTTCAAATACTACATTATGGAGTCTATACGGGCTGAAATGGAATGAAGTGTTCTCATCATCAGAGCAAAGCAATCAAACCGTGTGCACCAGTCCCTTGGATTAAAGACATACAAAACAGGGAGCCCAGAGAGATGCACTCTGAGCAGGAGGAACTCAGCTTACTAGATAAGGTAGGTCCATACCTGCCTCAGAAAGGCAGCCGGATTCTCAGTAACATCTTTTCACATCATGAAACCAGCATGCCCAAGAACTGTCCGAGCTCCGCCTGGGAATAGACCAGGTGACTGAGCGTGAGGTGGAAATGGCAAAGCGACTGGAGGACTTCATTAACCAAAGTCAAGATCAGAATGCAATACTGCAGGCCAAAATGGATGAGCTTCAGAATCTGCTGGCTGTGCGGGAGGAGCAGCTTGCTAGTGCCACCTTCAGGTAGAAAACAGCATGTTTTATTTAATCAGTAACTGTCATCATGACGCTAGACTCAGCACGTTCATGGAATTGCATTTACCTGTACTATTAATACTATTGAAAAGAGAATGGCTTTTATTTTAGGTAACCAATTTGTACGTCTTGGCTGTCTGTTTCTTTGATAGGTTGGATGTGATCGAAGAGGAGAGGGAGGATGATGAGCGCAAGCTGAATGCCGCAATTGCAGCTGCTGAGCGAATGAACATACTGGTATGACACAAGGAGAAAGACAAAGACTGATTTGAATCAAAAATTCGGTTTCAGTTTGACAGATCCAATCAGTTGATTTCAATTAGCTTCTTTGAATTGTATCGCACTCTGTGTATCGGGGCACTTTGGAGTTTGGGAAGCTTTTACATCCTGTTGCAAAATCCTAAACACAGCAAAATCTACATCCGTACCCAATTGAATCAAATTCCAGTCCTGCACAATCATACTGAATGGAATCGTTATATTTCAAAATGGTTACATCCTTGAATCATATTATACCTCATGAATGAAGAACCATATCAAATTGTCCTTTATGGAGCGATGCAAACCCCATATCATGAACTTTTTGTAGTAGATCTTTAAAACCAAGAAAGATGTTTTTTATTGCTTGTTTCCATTGAAATCGAAACGTATAACTGTTTTAGTGCATGCTATAAAAACATCTGTTCATTGGGATCAGCATCAATCTTGCAACAGAAATTCAAACCATCAACAAGAGGGAGCTGCCAATTTTTAAAAAATGATTGAATTTTTCTTTTTTTTTTCATGTACTCACAGGAGGAGCAGTTTGCCGGCTTGATGAAGGATATTCATCAGCTCAATAAGTCAACAAGCTGATGAAAAGGAACAAATTGTCAGTTAAGGATGATTTACTTCTAAGGGTTTGCCACAGTTCCAGTATTCAACAAGTATAGCCCCAAGTATGCTTCTTAGCCATTTCTCAGCGAGCACATAACAACTAAGCTTATTTTTGCCAGACATTTATTGGTGTGTAGTATAATAAATTCAATCTATTGTAAAAACTGAAATACTGACAAATGACTGAATGGTCAATAACCCATCGAGCAGTGATTTCATTTGTGTTAATCATTTCATATAAAGTTCACACCAAAGTCAGGACAAGATTTCGACAAACACTCAGTCAAAATATTTGGTTAACTCACTCAATCTTACAATAGACACAATAAAACGTTTATCGTGAAATTATACCTTCACCAACACAAAAACTCAGTAATTTGAGACGGTGAAGAACTCACTCTACAATGTATATACATACTTTTTTACATTTGTAATATCTGTATGAGGGGTAAATTGTGACCAGTCACATCGTTATGCCTATTTGAGAAATAGTATTCAAAACAATAGATGTGTGAAATGTGGTTTGCGATGAGAATTGCTTTGTAAACCTTTTTATTCAGATGAGATATGAGCCACTTACTTTATTTCTCATCTGTTCTTGAATTCTTTGGTTCATGGCCGTTTATTATAGCTTTTTGAGATTTTTCTGTTGACTTTCTTTTGTCAGACAAGTTCTACAGTATTATGGTGGTATCTTGATTGAACAGGCTCAGTGAACGTGAACATCAACTGTTAGCCTTCCTCAGCCGTGATAGCTCACAGTAAATTCATGATTTGTGGGGCAAGTATTTTTTCACACAGCACCAGTTAGTTTTGAAGAGCTTTTTTCCTTAATAAAAATCAAATCAATCCATATTAACTGCTTTTATGTTTACTTGCGTTATATTTTTTATATTTACATTTCTTAGATGACCTTGAACATTAAAGTAGGGAAACTATGCAAAAAAAGCAAGAATTTGAGAATAGGGCAAATACTTATTTTAAATGCACTGTAAATATTGATGCTGAAAAAAAAAGATACATGACTGCTGTAATAAAGTGTCCTCATGGCACTTAATCAGAGTTCTTGCAGAATTCGAACCAATCACGTTGCAGACTAGACATTCGGTAAATTCAAAATTACTATTATTTTTTTTTAATGAGGGATGAATGAGTTATGATCAAACACATACACATGCAGTAAATTATAAATGACACAGTCTGCAGTCACATCAATTGCTGAACACCAAATGACATGTTTATGACTGAGAAAAATGACATACAATAATATTCAGGGAGTGCTGTATCATAATATAGTTTTCCATTGCATACAATTGTTTTGCCATCTGTTTTGTTGAATAAAAATACTTCATGTTTCATGAATATGGTTGATCTTTCAAACCGGTTCGGTGAATGCGCATATGAAACTGGCGGGGTTAGGCAACTCTAACAAGGTTAAGGTTTCGGTCCAGCTCACATTGAGCCACGCCTCAAACTGCACTCTGAAGCCAGCGCTACTAAATGACAGCCAGTCACGTGACATATGTCAGCTGAGCTCTCACTTTCGTTTTCGCGAAAAAGAGAACGTAAATTTTGTTGGCTTCTCCTCAGTCGACACTGAAACGTCGCCATGGCTGACGTGAACGTCTGTGAGCGCTCTCTGCTCAGCCTGGGTGACGAGCTGACCTGCAGTATCTGCCTGTTTCCTTTTGACTGCCCAGTGACTATCCCCTGCGGCCACAACTTCTGCCAGGAGTGCCTCCTCGCTACTTGGAAGGACAGCTGTATATACAGCTGCCCACAATGTCGGACCGACTACCCCAACAAGCCGGAACTGAAGAAAAACACGGTCCTCAACACCGTGGTTGAGACCTTTAAATTGCGGTCGACTGAGACCGTGGCAGATGTGCCCGTGTCCAAAATGCCGGGGATAGAAGCGGCCAGAAGTTCCGCCGCCATACGCTGTGATACATGTATGGAGGTGGAGGCCGTGAAGACGTGCCTCACTTGTATGGCCTCCTACTGCGTCGAGCACCTGCGACCGCACCGCGAAAATCCGGTGTTCCACGTACACCAGCTGACCGAGCCCGTCGACGACCTGCTGGAGCGCATCTGCCCGGATCATCGCAAGCTCATGGAGCTCTTCTGCACCAAGGACGATCGCCTCATGTGCACCCTCTGCCTCCAGCAAGAGCACAAAAGCTGCGACTTTATCACAGCCGAGCAGCAGAGGACCAAGAAAGAGGTCTGTAACTAAAATGAAGAAGAACCTGGAAAATGATAATGGTTGAAAGCAACTATCAAGTTAACTCTTCTTTACAGTATGATATATCAAGGTCAGAAAATACTATCAAGTAAGCTGCATTCATATATCAATTATATTTAATTAGCTAGCTTTTTCAAAAGATCACCTTCAATAATTGATTAGCTGATTTTCCATTCGTTTTGAGAATTTTCTTGGAGCAACTGAGCCCAAATCAGTGATATGTTCTCTGTGGGTTTAAAATGTGAACTCCAGCTTGAGTTCATTGAACACAAATTGTCCATTGTTGTGAATATGAATGAATTGCTGCAATTGATGGGTCAATTCTCCAGGGCCTGCTGGATATTAGATTTGTGTCAATGCTTTAAACATCACTTGAGTAATATTTCACAACTTTTGAGCAATTTGCATCATTGTTTTTATTGTAAAAAGGTTGCCTTTTTGTCTCGCAAAGTCATTCATGCACCTCCTGACAGAAAGATATTGAGCTATTTTGAAATGTGTTTATAACGCAAAATGTCCTGTGACGAGCTATTTATAATACATGCTATATAATATAATAGATATAATGAGCTATTTTCTAATGTGTTTATAAAACATAATGTCCTGTGACCGTAGTGAGGATAAGCCGTTAAGACCTTAAATAAATGAATGAACGCAATTTAAGGGTCATCGCTCTCGCATTGACAGATCCCCACACTTTGTGGGCAAAGGCAGATGGATGACAAGAGAAGAAATCCAGAGAAGCAGGATTGTGTACTGTATGTCATTGCTGTTTGTTCAGTAATCTTGTTCGCTCGATCTTTAACTTCTTACACGAACTGTGAAAACTACAGTGTACTTCACTCAGTCAGTTGGGCTCGGCTCCAGCTCATCCGTGACTATCGGTATAAAAATAGATGGAAGAACAATGATGGCGACGCCCATAGTTGATGTCATAAGTATGGGTGTTGTTTTTCTTTTGTTAAATGTTGTTCGTGCAGTTTATGTTGAAAATGCTCAAATGAGATCCACCTTGTGCATATTCACGGCACAAAAATGTAATGACTAAACGTTGTCCAAATCTACACTTGTGACGGTCAGAAGTCAAATGAAATGTCATTATTGTTGGTTTAACTGACCTTCTAAACAGGATTGCTTCATTTCATCCTTTTTATTCTCTTTGCAGTCCAACCTGATACAGCAAGTGAATTTCATGAACAAGAAGATTAAACAAAACGAGGCCGTCATATTCCAAATGAAAGAAATGCAACTTACCCTGAAGGTAAGCATGGAGCTGGACATGCCTGAGTTCAATATTTTGCCTGTAATTCGCAACTTTATTCTTCTGAGCATTAAAGGGACACGCAAGCTAAGTTGTCAACTTCCTATTTAAACCAAATTCAACCCTATTTACTTGACAGTGTTTTTAAACTTTATTGTATCAAGTATTCTAAAAAAAATAAAATAAAATAAAAAACACAAAATAAACATTTAAAGTCACAACAAAGGAGAAGTGGCTATTTTTGCCCACTGACAACCAAAGGCAAACTATGAAGAGATAGTAGTGAATGTTATTTAGCAATGACAAGCTTAGTATTCAATTTTATCAGCTAAATGTAGATCATTTGATTTTTTTATCAAATGTTATAATATTGCTTCCTTTCCCTATCAAGACCTCAATGTGGAAACTGTAGGATTGTCAACCAGTGGTCCGCGGTCCTCTAGTGGACTGTGGCGGTATTGCAGGTAGTCCACAAAATTGGAAATGGAAAGTAATTGTACCTAACTTTATATATATATATATGAACAAAAACATTATTTAGACTTGGATTATTTCCCAGCTAATGTTGTGAAGTATTTGCACCTTCAAAGTATGTCAGGTGTAGCAGGCATTCCCAAAATAGACATACAGATGGAAATAAATAGTATTGTTCTATCCTCCTTCAGTGCAAAATAAAATATTATTCCACCAAAGCAGTGGTCCCTGAGTTGCTTCTTAGTTATAATGGTGGTCTCTCGGACGAAACCAGTTGAAAACCCCTGCCTTAAGAAATACTGACGCACAGTAAAAAATATTGGATGTGGATCCTTTTGCGTTCATATTCTAGAGCAACGCCACCACCAAGAAATCGGCAATGGCTCATCAGTATGAACTGATCCGAAACATGCTGGCCAATGAGGAACGCGCCGCGATGAGCGTGGTGGACGAAGAACTGGAGTCTTCTCAGACCAAACTCAGGCTTCTCATGAAAAGGTTTTCTGAAAATATTGATAGCCTGAACAAGGCTAAAGGGGATATCCAGAGTCTACTTTGTCAGGCACAAACAATGGCCTTTCTTCAGGTAAGAAAATTATGTTTTTTTTTTCACATTCAGCACACCAATTTAACCTATTTAATATCTATCAATTAGTTCGATCAGCAGTATTCATTTGACAGTTGTGTTTCCCTCCTCACAGGCTTCTCTTAATCTGCCCAAAGCTGCAGCATTTGATCCGTATGCCCCTCGAATGTACTTGAGCTCCAAAAAGTTGACAGCAACCCTGGACTTTGCTGGTAATCTGAAGAAACACATTTATGAAATCTTGAGTCAGCCTGTTGATGCCAGACTGCCATTAGCTAAAACAGGTAACGTTTTTGGGTTGGAGTTTGGTATTCTACCATATGTACAATTGATATAAAAACCTGCGCAGATACCAGGTGTTTGTGATATAGAAAAATGAGACCACAAAAGAATATCTCAAAACCACCGTTAACTTGTACAACCCAATTAAAAAATATATTTTTGAGAGGGGGAGTAAAAATAATGAGAATATGTGGTTGCGCCAGTGTGCACACCCTGCATAACTAGGTTGTGGCTGTTCACATTCACACGCCTGTCACGATTTCAATGGTCAATTGTAAATAAGGTTGAGTTGTTTAAAAAAAGCGTTTCCTGACATTAAATATTTGTTTGTATCATAGCTGGAGGTTTGATGTTTGTTCCAAACCAATTTGTGTTAAAATTTCGGAAGAATTCAGTGAGTTTTAAATTAAATTAAAAATTACAGACATTGTAGAGGTGATAGGAAAATACATCAATCCATTTTCTAAATCGCTTAATTCTCACAAGGGTCGTGAGCGTGCTGACCCTATCCCAGCCGTCGTCAGGCACGAGGCGGGGGACTGCCCCTAAACTGGTTGCCAGCCAATCGCAGGGCACACAGAGACAAACTCACACCTAGGAAAGATTTGGAGTGCTCAATCAGCCTGCCATGCATGTTTTGGGGATGTGGGAGAAAAGCAAAGTACCCAAACAAAACCCACACAGGCACGGGGAGAACATGCAAACTCCATACAGAAAGGCTGGAGCCAGAATCAAACTGTGAGGCAGAAGTGCCATCATTCTGCCTGATGGGGAAATGAAGCTTCAAATTTGCTTCATGAACCAGTTGTTACATTTTTGACTACCCTCGATGCACCGACTGGTTTAAATAAAGAAGTTCAAGAAATGGCAAGTCAGAATGCTTTCAGCCCAATGTTGAACAGAGAGCGCTCTCTAAAGGAGTAAAAAAAAATACAACTTGCTTCATTTTCCCCATCACTACTCTGATGCTGTATTCACCTGTCAAAGTGAAATCAGAGGTTATCCCCCCCGATCAATAAAGTATTTTATTTTTTATTATTATTGGTCTTATGGTTGTTTTACTCTAAATAGGAGCAAATCCATCCAGGACACTTGTGATTTTTCCAGGTGAACAGTTACTGCTGATGTTCACATTTAGTATGCACCTTTTTAAAATAGACACAGTGGATCCTCCCAAAACAAAAAAAGAATTCTATATAAATAAATAAGGTTTTTCTAAAAATGTGACTTTTACTACATATTATTTTTTTAAGCATGCTTGTTGTCCCCTAAAGTTCTAACATTTCAAGTGAATACTTTTCTATACAACATGAAAGTTAATGACAAAATGAACAAAAGATTATATGAATACTGTGAAGTATGTCTTTTTTTCTTCTTCTTTTTTTTTTTTTTAAGAAACCAACATCCAGACAGGACATCCCAACAGTAGTCCCGCAGCCGCCAAGTCAGTCAACGTCAATGCTAACAAGACATGGCAGAGTAAGAAAATGTTACAATTTAATTTCTTTTTCACCATTCAGTTTTAACATCATCCAGGACACTTGTAATTTCTCCAGGTGAAAACTTAGTGAAGATGTTCTCATTTATGCACCTTTTTAAAAAAGACAGTCGATACTCCAAAAAGAAAAAAAATAACAATTGATAAAAGATTTTTCGAAACATGTGACTTTTACTAGTTATTACTTTTATAAGCATGGTGCTTGTTCCCTAAAGTTCCAAAATGTCAAGTGAATGGGTGAATGCTTTTCTATACAACATGAAAATTAATGGCAAAATGAACAAAAGAACAACACAAATACTGTAAAGTATGTATTTTCCCTTTTTTTTTTTAAAGAAAAGAACATCCAGACAGGACATCCCATCAGCACCTATCCCGCAGCCACCAAGGCAATCGACTTCAAAGTTGACAAGACGTGGCAGAGTAAGAAAATGTTACAATTTAATTTCCTCATTCACCCAAAAGTCAGGTGATCTAATTCTGTGGAAAATGTGTTTTCTTTAGAAAAACACAATAAGCCCATTCCTCTCCGGGAAGACGGTAAGCAACGTATGAAAAATTTGTCACGTTCTATGGAAAACCTCCTGGTGTCGGATGGGAAACTAAAACACAGACCCCAGCTAACTCCCATGCCTTCTAAACCCAAAGAAAAAACAGGTATGGCTTGTCTGATGGAACACATACTATAAAACCATGTAAATGGATGTCAGATCTATTTCAGCATTTCCGTTTTTGACTTATTTTTGTTTCAGAAACGATGGCTCGCCCTACCTACCAAATTGGTGAAAAGAGACACGATCTTGTGAAATGTACGTTTTTTGAAGTGATCTTTTTTTTATCCTGCTTCTTCCTAGCATTGTATTTCCTCCCTCCTCCCACATTCTAAAAACATGGAAGGTAGGTAAATTGACCACTGGCCATAGGTTTGAAAGTGGGTGGGTGCGAATTGCGAATGGTTTCGTGTGTGCCCTTCAATTGACTGGCGACCAATTCAAGGTGTCAGCTGGGAAAGATTCCAGTACGACACCAAGTGTTTCACTTGAATGACACTTTGCTTCAAAGGAATTGCGTGGTCACTTTCTTTATTGTGGCTGCAGATTGAAAATATTCTGTCCAACATTAAAAGGACTGGACCTGATACTAAACTTACATACAGCCTTATTTGCAGAACTGCCTTTTATTTTTTGTTACGGAAATCACTAAGACAAGCTGCTTACACCATAAGTCACATTGATCGAGGAGTTTCAAAACAGGAAACTATTTAAGCACACAGTAATTGCAGACGTGGTCTGATTCAGTCAGTCCACTCCAGTAATGTTGCACTCACACATGGTCGCGGATGAGTGTGAAATAAATTTCTACTGGTTGGCAGCTCTGGATTTCTAACAAATCCGCATAGTTTTTAGGCACCTAAAAAACAAACAAAAGACTAAAGAGATAGATCTAAAGTAGGTTAAATTGCGTCAGACATTTTGAAACATTTGCATTGTTCTTTTGTCATTCTTTTTAAGGCAGATATCGATACTGTTTGTTTTGGGGTTGTTGCTGCCTTCCGTCTCTTTAGTAAGCAGAATGCAGGCTAGTCTCTAAAGTTTCAGTGTGCAGACTGACCCAGACACTCTAGACCAGGGGTGCTCACACCTTTTCAGCATGCGAGCTACTTAGAAAACAACCAAATCAAAATGATCTATCTACACACCACAAAAATGCAAAACATATAACTATTTTCAAATTTCTTAAGGATTATTTGTATGTACAATGTATGTTGATGTACCTTGCATAGGATGATAGGCTGACCCAAAAAAATGTTAACATCACGTTGCGATCGACCAGTGCTGCCTCCGCGATCGACCAGTAGATCGCGATCGACCAGTAGATCGCGATCGACGTAATGATCACCGCTGCTCTAGACCTTTTCCCCTGCCTCCGAGCATTGCTTTTGATTCATTTTACATCTGGTCCTCCCTGCAGTATACATTAGGCAAATGTGTCTTTTTCACTGAGACCAACATGATTTGGGTCTCGTACATGACCAATGATACACATCCACAATATCTACTCTATAAAGCTACTCTGAATCAAAATACCGTATTTTCCGGACTAAAAGGCGGACCGGATTATAAAGCGCACCTTCAATGAACGGCATGTTTTAAAACTTTGTCCATATATAGGGCGCACCGGATTATAAGTCAATGTCAAAGTCCGCATAAAATAGAAGCTATACTGCAACAAACTGCGGTTGACTAGGGTTGCGGTATGCATCCACTAGCCAATAACCAATGAGCCCTCTGTAAACAATCGTGTTTCCTTAAACTATCCTATAAAATGATCAGAACTGACTAAAGTTTGATCAAACGCTTTGGTACTGCTTACCTATGTTTCCCTTCCATATCCATCCGTAAATTTACTTGAAACATTAACAGAGCAGCCTATTTTGACATGAAATAGCCTCGTGCGTATAGCAGCTATCACTATAGCATTAGCCACCCGCAAACTCCCATGAGCCTCAGCTCGCAGACTCCCATGAGCCTCAGCAAAGTGTAAACAATCGCGTTTCTCAAACGAGCGCTTATAAAATGATCAGAACTGACTAAAGTTCAATCTAACACCTTGGTACTGCTTACCTATGTTTCCCTTCCATATCAATCCGTAAATTTACTCAAAACATTAACGCAGCAGCCTATTTTGAAATGAAATACCCTCATGGGTACAACAGCTATTCAGTGACGCCCCCTGACCACGGTTGTCGTAATGCTGGTAAGCGATGCGACCTTGTAATTTACTAGTCGTACTAAAACGTACTGAAAGTTTTGGCAGAGCACTGTGTACAACCAGTATGGATCAACAAATTTATGAATTGATCCATATATAAGGCGCACCGGAGTATAAGGCGCACTGTCGGCTTTTGAGAAAATTTTAGGTTTTTAGGTGCGCCTTATAGTCCGGAAAATACGGTAATGAAATTACTTCAAGAGCCCTATTTTAGTCAAATAGTGCCCGCGTGCTGGGCGGAACTTCATTTTCGTGCCACAACAAGTCCAGTCTACCATGTTTGTGTCTGCGTTGCACCTGTCTGGGCGTACCGCCACACAATGTAGCCTCACCCCCGATGAACCTACTATTTGGTGCCACAAAGTAATACGCGTAAAAGCGGGTGTATCGTTATTTTCGTGCTGGGCCAATGGACTGATTCAGCACGTTTGTAAATTTGGTCGAAGCGCTTTACCTCATTGGGCATTTCTGCCTCGCCCTGCAACACATCTGATAAATTCTTACCATAATCGTCTCTAAAATATTTTGATAGCACCTGCAAGGCGTCTTCAATACACTCGACACAGTTCTACTGGGGCAAAGTCTAGCAAAATACTAAAAGAAAGAAAACTCCACTCAAATACACAGTTAGTTTGCACTTTGTGCAAGAAATACAGTTGGGATGAGCCCCAAGAGTCCTAACCCCTGACAACCTAGCCATAAATGATTTGAGATGAAACAGAGAAACAGTAATTTTAATGATGTTATCTGTCTATTTTCTGTGCTACCAGATGGCACTGCACTCAGTTTTGATCCAAAGACAGCGCACAAACGCATCAAGCTAACCGAGGACTTGCAAGAAGCATCTGTGTCAGACCAACTTAATCCAGCTATGTGCAGTGACTGCCCCGAGCGCTTCTCCGCCTTCACTCAGGTGCTCACCTCTCAGGGTTTCACTCAAGGGCGCCACTACTGGGAAGTTCGTCTTAATAACAAAGAATTCACGAGCATCGGGTTGACTTACGGTAGCATTAAGCGCAAAGGTCCCACCGGTCGGCTTGGCCGCAACGCCCAGTCTTGGTGTGTGGAGTGGGTTAATGACAAAGTGTCAGCTTGGCATGACAACAATGAGGTTGTGCTCATGAATATCCATGCGAAACGTATTGGTGTGTTGTTGGATTATGATTCAGGCTGTGCTACATTTTACGATGTGACCGATAGGACGTGTTGCTTCTACACTTTTGTTTTTTCATTCACTGAGGCAGTGTATCCAGCTTTTGGGATTTTTCGTTCGGAGTCATCTATCGCGCTGTGTAAACTGTCGGCCTGAGGACCACATTGACATTCGCTACAGTCCAATAAGAGTCAAGAGTCAACTTCCGATTTGTTTGATTTTTAAAGCAATTTCCCATTTGATGTCCTGTTGATTATATTCAAAAAATATATTCAAAAAATACAATTTAATTATGAACCCATCCCGAGTAACTTTCTGCTGGTAGAGCAGTTTCAGATCAGCTGTCAATTAATCAAAATATTTTGAAAATGCTACAATAAAGCAAGTTAATAAACGGTTGCAGTGCAGGCGACCTATTGATCACATTTGCTTGTTAAAACCTGAATATTGGCAGTATTTAAGTTTTAAAGGCCATGTAAACTCACACAAAATCCCTGAATATTTTTCTGGTTTTACAGACCAAACTTGTCTAACCCAAATATAAACAAGACCAAGTTAACTCTGACATATTGGCATGTGTTCCTCACATGGTTTTGCTTTATTCACAAGGAAACTTATCTTGTAGCACTGGGAGTACTTGTATGCCATAGCGAGCCTACTTGGTGACTGTGCTGCGTTTTCATATTATTTTCTGTTCCAACGGCAAAAATTGTACAGTGTGTGTGTATAGATAGTATATACATATACATTTGTACATGTGGCGCACAACTCACACAAGCAAAGGTAAACAATAATGGCGGAACTCGGATTTGTGGCAGAAAGTCACACTTTTAGAAAGAGGAGGAAACCAACTGTTTTGTCCTTGTGGCGAGTGATGTGAATATATTGTGTTTTACAGGCGGTATAAAGTAACAAACGGACATGACGTTCATTTGTGTCACGTCTGTGCGTCACTGTTTGAATTGAGTTATTCAAATACAATAGTAACACGTTCAGGCATGTGAGGTATAGCTTCATATACACACATATTGTCATTGCAATAAGTACGTAGTTACTAGAATTTTACAGATTTGCTGGCGCCAATTTAGAGGACACACACTTGGTGGTAATTACAATGACCTTAATAGAAGTTTTGGGGTCTGCCCTGGGGAGTCCACACAGGACAATCAGGTAAATGCTACATGCTGTGACCAGTAGGGGAAGGTCAGAGACTAAGGGTGAATTTGAAACCTGCCCTATGGGGTGTCACTCACCCAGACAAAAGGGCAGAAATGTGCCACTTTTTTGGAGAGAGAGCTAGAGAGAACGAGATAAAGAGAGAGAGAACAGACACGCTGACCTGAGGTATCGTGGGACTTCATAACATCATCATGAGCAGAAAAAAAAATTAACGTACTTTCTGCACTATAGGGCACACTTAAAAGCTTATAATTTACTAAAAAAAAACACAGTGCACCTTATAATGCAGAGCGCCTTATATGTGGATCAATTGTTGAATTTGTTGATCCATACTGGTTGTACACAGCGCTCTGCCAAAATGTTTCAGTACGTTTCAGTACGACTAGTAAATTACAAGGGCGCATCGCTTTCAGCATTACGGTTACCGTGGCCAGGGCGTCACCAAAGTAAGCTACTAGTGGTCTATTGCATGACATTTAAAAAAAAAAAAAAAAAATCTATAGGCTAGAATCCATGTCAATCGCATGACGTTTAAAAAAATAAAATATTTTTTTTTTCTGTAGGCTAGAATCCATCCCATCGCTTGATTGACATACAGGTAAGCCTGTCGGGAGGCAATCACAGTGAGCAGTAGACAGTGACCAAATCCCCTCACCGTAGCAACTTGGCTGTGCATACACAAATCCAACGCCAAAGTTAACAAGCTAATCGACGCATTACGCATCAACGCACGCACTCGCTTTTTTTCTTCTAAAGAAAGTTTATGACCATCAAAAATGAGTGGGGTTGCTGGACCAAGTAAGAAGCCAAACCGTATCACTTTCATACAGAAAGAGAGTTGGACTCATTGACTGGGTTGACGAATGCCAGCTTCATCTAGTGGATGATAATGCAACCCGAGTCAACCCCAGTCTGATGCAGTAGCTTCTATTCTGTGCGCCTTTTAATCCAGTGCGCCTTATCTCTGAAAACATTTCTAAAATAAAAATTTCAGTGATGGTGCGCCTTATAATCCAGTGCGCCCTATAGTGTGGAAAAATACTGTACGTCAAAAAAGTCTGTTTCAGAAAAGTCCTTTTCCACCCAACCTTGCCTGGCGACCACTCTAGATGGCCGCCGGGACAGACCTGCACCTTCTCAGAAAATAAACAAGGGTATTCAGAATGTCTCAGAAATGTTGACCTGCGTGTAAACATAGTCATTGGTTGGTCTTGCCCTATCCACAAGGAATCTTTGTAGTCCTGGTAGTACAGCTTCCTCATCCAAGCGAACGTTACTTAAATACATTGATTTCTCTGTGGCGTTTTCACGTTATTTTCTGTCGTTACGGCAAAAATATCAGCGTGTATACAGATAAGTATCCAAGTGTACAAGTCCGTATGTCTGGGATGCAACAGGCAGAAATACACAAGCAGAAGTAAACAATAATGGCAAAACACAAGACGCAGGCAATATCAAGGCTCAAATTAAGGGCTTTTGTACCCCAGTTTGCGAGTCAAAAAACATATTTTGTACCTTGTCAAAATAGCCACACTGAGAATCACATAATTTTCAACTGTTCTAATGATTGAATCCTTGACTCAAAATGTTTCAATCAGCTCACGGCACTTAACATGCGAATAGTCGGAGTTCAAGGCAATCATGTTGTTTATGCCGCACCGGCTAACTTTCAGCAAGCGTCGTCTGGCTAGCTCGTGTGATCAAACACGTCACGAAGTTGGTCCGAAGTTGGTAATGATTACCTCCATGGCTGAAACAAGATAAACATATGACAAGTATCGTAGTAAGTAAAAGGAATAAGTCATGTTAATTGTAAAGAATAACCCAAAAATTATCGTTTGAATCATTAAAAGTTTATTATTATTATTATTTTTTAATACACAAACACGGTGAAATAAAAATAAATAATTAAAAACAATGTAGGAATCACTAGTAGTAAACAAGTAGAGGTAAATTGTCAAGGAAACCTTACCACTGCTTTATTCGTGTGGGGTGACAAAGAGCAGTAATGTCTATTTGTATGACGTGAATGTGGGTAGTGGTTTCAATTTGGGGATTTAAGTGCGCAAGCAGCTTTGTTCGTCCAGGCATGCCAATGTTTTTTTTTCCCGAATGTTTCAAAAACCGGACTTTTGACCATTACACGTATATTGACTGCGTGTAAATGTAGTGGATAGGTGTTGGCATTTGAGATCTGCACTATTAATGGTCGCCAAATTACATTTGAGCAGAATTCAATATTTACAGCTGAATTGTCCAAACTTGGCCCTCAAGGACCACTTTCTTCTCTACTTTATATGTCGCTTTGCTGCAACAGATCTGATTGAAATGATCAGGATAAATATCAAGCTTGTTCAGAGCTTCCAGATGAGCTTATGGAAAAGCGGGTAGTATGACTGAATACAACTTGCTGTCATACTAACCGTTGTGAATTTCCATGCATGTCTGCCAAAGTTGACATTAAGGGTGTGCTTACTGATTAAGTGACGTTGACTATTGAGACTGGTTTTGTTTGACTTTGAGGTCAAATGTAATACACCCTTCAGTGATGTAATTGTTAACTCTGCTAAAAAAATAAATCACTCTTACATTGTCATTTGTTGATTTTCTGCAATGATCAGCTGAATGCAAATGATTTGTACAATTTTTTTGTCTAATATCGCCAAGTGTATGAGATCAAGTCTGACTAATGTTGTGTAACAATTGTTTGAATGGAGAGGGTTTCTTTCTTTTTACCTAGCTTGACGTTATTTGCTTTTGCATTGTCATTACTATGCAGTCTATGTATATTGATCATAATTTGGTTCAAATAAACAGCTTCATGATTGCTTTTTGTCTTTCGTTTATGATTAAAAGAGTTGAACATTGGACATATACATCATCAAAATGTCATTCTAATGTCTTGCAGGAAGGTTTCTTTGCAGACCAAAATGCTCCAGTATTCATCCATTCATTTTCAGTACCGCTTGTCCCCACGGGGGTCGCGGGCATGCTGGAGCCTATCCCAGCAGGCATCGGCCAGTAAGCGGGGGACACTCTCAACCGGTTGCCAGCCAATCGCAGGGCACACAGAGACAAATAACCCACATAATATATATCTAATATAATAACCGGGAGTATTCCCGAAGAGCCAGCCTAAGATTGGCCTGATGGCCAGCGTCACTCTTGGCTGCGCGCTGATCAGAGAGAACGGCCAGGTCACTTCGGCCACTCAGGCCAGAAGCATGTGAGGAGGGAAAGACGATTTCAGACTGTTACCACCGGATCTCGGGCTGAGTGAGCAAAAAACATTTCTACTACGCGTCCATAGGAGAGAGCTCTTAATTAGTCAACTGAAAATTATGGTGTTTCAATGAAAATATACGGTGGGCAGAACACTTCTGATTCCGTATGTGCTCCTTTATACCTCTAGTGGAGAGGACTGCATTTGCAGGTCTGGTCGGGGAGATTTTTTTCAGGCCAGGAGTCAGTTATGTAACCAGTCCAGCCACCCTGGCCTTGCCCACAAGAGCATGTTCACACCCACACTTGAATGCATGGGCACAAGCAAAACACTAACTTGGGCTAGGAAGGAGGCAACCTGTTCAAATTTGCCACACTACCTGAACAGACAGAAAAAGATGGCTAGGGCTCATTGTTTTTCAAATTTGAGTGGGGTACTTATTCTAACAGGGGCATATTTGTAACTTTGCCACACTACCAAAAGACCCCCAAGAATGTCCGGGGCTTGCCGTTTTAAGAATGGGGCGGGAAACCTATTCCAACGGCTTCACATTCGAATTGAGTTCCTGTTAGTTTTGTTTTTAAAAGTCTGACACCAGATAATAGAATGCTATTGAATCCCTAAAATGCCTTGATACACCCATGCCATTTGCACCTATGCCAAAAAAACCACTTGCCTGTACAAAATCAATATTTACGGTCCAGTGTGAAAAGTAACTGCAGGAGAGCATGCTGGGAATGCTGTTTCTCTAATGGCTGTGAAGGTCACAAAAGTCCTTTTCCTGTAGAAAGAGCCAAAAAGTAATTTCTTCTTCAAGATAATTGTTGTTCTTGATTTTATGTATAGGTATTTTAACCATTTTGAATAACAGTTTCAAGAGGCCGAAAGTAGCTGTGGTCATCAGTCTTTATTTTCAGAGGGCCTTGCAAATAGCTGCAAATCACAGTGAGAACAATCACATTTTAATATGAAAAGATTTTGGGGGGGGAATTACATCCATAAACATCAGCTCGATCTTTACATTCAATTTCATCAAACGATAACATTCAAAGTAACAAATTCAGACTCTTCCCTAACGCCCAAATTAAAAGCTTCCATTCACGAGCAACGCTATCCCTCTGCTTTCTCATTTCGGTTTAGCTTTGCGGAGGCAAAAATGGCTTCTTTTTTTTCTTGAGCATGACAGTCAAATCAAAACAGAATCATACACAATGTTTACATTTAAATAGATATTAAACAAAGAAAATGAACAGCTGTAAATACTGGATATATTAATATAACGTTTTGCAGAGAAAAGGTGGAAATACATACTTTGAAAGTAAAAATCCAGTGTTTATAGTCAGCTAGGAGCAAATTTGACACACAATATGACATTTCTCTAAAAACATGTTATACAAATACTGCTTCAAAATTGGACAGCAGGCCATGTACAAAACTGAGTTATGAGTGGAAATATTCAGAGTAACTAGTACAATCACATGAATACATTCAAGAAATCTTCACAAAAAAAGGTCTTTAGCCATGCTAGCAGCCATGTGTTGTGTCCATTATTATCATTTTTCAAATCACTGAACGTCTAAGCTTTGGTGCCATTAGACGAAAAACTCAATGGACAATGTTCATTCGTTTGTCGCTGTGTCATTGCAATCTGACAGATCCATATTTCCATCAGCGTGTTTTGTTGGTTTGCATTCTTGAAAGAAATCAATAAAAACAAGAGCCCTGATGCAAGCATGGCTAAACACCTGCCACGACCACAAAACCAGTCAAAATCAATGGGACAGAACACAAAGAACACTGATAAATACAGGTAGCTAAGTAGACGGTCTTATACAAGTGGGCATTAAGCAATTAAAAAAAAAAAATAGAAGGAAATTATTCATAGCCTATAATGTGGACATTCCTGAAACAGGCATTGACTATTAAGTAAAGACTACCATTTAAAATATGGCAGTAGCAGCAGGACAAATAACACTGCAATAAAATTAATGTGCAACGCTTGTTTGCATACAGTTTTGCAGGAACCTCTTGGAAATACACTTGTCCATCAAATATAACTTAACCAAAAGTCCTTGGGAAAGGCGCTATATAAATTCCAATTACCTGCTAGCCCAGTGTCAGTTGACAATTTTACCAGCGTTGACTTGTGGAAAATGATGCATAAAAGCAAACATATTCCAAGCAATTATTCAAACTATCTGTAAGTTCAGTCTTCCTTATCAAGCTAATGGCGGACTTAAACTTCCAATTAACCCAATTCATTTTTGAGCTGTTTGGCACAGCATACGACGATTGTTTTTCAGCATTACAAAAAAAAAAAGTTTGGTGCATGACAAATACTGAGGATACAGAAATTCCCTACATCCGATTACTCTGAATTGCTTCATTTGTGATTTTAGTACTTGTATGAAAATCAACACTGCCTGCAGCTTGGAGGGGTTAAGTGCGCTTGAATATGCGTGAACGTAAAATGGCAACATGTCTACAATAAAAGAACATAAAATTAACACAATTTAGTAAGCAATAATATGTATGCCACATGAAAAAGTGCAAGTATTATCGGTTTCACGTTCACCCTCACTCGACTTTGCCGTCAGAAGGGATGAAGTCAAAGTACCAAAACTCAAGCTTTTCGAAGCAGATATAATAAAGTAGAATTTGTTCTTTCCAAATTGATTTGGCAATTGAAAATACATTTTTAAAGTAACAACAGAAAAATGTACATATTTTTCATGATTCGATTTTAGACTTTCATTCATGAAATTAATTTGGAAGCGGGGAGTATCACACCCAAGGGAGAACAGCCAATCAAGGTGTCAATCGTTTGCCACTTCACACTGACCCGTTATTTCTGTTTTTTATTTAATCTTGATTTAACCAGGGGAAACAAATAAGAACTGGTTTTATTTCAATTGGCAATAGAAAATGGAAAGAACCACTCATAAAATATGACTTTAAAATATGCTGAAAAAATAAACGACTATGAGACTATGAGTCAAGCTCGAGCGGACACTGCCCCCGGGGGCCTGGGCGAGTCCTGCGGGGTGGTGCTTTCTGTCTCGGAAGCGCTGGATTCGTCGTCGTCATCGTCGTCAGTCTGCTCTGAGCTGTGATACAGCATGAGAGCCTGCGTCTTATGGGTAATTGTGATGGTGCACGGGCCCTGCGCCCACGGCTCGCCGTCCACTTGCATTGGCATCGTGGAACCCTTAAGGACCAACTGGAGAAACAAACATTAACCACTTAACACGCTACTTGGTGAGAATGACTCCAATTGTGCATTCGACTCAAACCAGTCGGCGTCAAGTTCGAGTAATGTCGTTTGATTCTATTTTATTCCATTGAGAGAGGTTGCTATGAGTCTGATGTGCTTGACGATTCATTTTCTCAACGTGAAGAATGGTAATGAGCCAAGCTGCCAGGAGAGGGTAGCGATGCACCATTTTAGATTAAAAAAAAAAAAAAAATCCCCTCTATTTGCTTACAGTGGGGGAAGGGGGATTTACCGCACTGACAGCCAAGGGTAGCGAGATAAGTATACAGTACATAGAAATTAATCAGAGTGGCGCTAATGTGTGCGAAATGGTCTCACCCTGACAGTGTGGGCTTGTCCCAGCCGTACTGGGTTAGCCAGCTTGACCTGGATCTGAGCACAGTGGAAGGAACCAAACACACCCATCACCTCCAGCAAACCGTCATCCAACCTGTCGTGACGACAGCAAACATGGCTTGTTGCTACGGGAACTGAACAGCACATGAGCCCGGGTTAACTTGAAAGCGGTTAGCTGCGTCATACGCCGACGCTTGTCTTACCGTGTAGGGGGGCAGGGTTCGTCGCCCATTCCCTCCCAGAGTCTGCAGCCGCCCCCCCAGTAACCAATGTTGCAAACAATGATGCCCTCCAGGCAGGGCAACTCGATTCGCTCACCATCAAGCTCCAGCTGTGGTAGGAATAAAAATAAACACAATGACTGTTTACATACAGTCACCCTTTCAAAACCCGAGCGGTGATGAGTGACATGAATAATTGACAGAAGAAAAGCAGAAATGACATCTATTTACGTCACGACAATGTATCTGCGTCGCCATCTGAATCGGAATGTTCAAATGAGGATGTTTACTGTTCACTCACAAATGGAAAAGGGTTGTTCAAAAGGTTTGAAGAACAAGAATTTCAACATAAACCCAAACATCGACTGCATGCAAATGTAGTCAGTGAATGGAAGCAATCACAAGGTTACAAGAACATGACAGTTGTTTTTTTTTTGACAGCTCTATTGGTAGCCCTTTGTAATATACTGTAGCAAGGAAGTAGCTCAACAATTTCAAAAGATTGCCATAGACTGGTTGCCAATATAAGCAATGGCCACTTCAAAGTCTTCAATGAACGGAACATGCATGATTTTGGAACGTGGGAGGAAACCAGAGTCGCCAGATGAAGCCTACTCGAGTATGCCAAAAAACAAATCAGTGACCTTGAGAGTCTTAAAAGGCGCCTAACAAATCAAATGCATGATTATTATTCCATCAAACAGACATGGGACACAATGACAGGTGTATATTGTGGGGCAAATATACGACGATGGTGACATTGTAGTAACCATGACGTTTAATAGCGTGGGCAAAGCTGCTGTACCTCAATCCTCTTATCCAGGTCCTTGCATTCCTGCACTAAACAATCCTTTGTGCCATATAAGAAGTACACAGCCTGGTGGTGAAAGAAAGACAAGTAAAACAGGTTAGTGGTGGTATTCAAATCGAAAAGCCAAGTTTTGCTTATCACCGAAAGGATGCAAACGAGGCTGTTCTGACCTTGTTGATGATACGGCTGGAAAAGAAAGAGGGCGTTTTCTCACGATGCGTGTGGAAGTTGAGCGCCATCAGAGCGTCAGGACCCACAGAGAAGTAGTTGTTCATGGAGAGAACCTGAGGAAATGTAATGGCTGTTAAATATACAATTCAATTCCTTAATTCTGATACGCTAACGACCTAGCATCTGGATTGATAGAAATTTGACTAAATAAATGCTTTGATAGCACAGCAAATCCCAATGCTCAAGAGCCACTTTATCGGAACCATGCCACCCCTTAGATGTATGGCCACTGTGTTAAACACAAAAATTAACGAAACTCTGGCACCCATTTTACAATAGACATGCCAAGAGAAATTCATCTAGATCAATGAAACCAGAATCCGCGGCTAACTTTCGAGTTTGTTTTGGGAGAGCAGACTTTTTTTTCGCACATAAAAGAAACATACGCAAACCTATTACAATATATTCCAAAGGACTACAAACTTACCTTTGGTTTTCGAATAGAGAGGCCTTTAGATGACACCTGCACTTTCCATCTGAAAATGATTATGCTGTCAGTAAACTCATAGACGAACACATTGCCATAGCTACATCAGATTTATAGTTTAGCATGGAGGATCATAATCAGAGCTGCAGATTAGGATTATACAAAATGATTGCATGAATGGTATCCATAGAAACCCTGCTAATGCTTTTAGGTCAAACATTTCTTCCTCACTAGTCAGCTTGTTTTTACTATGATCAAACAGAAAGAGCAAAAAAATTGCCGAAATTATGACAGGTAGCATTTTGCATAATGTTGCCTAAACTCCCCTCCCCAATGGAGTGTGTTACTGTCCTCGTTCAACATCAAGGATGTCATCTTGGTTTTTTTTTGTGTGTGTGTATGTTTCTGATCAATTGTAGCCTTAGCAGTTGTATTTTGAAGAATCGCAAACACATTTGTTGTGCTTGGAAACTACTGATTACGATGTACTCAGCTTCTAACAATAGTAAAACAAGACATGGTGATGTGCTCAAAAGTCCCCACCTGTCCATTTTGACCACCCCCGCATCCAGGATGTTGCGGAGAACCTGTTCCACAGGGATCTCCCCGGCATAGCCCGCACCCCAGCCCAAAGTGTTGGAAAGGTCATTTCCTGTCCCGAGAGGGAGGATGGTCACTCTTGGAACGAATTGGTCTTGACCCTGTTCGAGAAGGCAAATATATGTCACCAAACAAAAACGATTGTAAATGATGGTAAGTTTCCAAGTACATTCCATTTTGGGATTGACACCTTAAAGGACAATGCTAACAATGAGGCATTATTCTCTCTCACCTTGAGTTTCATTCCGTCGATGGCATCGAGCACCCATCCCACTGTGCCATCGCCTCCACAGACCAAGACCCTCAAACAACCAGGCGGCAGCAGGGTGCACAGTTGAAGGGCCTTGGAAGGTGCAAGTTCGGACAGGTCGAAAACCTGAGAAGGTAAACATACCGCTTTAACATACAAGGGGTCCGACGTGGAACATTTTGGGGTTATAGACAAGGTGCAATGAATCAGTTTGCGCAGAGGCACAGGAATACATCATGAGGCGTCACAGTTAGGGATGGACCGTTTCTTTAGTTCGATTTGATTATATTTAAGGCTAAAGTATTTTCGATTTTCCATAGCAGTTTTAGATAGTATTTTTATTTTTCTATTCATAATAGTGTACAACAAAAGTAATTATTTGCTCAAGTGGGTGTTGCTACGCCAAGTTGCTTTGTTCCACTCAATATATACCATCCCAATTCCAATGAATGAATTTGGGACATTGAGTTCAACATAGATAAAAACTGAATATGAGGATTAGCAAATCATGTTCAACCAATATTAGATGTCTTATATTGGGTTCATTTGGAGCAGATGGGGGGGGGGGCGGGGTAAACTCTGGATGCCCTATAAAATAATCCTTCATAACTAAAAAAACATTGCAGCACAAATGAAAATGTTTATGGCGCCAACCAGCACAAACGAAACAGAGTGTTTTCCTTGCCGTGGCCACTAATACATCCACAGATCATCATAGATGCTGACCTTTGAATTTGTGTCCAGAACAGTTCAGGGGGTTCCTTTCCTATTTGCTCCAAATGACATGACTTTTCCACAATTTCCCCCAAATTTCACATGTGGACTCCTCAGAACCACTTTTGAATGAAGTATTTTCTCAACCAGTAGGCAGCCAACCACCAGGGCCATCCAATGAATTATGGCTTAGTCTTCATTAAATTACCTAAATCTAAGCAGTCACACCCTGCGGTAAGAGCATTCTGAAGTTTAAAATTCCTGGGTAGGTCATTATCATTCACTCTTTTAGTGTCTCGTTTTTTTTTTTTTGCATTGAAAACTGTTTCCATACTGCTGGTTGAAGAGTAGTGCAGTTAAAATAAAGATGGTTTCCCTAACATTTGGAGTAATAGTGATTAATAATTGTGGTTACAAAATTGTGCTTATCATTCTGGCCATAATTTTGCAGGCATAAAGGACAGATATCGGATGACTGACCTGCACGGGGTTGAGAAGGCTGCGAAACTCTCCCAGCAAGGCCTCCCCCATGTTGTTTCCACTACGCGTGTTCGCCAAGACCAACACAGGAGTCCAACCATCTCCACATTGTGCCGCGAGCTACAAGCAGAATAGATTAGTGAACTTTAAAGAATTTAATTTGAGGCCAGATTATACCTATACCTTTTTGTACTCATCGGGGTGTCGACGGCGGAGCTTGTTCACTTGGTAGAGATAGTGAGGAGGAATGATGAGGTTGTGGAACTCGCCCAGGTCACATTTGGTTGCATCTACCAGGCTGTCCATGCATTCGTCATGTATTGTGGTCTGACACCACACACATCTATTCGAGAAAAAAAAAACAGACATGTTTATGAATACGAAAAGTTCACTCATCCTTTACATTGAGGCTAGGCTATCTTTATTATTAAGCATCATCTTGAAGTTGGGCTTGCATAACTTTGACTGCTTAGAAAAAGTTTCATCCAACTGTGGGCTGAAACATAACCAGACAGTTCTCAAGAAATATTTCATGTAAAGACTATGAATGGGAAAATGAATTTTCAATTTTGTTTCAGGAACCAGTTGTATTTTTTACTCATCAGGATGGCATGGACTCTTCCACTTTGGGCTTAAAGTACACTGACTTGCCATTTCTTAACTCCCTTTATTTAAACCAATAGTGCCACTTAGTCATAAAAAAAAATAAAACTGGTTCATGAAGCAAATTTGAACCTTCATTTTCCGATCATGGCGGCTCAGTGGGCACTGGTTAGCACATTCGCCTCATAGTTCAGAGGGTGCGGGTTCGATTCCACCTCCAGCCCTCCCTGTGTGGAGTTTGCATGTTGTCCCCATGCCTGCGTGGGTTTTCTTCTTAGTAGGCCTTTTGAGCACTCCACAATGTCCCCAAGTGTGAGTGCGAGTGGTTGTTCGTCTCTGTGTGCCCTGCGATTGGCTGGCAACCGGTTCAGGGTGTCCCTTGCCTACTGCCCGATGACGGCTGGGATAGGCTCAAGCACACCCCCCGACCCCCATGGGGACAAGCAGTACAGAAAATGGATGGATGGATTTTCCTATCATTAGTAAAGATTTGTCAATATATTTCAGACAGAACAGAAGGATGACAATTTATCGTTTGTTGTGTGATCATACAGCCAATGAGGGTTTCTCTTTAACATCGGTATGTGGCAACGTAGATGGTGAGTCTCAAAAATTACATTAAGACAAAATATGTATTGAATACTATATAAATATAATGTCATTGCATCATTAATCGCTGAGCTAGAATAAAGCCGTATAAAACATGTTAGAGGTGTCCCGATCCCTTTTTTGTCCTGAGTTTGAGTCACTTGATCTTGAGTGTTTATGTGAATTGTTGTCCATTCTTCCTATGTACATTGGTAAGGTCACATAAGCAGTTCAATGAGAAGGGCTTTGTCTCATTCTCTGTTCTAATTCATCCCAAAGGTCTTCTATTGGGTCTTGATACTGGTGATGGATACTTTATGGACTCTGCTTGGTACACTGGGTGCACAGTAATGTTGAATGCAAAAGCATTCGCTTTTCCGAGATTTAGCAAAGCCTCTCTCAAATGCTAAAACTGTTGCTTTTGAGGTCTGACTAAAGTGATCTGTACTGTACCTGATATCACAGAGCTTGGGCTGCGTTCCACACTGCTGCTTGCACACTACACAGTAGCTGGCCAGGGGCACGTTGCCCCTGACCCATCGGTGGGCCATCACCCCGTCCGCCCGGGAAGGGGCCATGATCTCTTTGCACGGCAGCTCCCGGTCCGCCCGGCGCAGGCAATGCTCGTCAGCGCACACGCCGCAGCTATCACAGAAGGCCCCGAGCATGATGTGCTGAGAGCACACGCAGCAGTAGGTGGGCTTGCTGAACAAGTCCGTGTAGTGCCAGCCATGTCTGCTCTGGCGGAAGAACTGCTTCATATGCGTTTTCCGTTTCGAGCGTTGGATGCTGCACCACAGCGTGATGACGACAGGGACAATCACAGCCACGAAGGTCCAGAAGAGCAGCGACCACTCCTCCCGTACCCCGTCCTCCTCCGTGGACATGGCCGCGGGACTGGAAGTCAACTACTGGCGCCAAGGAACAGACTGAGACCAAATTGGAGAAAGGGGCGTGTTCGCTAAAATAGGACCAGGCTGAGGGAAAAAGACGTACGTCTTCCCCGTGATGTTCATTTTGATGCGCCGCGGTGTGAGTCCGGAACAGTGGGCGCGTCGGCGCAAACGTTCACGGCCACAATTTGCGGAAGTACACGTGACGTAGCCCAAGAGCTTCGACGTCATTGGAACAAAGAGTAAATAGGAATCAAGATAGGCACCTCACGCAATGCCAATGGAAAGCTGTTGCGCTTTTATACTGTATGTATTACATTTTTACACACAAGTAGAAAAAACAGCCGTCATCAGGCAGGGGACACCCTGAACCGGTTGCCAACCAATCGCAGGGCACACAGAGACGAACAACCATTCACACTCGCACCTAGAGACAATTTGGAGTGCTCAATCGGCCTACCAAGCATGTTTTTGGGATGTGGGAGGAAACCAGAGTGCCCGGAGAAAACCCACGTAGGCCTGGGGAGAACATGCAAACTCCACACAGGGAGGGCCGGAAGTGGAATCGAACCCGCACCCTCCTAACTGTGAGGCGGACGTGCTACCCAGTGCCCCACCGAGCCACCTACGATGCAATACAGTACGATTTAATTTGAAAACAATGCGATCCAGTGCGATACAATGCAACTGCATCTTACAGGTCATATCGATTTTCCGATGCATATCGGTGGATCTTCCCAACCCTACAAAATACGCTTTTTTTAATGGCGATGGCTGATGGCTTAGTGGTACACTCGCCTGTCTTGTGCACAAGTACCATGAGTTCGATTCCCACATTAGACGGTATACATGTGTGTGACTTATAAATATACGTTTTTAAATGTATAGAACAAACAATGAAGTTATTAACTAATGAATTAATTATAATACGTATTATTCGTTTTACTGCCGAAAATGGCTGAATAAGTAAAGTATCCTTTTCAAAGTCCTCTCATTTCCCCTCATTGGTCAATTATTTGCACTTGACTTGTTGCTAATGTGTGGCCCTTGCCTATATGCCCTATAGTGGCATGAGTGCTTCACAGAACTTTACTATTAATATGTAACAGGCCACGTGCCGTATCTAGGAGGAAAAATATGTACCTACAAATTCAAATTCTGCTGAATGGCTTAGTGGTTGGTGTTCAGATGACGGAGGGATAGATGGTACAAAGAGTGTACTACATTGACCTGAAGATGCCTTTCTGTGATATCCAATAAATGATAGCTTTCCATAGATGCTCACTAATGTAGCAATAAACATCTTGGGTGTTTTGTTTACCTTCCACAAGATACATTAATTCAATTAAAGAATGTATTCAATTGGCCTTCTGGTATGATAAACACACAAATGGAATACACCTATACAGTCTTACGAAGTGAAGACAATTTGCCATTCTAGTAATGACACACGAATTTAAAATGATGTGGTGGGCCGTATCTGGCCCCCGGGCCTTCAGTTTGACATCTGTGATATAAGGGCACCATGTAAAGAAAATATTAAGATCGGTTTCAGTCAATGTCCTGACGGGTAACATCATGGGATGAAAGCAAGTTAGCATTCATAGATGCCCCTTTAGGCTATAGCGACATGGAGAAATATGAACTAGAGCATTAACAATTATGTCTATGCTGTTAACAGTGTTAACCCGCCGTTAACTTCACACATAGACCCATCCACATAAGAGGAGGTGGTTAAACTGTAGGGTGTCTCGAAGATTGGCTGTCCGTGTCTTATAAATTAAAAAACACAAACATTTCCACAAACACAAAAGTGGTTTTATGTCTGTTTATTATTCAGAGTGTAAAGGCGGGGCCAGTTGAGTGGGGACTGACGTCAGAAAAAGGGAACGCGGAGGTTGGAAAGGCGGGACTGAGACTCAGCGCCTGAGTGGAGCGTATAGGCGTAAATTGTGGCTGACAGCAGCCCATGTAGAAATATGTTCTGTTGCCTTCTTTTTTTGTTCAGTAAAAAGCGACCAAGTTGCATCAGTGACTGTGCGCATCTTTGACAACAATGAAGGCATTACATCATCGTATCATAAACATAGCAACAGAACCCACAGTTGCGCAATCAGTTCAATCGAAATGGGAAGAATAGAATTTTGATGCGTTCCAAATACCATTTTGCACCTCAAAGATTTTCAACAAAGCCTTGTAAATGGGAAATATTACGTCAATACAGGCGTTTATACGTGAAGTACAGTTTGGCTGGCTGGATGTCTACACTGCCATCTAGTGGGAAAAGGACCACAGTCAAATTACACGACAGTACAGTCCATCTTGTTTACAACTCATCTACTGTCATTCGCAATGCAGTACAGTAAAGTGCATTATTTGAATCGTATAGGGAGATATGACTCATATTAATAAAAAATAAAAAATTAACAACGTTATTGAATCATAATAGCGCTAACATATGTTATATGAGTGATTATATATATATGTTTTGTGGGTGGCACGACCGAGGAGGAGGAGGAGATTTTCCCCCTTCACTCCTTTTGGACTTGAAGTCCAGACCACAGAGCAGAAAAGTTTGGGCTGAAAAAAGGTATTGAAGATGAAGAAGCTGTTGGTGTTCCTGCTTTGCTTGGTTTTGACCATCTCCACAGGTAGGAACGAGCAGGAAAAAAATGACTCGAAGGCTCACATCTTCGTAGACGGAATTTGCAGTACTTTTGTGCATTTACGTAAATGCACATGGTGGTATATATCTGTATCCCATGTGATTATTTTAATCCGCCACACAGGATATTCAAAGAAATGTTAAAATCATCTCTTAATTTTGTTGCATAGGGTCTTTATTTTTCACATTTGTTGTATTCCTATCTTTGAAACTCTGCCTTATTGTAATTTGCACTGCAATACAAATCTAATTCGTGTAAATTACTAGCATAACGGGCACGCACGGTCTGTGTTTGTTATTTTGACGAAAAGCAAATATCTGCAGATATTTGACTTCACAGGTAGTTAACGTTTTGCCACGTTGCTGTGAGAGCAGCAGCGCCAGATCTGACTGTGTGTTGACACAGAGAGCTGCGCTCATTTTCACAGCCACTGGGAGAAAAACGAGTCCGCCCAGCCGGATGGTGCTGCGCGGGCCTGACTCCCTGGGGAGTGAGGAGGAGGATGAATGAGCACTTTGTTACCCTACAGCAAATAGCTGCTTCCCCAAAGAAGACTGGTTAGTGAGAGGGGGAGTATTGTAGGGGAAAGCGTCAATGATGTGTTATGTTAGCTAGAAACGGAGGCTCCTTTGGGACCGATGCTGAGGATTGCAAAAAAAAAAAAACCGCAAACAGTATTGCCTAAAATAACTTTTTTTTTCATGGCCTATAAAAAATAAAAAAGAGTACCACATTCTTGCGTTTGCAAAAAGGTTTAGAATATTGTGCGCCCGTGGTTGCGTGCGTGCGTGCGTGCGTGCGTGCGTGCGCGCGCGCGCACCAGTGTGTGTGTCTATTATAAAACCATACAGGAGTAAACATTTTATTTGATTGTGCGTCTTCTCAGATGCCAACCCCATCATCAAAGAAAGCTTTGCTAAGCAGCTTCTGCGCAGCAAGAGACAGGAGAGGCCAAGGACGGCGGGCCACCCCGATGAACCCATGAGGGTGAGGGTCATTCAGCGCACATAAACTGATATTATTCAACCAAACTGACATTCTCTTCCAATATCCTCCCCAAAATCCTTAGAAGCACATCATACATTTCCAAGATATGGACAAATATGCATATTTTTTTTGAAAGTCTATGATTTAAATGGAATAAAAACACAGTTATGCATTTAATTGAGTTACAAAATTATGAACAATGATGGAGCCGTGATTTTTCCTTTTACACCAGCAACTTTGAATGAAACCATCAAGATGTCATCAAATGAAATAATTCACGATGTGATTCGAGTGCATAAACCGGCTTTTATTTCAGAAGTTTCAGGAAAGTGTTTTGTTTTTAACCTCCAAATTCTGCTATTTTCAGGGACTTAAAAATACTTGAATTCCATGACTAAATTGTCAGTAGCCAATAGTAATTGTGGATCTGGAAGAAAATCCCTTGCAGCAATTGGTGCTTGAAATCCCGAGCGTTCCTCTGGAGATAATGTACCCAGGAGCTCACCTTTCATTTTCTGCTCACTCTGTTTTTTCTACCTTTATTTTTTGTCTTCGGTGCATGAAAAATATTCACTCTGTTTAATAGAGCTAAGGCATTGGAAAATGGCCTCCTGAAAATGAAGGCAACCTATTTATCTGACGTCATCCTAATTGTGTGCTTTAATTTGTACAACCAGCAATCAAAGTTTGGGAGCAAGTTCAAACATGTTTTTGGGCTTGATTAATTTTTAGTTTTAATCTGAGTTGTCACCACCAGATAATTTCACAGGTTTTTGTTTCATCGTGACTTCCTGCTTGTTTTATCATTTATGCATTAGTATCATTGCTGCTGTTATACGCCACATATAAATGCTGCTCATTCATTTCCTCTTGTAATAATTCATTTGCTTCATTTGTTTTTGCCATGCACCTGCACCACCATTTGTCAATCTGTCAACATCAGGAGCACATGCTTCACATGCAGGCTCTGGACCAGAGAGCGCAGGAGACCAACATGGAGCACTGGCTCAACCCTCACTGCTACCCACGCTGTGACAGGAACTATGGATCCCCTGTCTGACGATGCATGAACATAAAGGTCGCCAGAAGTCTGCACCTCTGTGTCATATTTAACACAAACAGCACCGTATATATATTTAAAAAAAAACATTGACAAAAGTGCAATCAAACAGTGCAGACATCGATCTAAATTCAACTAACATAACAAAATCTAAGTGTGTCTCTCCTATAGGAATAAAGCGCCCCCAAAAGGTGGTTTATAAGGAAATATGATACGATAATTTTTCTTCCTTCCTTCAGAATCGCCACTTCTCAAAGATGTTTACAATAGAAAATGAATGCTCATTTTTCATTTATTTTATTTTTATGTTATATATTTTATAGCGTTAGCTGGAATTCCGTTAATCACTTAATTCCCCCAATAAGAAACGTTAGCCACAAGGCTGGTGGTGGCTCATACACAAAATAATGGTGAACTATTTAAAATTTATATATATTTTTTTATCATTTTGACTCTTTCTTTCTCCCAGAAAAATAAATACATTTCTGCCGAAAGCAAGTTGACTGTCTGAGACCGGCAGTAATAAATCACGAGAGGGAATGACTTGCTAATGGAAAAAAAAAACCGTCATAAATTCAATTTTCACTGAACTGGATGAATTGTTGATTTTTGAATTGTCTTGTCTCCGCAGAGAAAAAGCGGCGCCGCCTCGGTAAAACGAAATGGAAAGACGTCTTCAAACGGATCCGTCAATAAATACAAGCGAATGGATAGTGAATATATAATGGGTCTTGGCTGTCTAATAATGCATGTTCGTTTCTTAGAAAATATGTATTTCCAGTTAGTGTCCTATATCATAACATGGTGTGTTGAATGAGTGAATAAAAAAATATAACAATCACGATTGAATAATTCAAAAAAATTAATGCTGCAGTAATGCGGTAGTATAATTTTGTTTTGAAATGTTTTATTTCCTGTATTTCGTACGAATTAGTCTTAATGAATTCTTTGTTGTATAATGATCATTATATATATATATATATATATATATATATTGTTCGAACAACCGTTGAGCAAGGTGTGTAAGGGCGTGTAAGCGTGCTGAAATTACTTTTGCAAAGAACGGCCCGTGTACGGGGAAAATGCGCTTTTGTCCGCTCAATTTGTTTACTTATGTCGTAAATTACGCCATAGGTAATGACAATTAGCCAAGTTGATCAATTCATATTTTTAGATTTAAAATAATAGAGCACTTGAAGTCGCGGCGCTGGTGACAGAAAAATGGGCCCTCGGAATTGTTTTTTTTTTTTGGTACGTCCTACGTGGTCCTCTATTGTAGTGGAAGAAAGAAATTCTCATTCACAGAATAACTAGATGCATTTTTTTTAAACAATTGTCTTTTCATATTTCAGAAAGCGACCATGAGATGTAACAAGATTGCATTACATCGCCTTTTGTTGTTACGTTTTGCATTTTAAAGGACACAGATTTTTTAAAAACATTTATTTAAAACAAAGACACCAAATGTTTTCTTACCATTTCAAAGGTTGCTGCTTTTTATTACAATAATAAAATATGCTGTTAATGTATTTTTTTTTACATTTTGAAATGTTGAACAATTGGGACAAAATTGGACTTAACATTAACACAAACATAATACTTTAACACAAAGTGCTTATTAAAAGTTTCAAAAGAACTCAATAAATTGAATTGAAACCTTCGTCTGATCCTTCGAAATTAGAGCCAAATATTTTAACCCAAAGATTGGATTTAACAAGGAACAACTCTCAATATCTCCCAGCACGGTGCATGTGTTGGGGGGGGGGGGGGGGGGGATAAATTGTAGGTTATTAGTCAAATAAATGTACACATTTTATAAAGATACATGCATGTAACCAGTGCATAACAGGAAGTGGACTTCATTTCATTTTGGTCAGTTTAACCAGCTGTTTATGTACACGTGTTCTCTTTTTAATGGCCTTTTCTTTTACATGCCATTGGGGGGTGTGATGTGGCCACTTCATCTCTTGTCTTTAAAGAAGCCGTTTGAAGTGCTGCTCTCCTTGATGGTGACAGTCAGAAAGTTGGCGGTCACATCAGTCACCAGGAGCTTTTCCACATTGCACAGAGACGGCCGCCACGTCACCTCGTCCAAATCGACGTCCAGTCGGGTTGGGGATGGTTTGTCCAAAAAGTAAGGCTTTTCCATGGGCGGGAGTTGGGTGGAGCCAATCTGATGCTTGGCGTGGCCTGAGCTGTTTGTAGTCCTGTCTGCGTTCCTGTGCGAGGACAGGGTGCTGTCAGTGTAAAGGCGCTGATAGGATCCCCCAGCTGTCATTGGCTGGTTTTGTAAATGATGGTGGTGGCGGTGCTGCTGCTGGTGGTGATGATGATGGTGGCGGCGATGGCGTTTATGGCCATGACTGTGGTTCTCGGGGTATCTGTGATGGGGAACTTTGAGCAGTCTAACGTCTTCGCCACTCTGCAGCTTCAACAGTTTTTGAGGTCTATGGCTGACCAACTCATCGCTTCTCCTCTCATCTGGCTCGAAGGCTGCAGAGACGCTGTCCTGGAAACGGAGTTTTGGCTTTGGCCCTCTTTTTTTGGGTATATGCAACAGCCTTTCAGAATTTCCTTGTTGCTCATGGGCCACATCTGGTGGTCTAACAAATACGCTTTCTCCTCGGTTAACAGTGCTGGGTGGGAAAAGTGTGGGAACCACAGCTCTCAGGCCTTCTCTGGCCCTGAGGGTGACAACGGGTTCTGGTGAAGGGTAGCTGAAGCGCATCCCTCGCATTGCCTCATTTCTAAACTCATAAGACTTGGTGGCTTGGGCCTGTTTGAAAATGACACAAATTAGAGGGGATTCACACACACATATTCTTAAATGTTTATGGATAGAGTTTATTCACTGTTTCTTACATTTGTGGATAATTTCAAATCTTACTATTTTGTGAATGTAAATGTAATTTCCCCCAAAATGTTTTGTTACAGTGGAGTAACGTTAACAAAAAGGCATCTTGAAAAGACTTCATCTGCTGAACAGAGAAGCCAAACTTTAACAATGTAATTAACGGGTGACACTGCTGTAAAATGGACAATTACAGGACCACGTTCCTTCCTGGACCTTGTATTCACCTCTGAACTTCCACTGACCCTATTTAACAACACTCTTGTCATGGACACATGCTGTCATTTACATCAAGATAAACTTGAGGACAATTAGCTACTTTTTAATTTTAAAAAAATTCTTGTGGTGTATGACACTAAAACAATTGACCCTAGGCCTTTAAAAAAAATGAAGATGTTGAAACCATGGTTATTACCAAGCTCTAGCAGAATTAAATAGCAGTGTTCCCTCGTCATGCCCAATACTACACACTTTCACCGAATTGGTTTGGAAATTATTTATTTATATTCATGAATAATGCATGTTTGTTCCTCTATCTATGCCAGCGACATGAAGAGACAATTTTTCTCTTTGAAAAATATGTGGCCTGGGTTGATAAAGGTTGGAAAGCACTGCCTTCTCCGAGAAGCCACTAATTTGAATATGCATAATTACGATCCTGCGAATTCCGAAGCAAATGCAGTTAAGGTGACGACGGCTCATTAGCGTAGCACAGCAAAACACGTTTACAATCCTTACCTTGAGAAGAAAGGTCTTGGGTTTTGGTCCTCTTTTCTTAGGCCCGAAGAGTTCCCTCTCTCGCTCCCTGTTCGGAACCCGAGACGCTACTTTGAAGTGTCAGTCGATCAACGAGCACATGACGACATGATATGATCCTACCACGTAACGTCAAACGTACCTCTGCTCGAAAGCCACAAACAGACGGGAGTCCAAAATATTTTCTTCAGGTTCCCATGTGCTGTATCTGTTAAGACGAATTTAACAACACAAAACGACGGTTCATTTTGGATAGAGGAAGCGAAGGATCGGGCAGACACGGCGTGGTGGATTTGATCTTCGCGTTAGCCCCGCGAGCTCCGCTTCCCTCATCGAGCTTTAATCGTGCTAGCCGTGGAGAGCTAACGACAGCTACAGCAACAATGACGCAACATGCGCCTCACAAACAGAATATAGCGAGACTTACTTAGGAGACCAGCCCTTCCATTTCACAAGATACTCGAGACGACCCTGCACGCCGTCAGAAATACAACAGGCGTGACTTAGCTTGCATGGAAACAGCAGTATTACAAAACAGCTTTTAAAAAAACATATTTAAAAAAAATCACAATTAGTGAGAAAGGGGAGTGCTTACCTTCCTTATCCTGCGTTTGATGATAGACTCGGCGGCGAACACCCTCTCCCCGACGGCAGACAGCTCCATGTTGACTCCAGTGCAACCTACCGTTAGCTTGCTAGCGTTAGCGAGGCAGACCTTTTTATTTTTTTTCCTCCGGTCCCTCTGCCACTCTGAATTCCCGACAGACCATAATAATATCGAGCAGAGAATGGACGTCAGCGCATTTTTTACACTGTTGCTAAGAAACCACAGTCGGCGGACCCACTACGAGGACGCCTATTGGCCCAGCCGTTGCTACGTGTCGGGTTGCTAAGTGTGGGGAGGAGCTCAATATGTCCGTGAGAGCTCCACTACTTCGCCTCATTACTTCAAATTGAAATATTTTTTATATTTATTATTTAATAGCAGGCCTTTCTATGTTTGTCACTGTGGTGCTAATGTGAAGAAATTAACTTTCGGCAAATAATGACATCTTACGCACACAGCATCGAGAGAACGCCTAAATCTGTTCTATTCTATTCTATTCTATTCTGATACGTCTAATTTCATTCGTTCATCCAATCCATCATATTCGTATGACATAAACCATATTTTACAATATTGTAAAATATTGTTTGCATAAATAACAGCATTTTCACCCTGCTCCGAATTGTTAAACTCGCCTGAATTCGTTTGCTGTTTACTAATAATCTAAAACAAATCCGTTTTGTTTTTTGTGAATGACAATCTAAACCCCACGGTATCTCATGAATACGTAATTTTTGCGAGTATATACTCCAGGACGTCGGCAATCCTGGTGAGGATTAAACTGTAAAATACCTATTAATATATTTCTTTATTTTAATTGTGTCAACAGCACAGATGAATAACGCTGCATGATGTAAAAAAAATGTGGCTTGCTATCAATGTGGTATCTTTAGCGGACGGTTATGTATTCTTCACGCCTGCGCAACGATGACACAAATGTGAACTTGGCTATTTTAAATCATGCTCATACGTCATGTCGATTTGTGTAGCCTACTGAGATTACTCAACCAAAACCCCCCAAGAAAAAGCACATGAACAGCGGATTATTTATCTTTGCTTCACGTCTGATGTACCAAGTCATTACATAAATACCACAAAAAAGAAACTCCCAATAACGCACCCATTGAAGCCGCTCCCAATTTGTTTACATATTTTTTTATTAAAATAAAAATCAATTTAAAGGTCGTTCAAAAAATACAGTATATACAATTTATTATGAAATGTAACAATAATAAATTGTATAATAATAAAATAAATATCCTTGTTATCGTTATTTATGATTATATATCGTTTATTTATGAAATATAAACACTCGTAACAACAATTTAAACCCTAATGAAAACAAGTGGAATAGATTGGATGGGTAGATTAATGTTGTCAATCACTGGTTAATTTGGAGTTGTTGCCGTTGTTACTGTTGTTTTAAGTATTGTAGGAAATAAACGATTTTAAAATACAATGATGATTGTTTTGGAAAAGAGGGAACACACGTAAGATTTAGGCCCAAATGATTTTTTTCAAACAATGACCCGCTGTAAACCATGGAAACTACGCCATACTGTACATATTCAGAATTTGTTCACCACTAATTAATTTCGACTGGAGTACGAAGTGAACATGTGATTTTATTTTAAACATGTTTTTGCATTGTATTTGTAAATACTATATTCCAAAATCCACTGGGTTTTAAAAATACGTGAAATATTGGTTCACTAAATATTCCAATTAGCTTCGTGGAAACAAATTATGCCAATCATATTTCCTGTGTTTTATTCATTCAATATGAGACGCAATTGATGATTTTGGTTTCCGCAGAGTATCTGCGTCCTGGCGCATTGCTGATACATTTTTTTCAAGCCCCTTGAGCAAGGGGGAGAATGACAGGCGCAGTTTAGGTTGGATGAATAAAAATGAAGAGTCGCTGCAACTTGAACAGAGTTTTTAGATATCACGTGTATGCACAATGTATAAATATTAACGTAGAGAAATTTGCGGCGATATATTCAGACAAACAATGAGTGCATATGATTAAATAAGTGAAACTTCATAACAAAACGGACACAGACATCATGGATTTCACTATATTGACACGGGCCCTGCAATGATGCCAAATATCCACAAACCGTTATTTCGATGCACAGACTAGTCAGCTATAGTCATCATTTCACTTATGTGCAGGCTACTGCAGGCCATAAAAGACTTTAGATGTAAATTTCGATTGCCGACATAATCTTGAATTAACCACACCGCAATCATTGTTACACGCATTCATTGCTGTCTGCCTTGCCTTTGTGAGAATACCTCACAAAGACATGTAATGGAAACAAATATCCTACAATTGGCGACAGGACTGGTTATTTATTATGCAGTAGCCATTGTATTGTGAAGGAACATTAGAATAAAAAAAAACGAGTGGGTTGATTGTTTAAAAGAAGCAACAAAGCTGTCAGTCAGTCGCGCTGCACGTAGCATGCATGACTTTGCGTGCGACACTGTAAAGATATGACAACGTGACGCTCAACCGCAAAATTAGACTTTAGCTATGCAAACGAGCAGCTTGCTCCCCGAGCTCGATGTGTGGACTTTGCAGCTGTTGTACCCCAAAACATGGCATTCTGATACTGCCGCAGCTGCTGCGAGGCGTTTTTTTTTTTTTTCTCTCTCTCTCAACCAGACAGAACGGGAGAGCGAGAGGACAGCCATTTTCTCCCACTCTGTGCTTGCATGCGCACGTCCGCGCGTAGAGAACACACACGGTTCGAGTGGCGGATTGAGATAGAAGGAAATGATCCATTTTACACACGTTTGACAGGCATTTGCAGATTACGTCAGTCACGCGTACGGTAAAGACAACAATTGGTGGTCAACGCGATGTTTTGGGGAGGTAAATGCATGAGCACGTCGTTTCGCTCTGCACATCTCCGCGCCCTTCAGTTTTAGAGCGGAACAGCAACCAAATGAAATGAAGGAAATCGGAAACCGCTGCCACCGCTTTTGTGAAAAAAATGCACCAGGGCGTTCTCCACATGGCAGCAGTTTTGTTCGAGAGACCACCTGCCTTGGTCGTTAATATTGGGCAGTAGACGATGGTGCAATCCTTGCATGAAAATTGTTTTCAAATAATAAAGGACGGTAATAACGACTACACTCATTTTTAAATAAAATGTTTCATTAGTCATGCTTATGATGAAGCTACCCATTCCTGCTATTTAACAAGCACATAAGGAGCCACTATGTTAAGCAGTGTAAAAAGTCATAATATCAACCCAGCGGCAAACCTTAACTTGCAAATAATTTTATTATTGCAAAACTGTTTAGGAAGCATTCACTTAGTCTGCTGCACACAAAACATGAAAATGCATCACTGCACCCATACAAATCACATATGTTGTAAGAGTTATTCTGTTAAAACACATCATTATGGTAAAGTGAGAGTAATACAGCATAGTCAAACACAAGGGGACCTCTCTGTATATGTTGTTGAGATTGCCAACGTGTTCTCAAAGTTATTTGATAAGGGTTTGATATGGCCTTATGGAACACATACTGAAGACACAGCACAGATGTGCGGGCCACACAGAATGTGGAGAATGGAATGATAGATAACCCATCTGGTGGTATGAATTGGATGGACTACACAGATCAACTAGCACAAGGATTTGTGATTGGGATATCAATCACATGAAGAATGAATGCAGTGCTGCAAACAAAAGATAAATCAGTAAATGCTTGCACTGACTTAACCATCTTAATGGAGTGTCGGAGGCACAGTGTCAGACAACAAAAGCAGGAACAAATAAAAACATAAGCAACATTGAGCAAGTTTCATTTGACACTCTCTCCTCAAAAATACAAATGACACTTATTGACTATTGTGTTTTGCTCGTTAGTTTTAAAACAAGTATCTAAAAAGCATCTATCTGATCTTGTTCACACCTTTTGCTAATGCACGCACACACACACACACACACACACACACACACACACACACACACACACACACACACACACACACACACACACACACACACACACACACACACACACACACACACACACACACACACACACACACACACACACACACACACACACACACACACACACACACACACACACACACACACACACACACAGTGTATTTGACCATGTTTGAATATAGAATTCTTCCATACAAACATTTATATAAAGCCTATTTTCTTTACAAGACTTTGAATGTAGACTGTAGCAAGCACAAATTAAAAAAAAAAAATCATTAAGTGCATTTTCAGTTAGTTCTAACGTTCCTTGCTTTCTGAACTAAGTTTGAAAATACTGCATGTGATAAAGTCATAACAAATGACAAATTGTCATGCAGGAAATAAGCAAATAAAGCAAAGAATCCAAATGCTTTTCTTTGTGAGCTATACAAAATGATACAAAAACTGGTTCTATTTGCACATTCACGCCTCTGAAAATACAAATATATCTTATGTACATTTTTACAGCTACACTGCAACATATTCCTTGAAGGTAACTGTGAGGCAGTTTGTAGTAATATCTGTGATGACTATATTCCCAAGGAACGGCTGAAAAGAGGGAAACAAAGTCTCCACTTTCCCATTTTCCCGCTCACCAACAGTCACCGAATCAACTGTGTCCGCACTTTTTTGCGCTTCAGCCTGGGGCTGATTTTCAGTTTGATCTTTCACTTGCAAGTCTGTCTGCGTTCCATCCTGTGTGTGCAGTTCTGGCTGGCTCCTCGCGGAAGCGGCAACTTGAGGCCTGGGCTTCACAATGCTCAAGTCAATAGGCTCCTCTTGATCATGATCAGCATAGTCACAGTGCCGCAATGAAAAGGGAGCCCGGAGGCCATTTTGGTCAGTGCTAATGCTTTGGGTGGGTGAGGAGACTGTGTGGTGGGAGCTTAAAAACCTCTTGTTACTCCCGTGCTCCTCACTGTCAGTGTCAGAAAGGTGTCGCTTTAATCTTTGAAATTCATCTCGGGTTGCTTTTTTGTCAGTGAACACAGGAACTCCGGTGTCCAGAGGCAACGAGACCGGATTAGGCTGATCGGCTGGAAGCGGACACTGACCCCTGACCTCATCGTGTTTATCCTGTTCGGTCACAGAAGGCTCAGCTTGGGCGGACCGTTGGTTTTCTTTGGTGCAATCTCCCGTGCATCCCGAGGCGGCTTTGGGTTTCTCTGCAAATCCGTTAACGAGGCCGAGATGTTTGACCAGCTTCATCTTCTCAAGGTGTCTCTCCGTGTTGTCCGCTCCTTGCGAAAAGGTCTCTGCCGACTGGGATTCACCATTCGTAAGCTTTGCCGCCTCCATTCCGTTTTCCATGTATTTACTCATGACAATAACAATCCGTCCGTTCTTATTTTTGTTTTTCACAATTTTCAGTTTGCTGCCGCTGACACCATTATGCTGTACTGAGGCGTGGTCTTTCGGCTTCGCCGTCTCCAGTTCTTTGTGGCCGTTGAGGTCTGCCGGGAGCTTTTTCAGCTCCATGGTGATGTCCTTTACTTTGGTCAGGACGCCTGAAGTCTTGTCCCGGAACCATTTTTGCTGCAGCACAGGGGGAAGATTGTACCCTTTGACGGGCAACTCCGGAGCCTTGACCTCTCTGGGCTTGGCAAAGACAGACTCATGCACCTGCAGGCCCGGCTGGTAGTGATGGTGGTTCTTCTGATAGTAGAACTTGGTGCCATTGGCATGCTGCTCAGTCTCTCGGTCTCGGCTCATGGGCTGGTACTGATGATGCTTCTTGCTGTTCAGATGGTACCGCTGGCTCTGGGGATGCAGCTTTGGAACAGAACCGGTGTTGTGACAGCTGTCTTCTTCCAGGGATGACTCATGAATGCCAGCAAGCATGCTGGATCTCCGGGCAAAAGAAGGTACCTGTCAAGTACAATGTCATTAATTGTTTGGTGATGGACCATCGAGTCTTGGTGAAGAGATAGAAAGTAGCTTTCAAAAGCATGCAGACCAAGTAAACAGCCGCAAAAACTAGCTTTCAAAAGCATGCAGACCAAGTAAACAGCCGCAGTAGCGCAACCATTGTAATTAGGATCTGGAGCGATACCTTCTTGGATAAGCTCTTGCATATGCATGCATTAGAGTTGGGGAAATTTCATTACTAACTGAGAAATGTTGCCAAATTCCCCAGTCGGTGAAAAGGTAACAATTTCTTCTTTTCAAAGTTAGCTTCCGAGTGGCCCACGAGTTGTACTGAGTGACTACTCGTGATACATTGTATATGTAAAGTAACCTCTGCAGGACCTAGTAATTCCCTTCTCTCATAGGCAACAAAACACAGCACCCCCCCACCCACCCCCCGTCATTCACAAGCACCGCTGGTGACATTTGTTTCAAGTGTTTCCTGTGGCAGTGACCTCAGCTAGCAGGAATGCCTTCGGCATGCTTTTGTGACCTGTCATTGACTTGAGCACGTGTTACCACTGACACCTTTCCTGAGAGGAATAGAAGCATTCCTCTGAGTGCTACTCCTGACCTTTAGGGTGGATAAAGGATACACAAAATGTGCCATTCACGTTCTTGGAGCTACAGCAACTGTCGTTAGGTCACAATTTCAGATACTCATCACTTTAAACTTTTGGCTGTTAAAGTTTGCTTGCATTAAGGCCAGACTCGTGAAACTAAAAAGGCTCGTCATTAGTCATATACATAATAACAAGCACCTACTTTGCATTATGCATTAAAACACGAATCAGCCTGGAGTTTAGTGGATTTTTATTTAAAGTCAAGATTTTCAGGGATTATTTGGCTTTATTGTTAATTTCTTAGTTTAAATTCTCTTTGGAAATTATAAGGATGAGATTTGTGAAAAAAATTCTTTGACACACAGAAGCTAAATGAAGTTACAATATTGGGATCCTATGTTGCAAATTGAATTGAACAGGTTTATCATACAGTATTTACATGACAAATAATTGTCAGAAAATAAGTCTCGTGTGTCTCATTTTTGTTCCCACCCTTTATGGAATATCGAATTCTAGTGTTGAGTTGTTGGTAGTAATTCTTTATCCACATGCAGCACCATATACTTTCTTACCTGAACCAGAAGGTGCTTGGGTTTGGGCCCTCTCTTGCGATAGCCCATCAGCTGCTCTTGACGTTCCCTGTGAGAGAAACAGCAGGTCGTGATGGAAGCCACCTTGTATTGAGAAAAGTTGCTGTCACACGGCAACGCACTGTATAATAAATGATCCGGACGCGAGTCTGACTGGAGCTACTGATCTACAAAAGTATAAACACTGCAGTCAAATGAGACCCCAACCGTACCAAATGAACACGCCACTGGTTTTAGGAATGTATCCAGGCGCTAAAGGGTATAGGCCCTCGCTGACCCAACTCCCCATACTCTTCTCTTCATAGCAGTAACTCAATACTGCAGACAGAAGTGATGTCAGTCCCCTCCCCCCATCCGCCTCCCTCACATCTAATTACAGTGACGACTCAGTGTATTTTCATAGTCTGGCATTCGGACAATTTGGCTCCCCGGAGAGACATGCAATTAGTTTCAATAAAATCTCTCCTTTAGCGAGAGAGTGAGAGGGGGAGAGAGAGCGAGAGAGAGAGAGAGCGAGAGAGAGAGAGAGAGAGAGAGAGAGAGAGAGAGAGAGAGAGAGAGAGAGAGAGAGAGAGAGAAAGAGAGGTAATTGCTAAAACAGACGGAGAGCGATGTCCATGTTAACATGTGACCTGCGCCTGAAAGGTTGCAGTGTGTGAAATAACACACAGGCTTAGAGAAAAGCCAGTGACAAGTTAACACAATATCCATCGAAAATATTCAGTTATTGAGACCAGAGACTTTTTAAGCAGTTAGCCAGAATTTGACCACAGAAACTCTCTACTAATATAGAGCACAAGGAAGTTGGTCACATCTTGACATTTTTAAAGATCATGTAATTTATGACTCCAATTTAGCAGTAAACAAAAAGTTCCTTTCTCTGTGCATTTTCAACAAGTTAGAAACAGATGACAACAAGATGTTTATCCTAAAGTCTCCTTCTTCCTCCCAAACTAGTGCTTCTATTGCTTTATGAGGATATTGGACTTTCACCGGCAGAAGTGAGAAAGCTATCTCTCAGACTCCTACGTGTACTTACAATGTCTTGTCAACATGACTCGTCCAGTGTTAATTAACTATGGTTGAATAGATGCCAAAGGTGATACTGAAAGCTTGCATGACAGCCATTTTACTTTGTAATAAAACACTACGAAACACTATGATGTGAGGGTGAATATTTGAAGTGTGCAAATTCATTAGAATCACTAACCAGACAACAACATTCCACAGGAGCTAACAAAAGCATTTGTGCTAAATACAATGAAACAAAGTACATAAAGTAGTCAATCCATGTTCTGTGGAAATTGTCACAGTTACATGTGATGACTGGATGGTGGGACACTCAAGCATGAGAACCTGATGCTGACATGCAAAGAAAGCTCATCTGACAAAAGGGCGTTGATGCTCCACTTGGCTCTGACCTTTCCCCCGATTTGACCCTACAATGACACCGGTTTTAATCCTAATCCGGTCTTTATGACGGTGTCGAATAACTGACACATGATGCAGACAGTTTATCGTCAACACTGGATTTTCCTGGATGTTTGCCGAGGCGGCAAAGTTTATGCTATAAACACACGCAAATCTTGCTTAAAACATGTCGATGATTGAAAGAGGTGAAGTATTGTGTTGTAAAATCAAAAAAGTAAGGACAAGTGGATTTAAACGTGTCGTCATGCTAACACAAACCGAATATGGGCTTTGGCACTTGTAAGGCTGGTTTTGTCCAACTGCTAAAAAAAAAAAAAAAGAAATACCTGTCTTCAAAAGCATCAAGTAGCCTTGGATCCAGAATGTTCTCTTCTGGTTCCCATGTATTGTACCTGTTTGCATAGGTGGTCATTAGTCGACAAACACAAGACACAACATAAGTGGCACAGATAAAAAAACAGCAGTTGATTGATTTAAGACTAGTTAGGTGACATTCGTAAACATGCGGAAACATTCCGGCTACATTCAACTACCAGTAACTTTGAAAGGCCTACTGTACACTGAACGTCAAAATGAAGAAGCGGTGTGCATGTCTTTAATTGGGGGGTATTGTGCATTGCACGCATAGTAAACTTACAACCATCATTTGTGGCAAAAAAAATAAATAAAAGCAAGCCCCCATGATCTCAATCGTTCGAGTTAGGATGTGACAGTTGCAGAAACCATTGCTGACGTTTATGGGGTCACTTACTTTGGAGACCATCCACGCCACTTGACCAAATACTCAACCCTTCCCTGTGAAAAGACAAATGAGCAGCATAAGCGGCGACAAGAACACGCGGTTCGGGTCATCATATAACATCACGTGTTGTCAGAAAATGTAAACAGCCTGAGTGAAGAGGAAAGCTTCATTTTCACGCGACTAACCTTCCGGCTACGCTTCTTCTCGATGCTCTCCACCGCAAAGACATGCTCTCCCGCGGCGGGAAGCTCCATTTTCGCATACAAGCGCAGCGTTTCGTGTGGCTTGTTTTTTTTTTGGGGGGGTCCTGCTTTCCTTTCTTTCGACTTCCGACACCTTATTTCCTCCGAATGAAAAAGCACAAGAACGTTCCTTCGCTTTCTCCTCGGACACTCACTCTGCAGCAGTGGAAGGTTGGAAGCTGCGGCCAGAAAACACTTCATGCAAAATAGCCGTTTGTGTGACGTCAGACGATGGGGCGTGCACAAGGGGGCGGTGTTACTCGGGTGCTGATTTCACGGACGGTTGGACTATTAGAAATTATGAGGGGTTATTGGAAAGATTATTCAAAAAGAAAAATAGAAAAGAAAAATAATACATTCCAAACAGATTATCTTCTTTGTGTGCAGATACTTTGTCATTATTTTCTTTTCTAATTTGTTCTAAATTGAATTAATCGTCTTCTAAATTTTTCACGACTATATCACTTTTAACCCATATAAAGATGGTGTTTCAGTAAAGTAAGACAGATTGCAACAGAAAGAGGACGTGAGTGAGGAAAAAAATGAAAAATGGAGATTTACCGAAATGTGAAACTCGCACCCATTTCAAATGGGAGCGAGCCATACGAAATCAATATGATTAGGTATTGTTGTAAAACACACACAAAAAAACCCCCACATCCAGTGTATTAACAAACTATTCCTTTACAATCCATGTGTATATTTTTTTTAAACTCCATTTTATAACACAGAGGCCTGTGGTTAATAAAACAAAGTGCCCAACATGTATATACATATGTACGTACATAAAAACAATTACAGCTAAATTGACCTGTTGTGGCTTTTAATTAAGTGAGCTGTGTAGTTCAGAAATTACGGTACACTCTTAAAACTCCTCCGTCAAATCCAACTCAATTTAGGTCAAAATTGGACTGAACCACTTACTTGGGTCAATTTGACCAAACTTCCTGGGTTGTTTTGCACAAACAACCAATTTATTGGTACAAAACAACTTTCAAAATTGAATTGTTTTTTTGCAAAACACCCCAAAGATCATTCAAATTGAAGCAAGTTAGTGGGTTGGACCCATTTTTAACCCAGAGTGTGTGTAAGATACGTTGAGAGGACTTGTTGCAAGTCACCTCAAAAGGAACATCAGTTGGCTACAACAGAGGTCCCCAAACACTGGGCAACGAACCGCTATCGGTCCGTGGGTCATTTGGTACTCGGCTGCACAGAAAAAAACAAAACATTTGTTAAATATTTTTTTATCAATAATCAATTAATTCAGATCAAGACACTCGTGGACAAGCCAAACAGAGGCTGCATTTTCAGGGTAAGTACAGCTAGCTAGTTAGATAACTGCATGTCACAATTCACAGTTTAATGCTACTGTAGTTCCACATTTGAGTAGACTATTACATAGTTCTCAGACTTTGCTCATGCTAACAATTATCGTCAGACATTCATAATGTTATTTAGAAATTTAGAATCTCTGTATTCACTTTGCAGTTTGGAGAAACCTTAATAAGATGCTCAACGTAACCAATATGGTGTACTGCACAGTGCTCAAGAGTTGTGTAACGATTCCTGTTTTGCAACAAGATCATTTAAATATACAGTATAAAAAGTGACCCACTGGCAAGTCGCTGACAGGACAAGCAGCAGAAAATCTCTCTCTCTCTCTCTCTCTCTCTCTCTCTCTCTCTCTCTCTCTCTCTCCTCTCTCTCCCTCTCTCTCTCTCTCTCCTCTCTCTCTCTCTCTCTCTCTCTCTCTCTCTTCTCTCTCTCTCTCTCTCTCTCTCTCTCTCTCTCTCTTTCTCTCTCTCTCTCTCTCTCTCTCTTTCTCTCTTTTCTCTCTCTCTCTCTCTCTCTCTTCTCTCTCTCTCTCTCTCTCTCTCTCTCGCTCTCTCTCTCTCTCTCTCTCTCTCTCTCTCTGCGCTCTCTCTTCTCTCTCTCTCTCTCTCTCTCTCTCGCTCTCTCTCTCTCTCTCTCTCTTTCTCTCTCTTTCTCTCTCTTTCTCTCTCTCTCTCTCTCTCTCTCTCTCTCTCAAACTCTCTCAAACTCTCTCAAACTCTCTCAAACTCTCTCAAACTCTCTCGCCCTCTTACGCACGCACACACGCATAAACAAAACACAAATACAAACACCACGCACACGCACATGTGCGCACAGACACAAACTTCTCTTTTGTCTCGGTTTTAATCCCATTGCCGTTCATTTAGTGCTCAGCAGCATTTGAAAATACGAGCTGTGGTGAGACATTGAACACATCTCCCCTGGTTCCTGTGTGTGGAGATGAGGGTGGCAATTGCCATCAGTTGCCATGAAAAGATGAGGTGCATGCATAGTCGAGGAGCGTTGCACGTCTACAATACAACGTAGATATGCAAATATTTTTTAATGACCTCTCTATTTCCATCCAGTATTGACCCTAATGTAAAAATGACATTGATACAAAACAATTAGACATAAACGTACGACATTGGTAATCAACAATCAAATGGGGATGCGCGTAGATTAATTTTAACTGCACGGAATACGAAACAGATACGGGATGATTGTACATCCCCTGCCCGCCTCTCGAATTGCTGAAGTTCAATGTGGGGGCGGATCCTGTTGCGTAAATAAAGAGTCAAGGTCACACGCGGAGATGACATTTCTCTTGGCACCGTGACGTGTCAATTTTCTGGTGGATTTCCGTCGTTTTGCGTGAGATGTAGGTCAGGATCCAGCAGGCTATTTTACCGCGGCGGGAGGAGGGACACACGTACACCACCGCAATGTTTCCTAAAATTGTCATTAAACATTGCATTTTGAAAGCCCGTAAACAACAAGAAAACCTCAAAAGGCCCGAATTTGCATTGCTTCATTCATCGGCACCCAATACAATTTAGCAGCGGAGGGAGGAGGAGGCTGTAATGGTCGACCTATTGCAGTGAGGCACGACTGTCTTTCCTTATTTGGAAATGGGCGAAGCTTGACGTTAGATTATCACATTTAATCGTTTGACCGTTGCACTTGAACCGTTGCACTTGAACTATCTGAAGACGACGTGTTTTCAGTGGCCGGGCATGGATCTTTTGCCTCCGAGCTCCGACAACAACTGGTTGTCTGAGGGAGGCGCGCGCCACAGAATTCCGTGCGCACTACAATATACAGACTACGCAGCCCGTTTGAGTTTATTCGCATGAACGGTACATTTGCAGAAAGAAACATTTTAAAAAATGGATGGGGCCAACTGGAGGCGTATGTGTTTGTGCGTGTTTGTGTGTTTCAAATATGTGAAATGATGCCGCGATTTTATCGCTCAAGTAGTTGCCACCTGCCTCTATCAACAAAATGGTCGGCATATTTGTCAACCCATGTATTTCTTCCTAATCTGATCCGATATGGTCGCGAGAATGTTCCTGTAACATTGACGTTGGCTTCCTCGATAGGCAGATTCCACAAGCACGCATGCAAAAATGTGTCAAATTTATGGACAGTCAGCTTAAGTGAAGGAGAAATCCGTGGATAAAAAATGAGAAGATCTGCGTTCTAATAATGAAGATCTGATCAAAATAGACGGAGCCCAATTTTCTAAATTCTTTGTCACTCTTGCAATCAACAAGCTTCTCTTGCCGTCCCGTCTGGTATTTATAGAACAAAAAGCAAATACAGTGGAGCCTCGGTTTTCGAACACAATCCGTTCCAGAAGGCTGTTCGAGAAGTGAATCTTTCGAATTCCGAATTATGTTTTCCCACTACAAATTATGGAAAAAAATTCATTCCGTTACAAGGAAAAAAATTCATTTGCGCATTTTTGTCCGATAGCGCAACTGAAGCGCCGCCAAACGCGCAACCGTAGCACCTCACCGACCGGGCAACTGCACCGTGCTGGTCGCATTATTGTGACAGAGCGGCCGCTGAAATTTTGAAAATATTTACAAAGTCCTGATGTACTTTCCAAAATTTAAGTGGACCGCAGTGCGCAGGAAGTTTAATTTTGTCTGATCGCGCAACTGCACCGCATTGCCGAACGTCCAACCCTAGCGCGCCGCCGACCACGCAATTCCACCGCGCGGGTCACATTATTGTAACAGAGCAGTCGCTAAAATTTACAAAATACTTTTTAAGTCCTAATGAACTTTCCTAAATTTAAGTGGCGCAACTGCAGCAAGTCACCGACAGCGCAACTGCACCGCGCTGGTCGCATTATTGTGACAGAGGGGCCGCTGAAATTTAGAAAATATTTTTAAAGTCCTGATGTACTTTCCAATTTAAGTGGACCTCAGTGCGCAGGGAACTTAATCATGTCCGATCGCGCAAAGGCAGCGCACCGCCGGTCGCCCAACCGTAGCGCGCGGCTGACCGCGCAACTGCACCGCGCTGGTCGCATTATTGTGACAGAGCGGTCGCTAAAATTTAGAAAATATTTTTAAAGTACTAATGGACTTTCCAAAATTTAAGTGGACCTCAGTGCGCAGGAAGTTTAGTTTTGTCCGATCGCGCAACTGCAGCGCGTCACCGACAGCGCAACTGCACCGCGTTGGTTGCATTATTGTGACAGAGGGGCCGCCGAAATTTAGAAAATATTTTTAAAGTCCTGATGTACTTTCCAAAATTTAAGTGGACCTCAGTGCGGAGGGAGCTTAATCATGTCCGATCGCGCAAAGGCAGCACCGCCGAACGCACAATCCTAGCGCGCCGCCGACCGCGCAATTCCACCGCGCTGGTCGCATTATTGTGTCAGAGCGGTCGCTAAAATTTAGAAAATATTTTTAAAGTACTAATGGACTTTCCAAAATTTAAGTGGACCTCAGTGCGCAAGGAGCTTAATTTGGTCCGATCGCGCAACTGCAGCGCGCCGAGCGCTCACTGTCGCATTGCTTTAGGAACTTCTTTGTGTTCTCGCATGGCTTTACTGCTCCCACTTGCTTCCTTTGGAGGAATGATTAGAGTTGATGCAATCCTCAGAGTAACGACAATGTAATAACGAACCGAGTCAGTTTGCATTCGACAACCAAATTTTCCGACATCCGAAGCAAAAATATCGAATACCAAATTGTTCGAGAACCGGGACGTTCGAAAACCGAAGCTCCACTGTACGTACATTCCAAAGGAACTGCACGATTATGCATTTTGCAGCACAAATATATGCCAGCACTTTGCCGTATGTAAGTGTCCTATATATCAATACCTGTATACAAAAAATGTTGTGATTCAGTGTTAAGTAATCATTCATCTTGAATAAATTGTCAATGGATGTTAAAACGTTTTTTAAAGATTGTTAAAAAAAATATTAATAACCCTTGTAGAATAGTGTGATGCTGATGTGAACTATTATAAATTATATTTGTATTTGGCCAATTGAGCAGGGCGAAGAAATATAAACCCGTTTGTGTTACACAATTGCAAACTAACAGCAGTCTATTCAGCACAGTTTAATTATTCCCTTAATGTTGTGGATGGTGACTCTAGCTAGCAACTTCATCTTTCATGAAATAATGTTGTTTTCCACAGCTTTACTGTTTATAAAACAATAAAGATTGCCATTACTTTTCAGAACCCACCCCACCCCCCCATTTTATCACTATTCTCAGAGGAAATGAAGGGAAAACGTGATGCCTATCAGTTGGAGCAATGATGAGGAGAGCGTCTGCTTTATGTCTACTGAATAATGTGTGAAACTTCAAACAAGTCACAGGTTGTAAATCTAATTTTTTCTGGCACATCTATATAGACAGGGCGGAGAGGATGAGGAGCAGGTGTGGTGATCTATTTTGGATGACATTTCCACCAAGAAAGAAATTGCTACATGCAATACAGCCCCGCACAGTCAATCAATGGACAGCAGTCGAAAAACACAGAATGGTCATTAAGAACAGTTTGCATGTGACAGCATACAAGAGATGAACCAAATGTAGAAAATTAGTTTAGAGCTGGGCAGTATGGTAGTTAAGTAGTTAGCATGTCAGACTGCCGCTCTAGAGTTTATGGGTCTGTGTGGGGTACTTTGACTTCTTCCTACATTTCAAAGACATGCATGGAGAGTCTGAAGGACTGAATGCGAAGGTTTGTATTTATTTGAATTGCATATGTGCCGTGAGATTGGTTGGTTGGTACAGAATGTGGATGGATGAATCTTATGGATGGAAGGATGCTTATGAATGACCCCAGTAAATCCCTAAAAATAAAGTAATTTTTTCTCTGTGATCATAGAACAAAAGTATGCCTAACCTTTGAGCCAAAGTCAATTGGATGTTTACGTATAATGTATGAATACAAAGTCTTTGTGTAACATACTCCAATACAACATTTTTTTGCTATTACCGACTTGGTACAAAATATTTGACAATCACTGTTTGCCATTATGCTGTCAAACCTCCATAGTTGAACAATCAGCTCCTTGACATTGATTTATTTCAAAGTTAGTCCAAATTCAAATCAATATTACTTTTAGGAAATGATGTCAAGTGAATGAAATTGTTTGTTAATTTGTTCACTAAACTTTTATTAACCATATAAGCAATGTTTTAAGGGGGTTAATATATTGTTTGCCATGATTATTTTCTACATTCCAGGTTTGGTTTGTCATTTGAGACAAACAGATATTTTCCTTAACTAATTTTGCTGCAAATTGGACATTTGAATTTGGAAATGGACCAACCAATATGATCAATTTCAAAGGCACAAATGTGCATTGTCCCAAACTGCCACTACACTCAAAGTTCCAAACTGCCAATTGAATAGCTGGGCAACATTTCCTTAATGAATGTCTGTATGACTCATTAATCAGAGCTGCTTCCCTACATCCATTCATTTTCTATAGTTAGTTGATGCTGAGCCAGAGCCTTCACCAGCTGACTATGAGAGGGGGAGGGGAGGTGTCCACTCTCAACTGGTTACCAGTCACCCCAAGGGTACAAAAAGACAAACAGGTAATCACCCTTCTGGTCAATAAAGAAGCTTGTTGTGACAGGAAACAGAAGCAACCAGGGAAAACCCACACAGGCATGGGGAGAACATGCTTAACACAAGAGAGCTTCAGCTCAGGTTTGTACCCGGACTGAGCCAATGCTGTTTTGTTTTTTGGGCAGATTGGGTTGAGGATTTGACCCAATGCGTTGGATGAAGATAAGTAAAAAGAAGCCGTACTAATGAGTTAAAGCAAGAGAGAAAATGGTGACCATATTATCAGTTTAGCTGTGGTTAAAAGTTAAAAGTAACACTCGTTGTTCTACCAATATTTTTGAAGTATTCGATGAAGCAGCAATTTTCCCCTTGTAACAAAGCAAGTCATTTGCATCATATGTTTGGCACAGTTTTTATTTTTTATTTTTATTTTTTTATTTTTACAAGGTGCTACCCGCCCATTTTCCTGGGGAGGCCATTGACTTTGACTGGAATTTGAACTCACATCTCCAAAATCATCCTCCAAATCCTAAAGTTAGCTATCACCATTGAGCCACCACTAACATTTTCTAAGACTGGTACCATAAATTAAATGTCAACTTCAGTACACAGCATAGTTGCCAAAAACGACCAAGAGCTTCAGCTCTACAGCTCGTTCGAATCCACTTTTCAAATCTACTGGGTCAAAAATAATTGACTCTCTTCAGTGAGTAGGTTCAAAAACAACCCAGCATTTTTAGCGAGCAGTTAAATCAGAAAAGCCTTTGTCCGTGACAAATGTTCAACAGACCACGTAAAATTGAGCCGTTAACACCTAACTCTGCTGCTTGACCTTCAATTTGTTTATTTATGTCTGTCATTAACTGATAATATTTGATAATAACTTTTGCAAAGCATTTAGCACATGTTTACTCACTACTTCAAACTGTGGAAAAGAAGAAAGGATGTGAGCCAGCCTCTCAATACACGTCAGTAGTGCTTGTGCGTCAGAGGCAAGTTGCAGTGTTGACAATGGGAACTTTGACCACAACACCTGGCTGACTCACAAGCAAAGACGAGCCCATAATGGGACCTTGGGCTTGTTGACGTGGCTGAGACACACAGACACACACGTATGCACGCAAGCAGACGTTTTACGTGACGTATTTCAATGAGTGACTCACTGACTGTCAGCTGAGCCACATCTTTAGAGATTTTTTGTTTGGTTTCTGGCATCACTTAATGATGTAGCTAACAATAACAATCAAGCTCCTTTTTAATTCCTAGGAAAGGAGTGCATTTATTTTGAGGCCACCTCAGAAGGGTACCAAGTCAAATGTGCTTGACATAAAAAAGATTGTCTGTGTCAGGTTTGAGGTCAAGAAATACTCGGAAGCAAATAAATATCACACGGGGTAGCAGTACCTAAAACAAAAATTCTATCATGCACACACAAACTCAAATGTAGATGCAAATCTATGAGGGCAAGATCTTTTTGTGTATTCATTCAACAACTGTCAGTTGGCCAATTCACAGAAAAAATGTGAAGGCTTCTGAGAAAGAAGGAAGAACTGAGGAATTACTGGAATGGAAGATAAAATGATAAATTCAAACTATATTTGAAATTACTTTGTCTCAGTCTATTTAGAGTCAATATACTTAGATGTGGAACTTGGATTATTTGTGCCAGAGGAATGAATAATAACAAAAACACACTAAAAAGCTTTTTGGCAGTGATGAGGGGGAGGATCCAGCCTCAAGGAAAACAAACAGAAAAGTACATAATTTTGGGGCAATTAGACTAGAATCACTAAAAGTGAGGCTTTGGACAGTTTGTGGAATTAGAGTTTTTATTTCTTATTTGACATAACAGTTTTGCTTTCGGCATAATTAAATAAAAACTTGGAGTAAACTGTAAGCCTCTGCTCTAAAATTTGACCTAGTAATGTACTGCATTTTGTTATTACTGCAAAATACAATTCCTCATGGGAGGAAAAAAAAACAATTTACAACACTTTCACACTTTACTGTGCACTCTGTGTTACATCATAGGAATGAGGACAAAGAGAGGGAAAATGTTCTTGTTTTCTTCAGAGTGAAAGAAGACTTTTTCAGCCAGCCATGCCTGGACAACTTCAACTTGACATTTCCAACTTGGATATAACCTGCCGTTTTTTTTTTATACCTAACAATCTCATGCAAAAATGAAATGCAATGCTTTTTCTGGTGGCTGGGTGGACTCTATTTATAATATCCAACCATTCATGCTAGAGGTTGCATGAATTTGCACATGGTTATAGCCTTTTCCATTTTGATAAATGATATATTTTTACTTGGTGACACAGTGTAGAGTGGCTGGTTTTATTTCGTGAAACCAAGCTATAAGTGAAACCCCAGAAATTGCTCATCCCGGTGAGGAGTAGCGCTCGTGGATAATTCAGCTACAGGTGACTCAGCAATTTCCAAAATGGAGTGGGCATGTGTATATCAGCGCCCAACCTGATATGATAAAGACAACGTGTGGTGTGTAACATTAGGTGCATTTCATTTGGATGAAGCGATTTAATTAACCATTTGTGAGTCACTGCTCTACTTTCACTTATCCAAATGTATGAACCCCATTTTAAGCCTGCGACACTTGCTGCCAAAGGTAGTGAGAATTCAGACAATCGCCATCAGAATTAATATTCTGCTCAGGAAAAAATCCTAATAGCCTTACTGTGCAATTGTTGCGCTGTAATTTAGATATGAGCAGAACATGAGGACATTATAATCATTTGGTTTTGTCTTTCCTCCTGTTGCTTCACCTGGCTTCTAGACCTGGTTATGATAATTTGTGTAATCACCATTTCCACACTATGATTACCTAAAGAAATATAATAATATAACCCTCAAATTTTGACATTGCTTGGCTGGCAAACTGTTGAAATATTAGAAATAATTGAAATGCCAAGCTATTGGTGAAATATGAATTAAGTTGATTTGTAAGTTTTATTGTTACTTTTCAAATATGTAATCTTTGTTCAGGCCTTATGACTTGTCTCAATTCATTGGATCAGGTTCAGTGTGGAGAAACATCTGGTCTGTGCTGCTTTCCTCATATTGTAACGTCAATCTCCAGTATCAGCAGGATGCAGCTTGCACAGTGGAACTCATCCAATGTGAAAAGTATTCCACACGTAGTCGCACAATACTCAAAGCCACACAAGGAGGGTTGGAGGTGGAATCGAACCCGCATCCTCCTAACTGTTAGGCGGATGTGCCAGCCAGTGCGCCATCAAGTCACCTTTATTATTATTATTATTATTAGTTTTATTATTATTATTATTATTATTATTTATTTATTTATTTATTTATTTATTTATTTGTTTATTTCTTCTTCTTCTTCTTCTTCTTCTTCTTCTTCTTCTTCTTCTTCTTCTTATTATTATTATTATTATTATTATTATTATTATTATTATTATTATTATATTAGTGTTGGTACCCAATCAGTTCACACCAGTAGGCAGGTGCAACGTTCACCGTCCAACCTCAAAACGTGAGGAAAAAAAAACTGTTGCTTGATTGCTCTTTTTAAAAAAACAAGGGATTAATATAAAACCAGGACTGTAGTCTTTATCACAAACACAATAGGTAGGAAGCAGGCTGAGGTAGGCAATGAGCAGTCACCCACTCAAACGAACCCTTCACCGCTCCCGTCTTCAGGCAACCGTAAAACGATGACACACCTGCGACTTTCTTTTTACCCTTTCTCCAAGCTGCCATCATGCTTTATATTTTGATGACGTATGCAGCCACACAAGGCTTTGTGGCTTGGCTTGCCAACTAAGGTTTTTATCTCCCTATATAAGAAGACCCATTTACCATGTGGTTAGACATGTTTTCTCCTGGAAGTCTCACGAAACCTGGCACTCATGAACTGCTGGCACTCGTGAACTCTTCACTCACCATGAACTACTGTTCATAAACCCTTCACAGACTCCAGAATGAGCGTTTTCACAGAATACTCAAGAAGTAGAAATACACTTTGTTCAGGTCACAATGTGAATGAGTTCCCAAACTTTATTAAACTTGTTTCGGTACAATTCTGGTAATCACATATACTGAACAGAAATTCAAATTCAGGGTCATTGCTTGGAAAAAAAATCTAGTGGTTGCATTTTATCAGTGTTTTCCTTTCTTTTTGTTTTGTCCACTGGGACTTGGCTAATAACTCCCCGTACCCCCCTTAGCAACACTAGCAGTTTTCATCTATTCCTCAAATATTAATTTTTGGTCAATCTCAGCACTTTGAAGTCCATCACACAAACGATTCTTTTACACTTGTCTTTGATGGCCTTTTCCAGGTCTATCTTTGTCCGCGGCACTTTAATCTTCTGCTTTCCTCCTGCATCTTTCTGGGGACCCTTGTTTTTTCTCTGGTACAGCGCAGCCTTACAGTTGTCGACAACCCGCCAACCAACGATGGCAACCAATGAATACTAGTGGCAGGTGGAACGAACTCTATTTTGTTTACAAAAGTCACTCGAGTTTGATTTCCGAAGCTTTGTCCGAGAACCGAGACAAAGATTTCCCGACATTTTGCGTTGAAAATTGAATATGCTGAGGCGGTTGACTTCCCGGGGTTCCACTGTACATTTACAATATTATGCAAACAATTGTAAGCGCTATAACATACTGTAAAATTATTTAACTTTTGCCAATAAAACACAAACTTTTACAGTAACAAGTTTGACACTGATATATGTTCAATTTTTTTTTCCACATTTGGTACTAGTTTTATCATAGTTTTTAGGATGAGCTAGCATGTATGGTAGTTGTTTTGCTGTATTCAATCACGGCATGTTTTTGCGTGATGATTGCAATACGGGACGTTGTGCTCTACTACGGTCTGTCATGCTCTGAGAGGCTGTATAAAGTTGGACTCAGCAGAAGAACTTACTTGAGTTTACTGTGGCCCCTAAACGTGCTCAGAGGTTGCCCAGCATTCACATTTCATCCATACGATAGAAAGCCCAAGGTCATAAATACAGTGCACGTTTAAGCCTTCGAGACTTATCAGTCCTCCTGGGCCAATGCAATGCAACACAAAAAAAAAAAAAGGACTAAATTAGTGTGACAGGATCGCTATTGTCTTATGAAACAGAAGGATGCCAGCAATATAAAGAAAATACATGTATTTTACTGTTTTCCAAGGCCACCAGCAATCATAAATAAAAATACAGCAAACTTGGGTTCAAATCATCAAGCCTTAGTTATCACTGCGCACAAAAGAAGTCTAACAACCTCTTTCCACGTGACATTCCGCATAAGGCCCTGTAAATTCCCCCACAATTGTGCTAGGAGCAACTCCCACCCTTCCCCCCTTGCGTGATTATACTGCTAGGAAGAATATTCATGGTAATGTATATTTAATAAATAAACATTCAGGGTGCCTAAAAAAAAGCATTTAGGTGTATTCGTGTGTGTGAGTGAGTGAGTTTTGGCAATGTTAACATACTTAACAATGTAACAGTTAACATACTATGAAGCAATTGAAATGTTGTGGTGTTTTATAACGACAATTTTGGCATGTCATTTGTCATAACTGGAAGGTGGAGCACACCTTGAAGGAACAGGTGCATTTTAATCTCATGTCTCTGACTTTGGGATAGCGAAAAGGACAAATGTGTAAAGTATGTGTTCGGTTTGAAGTTCCGGGGAAGAAGGCAAAGCAATGCAAGACTGCATTAAAAACCAAAAGCAAGGGTGCCAGGGTAAGTTCAAAATACAAATACCAACAAGAGCCCAATAAAACTAGCAAAGAAACTATGGTGAGACAGACAAAAATTCTTTCATCTGATCGAAATTCAAATAATTAAAATTATGATCTGATGCACTCTTTTCGTGGACACTAAAAACATTGATCCAATTAGGACTTGTGTGTTCATGATTCACACTTTCGATTGGAACAAATCATTTCGACATGCACAGATTGACCAACGGAAGCCGTAGAAACTTCCGTGTCAACAAAATATTTTCTGTCCATTGCTACTTTAAATATTAGCATTATTTCGTGTATTTTTCCAGTTTGTGCTGTTATGTTAATATTTTCTTATAGAGCCGTAATGTATCCTAGCGTTGATTTTTAAGACTTAAGGCGAGCTGTAAATTTCTCTCCATGCGACAATGAGCCGACGGATATGGCATCTTCTGGGTATAAGAGAAATGAGGGTTTGTTCTAAAATTTCGCAATAAGTGTTTTGCTGCTCTCCGATCGGAGTATCAATAAACATAAACCACCTCTCTTGATCGAAATGGCCTTAATTTGGTCAAAATATTCATAATAGGGTGTGAATGAAATATTTCTATTCCGATTAAGCAACATGCGTACATGAAATATTTTTATTCTGATTCGGCTTTTAATTTGATGAGACATTTAGAAATGCCCAGACAAGACGTGATTGGGCTGGCGAGAACAGGCCAGGTGCATACCTGCCACCTCATGAGACAGGCAGGGACCACAAGGAAGACATAACATGAAACCAAACCAAAGCACCGGTCGAGACAGTACGTGTTGATGTTGACAAATGAAGTGAAATTTAAGATACTTCTCAGACTGTGTGTAATCATGTGGCGTAAATGTTAAGATTGTCCTGCAGCCACATGGCGCAGCGCAGGGCTTGTGCCATCCATTTCACATGCTTGACTACAGCAGCAGTACAAGTGGTGGGGAAGGATGGAGAGAGAGAGAGAGAGAGAGAGAGAGAGAGAGAGAGAGAGAGAGAGAGAGAGAGAGAGAGAGAGAGAGAGAGAGAGAGAGAGAGAGAGAGAGAGAGAGAGAGAGGGGGTGGGGGTTGGTGGATTTTGGTTGGGTATCTGTTTGGAAGATGTGACGGAAGGGAGGAGGATTACCAGTAAATGCTGATTAGCTGACAGCTTAACTACACGCTGTGTTTTCCTTCTCATCATGAGCACATGACCCGGGGCTGATTGAGAGGAAATGAAATGCTATTTTTGTGTTTTTTCTCATTTGTCAAGAGAGAGGAAGAGAGCAAGAAAGTGCTCGACGGGGATTAATATTCACTTCACATCAAAATGTCCCACAGAATAATTAGCGGCTGTTGTCAATTTTTGTATACCGAAGTGGGGAAAATACAAATCATGTATTTACCTTATATTCCATTATTTTTATGTACACTTTTGTTTTCATCGTAGAGCCCCCTGAATGTCATGTGATTACTACATAAGTCTCATATTTGTAATTAGATTATATAAATACTGTCTTGGCTTGACAGTGAATATGAGTCAGTGCATCCAAATGGACTGTTATGATAAGGCTGTCATGCATTTCATCGCCCCTGTGCGTTTTTCCCTAAGGTGAATGTGATTGTGGCTTGGCGGTGAGTGTCGTGCTTGCAGATGAATGGCAGTGGCCGCTCTGTGTTTTCTGGTTCATTGCCTGAAAATGACTGCGCCAGTGTCACTGTCAACAAGGAAAGGAGAGGGAGGATTTTCATCTTTTCCTTCCACACTCTGCTCCAGCATACCGTAGCTGTGTCTTTTCTCCACTCCTCAACCTCAACAAGCCTGCCAGGCCTTCCTTTCCATGTGTCTCAGTTTTCTTTCTCTGAGGAGGGAGCGTTCCCCCCACCCATCCATGCCATTGCTTTCCTGGAGCTTCTGGAATGGGGGGATGGGAAAGAGGGAAGGGGGATGACGAGGGGAGGAGGAGGCAGGACTGAAGAGATAGTCTGCCAGGCTTGCGGGGAGGCGGTGGAATTCTGCAGGTTGCCACGGCGAGCTAGTCGATATCATATTGAGTCACTTAGCTGCCAAATGAACGAATCTTTTCTCTGCCCTCCTTCTGAACAGTGCAGAGGGATTGTGTTTGTGCGGATATATATATATATATATATATATATATATATATATATATATATATATATATATATATATATATATATATATATATATATATATCTCCTGCATATTATAAAATAAGGTTGGGCAGCTATTTAAATTTGAAATGACAACCTTTGTGGCAAATGTCTTTAGCTAGATTAGAGTTTGACGTTGATGAATTTTGTCAGTGGGAGGCATTTCCGTCACGCCCACTTGCCACTTTGGCATATTGAGTTTTATATGTACAGTGAAATATTTGGGTTTTGGTACGCATATTTGTCAATTTCATTATTTAAATCTCTCTCTCTTTTTTTTTTTTTAAATAAACATTTTTTTTAAGTCTTTACCATACATTTGTGGAAAACACACTGAATATTTCTCAGCATATTTGGAAGAGTTCCGTATCTTTCGTGAATAGAGGGGGTCCACTGTATATTTAATTGCTGTTTTCTCAAACAGCATCTGTAATAGTAAACCAAATATAATGCGACATTATGACACTGCACACACCTCCCGTGCTCATTAGGCCATTATTGTACCATTTTGCTGAATTGACTACTGAAAAACGATCAGAAACAATGAGAAGATTAAGTTTTTTTTTGTTTGTTTTTACAAAAAAACAACTTAAAACAATTACAGACCATGAAATGTCCCTAGGTCCTAAAGTATGCATTGAGACTAAAGGCGTGATAATTACTGGTCACATCTTTGACCGTCTAATGTGGTGGTGAAGTCTCAGGGCTCTCATGAAGTCGCTCAAGTTTGACATGCTGAAAATGCTGTTCCAGAAACTTGTATACTACATTCTTTGTGCAAGAAAGGTTAAACTTTCACTGATTATACGTATATGTGGCCACATGAGTAATATGTTAAACCTATTTTAATAAACTAACATTGCAATTGTTAATTAATGTATGAAGTCTGGAGCTTTGTATTAAAAAATGCTGTATAATTAAAAATAAACGCTAGCTAATGTTGTGTTTACATTCTGCAACAAACAAACTTTCAGTCTCTACCTTTTACGTTTGTGAGAAAGCCTGATTAATTTTAACGTGACTCAATTTATGTTTTGTCTAGGGTTAGTTGGAAGTACTTATAGAAACTAACATAGCTGTTAGTTTGTGTTTTACATTGCTAAGGCCCAAAAGAAATAAATGAAAATAGGTCACATAAAGGGGCGGTGCATCTACGGATGCTCACACAAACAGACCACAGGAATGTGACAATTTTATGAGGAAATGAATATGAAATCAATAATTCCATGAATTTTGTAGCACTCAAGTGACTTTTTTTTTTTCTTGTGAATGAGGTCTAAAAACAGCTTTTCCGCTGTGTCATTATTGCTCCGTCACAGATCCATTATAGAGGCACTTAATGTGTGGTGAAAAAATCCATTTATTTATTATTTATTGCCAAACTAACTTGCAGACTTGAGAGTGCTGTACGTGCTCTGAGAGTTGTTGCTAAATGCACACCCATTCATTTCACTTCCCTTTTCTGTAATGATGTTCAAAGGGTCATCGAGCTTGACAATTTCTGCAGATTCTAAACATCCAAACTAAAAATAAGGCCACTAGTCTCAGAAGAATGCTGACTGACTCAGGAAAATGCCCTATGTCATCATTCGCTGTACATCAGGAAGCACAAGCTAGAAAACATGACTCATATTTCACAACATGAAGGCCACCATGGAGGATGAAAAGCTCAGCGAGAAAAACAAGAAGAAAATGATGTTTTGCATTCTTTTTTTTTTAACGTTTTGCTCCTGCTAGAAAGTGGGACAACGTGATTTCTTCAGGACAGTGCAGCTTTGAAATTGTATTCATTATTGTTTGGCGTAAGCTTTGATTAAACTCAGACACAAAAGGCCCTCATGTTTCTTCATCTCCTGCGTCATCATCATATTTTATTAATACTCTATTTAAAAGCCCTTTGTCTGTCACGGGGAGCATTGAGTGTATATGCTAAATACGCAAAAGCAGCACTGCATGCATGACAGCGAGAGGGAGCCTGCTTGCTAATGTCATGCAAATTACAAGCTGCAGGCCCGCGTTGTGGGAACAAGGCCATTGATTGGAGCACCTTGCACTGTTGCTGAGCACCCCTCAATAGTGTCATGTGGGGGAGCAAATATGCTTATTGTGTGTTCATTTTCATTTTTCAAGAGGTTGTTACATGGTGTGAGGAAACAGGCCTTAGGTGAGAGAGGGAGCGACGTGACAGTAATTTAAGGTCAGTATTGTTTAGACGTTTTAGACGTGTTAAATAAAGAAAAGAAAGAAACAACATAAGCACATTATTGAAATGCCCATATGACACATATAAACAATCCACATCTGTAAAAAACAAAGTCAATTCCTCTTTGCAAAACAGCTCAATTGGAGTGACGTTTCCTAGTTTGAATGACTGTGATAACACAATTTGATTTATACACAAAGTACACTGCTGCAGTTACATTGATTCCCATCTGTGCAATCTTTCAAAGGAATATCATGTTGATTTTATGTTCATTTTATATATCCTCCGTGATATGGACTAAATACATAACCCTTGATAAGGCAAAAAGGCGATTGTCGCTCATGCTTATCGCATGGAAATGGACTATAGATGCGATCTCTGTTGAGCTAAACCTACCAATTGAGTCTGTCCAAGAATGATGTCCTCGGTGCCTGAAGAGACGATATGAGTGGAGAAGGCTGGAAAAAAAAACAAAAAAATAAAGAGCCGACCCGATCCAGAGGTAGGTTTTTATTGACACCATTTTTTTTCTGAACACATTGTCCTCCCCAAATGACAATGACATTTTTCGGTTTCGGTGGCATATCTTCACCCACTCGGCACAACGTTCTGTTACGTGATGTTATTTTGAGTCACTAAATTAATGTAATGATAAATAAATACCTAAACATACGTTTATAATCTATTGCAATTTACAGACTGCGTCTCAATACACACACCATTGTTGAATGTCACATGCTATTCGTCAGGGAACTTGGGGTCCTTTTTTTCGCTATGCAGTTTGGACCTCCCAGTTCAAAGGAGCTTTTCTAGTGCACTTTTTCTAGTTCAAAGTAAAAAAAAAAAAAGGCTGAATTCCCACTTCCCTTGAATGCAGCATGACTTTCTGGACCATCTCTGCATTTTAGTGTCATGAGAAATTGGTCATTTCATTGTACACAATTAGATTGACCATCTACAAAGTGTTGCAAGCCTCAAGATGCTGTCCTATTATAAGCTTCATCATGCAAGCAAATCATAATACGGTAGGACAGGTTGCTACAACTTTTAACGCAATAGAGATTTTCAGCAGCAAATTAAGTACAAAGCATTGCAGCGCTCCCAGTGCCCTCTTTTCAGCAGGCTAGTCTCTGCTCTGCCGGTATTAATCACCTTCACTCACAGCTTTGCCCTCATCGCTCTCTTCTCACCCACAGTATTCAACTTGACCTTTTCCTCCTCTTGGACACGTCCACTCAGAACCCAGGAGCCTTTTGATATGTGGGAACATTTTCTTTAACCAGACATCTCGCACCCTTGGTAACACCTTAGACCAGAGGATGAGCTTGAGAGGAGTGGGGGGAGGTCCGAGAAAATGAGAGGAGAAAAACAACAACAGTGTAGTGGTGAAAAAACAAGATCCAGGGAATGAGGAGAACTCGTTTTGAAATATCATATACATGCTATATAATGTTGCTGAGGTTATTGGATCAGGATGTTTTTTTGTGTTTCTATTTTGAAATGTACGTATTTCGCGTGCACACATCTTTATCTTTTTGCATTTTAAACCCTTTGCTTCAACTTTCCTTTTTCTCATTCTTGGTCCTACCCATTTGCTTGGTCGACACAAATGGGGTTGAGCGACTGAGGGAGAAAGTACTGAATAGCATTAGATCTTTTTAAACACACATTAGAGTGAGAGACGGTGAGAAGAATTTGATTAGATTCAGAGGGAGGTTTTTGAATTACGCTTGAATTTCATTGTGAGTAAAGGAGCTGGAGACAGATAAGAGCGCTCGGGGTGAAGGAGGGAGATTTGGAGCATTAAGGCTAAATTAGCAGGAGTGGGCCTGAGAAAAATTAGATTGGATTCAGAAGCTGAGTGCGGAGCATAAAAAGAGCATTATCCTTCAGATCTGTGGAAAGTCGGATGAGGAAAAAGTCAAAGTGGGTGAGATGAGAAATGGGATGGAATGTTTTGGAATGGAATAAAGACAAAGTTCTATCATGACACCTTGTCGCACGAGTGCCTCAAATAAAAAATTTTTTTCGAGGTACGAGCCTTTGCATGGTGAATTTACTTGCTTTGTGTTTCAGGGTTAACGCTTGACTTATGAGCGTGCTTCAGATATGAGAGTGAAATGAAAAAAAAAAAAAAAAAAGGAAACCTGCTGTCGGCAAGGCGCTTTTAGTCACTGAATGGAACAAACAGTCAAACACAAGCACAATGAAATGTTTTCACACTGAAACTGCATTTTGAAGCCCAAAGCAACTAGTTATGAGGCCCCGCCTCCTTTAAAGCAATATAATCACCGGAACACTAGAATGTGTTTGAGTGGTTCCATATCTGTATTTAATGATCAAGTTCATTTATTGTTTATTTAAAAACAAATGTGGTAGTTTTGCTTTTTTGGAAAAGGGATAAAAAGGTTTAACGCCACTTCATTTAAATTATTAGAGTAAATATGTGAATAAAGTTATGAGCTTGTAAACATAAATTAAACTCAGAAATCTAGGTACCTCTGCACAGCCAAATGGGGCCTAGTTTGTGTCCCGTCACCGATTCCTGTGCTCTCAGTAGGTTTTATGGAGCTCATAAATAGTCCCCAGTGGCGTCATCCACATAGAAAAGACAACAGACGCCACACTGCCTCTGTTTTACTTGAATGGTCTCGACTCTGAAAGTCTGTTAGAATCTCCAAAAGATCATTAAAACCCAACGGCTCCCTTTTGACACACACGTCATCGTGTGCCCCCCAACCCACAATGTAGTGTGGCAATCATGTTTAAACAACACTGTGTTTGGCGACGGCACACTCCCCACAGGCCCTGAACAGGTGGTCATTAATGGCTCATTACCTCCACCAAAGAGATTATAATTTCATCGCCTTAATTTTAGTCAATTAGCAAGATAATGCCAAAGCCACTACTAGACAAACAACAAGCAAGCAAATAAACAAACAACGAATCTGCTCAAATAAATGTTGACCTCCCAGGAGGAATCCGTGCAATGTAGGCCTTGATCAAAGATTTTTATTTTTACATTTCAAATGTATTTTTCAAAGTTTTCTCCAAAATCTGTCATGAACAGGACATACAGTGAATGGGACATCAGCAGCAAGTGTGAGGTGCACATTCGCATTTGGTTATGAGTCAAACGAAGATTGCTGGCCTTGATGGAGGGAGGTCTTTACTGTACTGCAAGGATGGGCAACTTACATGATAGAGTGGACCACCGTTTTTCCAGTAGCGCTTCTGGCTGCATCATTGGACTTCACATTTCTAATCAGATATATAACAAAACTGTCATTTATACATTTAAAGATACATTTTAAATAAGGACAAAATTTATTAGTTTTAATTGAACCAATGTACACAACAAAATGTTATCTATTTTAATTTTCTAATGCATATATAAAATATCTGCTAACATTTGAAGGGTTTGAACTGCTGATCAGCAAACCATCATTAAGAATTCCTTTTGTACATTCATTTTGTAAAAGAAACTTTTGTACTATTTGTCCTGCAAGTTATTCAGAATCCTCAAATTATTAGGTTGTGGGAATGTTCGTCCTTGATGCGTCCCCTCTGAATGGCATGTCCGCCATCAGGTGCAGCAGTCACCGTCATACACATTTGTAACACTATTAAGCATTGAATACGATGTCTATGTTTTTAATTAGAAATTCATCATCATGCATTTCAACCAAACGTTCAACGGTTCTTCAATGGGAAATCAAATTGCTGTTGTTTGTGTGGTTTGGAAATTAGTGTTGTAGTGGCGATTTTGGTAAAAATCTTTCAGAGCTGATAGTGTGACAAAGCAAACTTGGCGGATAGGCTAGTGTTTTGATTTAGTGAACATAATCTCTACTTTCTGTTTTGTCCTCAAAGACACAATTTAGTTGACCTAATTAGTTTGGGTACTGGTGAGAAGCCAGGACAGGCTTTCCTCTTCTCTGATGCACACTGACGAATACTGTTATTTCACCTCAAAACCAATCAACTACAGTAAATACTGTCAGTTTAAATAAATGATTAAGTCACTGTTGTTATTCAAAATTTAAAAAGTGCATTAATTAGGAGCAATAATAATCATTAAAAAAAATTGTATAATAATTTAGATGTTGTTATGAATGTATCCCTTGATTTCGTTGTTGTTGCTCAACAACTTATGACTTCCGCCAAACCCTGCAGGTTAAAATGAGTTTCTGAAATGCAGTAATAATAACATAAGCAATGCCAGTGTTGGAAGACGAGATTCAAATCTCTGATGCATTGTGCAAGGTTACCTATCGTTACAAATTGTGTTTTTACCATCCATTTCAGGCAGTTGTTTGGCTTAGATGGCGTTGCTTGACATTTAACAGCATGTACATTATGTATAGCCACTGTCCTCTATCTTGTAGGAAGACAGAATGAGTGCTGGAGACAAAGAAACCTAACACTTTCATTACTTAATTTGGGAGTGTATTGGATGAAATTCTGTTGATAGTAATGGACAGTTATGGAAACGCTCACAGGCCTTGTTGTAAGGTAGTGAAAAGGGAGTGACCTTCATCTCTGGCTATAGGACATGAAGCCTCAAAGAATACGATGAAGGCTCGCTCAGGATTTTGTCTGTGAAAACAAAGTCAGATGAGAACCCGTTACATTTGACACCGGAATGTTAAACAGTAAGCCTAACAAACACCAAAAAGATATAAGGCTTTCTGTGACAAGCACATTCTGTTGTCCTTTCAGTTGACTTAAAGTTATAGTTATGCAATGTATTCACAGATCTGAGAGGAAGTGACAAGACGGCAAGAAGAGAAGTTTTCTCTTGATAATTGATAATAACATACCTGATTCTGGAGCCCATGCTGTCTGAATGCCACTGTGTCCATGTGTTGGTTCCGAAGGGGCAAGATCCTCAGCAGGTACTCTCTGTTGTCATTCAGGAAGACAAAGGGAAGTTGCGGCAGTCTGCCACAACCACTGCTGTCTGCGTGTGACTGAACACTTCCTGCTTTATGTCAGTCTTGTGTCATATCATGTGTGCATGCCACAAATTCAAAATTTCTATATTCACTTGCCACCAAAAGCATATCTTTAGTTATTTATGATGTAAAGACTCTATCTGTACATACACACACACACACAGGCCATGATCACATTTTGAATTGTGATCGGGGAAGCATCGAGTGGAACCACACAGTGTCTTTATTTTCTGCTCAATTTTATTCACCTGGCCAGGGAGGAGCCCGAACGTTTGTATCGTCGCTTTAATTTTGTAATGTAAGAATTTTTTTTTAAAAAACAAGAGAAGTGTGTCTTTTTTTCTTTTCTTTCCCTGACAAAGCTGTGATGTGGAAATGACTTGCGTTTCATGTTCAGGCTGAATGAAGAAGCAAAAAAAACACCACCATCACTATGCTTACCAATACATTTATTGAAGTCAAATACCAAATGAAACAAATGAATTAAAGCTCAATGCACTGCATATGGCAGAAATGTATAACTGTGTAGTGAACAAAAGAAACATTACCAGAAAGTTGATGAGTCTGACAGACCACTATGTGGCCACTGTTGTTAGGTAGAGACCAGTGAACCCACCGATGACTTGGGCAAAGGTATACAGTTGCTAATGGAGAGAAGAGGCAGGAGTGATAGTGCAGATAATGCAGAGGTTACAGGAAGCGCATGCAGGCAGTGAATTGTGAAAAGTCTTAGGCCATCTCGTCCTCTTCCTCCTCTTCAAATTCTCCCTCCTCAGCGGTGGCTTCCTGGTATTGCTGGTACTCCGACACCAAATCATTCATGTTGCTTTCCGCCTCAGTGAACTCCATTTCATCCATGCCCTCGCCCGTGTACCAGTGGAGAAAAGCCTTTCGGCGGAACATAGCGGTGAACTGCTCAGAGATCCGCTTGAACAGCTCCTGGATGGCAGTGCTGTTACCGATGAAGGTGGCGGACATCTTGAGACCGCGCGGCGGGATGTCGCAAACGGCCGTTTTGACGTTGTTGGGGATCCACTCGACGAAGTAGCTGCTGTTCTTGTTTTGCACGTTCAGCATCTGCTCATCCACCTCCTTCATGGACATGCGGCCACGAAATATGGCAGCTACGGTGAGGTAGCGCCCGTGGCGGGGGTCACAAGCAGCCATCATATTTTTGGCATCAAACATCTGCAGAGTTAGTTCGGGCACAGTGAGGGCTCTGTACTGTGTGCTTCCCCTGCTGGTGAGCGGAGCGAAGCCCGGCATAAAGAAGTGCAAACGAGGGAATGGCACCATGTTGACGGCCAGTTTACGGAGGTCCGCGTTCAGCTGCCCGGGAAAACGCAAGCAGGTTGTCACACCACTCATGGTGGCAGAAACCAGGTGGTTGAGGTCTCCGTAAGTGGGTGTGGTCAGCTTGAGGGTACGGAAGCAGATGTCGTACAAGGCTTCGTTATCAATGCAGAAGGTCTCGTCTGTGTTCTCAACAAGCTGGTGGACCGAGAGGGTGGCGTTGTAGGGCTCCACCACTGTGTCGGACACCTGCGGGTGAAATGTTCCAATTAAAAACTGCAACTTCACTCAGCAGAGTGTAGAACTCCACCGAGGCTAAAGTGTCGAGGGTCATTCCAGAAATGGAGCACATTCTCCATTTTACTCCAATTGTGGAATGACCTCTGAGAATGATATGAGTTATACCTTCGGAGAGGGCACCACACTGAAGGTGGTCATGATGCGGTCCGGGTACTCCTCACGGATCTTGCTGATGAGCAGAGTTCCCATTCCAGATCCGGTACCACCACCCAAAGAATGCGTCAGCTGGAACCCCTGAAGGCAGTCGCATCCCTCGGCCTCCTTCCTTACCACATCCAGAACCGAGTCCACCAGCTCGGCTCCTTCAGTGTAGTGACCTTTGGCCCAGTTATTTCCCGCTCCACTCTGGCCTGGAAAGAAAGACCACATTTTGGTCACAATTGAATTTCATAACGTCTTGTATTAGCTAAAGTTGTAGTTTACCAAAGACAAAGTTGTCGGGTCTAAATATCTTTCCAAATGGGCCGGACCGAACAGAGTCCATGGTGCCTGGCTCCAAATCCACCAAGACTGCCCTTGGGACATACTTTCCTCCTACGGATCAAATAGGTCATCCTAAACTTGGATTTTAATTTCCTAAAAACACACGTCATGGCAGATTCCTGACCTGAAGCCTCATTGTAGTAGACATTGATTCGTTCCAGTTGGAGGTCATCCTCTCCTTGGTAGGATCCAGTTGGGTCAATGCCATGCTCGTCACTGATTACTTCCCAAAACTGGTCCAGACAAAACAATTCACTCACATGAAACATTATAAATTCTGCATCAAGGAAGATTTGAACAACAACAAAGGTTTCCAAGATGTTGCCTTTTATGTCATTTGCAATAATTAGAAAAATAATAATCACAATGTACAAAGAAAATTAGAAATTGCTTAAGAATAATTGGGAAAACAATTCTTTCTTTGAGATGCTTTGCCAGACTTTTACTACAGGTTCCTTCAGCTGCTGCTTATTTGTGAGTCTTCCCACCTTCATTTCTTCATTCAATAATTTCTCAAGTTAGGTCTTTGATGTTTTTTTTTAATTTTAAAAAATAACTTTTGTGGTAAAAGCGGAACATAGATCAGCTATACTGGTTTCCCGTCACTACCTGCAACATTTGCAATCGGGTAGTTCACAAACCTGCTTGCTTTTTGAAGTGAACAATTTGACTGGTAGAAATTTCCTATCTCTTTTTTTCTGTCTGATTTGCAAATGAATGCAAAACCTAATGTTGTGGCAGAAGTGAGGAACACGTCTTTATTCAATGACTGATTCACTGGATGTGAACAAGTGTGGCCACATACAATTCATCGAAGCAACAAAGACAGCATGACATCGAAAAGGACAAATATATCATCCCCACATTAGTACACAAAGGCGAACACACACACACACACACACACACACACACACACACACACACACACACACACACACACACACACACACACACACACACTGAATTTGGCTGCTTTGGCCGTTAATTCATGAATCATGGGATGTTGGTGTTTTTATACTTTACATAGATCAGTACAATTGGTCACCTGGTGTTCCCATTATAAATGGAGACATCGTGCCAGCTCGTAGTTCGTACTGAATTTTAGGGATCCAGTGTTAATGGCACATATTCGCAAACCGCATGGGTACCATGAGTTCATGGCAGCAGAAAAGAAGGCTTAGTGTATTTCTACCATACAACAATTACACCCTGTAAAAGAATCCAAACCGACCTGTGTAACACACATGCTGCGTGTCGAGTCTTGCAAACTTAACTGAATACTAAACAAACATACACCAATTTATTTGAATAAGTCGACATCGTTTTGAGGGAGACGGCTCATCTTCATAACCCGTTTCAGTGCCACCACAAAAAAAAAGAAAGGGTGTTATAAAAGTTTCAGACACTTTGATTAAAGTTAAATTTTTTATCGTTTTTGACTTATCTTTTTTTTTTTTTTTTTTACTTTTTACAGCAGTTTGGTTAGTATTGGATAGTTATAATTTTTCTAAAATGCTCCGTTTTAGTTTAGTTTAGTTTTATATTAGTTTGATATTTTTTTTAGGTATATAAGGAGCACTTGTCAAGTAAAAAATAAAGAAAATGTCACTCATTGTAGAGTAATTAAGTTAAGAGTTCTCAAATGACTAATTGACCTTCCCTCTTCTGTACAGACAGACAGACAGCAATACATTTCAAATGAAGCCCATTTTCACAAACCTATATGATTTAGTTTGACTAAATTTAGCGACTTTAGTATAAAAACATTGTCTCTCAAACAAGACATGCAGAGACGTGTACAACACCTTTGATTGCGACACCACATTCTTTGATCCCGTGAGGGATATTCAAAATGCCCTATCTTATAATTTAAACATCTTTTCACGTACCTTTCAACGACCCAACATCATTAGGAGGGCTAAGGAATACGACAATAACATTTTCTTATAACCAGCTGCCAGAGATTTAGAAACACTTATTCTGCACTTGCCCCCGGTGTTGACCTATTTAACATTTATGTTCACAAACTAGAAAACAACAGAAAACAGATCATTATTTGTTTCATTAGCGTACCTTTGCTCCAATTTGATTCCCACATTGGCCGGCTTGCAAGTGAACAATCTCACGCATATTGCTGTGTTGTGTGATGCGTCAACCAGGAGCTGCAGTTAAGTGCTAGTGTGTGCTTTTGCCCGCGCTGCCCTACTTTCCCACTTCCTGGAAGTGCTCTTCTTTGAAATGACAAACTGGAATGACTGGATAAACCTGGCATATCGTGCAGCCAGAATCACCTCACTCCATTGGCTCCTAATATAAATAAGACTTCATTTTAAGATACTTCTAATATAGATGTTCCTCATATAAATTAGACTTTATTTTGAGATATTTCTATTTGTTTCGTTAAATTGCCTCACCTTACCACCCCTACGTACCTTCCCAGAGGGGATCGAGCTTTTTATGTTGCCGCTCCTTCCCCTTGGAATGACCTCTCTTTAAATCTTAGGCAAGGCCCTTTTCCGTACATTTTTAAAACTCATTTGAACAGCCATTTTTATTCTTTGGCTTTTTACTGAATGTATATATGTATATGTATGTATGTAAATATATATTTTAATTTGTGTTTCAATTGACTCTTTTCACTGTCTTTGTGGTTGTCCCATTGTTACATGTGAAGCGTTTTTGTTACAGCTGCTGTTGTTGTAAAATGCATTCAAGAAATAAACTTGTTTTGTATTGTATTGTATTGTATGATCAACTTCTCCGAGACCAAGTTGATAGAGACCACACACACACACACACACACACACACACACACACACACACACACACACACACACACACACACACACACACACACACACACACACACACACACACACACACACACACACACGCATGCACCCCCCCCCCACACACACACACGCACGCACGCAGTGGACACTGGAACGTGCTCAATGGCCAGATCAACGTGCTCACGCGCAGGCAGAGGACAGAAGGGAATGTGAGCTTTGAGTGCCAGCCATAAACATGGACACACAGAGACACACACGCATGCACATGCGCACACACATGCTGAAAGAGAGTGGCGTAGGACCAGAAGGTCTTGGCCATGTCAGCTCCACGTGTCAGGGCTGTCCTTGGATTCTTGCACTTGGATTCCCGCTGAGGCCAATCTTTGTGTGTGTGAGACACATACCATAATGCCAAAAGAATGAATCCATGAAGTGAAAGTAAAAGTAAAAAATTGCCTGGCATCTAATAATCCATTTGAACAATGCATTCAAGCTTGGCCTGATACTAAATACTAGATGCTTTAATGTATGATGATTTTGCTGTTTTTAATGCCACTAAACCTTTGTTTTTGCTGTTTTTAATGCCACTAAACCTCTTCAAGAGGAATGTTCCCTGATTATTCACATCAGGGACATTAAGTGAATATCCGTTATAGAGTCATTGAAACGAAACTGCTTTTACAGCCATAATAGTCCGTTTTGACAGAATGTTCTTTATTTTATTAGGTTTATTATCATTAGCTTTTACTTGCATAGCACATATCTTTTTTTAACCTAGGCAGCATAAGAACAAATGAGCAGTTTCGTATTTGGCATTAGCTAATTCTCACAGGGCTTGCGAATCAAACCGATGAACTATGAGCAAGACGACATGCACAAAACCACCTGGGCCATGCAACCCCATTTGAGTAAGGTTATTCATTTAGCGACACAAAACATGTCGATTGAACATATTGTTCAATTAATAGTAATATCTGATAGTGTCAATTAAAATGAGGGTATTACATGATTTGTAATCTCTAGATCTTTTTATCTACTTTTAAATTATGACATACACAATAGAAACATTTTATACGAGATGGGGGGAATATAGCAGCCAAAAACTGTACTTAAGTAAGAGCACAGTTAATTTAATAATAGAATAAAAATAGGACTCAAGTAAAATCAAACAATGGTCCTGCCAAATATTTACTTGGGTAAGACTAAAAACGTAACCTGCTCAAAAGTACTCGAGATCTGAGTGTAATGGGTGAGTTGTCATAGAAATTAGTCGCTTTGACAAGCCAGCAAAGATTCTGTGCGGTCATGTGGCTGCTTGGATCTGCTTGAATAGGAAAAAGGAGTTAAACATCACTTGCCATTATGTTTGATTTGTGAACAGCCAGCATTAAGCAGCACAAAGACTAGAGGCATGACCCCCCCCCCCCCCCCCCAAATGCTCAAATAAGCAATATGTTAATAACTAGATAAAAGGTAGCATATGGAATGCAGCTCAATGTAAAGAAGTAAAAGTACGGTTTCTTCTTAACATATGTATATACTAAGTAAATATGTGTGGTACCAAAACTACTCTTGCAAGTACAATTTATCACAAAAAGTTATACGTTACGAAGCACTTTTAGTCTCAAGACATTGGTTCAACTGATTCATTTTGTCTTAAAAAGGAGACTTGTTTATTTGGACAGACACACTGACAGAACTTAAGGTATTTTAGTATTAAAAAAAACAACAACAACCTGAATTTAAACAAAACATTTGGAGAACATTTCCACATTTATTTGATCCCCGATGGCTTACTCAGCCAGATGGTTGGGTTTGCATGCAATTTGATTTGTGTGCCACAGAAGTCTCTTTGATATACCGCTAGTGCTCATGTGCTCTCAGCATTTCAATTTTGCTCCGCTTTGCATACTGAATCATTAAAATTGGTAACTACTTTCACAAGGGAATGTGAGATTGTGTGTATGTGCAAAGGTGCAAATACACGTGTTTGTTTGGACTTCTATCTGAATTTGCATCTGTATTCTGATCACTCACTCTCTTGATTTCCTTCTTGTAAACGCACGTGCACGCATGGACAAAATGTACACACAGATACACGCCCACACTCAGAACTAGGCCTACAGAGGGAGAAATAGTGGTAGACGAGAGAGGGAGAAGAGCCGTGAAGCGTGAATTATGGATACTGAAGGATTTCCCCTTGCTGTGCGGCAAAGCCAGAGAATTATATGGAATAAACATGAATGACACTTTAAGTGCAAATCAAGTCAATAGAAAAAAAATAATATCTATTTATAAATATATGTCTAAAGATAAAGAGAACAGAGTGACAGAAAAAGGCCTTCTAGCAATGCTGTTCAAACAACTATTTTGAACTCTCCTACTCACATTGCTGTGTGTGTGCGTGTGTTTTTTTTGTCCTTGGGTTGCAGTCAAAAAGAGCACAGTGTGAAATGATGAATGCTTAACCATGTGAGGCAAGCGATCAAAACATTTTTGTGGTGGAATCGTTTTAGCACAGGCAGTGAAACTCTCCACTGCTGATAACACAAATACATTATGTACACGGAGACGCGCTCACACACACAGACACACACACGCACACAGTTTTTAAACAAAAAGGCAAGGCGTGATTAACTCAAGCTTTTGATTTGTTATCCCCAGTTGAAGTTTACTCGGACTATGAGTCATAAAACAACTGAGAATTAATGTTTTTATTGATTGCTTTGACCCGTTTGAAGAAACTGGGAACCCCACAGTCTTCATCATCACCATCTCAGCAGAGCAGAAAATACCTCATGCAAATGTATTAACCTCTTCTTTTTAGATTGGTTTTCCCACCTTTTTAGCAAAACAGTTAACACAGATGTCATTCAAGAAGTTCAAACGCCATTTATCAGTTGTGGTTACAGAACAGAAACCACATGCTACGAGCTCTTAGAAACTCCCTGATCAGTATGTAATCACTAAAAACACCGGTTTGACACTTCTTCACAATTTTTTTAAAATTTGCAATCAGTCTTTAGGCCTGTGTTGTTCTTTGCAAGCATGGATCGAGGAGGTCTAAGGCAGATGAGATGTAGAGTGAGAGTAAGAGCTAGAGGGGTCAGAGGAAGAGGTTTGAGGTGGAGTGCTGAATTTTATTTTCATTCCCATTCTCTGTGTGAGTATGTCATTTGTCAGCCACAGTCTGAAAAAAAAAGAATGTAATCAATAAAATTTGCATCAAAGCATATCTGACTCTGGATGTATTTTTTGCAAGAGGGCAAATTTGACTTCAAACGGCACGTACAGAAAATGGATGGATGGATGGATGGATGGATGGATAAAGCTGAACCTTGATTTTTACGTGAACTTTGTGGTCCAGACTTTGGGAATCATGTTAACCATGAAAGCGCGTTATTTATAAAGTCTTGGAGGTGTAATAATATCAGAGCCATGCATCCGAGCGTATTGAGAAATTGCAGTAGGGAAAGACGTACTATGATACACGTGTTTATATTTGGGGAATAACATCATTGTTCTGGGTCAAAACTAAGACAACATAATTATAAAAAATTATTATATTGCCAATTGGGGTAGCGATCATGTAAGGATCAAACAGCCTTTCCTGATTGCCAAATCTGTGGTCGCACAATGGAGTGTGGTTCCGACTTGTCAAATTTATCTAACACCTTTAAATTAGTCACAAAAATCAAATCACTCACGCTAAGCTTTATGGCTAGTCATTTAGCCTCAGACTGTCCTAATATCTTTATAAATTGTGGTCCATGACCAAACCACGTTTGACAGAAAGTCGCGTAGAATCAAAGCGCATAAAATCAAGTTTCAGCTATATTTAGTTTTGCTGATCACATTAAATTGATGATTAAAAAAAGTGAAAGGTGAGGCAGAAAATACTGTGCCTCACTGAAGGAGGCCTATAAAAGAGTTCAAAAGTTTCATATGCTGCCTTTCTGTCATGCAGAGATATAGTTGCATTTCTAAGGTCAAATGTGCAGCTGCAGTCCATTCTGTCCAAAATTCTACTCCAAAAGAAAGCCAAACATGAAAATCATCATTTTCTCATTTGATATGAACATCACAAAACCACCGAGAGGCATTACTGAAAGTGTTTTAACACGTGTGAATTCTCAACACGGCCTACAGAAGCATTTTAAGAACGTGCATTGACAAAATATGAGAATGCAGATGAAATACAGAGAATATTCTTTTGTCTATATTCAAAATCAGTGTCATAGTATGTACACTAGATTCAATTTTAAACACCTAAATTCTTATGTGAGTAGCTCAATCCAGACTTGAGCGATGTTTTTAGGTTTGTGCCAAGAATTTCAGGATCGCGCTTCAGCCTTGACTCCATGGCAAGTGAATCACAGAGTAGGAGAAACTGAAGTCTCAAAAGAAAGTCTTACATTTTGAGTGGGATACCACCCTGAAAGAGCCTCAAGTTACTGGTCTGTCAGAGTTTTGAATTCAGCTGATCAGACCTGAGAACAACGATGACCCAGATTTACTATTTTAAAAGATTCGAGAAGATTTTTAAAGTGGCCATTACCTCGATTGTATGTTTGTAAAGTGAGATGACAGGTTTCATTTATTATGTTTATGACTATGATGTGTTGTCATAAGAAAATGTATAAATGAATAAAAATTGTATTAATGTCCAGTACGTAGATGTGACATGAACAGAAAAGTCTCTTATGATGAAGCAGAAACAGCCCTGTTTTGTTCTGAGCTTTTTACAAATGCATCGTCACCCTCCTAAATTTATGGTCAATATTACACTATATAGATAAAAATAATGTTTTTCCCTGAAACATCTCATTAGGATGATGGGCACCTCTGTAAATTAGCTACATCTTTAGTTAGACAGATATGATGTTTTTGATAAATATGATAAACAGCTGGTTCAGTTTGTTTTTCTGAAAAAAAAACTGAAGAAATGATTTACACCATTATTTTAGACAGGTATGATTTTATTTTAAATTAAAAATACTGTCCAGCATGACAGCTCACAATTTGTTTTCCCCCATTTTTGTGTTCCATTATTTGATTTTTAATGCACCCTTTAAAAGTGACGGTGGACATATATTTATTTTTTATTGAGAAGTACACTCATCCATCTTGTCGTTGATGTTAAATTGTGCTTGTGTTCGTTGCTATTCAAGTATACGAGCGGCCTACTAAGCAAAAAAGGCAATAAATTGAGTGTTTGCTGGAACAGTTTAAAAGCTCTGGTGGTGGGCGCATTGTGTGTGATTCACTAAAATCGTGATCTTTTCTGAAGATCCCAAATAGCAGATGCTAAATTGCGAGTTGACTCATTCTACTTGATTTCCTGCACTGTTGGAAACAGGTGTGAAAAGAGATACAAAGCCTACAAAGTAAATGTGATGATTTAATTATCAAAATCTTTTAAGCATACAACATCAGCATGTTATTTGTCTTCCTTTCGTGGTGAGTTCAAGTATATGTAGAACTTGAGACAAGGAGCGAGTTTTTCCGGGAACGTCAATCTACATAAGGATTAGGGAATTGTAGACAAGCAAGACTGCAGCTTGGCTTGTCGTTGCTGTGGTGACATTTATTCATGTGAAGCTTATATCACATTTTAAAAAGAGTGTTTTAGTCACTATGGCACATTTGGTACAGTATTGCAAGCGCAAAATTAAGTTTGTAAGAGCTGGAATTTATAGTTAGTGGATGAGACAAGGCCATGGTTTGTTTGAGGTAACTTGCACAGAATGTATCGTCATTGGATGTCCATATTGGTTTCCATTCTGTGTAACACCTTTACAACTGCTTTGGCAGAAGCGTGTAAATTGAAAAGAGTTTTATCATTGCTGATATGAACAATACAGTATGTGATCATAATTACTTCTGGCATTTGAAAACTGCTTACTAGGAAGGTTTCCCCATCGTGACTTCTCATCTTGCCTGCATAATTCATCGGAAGTTTGCTTAATCACATTGAGGGTGTTCCTCCCACACAAAAAAAAAAAATATATTCTCTTCAGCCGTGAGATTCTCCGGTAGGCTACTCCACAAACGGGGCTGTGAAACTTGAACAGTGTCTCTCCGTTCTAACTTTCAACAATGAGCAAATGAGTAAAGGGATGAAGCCGGAGGATCTCAGAATCGGGATGGTTTACATGCTCAAAGGACTTCCAAAGGATTCAAAGGCCCCAGACCATCATGACAAAAATCAATCCTGAAACCCATGGGGAGTCACTGCAGAGATTTTAGAACTGGTAACATTGGCTGTCATGCTGCATCTCTTGCAGTAGACCATGCGCAACTATAAATTTGGACTTGTCTGTATACAGTGAAAACTCATTGAACAAGTGCTTTAAAATAATAATGAGTGGGTGCCAATGAACCCTGATATAGCAGGGGATGACTATGCTTCATATATCTTTAATTAACTGTGGCACCTCTGTTCGCAAGATGAGATGATGCCCAAAAGTTTATTCTTTTAGAATTAAGACATGCTCAGATTTCATTGATATGATCTGGTATGAGTCAGACGACAGGCCATATGACAGTCATGGAGTCCACATTTTGTAATTTTTGAGTCTCTTCTATTGTGTACGTGTGTCATAAAAAGGGAATAATAATCATCGCCCTTTAGATACACTTTGCTCAGCTCGATACATATTGTGGAAGCCACAAGTGAACATTTTGGGCGGAGATGGTCTGTGAGCGCTATTCGATGTCTCAGTTGGTGACTGTGGGAATAACACAGCTGTAGAAAACATCCGTGTGTGTTGTCTGTGTGTGTGTTTGGGACATTAACCTCCCCCACCTCACTTTGGACCAACACATCATTCCCAGTACTTTAGCAGACTCAGCTGTTTTTAGTACACACTGACTGACCTTTCTGTTAAAACCCGGATGATCGTCTTAAGCACTCTACCATTATCTAGGTTCAACCAGTGGTTCATTATGATGCACCCTAGTTCATGTTGTGATTGCATTGCATTTTTGATCGAGACTATTAATGTATGTGTAGTACAGTTTTACCCAAGAACTGCTAACTGTAAACACTCAACAGTGAACTTAACAATGTATGTAAACTTTACATAAACTGTTGTTTAGAGTATTTCTTTCATAGACACAGCTTTTGTTATTATATGTAACCTGGCCAATGTGAATATGAAGATATAGGTGGAAATTGCCCAAGAAAGCGATACAAGACTGTAAGGCTGGTTTCATAAAATACAAACAATTCACAAGGGCCTTTTTATGCACATGTAAATTTTGTGGTGCGGACTAGCCAATAATGTAAATCTATCTACCAATCCATCCGTCTGTTCATTGCCTGCCCGCCGGGCCCTCGTTCAACTCTGTCCTACCCTACAAATCCAAGTACCAATTGTCTATTTGAAATTGCTTTATAAAATAAAATTCCAACTTCTTCACTTCTTCAAATGGACAAGACATTTGCAAGATCTCAACGTGTTCCTAACAACGGTTTTCCCTCTTTGGCTCTCTTGCATTTCATTCAGCATGTCTTGCAACATGGTTACTTACACCTTTGGTCAACATTCTTCAACATCATGTTGACATGTGAATGGATTATCATTCAAGAGATACGTAGATGTATAATAAAATGACGTTTGCACTGAAAATGTGTGCAAAGTCCATATCACTAACTGGCACCTGTGTTCGTGCTGTTTTTTTCCTGATGTGATTTGCTTTCAACATTTGCACAGTAAAAATCTCCCTCTGAAAGCCAAAGACAACATCTCCACATATTTAAAGAAGACAACCAGTTGAAAGTGTTTTATACATTTGACAAAAGAATAACAACAGAAAAATGCTATTAACACTTCTAAAATGCACATTAAGCATGACATAAGAGAAAATGCATCACTTCACCTTGTGAGGTGATTCTAAAACATAAACCATTCTAACCATAAAGTCAAAGCTTTTTAAAATCGCTTGAGTACAACAAATAACGCAAGTTAACCAAGACTCAACCTTCGGTTGCAGGAGAGGCCACAGCGAAAAATGAAAACAATTTCTAGAATGTGTGCCCGTAAATTGAAAATGAATTAGTCCTCGAGTCCTAAAATGGTTTTGATGGTTCTTTCATCCTTGTTGAGAAATTCCCCTTCTCAAGTGTCTCCCGTGTGCTCGCACTCTGATTTCAACCTTGCCCTGCAGCCCCCTAGATGCTTGTTTCCAAGCTGGTGCTTCATGTTCCCGGCTCTTCTCGAAAAGAGCAAGACGCTATGTGTGCAATTCTCGTAAAGAATGCAATTTTGGATGTTTATGTGAGCAGAGTGTCCCACTCTGCTCAATATAAAAAGACGAAGTGAGAAGTGAGAAGGGGCCTTGAACATGTAAATTCCTTCTACTGCTTTATCTTCCTATTTTCACATTGTCCATAGCAACACGGATATGGGCCATAGTGAGGACACACAATGTGTTATCTTGGTAGGCAAACACACACGCGCACGCACACACACTGCATTTATAAGCCTATTATTGCTATTTCCTGAAGAAGTGTCAAGAAGGCAGAGGCATATGTTTGGATGAACTTCCATATGACACACAAAATACCAGTCAACATATAAAAAGACAACATAGGAGAAGTTAATACAAAAGTGTGACTTTTTATTTCCTTGTTCAAGGAAAACATTGTTATGTAACATAATTAAGGGGTAGAACGGCACAAACACAACTTTAGCCCCACAATTAGAGCCACAGCCACCAATACGAATGAATGTGTTGTGCAGGATTTATGGAAAATTAATCCATAATTACATCTCACGGCACTAAATGGGGATGCTACCCACATGCAGGATCATCGTCAGTGTATCAAGAAAAACTGCACGAGATGATAATATAGTCAGAATTAGCTTACACCTTATTAGTCCTTATCAGGAGATGGCTGCACTGAAAAAAAAATCATTTTGTTCCGATGAATTTTCTTAATCCGGATATGAACGTTGGCTGCACATAATCAAAATATACTGTCTCATTAAAATATATTTAAGGAAAAGAGTAGAACATTAGTTTAGCAGATTTTAATCAGGTGTTAAGTAATTTTTTTCACTTTTGCTCTAACATACATGAGATTTAATCCAAAGTATTCAGAATGACTACAAATTAAAGTTCAATTCATAACATTCTGCCAGAACTGGGTCAAATCTCGTATTTGGACTTCACAAGTGAGACCTGAAATTCCCTATATTGCAGTTATCACACGCATAAAAAAAGAAAAAAAAACCATTTTAAACACGAAAGCCCCTATCCCATTTATGACTAAAATGAGCATAGCCCGGGGCGTTATTTTGTATCAATTACCGATACATTCTGAGGAGGTGTCGTCTACTCGTCATCTAAGCCAGCAGCAAAAGTCTCTTTGCCTACTCCTTAGTGGGCTGCTCCATCAGCAAAGCCCAAATATGGGCGCAGTGAGAATGAAGAATCACTTTATAGTTTATTGGTCAATCGACCCACTGAGGAGAAAATTTGAATTCTATGGTTTGTGACATCACTCCTGGAACCTTTCTGAACCAACTATCCAATTTCCATAACCGGATATGTTATTCAGCACTGTGGTACCAGATCACTTCAGACTTTCTTCACCCTGGGATGGTTGCCTGTCAAACACTGAGCATCTAATAGAGCCAGTTGGACTACTCAGATAGTTTGCTGTAGAGTGTAAAATTGATTAATTGATCGATAGAACTTTATTTATCCCACAATGGGTAAATTTTCTTGTCACAGCAGCGTACAAGAGTGCTAGAACACAAGAAACAAGTGCCAAATGTAAAAACTGATAAATTACAGACAAACAAGGACAAAGACAAGTTCCACTAGTAGCGGTAGAGATGACACGGAAGGAAATCAATACATGATCAGGTGCCGCACGTGTTGTAGAGTCTGACAGCAGTGGGAATGAAGGACCTGCGGAACCTCTCCTTGTTACACCGTGAACGTAATAGTCTGCTTCTGAAGGAGCTGCTCAGGGACCACACAATGTCATGGAGGTGAGAGGTGTTGTCTATGATGGATGTCAACTTAACTAACATCTCACCCACAACCTCTATGGAGTCCAGGGGACAGTCCAGAACAGAGCTCACTCTCTTGAACATTTCATTCAGTCTCCCTCTGTCCCGGTCCGTACTGCTCCCTCTCCAACAGACCACAGCGTAGAGGATGGCTGAGGCCACCACAGAGTCTTAGAAGTTTTGCATGCCACTTTGGTGGGGCGTGACGGTGTTCCAGCAAACACGTCTCTTTTTCTCTTTCCCAAGGCGGTTTCTTAGCGAGTACCCACTTGCCCTTAGTGAAAATTTAGCCCTTAGGATCTCCAGGACAAACAAATCTTTCGACCGCAGTCAGGTAATGACTCAAGGTGGAGGCATAACAAAACAATGAAGCCCATGTAACATAAAGGGGAACTAATGTGAGAAAGAAGTCATAAATTTACAAAAAGTACCAGGCCCAAACACTGCAACAAACGACAGAAATATGGCCTAATAAATAAACACTAACAATGCATTACAAAGCAGACACAGTCATAAATGCAGATTGAGTACACAGACTGCATATAAAACAGGACAAATAAATGCACAGCAAATGACAACCACCCTTCGGTGGACACCATGTTAAATGTTTTGTTTACAAGCTCAGATTCTAGAGAGCGATTCTTCAAGAGGACAATCAAATACATCATGTGACCCTAAGGAGAAGAATGTCGCGCTTAAGCTGTCGGTCTAAAGAGTAAGACTATACTTTCAAATATGAAACCTCATTGGACAGTGGATGCAATCTTTTTATGAAAGAAAATGCATCCTGCTTACTCTTATTTGGTCCCTCTACAGTGAGGGTGTAAATACGACACTTGTGTGGAGGCACACTGAAACACACTATTAACATGAGTGCTGCAGCAAGCAAACACAATGAGTAGTGCCCGGGGCAGTCCCTGCAGCCAGCAAGGAGGGGATGAGTCGTGGTGGGTAGGGCTTTCCTCGGCTGTGTGCTCCCGGTGCGTGGGGATGCATCACTGGTATCATTTAATTCATAGCATAAACGTGACAAGGTTAATGAGTGGCAAAGAGAGCCTAGGGACCACATGAGGGGTGGAGGGGCGGGATGGACGTGATGGCCTGCACCGTGGGTAATATGTGTGTATTGATGGGTAGGGTGTGTTAAAGTGTGGTTAGTATTTGTCTAGCTGTTTGAAATAGTCTGGTTGGTGGCCAAAGTTCTGTAGTGCACCTACAGGCACACGTAATATTGTGATTTTGACTCCTATGGCTGAAAATGGGTAAAGGGAGATATGTTTGTGTGTATGTGGACTGAGGCAGGCCTGGGAAACAAGATGGAGTCAGATCAGAAGTATCAGGTTTACGGAGAGACAGATGGCAAAGCCTGGGTGCGGTTTGTGCCCCCCAACCCCACCCCATGTCATCAGTTTTAATCACTAGACTCAGGATACTCAGACACACACGCACGCACGCAACACACACCAACAAACACACACACACACACACATTAATACATGCATACTCACCTTTACATGCATTGAAACACCTTGCAAAGAGCTAATTCAAACACACACACACACACACACACACACACACACACACATACATACATACACAAAGACAAAAATGCAGCTGTCATTCTGCACGGGGGGGGGGGGACAGGTTAGGAAGGAGGACAAAAGCCTGCAACGCTGCTTAGAAGCGAAAGATGGTTGAGGACTAAATTGGCTGGGTGGAGTGATGGAAGAAGCAGACGAGAGGCGATGGTGATGGATGAGCAAATGGTGGATGCGAGATGGGGGGGAAACAGGCGAGCGGGGGAAGGAGGGTGAAGGCAACGCGCGGCTTCTCCATTAACACGACGTGCAGCCTGCTGGTAACACTCGCACTTATTGTCTGCTAGGCGTGCAGTTTACACTCGCCTTTGCCCCTGACAATTGAATTTGTCGTTTCCTCGGAAAGATACACATCTCTCTTGCTTGTGTTAACTGCCAGCAGAACACCAGAACAAAGAGGTGATACATTTATGACTTTGTATTAAATGAACAAGAAACGAGAAACAAATGCATATTTTTTATTTTTTCTGTTACATCATAGTCATTTGACTGCCATGTTCGTTTGAAGGTGTGTAAAAAAAAAAAAAACAGCTGGTTTGCATCATGCACATGCAGGCTGCAGTCATATTAAGGCCTTCAGCACAAAGACAAAGGCCTCCAGCTCCTCCTCCTCTTGGCTCCCCCTCTTCCCCATCCCTCCCTCCTTCTCTCCCTAGGGACACTATCAGGACATGGAAAGGTCAGGGGCCTGGTAGCACCGCAGTAACCACACACACACACACGCACGCACACACACACACACACACACACACACACACACACACACACACACACGCGCACACACACACACACACACACACACACACACACACACACACACACACACACACACACACACAGACGATACACCCACATGTTAAACACACGCCTACCTGCAGACAAAAAGCACCTGCAGATCAATCTTTTGAATGAGAGTTTATGTTTACCATAAAGGATTGTGTTTTTTTCTTTCGGGACTAAAAACTAAAAGTACTTGCTGTTGTTTTGGGTTTTGACATGTCATATACTATTGTATGTACAGTTACTGTAGAATCTTTCAGATTTTCTTTGCTGCAAAAGAGAAAACAAATCACCATAGACCAAATGAAATTGGTAAATGACTTAAAATGTTCTATGTAGCCCTAAAATATGTTAGAAATTAATTAATGAAACACCAATGTGTGCTTCAAACATGTAAAATATTTGTATTTCTACATTTCATTTTTAATAAGGTGAAAATAAAATAGAAGCTTGCTTTCAGGGAAAATCTCGTTATTGTTGTTATTGATGTTGACGGCACCTTTGACCGATTATTATATGCACGTCATGTGTCAAGAATTGTCAAACTCATTTATTTCATGGAAATGATTCAAAATATTTTAGCCCAACTGTTCTTTCCCCACATTCTTTTACCATCAAAGAATAAAAACATGTAGCTCACCTGTACGCCACATTTTCGACAGACATGTTTCAGAGATGATGGTTTTTATCTTACTTTGTCTTGAAATTTGTATCTTTTTGTGCTTTGTTTAGAGATATAATATATGAGAACCACGATGACCACTTGAGGAATCTAAATGGATACTGCACAAGCACTTACAAAGAAATGAGATCATTTGACATTATTCTTTATGTTTTAGTATCATATCGAAGTATGGAAACGTCAACAAGTTTTAGAAACAGCTTCAAGTATGATGCAGCAAAAACTGCAACCACAATAACGATGATATGAAAAATTGTTTTTATATAGGTGAATGAGTAATATTATTTGTAAAGGCACACTTTTGCATTGGATATCTTTAAAACTTTGGGTGTACCTAATATTGTGTTCAGTATTAGAAGTTATCCGCTTGAGCTTGAAGCAATGAGTGCAGCACTGTTTCACTGTGAGACATTTTGTTATGTTTAAATGTATATTCCTGTCAGACTAATAGGAATTTACAATGACACTTATTATTAATGATTTGAATTATAGTTTGATGTAAAGCCAATAATTAATGTGAACACATATACTGTATTTCTGTAATCACTGTATTTGCTACAAAATAAGAGCTGCTCTTATTGCCCAGTACAGTAAATGGCATATCTCATTAATCCTACCAACTAATGAGGTGATTAGCCCAAGCTACCAATAACTAGCAGGGCTTCGAGGCCCTCTTTGAGGCTCCGAGCACAGTGAGTCAGAATTAAGGAACGGCTAATCTGGCTGCTGCTCCAGAAGCCTAATTGCCTGGAAGCTATTAGTACAAATGCACAACTACCTGAAGGACAAATGACTTTAATTAGAAGACGTTAATGTGTTTACTGAAATGTTATAACGTCAGCAGGAGAAAACGGTAGCATAGAGGACACTTTCAATGTGGATTGGGAAGCGTAGCAGCAGCTTTTTTTGGGAAGAGCAAAGAGGGGATCAGCAGCAGTGAAGTGTGCCATGGCTATTTATAAGCCCAGTTGATTGCAGATTTATTCTCTTGGGAGGCAGTAGTGTGTTTGTGTGTGTGTGTGTGCATGTGTGTGAGTCAGAGAGAAGCAGGTTATGAAAAACTCCCACTGCGGTAGGAACAGCTGTCTGTCAGGAGGAATCCGCCAGTTAATTTCCTTTGGGGAACAGGCAGAATTGAAGCCGAGGATGAGCCGACTTGTACGCGACCAAATTTGCTGGTTTGTCTTTTTTGGGGCCTGCAGCTGCGGAGATGGTGTGTCTATACGTTTTTGTGCACAGGAAAGCTTCATTTTTTTGATTTGCCTTATTTAAAACATTTATGTAGAAATAGAATTACATGTGACATTTACAATTCACAGTGTAAAGGGAAGACAAGAAAAATACTCGCTCCTTGATTGTGTGGCTTCCTACCAAACTTATATACTTAAATATGTTCGTTAGGTTAACGGGCGACATTATATTGCTCATATTTGTGAATGAGAGCGTGAATATTTGTTTGTTGACATGATTTGCCCTGCAACATTACGGGCAACCAGTTGGACCCTACCTCTCAATCACCCTGTAACCATAATGAGAACAAACCCAATGAAAGGAAAATGGATGGGTTACATTATTTAATAAAAAAAAAAAAAAAAAAAGATTTTCAGACACTTCAGGATTTGTAGCATGTGCACATACGTATGGAGAGAGATTATACTGGATTTTTGTCTTTTTTTAACATTTTTAAATTCCATTGTGTCACTGAAGAGATTACTGATCTTAAAGTGGAGAAAAATGTTTAATTACAAGCTCAAGTTTTCTCAGTCTTAGACTCTACGCAGTGCTTAGTCTTTTCCTATTCATTTAAAAGATAGTCACCATGGGCAGCAATTTGTTTTGATGATAAACACGACAAAAATCTCCAATTAGCCCATATTTATATTTGTTGTATGCTTTGGTTGTACTTTTATTTGGTCTCTGCATTCCTTCTTTTTTCTGTTGTTTGGACAGACACAGATGCATCTATGTATTTTGATGACTCCAAGCTCAAACCAGTGCAGTATACGTATACAATCCATCCATTCATGCTTGATGCATATTGATATTGATTTTTATCCACATTTAGAAGATTGCTGATTCCGATTTGAAGCTATCTGATTAAATGCGTCTGTCTTCAAGCTACCTTGACACATCCAGACTGTGTCACTTGAGAAGAATATATCGAAATTGTGTCACTTGAACAATCTTAAGAGGGAAGTGAGATTTCAAAGATGACTGTAGCAAACACAATGCTAACTGAGATCATTGTAAAGGTGTTCTGTACACTGTATTCCTGCATACTGGATGTTTTTAATTGTCCTGCAGTCAGATGTGTACACAGAAGAAGAAAACACACAGCAGCAAGGTACAAATGGATATGCATCCGTCTGAATTGGGCTGTGTTTTGGCAGGCGGATGGGAAATACTGCTGCTGGCTGCCGTCCGGATTAGATAAATTCCTGACCGCTGGCGTTTAAGGCTCAGACAATCAAGTGGGGTTTGTTTGCAGTAAAGCTGATGCTGACATGGTAAATAACAGTCATGTAAACACATACAAGGGTCTATTTTATTGCAAACGTTTTCCATTCACTGTCAGCTCAAGTTTTGCTTGTTATTTATTCCTTTCACAAATCCAACCCAATAGAGAAAAAAGCCAAGATGGCCACTGAAATGTTAGATGATAAAAATGTTTTAGCAAACTGTTTTGAATACTGTGGACCAAGTGGCAGGACCAAAAAAATGTGAAAAATGCCATTGGGGTCAGTGCTAGCATAAACCATCCATTCAGAGGGCTGAGGCAGTTAAAAATTAAGGTCTGAACCCTAAGTCACACTGTGACTTTCACCACAGTGACTGTTAATCATACAAAATAATTGTGTATCTATTTTGAAGAGTGACTTGTATGTTATTAAGGATGTTATTAAAAATACAATAGTTATTAAAATTGTGCCTACTTAAAGAACAACTCGGCACCACTGCCATTGTTGAACTAAGGTAACGATTGTTTGCCATTCAATCGACTGGCTGTAATCAATCATGCTTCATCCATTTTGCTTGTTGTTATTGCATTTGGTGCAATATGTACGTAGCTCACAACCAAATTTAATTTGGTGGAATTAGCGGGAGACCAGTCCTTGTTTCAACTTCAATGAATTGGACCCATGTTGAGGTGTTTTTTTTTCCTTTCAAGAACTTCAAAGGTTTGTCTTTTAATGCGTGTTTGCAGTTTTGACGGATTTCCTTTTACTTCATTATTTACGAATGAGTCAACAAACCTGAATGTGAATAGATTTTCAAAATAAAACGTTTTTTAGCTGTCAATGAAATTTTGTTCAGTGTATCGAAGCACCCGGTACCAAATGACCTGTGGCCCAGTATCAGTCTATGTCCAGTGGATCAGGAACCCTGCCCAAAAGAAAGGGGCTGAAAATAAGGCTGTACTACTTTTGAAAATAGTCTCATTGCTTTTTTTATGGTACCTTTAGGTAAGAAGTAGCGAAGCAAAACGTCATGCAAAGGGGGAAAAAAAAAAAGCATCTTGGAAACATAAGTGCTCCATTAAGTTGACCATTCATAATCAAACAGTGACGAGTTGAACTGTACCTTTTTGTGGAAACTTTGCAAATGTGTCATGTTAAAACACCATTACAGCTTTCAAAGAGAAAAAAGGTGCACTCACACTGTCACGTTCACACGCACTTTGGGCCCAGTGTGATCCCTGTCGACTAGGCATGCCTGTGCCAGAGTGCAGAATCATGTGTGCTTCCTGGCACATGTACCAATGATGGATAGCATGACGATGGCGATGCTGGCAACATTCCCTAAACACCCGATTCATTGCCAACAAAGACAGCGTTACAAATAACTGACATTAGGGGCATTATGGCTTTATTCACCATCCATACAGGCAAAACAATGATGTTAGTGAAAATGGGTTTCCCCAGCAAATAGCTTGCATGCTAATTTGTTTTTTTTTTCTTTTGTCTTTGCCCTGCGGGCATTGAGTCACAAATACCGGAACAGAAACTGCAGTGGGAAAATAAATGCATATCACAAGAACAAATAGGCTCTTAGACATGGCAATCATTTGTGTTGCTGTTTGACTTTAGGCCTTAAGATAAATAGATACTCAACATTGTCAGTGCTGTGTGAGGAACGTCTGGAGATTTTATCTCTTCGGACTTCTAACGTCTTCATAAGGCTTTGAAAATAACCCAAAACACACACACAAACAGTTGCATATTCCCAAATAACCAAGTGTGTGGGTGAAGGTTCCTCACCCTTTCACCTTGATGAAAAAAAAGAGACCCATTTGCCCTTTAAAAAGCAATTTCCTGAAACAAGACACATGGACCAAATTGCCGTGTATTTCTCCCTTCTCTGTCTGTCTATTACTGTGCAGTGAGCTTAGTGAAAGCCCTGTTCGGGCTTTCCGTAGGCACTTTGGCAAGCGTGAGCATCTATTTTCTCAGATAAAGAGGAGGGAGGAGGGGGTATTTTTGTCTGCACATGTGAGAGGGGTGGAGGAGGGGAGCCAGAGGAGGCGTGGATAAAAGAGAATTGATGCCATGATGCATGAGGAGGTGATTGGCAGAGGACATATGAGCAGCTAATCAATCCAAAAGAGAGGAGAGACGGTGGGGATGAAGACAGTAGAGATGCAGACAGATGAGGACAAGGGTGGTGGGGGCTCTGCCTCACGCTGCACATCTGCTGTAGGCTGGCAAGATGACAACACAACCAGCTTTCTACACACCACTGCAACTAACCCCCCCCCCCACCCCCACCCCTGCACAGCCCCTCACCCTGGCTGGCCAATCTGTCTGCCTGTCGGCTTTAGCAGGAGGATCGAGGTGCTGTCTGCCGGGGACATGAGCGGCAACCTGCATCCTCTGTGTGGTCTGTCATTGTGATACTCTCCATCCGCAACAAACCTGCAAATTTGGAGTCTTGCTCTTACACATCAGCAATACCTGGAACATAATTGTGAAGAAAGATTAGGTTCTGGCATGCCCACGACCATAGAGGATAAGCGCTTTAGAAAATTGAGCGATGTATAAACAAAAAATAAATGTTTGTTTGTGATAAGAAAAAAAACATATCATACATTTTCAGGTTTTCTTAAGCCAGTGGAATCAGTGGAAACAGCCATGATCATACAGATTTGTGTAGGATGTTTCATACTGTCTTCTCGGAGTAAGATCACACTGCAGAGTATGATGCCAAATATGATTTTTTTTGGTTAAACCTAGTGCCTTAAGTAGGGCAGTACGCAGCGGCACGTCTTAATTTTAGACTCTCCTGCACTGGGACTTAAACATAACAAACACTTTCTTCTGCTTCAGTAAATCCCTGAATTGACACATTTTTTATATTTAAAAAAAAAAAAAGATTATTATTTATTATGGGAAGCAAACCCTCATTTTTTTGTGGAAAATGTATACTGTAGCTTTATCATTGTTTATTAAATTTTACTGGATGTCAATTACACGCACAAACCTATCCCTCACAAATAATAGGGTTCCATTGTAATGAACTGAAATATAATGTAATATGAAATATAAATATATTTTTTACGTATGCATGTGTTTTGCCTGTATGTAATTATTTTTCTCAGCTGGTTAAAAGGTTTGTGGTCCTATGTAGCCACCCAGGAGGACTGATGAAAAATGATGGTTCCCTCCATTATTAAAGCTGTGTGGAGTTATTATGTACTGTAAATAAATATTGTTGTTTACAAAAACACCTTGCAGTCACTGTAAATTGAAAATGAATGTCTTTTTAAATTTGACACACCACAGAGAACCCTTTTAAATTTAGCAATGACAGACATTTGTTCTGTAAATTGTGGTATCCAGTGAAGATGCACTTTCAGGGTGGCTAGCCAGCTAGTAACTGCATGCTGTTGAGGTAGTTTTAAGTTTTAATCATGTTACTTGTGATTGCGATAGATAACTGCTGATGCAAACAAAGCTGCTTAAGTTCTTATATAGCAAGGGGCCCAAATGTGTTCACGCGCCCTGCTTTAGCCACAACACCAAACAAAATCAGGAAAACTGAAATAGTGGAATATTATGTGTGTGGTGTCTTGTGTTGATAATCTTGAGTAGTATACTACACACCAAATGAATAGTAAGTACAAACTAGTGTACTAGTGTCAATCGGTAGGTTTCAATTTACACTGACTGCTGTAACAATTAATCCCAAATAAAAGACTTCTTACCATTGAGTAAAATTGTCATAATGGCCTCTGGAAATATTTAGTTTTGCAGTCAAACAAAATTTATCACCATCTGAATATAAACGCAGTGACAATTTTCTCCAAAATGTTAGAGTTGAGGATGTTTTTCTATATTTATATCTTTTAAATAAGTGTGTGGAAACACACGCTCCAAATACAAACCTCACGTGGTGTCATGCTTTGGTGAGTCAGCAGCAAATTTACCACACATTGACTCGCTTTTGGAATCATACAGCCAAGTTGCTTCTCGTAAATCAGGGTATTGATGTCGAATGATGTTTTTTATTTGATTATGGCAACGCCCGAGCCCTGTCAGCTCAAGAATACAACATAATACAGATTTCAATTTACTTGAATCACATTTTCCAAGTTACACAACTGGGGATTAGGAAAAAAGAATGAAATACTGGATAGCAAATACCAAAAACACATGAAATATCTTGCTGGCTTTGTCAATCAAATAAGACACTTCTATTGGGTTGTGCGTGCAAATACATTTGACATTTTCTCCTTCAATAAATAATTTCATATTGTCTATAATATTTGTTGTCAGAGAGTACAATATGGGGAACAACAAATTAATATGAATTTAGCCAATTAGATTTGATGGTTCATATCCCAGCTGACTCATTTATCTCAGAATGTTGGAAAAGATGAATGGATGCACAACATCAAGTGTATAATTGTACACTTGTAATTGAATGGCCAAAAGCTTCAAGTGGATGACTTGGTAAAGAAAGGACCGTCATTTGGACTGTCAAACTGATAAACACAATATATACTTTGGAGTACTATCACTTTGGCTGAGGTCAACAAAAATTCATATTCAGGGTGAGGTTGCATGTTTTTATAAGTTTTTTCGTGTTAAAACTGTGCAGCAATCTACAGACTGTATGTCAATTTTTACCCACCTTTCCATCTGCCATCTCTGTGTTGTAACATGGCAGCAGATATACGACAGGTGCGGCAGTGCAGGGCAATACGGCTGGACGGTCAGGTTGAGACACACGTGACAAAGCAGCTGACTTTCAGTCACGCTCCCAATATATTCCAATTTACACAGTTGTGATAAACAGTTTTGTAAGCTTCCTCTTCCTTTTTTCCACATAAAGATGCAGCCTTTTACTGCCTCCTGGCTGCCCCCCCCCCCCCCCCCCCTTCATAACTCATTCCTCATATATTATTGCACATAATAAATGTATTACTGGCTCATACTATAAAAAAAATCCCCTCACTGTTTTTGTGCTCAGCTGCCTTAATGGCACATCAGCCATATAAAATCATCCTATTTACATGGCAGTGCTATTGATATAATGTCATGGGACACAGATTCATAGACACAGTAGGAAGGCAGTGATTCAGTAGCAACATATCTTTCAGGGTGGTGTGTTAAATTGTGCATTTTGTGTGATAATCCAGAAGTTGAAATGGCATGTGACTCTTTGTGAATGAGAAAGCACAATTAAATCAACTCAGTCTTGTTGATTTGAGTATATTTAAGGATTTGACCACAACGACGATTATTGGTACAAACATGAATATTTTAACATGCATTTCATACAGCTAACAAACACCATGATGATGTGAAAAAGTTAGCAAAAATAACACAGCCCAGTCATTTTTCAAAGAAAACTTTACATCTGCCCCGTTACATAGTGAAACCTGAATTCATATAACTTGAGGTAAGCAATATCAAGTATTCTCATTTGAAGGTGCAATACAGCGTGATCAGATCAGGAACATAAGAGCTCCTTTCTGAATAAGATTAGTCATGTTAAACATGATTGACCTTTCCATGGCATTCATAGACTCTAGTCACACAGACTGTATTCTCTTTTGTTTAACATATTTAGACTGAGTCAATAATAAATTGCAGGGTGGGGTTAATGAATCAAAATATAACACTGGAAAAGCCGTGTTCATATACAAAACTTATTTACAATAATGTTGGGCCCTATTTTCATGCCCAGTACATGTCTACCCACAAAGTGCAGTCTAACTGTGCTGGAGTTTTCTTTCGTATAGTAGTTTTACAAATGCGCCGAGTTTGAAACGGGCATTTGTACCGATGTAGGAGTGAACACAGCCGACTTGCGTACCAGCCAATGAGAGAGCTGCTGTTGCTGATGTTGTCTCTGGTTCAGATAGCCAGGAATGTGGCTCCAAATTCCTTGGTGTAGCTCCTGTATGCACAGCGGCTTTTGATGAATCGACTCCAGCCTCAGTCGTTTAAGAACTGAGATGGGTGGTTCTCAGAAAGTGTAGGCCAACTTGATGGTCAAGCGTTGACACCAGTTTATTTTGGAGCTCTCAAATTACTACACCTCTGTACCACACTTTCAAAGAACTACCCAGATACGTTTTCACAATGTTCTAATTTATTGAAGTGCACCTGGATATTGTTTCACTAAAGAACAGTTTTATTAATAACATGATAATTACATGGGACTTAACTACATCTTGCACTCACTACCTGGACACCCAGGAACGTACGCCAGGATCCTGTTTGTGGACTTCAGCTCGGCATTCAACACCATCGCTCCTGACATCCTTCAACAAAAGCTCACCCAACTCGGGGTGCCTGCCTCCACCTGTCAGTGGATCACCAGCTTCCTGACCAACAGGACACAGCGTATGAGGCTGGGGACCATCACATCCGACACTCGGACCACCAATACTGGCGCCCCTCAAGGGTGCGTCCTGTCCCCACTGCTCTTCTCTCGCTACACCAACGACTGCTCCTCAGGTGACTGTGAAGCTCCTGAAGTATGCAGACAACACCACTCTCATTGGACTGATTTAGGACGGTGATGAGGCTGCGTACAGACAGGAGGTGGAGCGGCTGTTTCACTGGTGCAGCCAAAACCACCTGGAGCTGAACCCACTCAAGACTGTGGAGATGACAGTGGACTTCAGGCAAGACCCTTCACCACTTTCACCTCTCACTATCCGCAGTAATACTATTCTCTCCACAGATACCTTCAAGTTCCTGGGAACCACAATCTCTCGGAACCTGAAATGGACCAGGCACATAGACTCTGTCCGGAAGAAGGCATAGCAGAGGCTGTACTTTCTGAGACAGCTCAAGAAGCTCAACCTGCCGTGGAAGCTGCTGACCTTCTATACTGCCATCATCCAGTCTGTCCTCTGCACCTCCATTACTGTATGGTTTGGATCGGCCTCCAAACAAGACAAGCACAGACTGCAATGGACAATCAGGACCGCAGAAAAGATAATAGGAATCAACCTCCCATCGATCCAGGACCTGTATCTGTCCCGGATCAGGAAGCGTGCAAGCAACATCTCTACAGACCATTCTCACCCAGGTCGCAGTCTGTTCGAACTACTCTCCTCCGGCCGGCGTTATAGAGCTCCGTACGCCGAAACCAGCAGACACAGAGACAGCTTCTTCCCCCTGGCTGTCGCTCTGATGAATTCACGCCACCCTTAGAGTCTCAGAGTCATTGCTGCGCAATAACATCCTGCTCTCCACACCTTTTTTGAATTGTCTACATTATTTGTACTGTGTCCTCTCTGCATCCATTGCAGCCTGGTCACCCTGGAAGAGGGATCCTCCCATCTGTGGTCTCTTCTCAAGGTTTCTCATTTTCCCTAGTTGGAGTTTTGAGTTTTTCCTTGCCCTCCTGGGAGTTTAAGATCAGGGGATGTTTGAGAATGTTTGTCATTTTTCACATATCCTGAGTGTTGTTAGTCACCTAAATGTTGAACAGAGGCGGGGATGTACCGAAGTAAAATTCCTTGTTTGGCATGCTCAAACATGGCGAATAAAATTTCTTGAATCTTGATTTACAAATATACTTTGAACTGCATAAACATGTTTGTAAAAAAATAAAAGCCTCTCTTTTGAAGAACACCAGAGTGGGACAACCATGACAAAACAACTAATGATATACAGACATATTTTGAAATGGATGAAAAGACAGCTTCAAAGATGACCACACAGTAAATAGACACAGAAGATCTGCTGGTCATCGTGGGCGTTTTTGAATTTGCTTTTGAACATTATAACGATACAGGTTGGGGTAGCTGTAATAGTGACAGGCGTAGGATGCAAAATGAGCAAGAAAATACATGAGATGAAATAAAAGATGATCAAAATGGGATCGCGATGCAAAAGGAAGGGGCGGGGGCTGTTCTTTTGTCTGAGCTGCAGCCTGTTTCATTAACGCATCAGCCAGCTTTCCTCCTCCTCCTCCTCCTTCTCACTGAATCCCCGGCTCCAGACGGTGAGCCCGGTTACCATCCTAATGGAAGCTCTGTATTCATAATCACCTTCGCATACGCCTCCACACCCCCACTCTGCTCAGGAAGATGAGGGGGGGTTGCCATAATTGATAATTAAAGAGGAATAACACAGCGGTCACTGCAATTGCACTGCAGGAGTAGATCCCCAACTCACCAACATGCGTACACACACACACGCACACACACGCACACACACACACACACACACACACACACACGCACGCACACAAACACACACACACGTCGCTGTATTTAACCTATAGATGACACTTAAACGAAATGCACACTTTACGTAAGTGATTCTTTATTGCAAACATCTAGAGAAAATTGAGAAACAAATGAAAAAAGTCCAATATGGTGTATGGAGAAACAGTTGGAGCAAGATCCATTCTGAAATGGGTTGAACTATGATTTTCTTTGCTTTCCTTCTTTTTTTCATTATGGAAATTGAGCCCATCTATTTCAGGCTCAAACTACTTTGGTATTGTGAATAAAAGTTACCTGCTGTGAGATAAAACAGAAATGCTGTGCAATTATGCCCTACCTTTGTATGCCCTACTTTTTTTACAATTTGGTTTTTGACTTTCATTTTTTTCCATCGTATATCTGCTCAGTTTTCTTCCACTTGCAAATGGTTTCTAAAAATCTCCCACATGACAATGTCACTCGTTTTTGTTAAGGTAATTGGGCTTCCACATAAAGAATACCATTGTATTCTCTTATTGCATTAAAGTTTATTTAGTGAGTGTTTTCTTGTTACGTGCCACCCCAAGCGTTTATTTTAAATTTTTGAAAATTATTATATAGGTAAGCAGCATGAAATGTTGTGAAAGACTAAAGCATTTTAAGGTGTTTTTTTTTTAAATTATTATTATTTTTTTAATTATGTGCTATAATTGCAATTTTCTTGAACATATTTATTTTGGGCAGCACTGTGGCACACTGGTGAGCACGTCTGCCACACAGTGCAGAGGTGCAGGGTTCAATTCCAGCTCAGGCATTCCGGTGTTTGCACGTTCTCCTTGTGCCTGCGTGGGTTTCCTCCCACGTCCCCAAAGAATGTATGATAGGCCAATTGAGCACGCCAAATTGCCCGTGAGTGCAAATGGTTGTCCATGTGTTCTCGAAGACTGGCTTACGAGCAGTTCAGGGTGTACCCCGCCTAATGCCCAAAGTCAGTTGAGATAGGCTGCAGCACCCCTGCGACCCTTGTGATGATAGATAGAAGGATTGATAAATCCATCCATCCATCCATCCATCCATCCATCCATTCATCCAGCGTCCGTACAAACGCACAAACGTACATATGTACATACATACATACATACATACATACATACATACATACATACATACATACATACATACATACATACATACATACATACATACATACATACACATACGTAACAAGTTCCAAAATTTTTCTTTCAAATAAATAGCAGTGCATACATGAGTGCAAGTGAAACTAAAGTGTTGAGCCAATTACACTGGTGTTGATCAATATCAGTATCAACTTTGCTATCAATAATATTGATATACGGATCAATCTGTTGTATTTTTCCTACTATCACTGCTTATCAACGGATTGTGTTTTGTTTCTGGATGTTAGATGCTAGTTTGTAGACATCAAAGAATGAGATGCTGCATATACTAAGGTGTCTGTGCCATGATATTTCAAAAGATTCCATGGAAACATCAAAATTCTAAAAGGAGACATGCAGCAATGAAGACAAAGCAGAGGTGTATTGAAGCACCGCGCCTAAGGATAAACCACAGTGACACAAACGTTAATTTAGGCAAATCAATACATAGGCATGGCTGCAAGTCCAATGTTTTATTGATTAGGAATGAGAGAGATACTTTTCCAATGGCTGCATTGTTGTCTGTGCAGAGTCTATTAACATCTCACGAGATGGCCTATTTAAGTGGCCACAAATGCCCTTCCTAATTATACCCACATAAAGTGACACAACAAAACATTTTTTGCCCATTAAATTAACTCGTGATAACTCGTGTGAGATCTCGTGTGTGTGTGTAGATGTGTTTGTATTTGTGTACATGTTTAATCACACTGTCATAACAGAAACCCATATTGTCATACACTGTGACAGAGAAACGACAAGGACGAGAGACAGAAATGATTGCTGAGGCTCAGCTCCTTTTCGGTCTGTTCTTCAAACTCGTTTAGTGAGACCTGGAGGTTTCAGTCTGCTGTCTGATATGCTACGTGGGATGTAATTATACAGAAAGGAGCACGGAGGCGCAGCTTCCACTGATTAGCCAGAGCGAACTGATGAATGCATGCAGAATTTATTGTACTGCATGTATCGGTGTGGGTGGCACAGAAGAAATTTCCTCATTATGAGGAACATATTGTGCTGCTACTGATACTACCATAGATTTTCCAGATCTGTTTCTATTTGTGTTGCAGATTTGTTGTATTATCTGACCAAAAATGTTTAAATGACAAACCCAAAAAATTTATCAATCAGTATCGGAGAAGTGGAACAGTGGAAGGAGTGGTTAGGTTAGTGCATCTTCTTTTCCAGTTCCGAGGCTTCAGGTTCGGATCAAGGCTCCAGCCTTCTCTGTGATTAGGTGGGTTTCCACTAGGTCATCTGGGTTCCCCTCACATTCCAAAAACATTTATGATGGGTTTGTTGAAGGCTTTAAATCGTAGGTGTCAAACTCAAGGCCCGGGGCCCAGATATGACCCTTCACATCATTTTACGTGGCCCTCAAAGACAAATTGTGCATCAAGTACAAATTGTCTTTTCATTGAAAAATAGAGATATTACCTGCAATTTGTATTACCATTCACTTTTTAAAATATATCTATATATTTTTACTAGTCTCTGATTTCAAAACTAGTTATTCATCACTTTGTTTTGTAGCCCATACTGTGCATAATGTAAGGCACTCACAGTCATAATGGGCCTCCGACAGAAACTCTGACAAAGATGCGGCCCGCGACAAAACTGAGTTCGACACCCCTGCTCTAAATTGTCCAAAGTTTACTGTTTTGCATAGTTTCTCCACATTGATGCTTAAGATAATCAAACAATGGTAAGTATTAAAACGAACCCAAGTAAACATGAAAGGATCAAATGAAATAAACAGTGATTTTATTTATTTGAGGAAAAGAAAATCATTGCATGACCTTGTGTGAAAAAACAATTGTCCCTGTTGTTACATCATGAATTTAACTATGGTTTTTCCAATGTCCAGTTCATTTTGACGATACAGGAGCTACTGGTTGTTCTCATTGGAGTGGTGTGGAGAAATGCAAAAAAAAAAAAAAAAATTTGTTATGTAGTTTATTTATTTTTGTTTGGTTTTCACCTGTCGTTTCAAACAAATTATCACAATAATCAGACACAAAATCAGATTATTAATTAAAAGCAAAAAAGAGGATACAGTGATGGAAGGAAACTGCATGTGAATATGTGTGAGCAAACACAACACTGGTGTGGGAGCACCATATGCTGTAAAAGGGCAGCCCAGAGGGGATGACACGAAGAAACCACTGAAGAGTGTATATATATATATGGCAAAAAGACAGTTAGGTGACGAAACTGTGGCAGAGCTGTCAGAGCAGGGTGTGTCAGAGCACAGAACAGATGAAACCTGACATACTCCAGCGCTCACCCACTCCCTCCTTCATCCAGCTCGCTCGGTGGCAGAGAACATCTATCTCTGCTCTTTTAGATAGAGAAGTCTTTGTTGGACGATGGCATTTTCCTCTTGCATGAAACGAAACAAGAGAGCAGCTTGTTTTCACTCTATGGCTGAATCACATCAAATACTGACACCCCCGCCCTCCATTTTCCTTCTTCCTTCCAATTTTAATGAGATATAGTGTTTCGAATACAGCAAAAACCCAAAACAGATATGTGTATATACAGAAACAGAAACCACGACAGCTCTGCTACACTGAAGAAGCCGACCCCCCCACCCCCACACACGCGTATAAACTGTAGATGTTGTACCCCTGAGCTTAGTTGTGTAGAATGAGGTCCCTTTGAAGTGCTTTAAAAAAAATCCTCCCACCATCTCGACCACTATCTGTTCACAGTGGGAAAGCCACACACAATTTGTGTTTGATGATGTACCACAGATTCACACACTAAAAGACAAGTGTAATGACAAAATAATCTTCATGGCCTAATGCAGTTAGCACGTTTACCTCACAATCAAGAGGTTCTGGGTTTGAATCACGGCTATGGCCTTCCTGTGAGGACTTAACGTGTTCTGCCTCCAGCCCCTCCCACATCACTAAACCATGCCTGTTCGGTTAAATATAAGCGTCAATGACTTACTGCCTCTCTGTGCTCTGGAAATGACTGATAACCAGTAAATGGTCTACTCCACCTCTTGCTCTACATCTGGAATTGGCTTCAGCTTACTCACAACCCAAAGGAATAAGAGAGGTAAATGGATAGATAATATTCAGACTCATAATGTACTCCAGGGATGGATAACTTAAATGGTGGAAGCGGCCACAATTTTTAGTTGGGCACATAGGACCATGCACTTAACCAGATGTATGACAAAAATGCAAATTTAAATATGGACAAAATACATGTATATGTGCAAATGTGTATTATCAAATATATAATTTGCAATGCATGTTTAAAACACATCTTTTTCAATGCATGTATAAAACACATCTTGACCCAACAACAAACGGTTAGAAGAAAACAACAAAATAACCACCTGGTGTTATAAAAAAGGTCTTTCTTGCATAAAAACAATACCATCCAAAGATGACAGAAAACTGCTGAACAATAAAACAAACCAAAAATAAGCCAACATTAAACCAACATTAAGTTTTGACTTTTTTTCACAAACATAAAGTCAGCAAATGTGTTATTGTTGTTATTTTAGGTTATTTTTAGGGTCATTTCTACTGTGATCAACCTGAAATGAAATTTGATCAGCGCTCAAACATATGTGGCAATTAGCAAATGTTGCACATTCAGTTACTGAAGGCAAAAAGACATATACTACATAGGCAAAACATAGACACGCCTGACTCTAAATACAGGTTTGTAATCTAACCAACTCATCTCATGTCATTCAAGACATCATTTAAGACAATGCAATTGTTATGACACCTTCAGTGAAGGGGGAAATTAGTTTTTTTAGAACTTTGCGGAAACATGTATGGGAGTGGTTTACAGTTCTCTGTAAGTCACAAAACAAAACCGCAAGCTTGGAAACAATGGTAGTTTTATGAGAACTGCACACCACTTCATTTTTTGTACACACAGTTTCTATTAAACCTTTGCTTAGGTTTGGGTTCGTGGCATACACTAAAAACTGTTTTAAAGAAAGTGTCAATACATGTACACATTTTAAACATGATTTATCAAAGTAACAATCAAAATGCTGTAAATTACTGCACATCTTTACAGTTGCAAAACAAGCAACACCATGCATAATATTCCAATGAATCATGAGAGTCCTAACAACTTCAATCGAGAGTTTTGTTTTAGAAAGAAGAAATCATGATCTCCAATAATCCAACAAAACAATATTATTACATTTTCTTATATCACTACTGAAATGATTCAATTTAGGTCCAATAGTGGTGCATTTCCCTGACATGTGGGCAGGCAGCGTGGGTTTCATTTCCCACTCAGTAATGGTGCAAACGTGAGTGTGAATGGTTGGCTGTCTCTATGTATATGTGCCCTGTGACTGACGGATGACCAGTTCAGGGTGTAGTCCACCTTTCATCTGAAGCCAGCTGGGATCGACTCTAGCAGCCCGTGACCCAGAAGTGGTCTTGAAATGCATAAATGGATATCTATAATTCCTTTTTTTTTTAGACAAGAAACAGAAATGTGAATAGAAGAATATATTTTAGTTGATTCAGAAGATTATTTAATGATATGACAACTTGGTGTTTTAACTCAGTCAGCATGTCGTGCCATTATTTGGAGTTTGGGAATGAAATGTAAGGCTGCTTAACTGATTTTTAAAAAAAGGATCTAAGTGCCATAGTTGAATTGACAGTTATTCTACTCCACTGGCTTGTCATGAAAGTCATGCAAGGTTCGTAATACGCTCTCCAGACCACCAGACCACCCACCTGTTTTAGAACCACGCTGCATTGCTATTTGTGACCAACTATAATGTCTTTGTATACACATTTATTTCTAGCCAGTGGAGGTCAATATGAGAGCTTGCCTACAGGCGGACTCCTGGCTTCGAGTCTAATTTTGACGTGGGCTTTTGGGGGGTTTGAGTCTGTCAGACCAGACAGCGAGCTTCTATTTTTCAGGTAATCTCGTCTGTATTGACTTAATGGCTTGTCCCAATTTAGGGCTGCGGTTTAGTGCGGTGGAACACTATACCCCAGATCGGGGCAAACGTATCCTAATGTGACATTTTAGCTGCAATTGGGGGACATTAACGCCTTTCCTTCAATCCCTGAAGGCTGTTGTCACGACCGTCCAGCACCCCCACCCCCTCTGGAGAAGCACTCAAAAAGCCCCTTGAGACCACAGATTTACAGGATCATCTTCTAGGGCGTCCATGTGTGTGTGTGAACATAGAGTGGTCTGTGGATTGCTGTAGGCTGTAGACTGATTTGGTTTTGTTAGGCTGAGAGGATTTGTGCCATGGCAAAGCTTTAGCTGTTTTAAAAGTCTCTTCCTCCCTTCCTTAATTTCCCTCTCACTCGCTTCCTCCCCTCAATGGGGATAGGGAAGTAATTATTCGTGACTTAAATACCCTTGATGGGTTTCGTGAAGAGAAGGGGAACAGTGTGCAGTGTCGCTAAAGCTGAATGATAATAATGGACAAAAACATGTAATTGGAGATGTTGCATTAATCTCTGATGTTAAAGAATAATTTAAGCAGCTGCGATTGCATTTTATGGGAACCTGTCTCCTTTTTATTTTTGATGTCACTGACTGCATGTAAATTAAACCAACTCTGCACCCCGTTTGGATCAGAACAAAGCGGCCTTGTCTCACAGATTGTAAAATCTCACAAACACGCTCCTTCACACTGTAGCCCTCATATGGAAACATCAGTACTTCCTGCCAACAAGATTGTGGTTCTCCTCCAACCCTGTGCTAACTAACTGTTTCATGTGCGTCAGTTCTGCCAGATCAAATGTCCCGTGTCCTGCGCGCTTATCAAACCACACAATGGACCTCCTGCTGTCAGCACAGAGAAGGCCGACTACCCAGAAAGCATTCATTTCCCCGTTCGGCCTAATCCTCCATCCCAGGAGAGATGAGCAGCAGGCTAATGAATACAGAGAAAGAAATACATGTTTGCAAAACACTTTGTTTTCCATGGAATCGAGTGTACAAGGGCTTACAAATGCAAAAGATTCATAATTATCCAAACACATATTCAGTGGCCACAAAACATTTATTTGTTGTGTTAAAATGAAAGCCATTTTGAAAATAGGGTCTGTGGTTAGATAAGACTCATTACGTGTGCGATTACGCAACCAAACTGGCCTATTTTCCACTTACACTGTGTGCTTGTTGCATAAGTGCATCAGTGAAATAGTCACATAGTCACTGTCCACCAACCTGCGCTAAACCTCATCTGGCTGTGTTGACTGCAACTCTGTGCACCTATTTGTCCACTGAGAATCTTGGGTATTTTTGTGTGTTCTCCATCAACGGTTTTTCAAACCAAAGATAAACACAAGTGAAAATAAACTATGTTCCCATAAAACAACAAGAAAAAATACTATAGCAAAAAAATTAGGCCAGTGAAAATCATTGCAAAAAATGGTATGGTTATTATTATTTCCACAAATAAAACAATGCAGAACATTGACATCACGGTCGCTACTTTTGTTCCTCTGTATTTTTTCACAATAGACTACTTCATTCACTTTCTTTTTGGTTATACAAAAGATGTGATAGTTACACGCTTTGTTACAGCTGCAGCTGTTGTGAAATGCGCTTTATAAATAAAGTTGTATTGTATTGTTTTGCATTGTATTGTATCACATCGGAAGGTATTGCATTGTTTTTATACATTTCAACCCAGGGATATTCATTGTGATTTCAGCAATATATGTATGAATATAACAAATATATTTGGACCTTGCCCTTGTATTTGTTGAACTTTAAATCGAAACTCAAAATAAAGTGTTGCTCTCCTCTTTGCAAATTTCAAAGATTGGGGCAACATGGCATAGTGCTCGAGTGGTCATCGAGCCATTGTGACCGTGTCAAAGTGTCCTTGAGCAAGATGCTCCGGATGGTGTGTCATCAGTTGGTAAAGGAGGAAGCAGGGAAGCGAATTGAGCACCAAAGATTAAAAAAAAATGTCCCACAAGTGATAAATAAATATTCACTATTACTGAGAGCCAGAAAAGGACAGAGTCTCCAGCTTTGGCCCACAGGTCCCAGGCTTGCTTAAAATCATTATCAAGGCCTTCCGCAAGTCAATATATTGGCACTGGGGAGAGCTATTGCCTCTATTTTAAGAACATTTGCTTGGCTAGAAATTGAACAGGTGATTGTGTGTGTGCGTGTGTGCACGAACATATGCAAGTATGTGTATGTGTGTGTGTGTTTGTGCATATGTGAGGTAGAGAAAGTGAGAAAAAAACAAAGTGCCCTTCCTATAGGTCGATGGCTTTAGCTGGAGGTTTTAATTAGCTAATCAGTTGAACATGGGCTTTTAAGCGAGGTGGCGAATGCAGCTAAAACCGGTTGTCAATACCCATTAAAATGGCTGCCTCAGCTCTGCTTGCTCAGGCAAGGCCATATTTAAATGCTACTGAAGAAGGGAAATAAAAGTGCTGAAAGATTTCTGCTTTAAGGAGCATTAACTCTATGGTGTATATTTGGAAGTATGGTTTATAAGAAGGATTCTGTTCAAATAAATAGATGGTTGGATTTTTTTAGGAGTATGAACAGTTATGAGGTTTTCAGTAGTGATCCACGAACATAAATATTGTATTCAGGTCTTATTGTTATACCTGTCTTTATGGTATTGGGTACTCGTTGAGGCTGCCAATACCAGCCACTGATACTTAAGAGATATATAAATTAAGTCCTCTTCGGTCGTAATTGGCAATAGTTTGACGCAAAGGTCTTTGTTCACAATATTTTGTCATTGTGTTAGATCATTTTTATATCAAAAGTAACCTACGAGAGTTATCAGATCGGTATCGGAGAGTACTTAAACAATTTTTGATGTTTGTGAAGAATTTTGTTATAGTTGTACTAAGTTCATTTTGTTTTCACTTGTCAAATGTTACAAATTGTTATAACTTCCCTCAGGCAAGTATGTTACAACGGTCCCTGAGTGCATTAGCAATGAGCTAGCTTGGGTTAGAGATAATTGTAAAAACATTACCACAAACAATCACAATAAAATACCGCTGAGTAAACACTTAACCTGATATGTTTAATGTGTTCAAAAGAGTATGCAAATAAAGACAATTTCAGCAATAAAAAATCACTTTATTAGCTCAAAATTATGTTTAACCCTCACAACCTTTATCTTTGTCTGGTTAATGACACTACTTTTTCACAAGTAGTTTAAGGATTAGTACGGCAAGATGAACGGTCTTGATTTACCATACCAACCCTGTTTCTGATTTCTCAAGAAAGAATGAACAGACCACTCACCATGATGCTTTTATTTCTAAAAACGGTTGAAATCTTTGCGCGACAAGCCCAGACTAGTGTCACCAGTGTGGCGTGCTTGATGCTTATTTCCGGTCTTGTAGTCTTTCTGCAGCAACGTAGTAAAAAAAAGAGTACACATTTTAATAGGCCGAAATAAACCTTAATTGCGTGATTAAAAAAAATAATGGCATTAAAAGGGGGTTGGATTAATTACGTTAATAATGCGTTAAACTGACACTGATCGTTAACGTCCTTCAAAGAAGCTGTAAAAAGACTAAAATATTTGCACATTATTCCTGCAAAACCCAATTGTACCTGTGTGCGTGTGCGTGTGTGTGCGTGACACAAAACGTTTGTTTTGAAGGACATGTTTCTAAGTGTGCAAAACTATAGACAGTACCGTTATCTCTCGCTATATCACGGTTCACCATTCACGGCCTCACTGCTTCACGGATTTTTTTCAGTGCATTGTGTTTAAAAGTGAAAGACGCTACAGAGCGGAGTCAGGCCTCAGTGGCAGTCAGAAATACGCATGTGTTACAATTTTTCCTACTACATAGTACGTACTTTGTATTGATGATTAAAATGATCATTTTACAATAGTTATTTGTAAGAAAGCGTTTACTTCTCTTTGTTACACAAATGCTTGTGTCTGAAAACTAGTTTTGTTCTTTGGTTTCAATGTTACACATAATGGTAAATAAAACAAAAGTTTCTAATTCACGGATTTCGCCTATCACGGGTTCTTTTCAGAACGTAACCCCAGCGAAAAACGAGGGATTATTGTTTTCAAATATAATCTTAGAATCTATTAGCTCTGTAAGGACTTTTACATTCAGTCTATGAAATATTTCGGTGGGAAGTCACACTGTGTATGAAATAGACAAAGAGCACTCGGCAAAACAAAAGAATTTTGCATTCATATTGTGTTGTGCTGTGCCACATCTTCCCTCTGCCTCGGGGAAAAATATCACTGGAACGATGCTGCTTTTCCACTTCATGACTATAATGAGACAGGGCTGTTTGGGCCTGAGACTTCTATGGAGAAAGTGATTTTTTTTTTATCAAAGGCACAACACACACCTGTGTGTGGCCAAAAAAGGAAAGAACAAAACTGTCAATTTTCACTGGGCAGGCTGAAAGTTGATATCAGCATTTTGCACTCATGTACACACACGGTCAGAAAAAGAATCTCCCCTCTGTCATAAAGAAAAAAATCTGGACTTGCGCTCGACACAAATATAGGGCCCAGTAAGTCTATGCAGTCTTTTAACTACAAAGCATGGGATGCCTTAATAAGGATGAGGTAATAAATAGTCTTTTTTTTTTTTTTTTTTATAAACAGCATGTAGACAGAGAAACATACACACACAAACACATACATGAACGGATGTGCGCACACACATATACTGTATATCGCTTGCTCTTTCTTGCCGTCCCGGTGGCCAAAAAGGCATCTGCTGCTCAGGCTGATGTCATCTGGAGATAATAAGTAGACCAAGCATGGCAGCAGTCCGCTGCTGAAGCCTCAGACCTCCTTTAGGCTGCATGTGCTTTCCACGATCTGGTAAGTTACATCTGGGAAAGCAGGTAAACAAGATAGTGTTGTGCAAAATAAAGCCTCTGGGTTTGGGGCACACTAACACTGAACAACTCATTTTTGTGTGGGGGTTTGCAGTATGCGGCAAATGCAATCTCTCCTCAACCCCCCCCCCCCCACTTCCCGCTTCTACAAAACCACTGACAGACAACAAACTAGAGAGCAGAGACAAGGAAAGCTCCCCACTACTGGTGCTAAAGCTATTGCATTGTTGCTTTTGGGTGCAGATTGTGCGCCTCAAATTTACTGGGCAGTAGAGACAGCCTTGCAGAGTTTATATTATTCTGCATATAGTACTGTATTCATTAATATGTAAATTGTAAGTACAATCTATGTTTATTTGCCTAACAGTGTACGATTAAATATGACACCATGCAAAATCACAACATGGAAATATGAGAAATAAACCTAGAAAAATATGAGGCCATATGTTTTGTTGCCAGTTTTCCACTGATATTTTACTAGAGGATTGTCTTAAGTAAAAATCTTACTCCTTAGAGGCATATTGGCCATCTACAGGCCTTCTATATGTCATATGATAACTACCATAATAATAAATAAAAAAAATCAACATTTTATCTGTGTGCTTAAGATTTTTCTCAGCTTGTTTCAGCTCTCTATCAAAGCCATATGTCCCTCACTGCAGTACTGTAGTGACACCACACTCTCCACAAGCAAAGACATTTTAGCATACTATAGTTTAAAATAAGTTTTAAATAATATATGCACACTACAAATTGACTTTTGATTAGAATATTTAAAAATCATGAATCCCAAGTTGTATGCTAATAGATGTATGTATAATGTGGAGCAGTAGAAAATTGGAAAAAAAAATCAATATGCAAATGTATAAAAATTGGAGAGCCAGAGTATACAAATTTGAAATTGTGTATCCAGAAACCTCAGTGTGTTTGCATACATTTGGTTAAAGGTACAAACTATAAGATTTTAGTCGGTCACGAGACAACATGTATTACTTTATGTTTATGAATTTATGTTTTTACAGCACCATGGAGTTAAGCTCAAAGCACCAAGCATACTTCATGCAGAAGCAGCCGCAGAAAAGTACAGCAAAACAATGCTTTAAACCAACTCACAAACAAACCAGTTATGTATGAAGCAGATATCTTGCAGGCTGCACAGAAAAATCTGAATTTTGTCTCAATGTAGTTTTGAACGGGGTACACGCACACACACACACACACGCACACACACACACACACACACACACACACACACACACACACACACACACACACGCACGCACAGACGTACCACTGGCATCAGCATAAGCTTGAAGAAGCAGAAAATATGCTGAAAAAGACCACTGAGTTACTTTGGACAGCCTGTGTCCCACTCATGCCGCCTACCTTGACTGTGGTCCATTATAGTAGCTATTAAAGGAACTAACAACCATCAATCTGCCCATTTGGACAGCAGCAAGTGGGTGGATTAAGTGGATGGACTGGATGGCCTCTGCTATTGTCTTGCTCAATTTCTTGCTTACTGAACTACCTGCTTTTTTACTTCTTATCTACCGTTTTCCTACATGTGGTACCGATAGAGCAATGAAAAAGTATTTGCCCCATTCCCAAGTTATTTTGCTTGTTTATTACACTTAAATGTTTCAAATCATTAATTTGATCAATTTTGATATCTCACAAAGACAACTCAAGAAAATACAAAATGCAGATTTTAAATAACAGGTCAACTGTGGTTAACCATCGTTATCATAAAGCTGAGTTCAACATAACTGGCCACACTAAGGCTTGAGTATTCTCAGATTTATTCAATCAATAAATCTCTAGTAGTACCTTTCAGTAAAAAGTAAAAAGTAGGCTACAATTTGGAAAAAGTGCAATGGTATTTCCAAGGCTTTTGGTACTTACGCAAACATTCCTCGGAGTTGTCAACTAATCAAAATTACCAACATTGCAATAAAAACTTATCACAAATGAACCCACAATGAGGTCGAAAGAAATACAGATGTCATTGGCCTCAGTCAAGAACAATGTATTAATCAACCATAAGAAAGACACTGGGCAAAAATGGCTCCAAGTTCCAAGGAGAAAAGTACTACTCACCGCACCCCCACCCCCAACCTCAAAATAATAAGAATAATAACTAATAACACTTTCACACTTCCCTAAACTTTTGGATGAACATTTTGTGGCAGATTAGAAAAAAAAATTACATTTCTTGTAAAGTGTGTTCTACCTAGTGTAAAATTTCTACAGTATTTGATCAAAGAATATCATGCCAACAGCCTAACATAGTGTTGGCTACTTTGCTACTCCAGATCCTGGACAACCTGCTGTGATTCATGGAACAATGTACTCAGCTGTATACTAGAAAATACAGTTGGTGAACTTTCGACCATCATTTTCCGCAGGGCAGTTTATGCTCATAAACCTTTATATTAATGATTTATCCATCCATCCATTCATTCATCCAATCAATCCATCCATCCATCCATCCATCCATGCAGACACGGAGAGAACATGCAAACTCCACACAGGAATGATCCGAGGTGGAATCGAATCAGCACCCGCAGCACCTGCTACCCAGTGCGCCACCCAGCCACCATCAATGAGTTATTTTAATGAATTATATTAATAAGTTGAGAATCTCTGCATAAGGGTGGGTCAGAATCTAGCAGAATCTCAACAGCAGTTAATGCAAATGCTTGTTTTCAGTTGTTTCTGTCAAGGGTGGCACTTATTACACTTTTTCACATGAGGTCCGATCAATTTCAATTCCCCCTATATAATAACATAATTTCTAAAACACATTTAAAAAATAATTGGATTGTCTTTGTGAATGAAATAATCTTGGTTTAACAAGCAGGTATATATCAGTGTAAACGTCAATAAAATATTTCAGAAAACAGAAATGTGACGAATAGTTTTCACTGCCCTATATCATCTCCGTCTGGTAGTACACTTCTGTCTTGGACCTGTTTGACTAATGTCAGTATGGAGCAGAAGTAGGTCTTGGAGACAAAGAAATCAAATTCTCTGCTAGTACCTAATTCCCACTGACATCCACTTCAGACTGCTTGTCTTTCTTTACCTGGATCCTGGAGAAGAAAGAGGATGTGGAGGAGAGGGGGAGACATGGGGGCATGCACTAGATACTATACACGTGTGTGTGTGTGTGTGTGTGTGTGTGTGTGTGTGTGTGTGTGTGTGTGTGTGTGTGTGTGTGTGCATGTTTGTGTGAGCATGCGTGCGTGTGTGTCTGTACAAGAGAATGAAGAGGGTGTAGTTGGATTAAGGCAGATAGATAGGCACACTGACACCCTGTGCTTCTTGCCAGAGATCAACCTGCGGCAAAGACCTCACCTCATCATGATTTTCTAACACATACATACCAATCCACCCACGCTCACACACGTACGCACATCACGCCCCCCCCACCACCACACAAAAACTGTTAACATTTTTCATTAATCCATTAATCTCAATGCATTGAGATGACTATACTTTGTAGTAAATGCATACATGATAATACAGACAAGCTTAATTGGAGTTCAGCTTGTTTTTGGGACTTGCAGGAGCTACCTGGTCGACGGGTTTGCTTAGTTTTGTGTGTGTGTGTGCGCGTGTGTGTGTGTGTCTGTGGGGGTGGGGGGCAGCCTAGCATACTGTGGTTTCGGTGGCAGCCAAACTGGCTTGTGTGTCCGGAGGGCATGCCTACAGGATGCAGAATTTGCAAAGTACCTCGTTGCGTTGGCGAGAAATTCTCACCATGCTAAGAAAAGCCTAACTCATCAGCAACCACTGCAACCCAATCTTTAGCTCAGGTCAGGCCCAGAATTAGCCGTACACGACTGTTTACGTTACGGGCATATCTAAAGACTTCTGGGTTTTGGGGTGAAAGAGATGTACAAATCAGTCTTCTGCTCAGATTCTTGCATTTATGTTGCTGTGTGTCTTTGTTTTGTCTTGTCTTGGGTTTTTTTTACATTCTTTCTGGATCATGAGAGAGGATCACCTGGCACTACCCCAAAACGATCTGCTCTCAAGAGGACTGTGAAAAGAGCTTGAAATATGAGATTACAGTATTCCTTTAAAATTTGTAAAGCTGCATTTTCTGTTTCTGTTTTCTGTTCCATTGAGTGGAATCTCACCTCATCACCATCTGACATTTAAATATACCTTATTTAGATTTCAACTAAAGAAAGAACTGGCTACTCAGAAATGTTAACAATAATAAAACCTGCTCTCATGGTTTGCTGGCATCTTATCTTGTGAATGCTTTCATGTTTGTTTGTAACTTTGTTTGTTTTGAGCATTTGTTTAATTATTTTGTTGTTGTGTCTATACCGTATATTATAGTTTATTAGAAACCTTTTAGTATTTTATATGTAAACATTGTTTTATGTAAACATGCATTTTTAGTCAAAAAGTAGTTTCAATCAATGTATTGTTATTATGTATTTTTCTTTTTTTTCTTTTAGGGTGACTCCATCTGTCCCGGGGCTGCAGATGAAAAATGGCACTTTTATATGATGGTGTTTTAATTCATATGCACTGTCCCTGAAAGAAAACATATCAAGAAAGAAAGAAAGAAAGAAAGAAAGAAAGAAAGAAAGAAAGAAAGAAAGAAAGAAAGAAAGAAAGAAAGAAAGAAAGAAAGAAAGAAAGAAAGAAAGAAAGACATGTACAAACTTTAGGAACTGTTTCAGTTCAGTACCGTATTTTTCGGACTAAAAGTCGCTCCGGAGTTCAAGTCGCATCAGCCATAAAATGCACAATATAGAGGAAAAACCCATATATATAAGTCGCACCGGAGTTTAAGTCGCATTTTGGGGGCAATTTATTAAACAAAATTTTATCGAACCATCTGTGTCACTCCAAATCTTTAAATCCATCGGAATCTTCGTCTTGTGTCACTTAAAAAAAAAACCACATACACAGCTGTTGATGCCGGAAAGAATTACGTGCGCCGCTGACGTCAGACTAGATATATTAAATAAATGGACAACAATTTTAACTAACCACCCATATCACTCCAAAGCATTAAATCCATCGGAATATTCATCCTCTGTGTCAAAAAACATGATTCCGGACCTACGTGCGCTGCTGACGTCAGCCTCGTTGTCAGTTGCGGCTCCAATTATTCCACAGATCTATGTATATAACTATACTGTAGCGTTACCAAAGTACCAGGCAAGACGTGGGATTGGTAACCAGCTCTTTATTTCACAAAACAAGAGCTTGACATATGAGCCAACACACGCAAGCGCCCTGGATCGCTCTCCTCCCCCTCTGCTGTCTCCACGGCCTTGCTAGACAGTCGGAAACTACTGAAGTCTACCAACATACACGTTGCTACTCAAAATAAACTATATGTCAAATAACTATAACATAAATAACAAGTTTATCAAACTATCTGTGTCAGTCCAAATCATTAAATCTCCTGAGTCCAGAAGTCAGTGGATGGAACTCATTGTCAGTGAGGGTCAGATTATTCCACAGCCATAGTGCGCCCTCATGCGGTTTAAAGTGAAAGTAACATGTGAATTGATCAACTATACTAGTAAGTACGTAAGTAATGTGTTAATGATCAAGTAAAAATTTGTGAAAAATTTCACATATGAGTTGCTCTTGAGTATGTTGCCCCCCCCCCCACCCAAACTATGAAAAAAACCCCGCAATTTATAGTCCGAAAAATACGGTATACGAAATGTTTCAATTTGTGAGAATTTTCCTTTTCTTTCCACAAAGCCCGCAATTTAAGGGTTGCAGATTTGTATGTGTAGAGTAAATAGACTGGTCACGAGTCATTTCAAGGGCACGTATAGACAAAAGAACCATTCATACATCCAGACTTAGGGGTAATCTACTAGAATCCCCAGTCAACCTAACATGCATGTTATTGGCACGTTGGAGGAAGCTAGCAGCTGTAGCACAATCTGTCTGCCTGTGCCTCGAGTGAATACTGTACACCAAAATCACATTAGACCACCTTTGCATCCAATTAGACCTGATTTTAGTGAGTCTAAAATCTAGTCTATTTTTTGTAACCCAATTTGCATATGCCAGTGAGGTATAGCTCATGTACCAAATCCACAAACACGCTGAAGTGGACTTGCACTGGCACAAAAATGATGTTACGCCCGTTTTTATGTCGATCAAATGGTTGCCAGTCTACCAAAATAGGGCGCTTAGAATTAGGTGAACCTTAGAGAAACCTGGTGTGGCCTCATTTTACACTGCCTGAACACCCTTTTAACATTAACAAAGATTCCACATGAGAATGGCACACTATAAAAATAGAAACATAACAATCATTGCATTTAACTTGAGGCAATTATTTCTTATCTTTATTTTGCATGTTTCCATAAAGTTGACAATATGACTATTGACTATGAATGGCCCACATGATTTTTCAGATGATTAACATATTTTAGTAAAATCATGTTCACACCTGCAATTTGACAAACCCCATTAAATGGGGTCATAACAGGAGACCTCCAGTCTTGTCAGTTCCATGGCAATTAAATGACATCATTACCGGAGGGTATTGATTGTCTTCTAGTTGAGCGAAGCAGGTCAGCTAATAGATGGTGCTTCCACATTTAGAGGTAGGAGAAAGCTTTCGACCCACACATCTTCAACAGAGAAGATCAATTAGGTAGCCGATGTGCCCATCAAATGTAAGTCTGACAACATGTATCGTTATTTGTGTAGGACCTTTTGCAACAGAAAAGGACCAATGTGTAATCTGTGAATTTCAGGATATTGTCACGTTATGTTAGTTTATCCGTTCCCCTTTCATCCTCCATTTCCAACTCCCTATTTCCTTCAATAAACCCTGGTCCGAGCTGCATTTGGTCGTCCTGGCTCCATTCCGAACCTGACACATATGACAATAAGAATCAGTTCAAACAAAGGTAAAGTGCTTTAATAAGAAAAACCTTTTTCTGAAATACAATATTGTGAATCTTAGCTATTTGGAAGGGTTAGGGACTTTAATTGCAAGCTTCTTTGCAAGTAATGTCCATATATCCATCCTTCCATTTTCTGAACCGTTTATCCTCACGGGTGTTGCGGTTATGCTGGAGTCTATACAAGTTGACTTCGGGTTGGAGGGGAAACCCCGAATCGGTCGTCAGCCAATCGCAGGGCACACAGACAAAAAAAAAACAAAACATTCACACCTACACCCCCGGACAATTTGGAGTGGTCAGTTGGCCTACCATGCATATTTTTGTAGGAGCAAAAAAACGGAGCACTCGGAGGAAAGCCACACAGGCATGAGTAGAACATGGAAACGTCACATGAGAAGGCCGTAGCCAGAATCAAACTGTGGGGGTGGATGTGCTAATCAGTGCATCACCATGCCACCTACGTGTAATGCTAATGTAAATAAAAGTTTATCGTTGCCAGTATTAGTAATTAAACCCTGAATATACCCACAACTTTGACACCCAAACACTTCAATATAGTTAAAAAAACAAAACAAATTTACTTCGCCAATAAAGAAATGGCATACAATCAATGAGATTTTCAAAAAATGCACCAGAAGTGCAAGGCTGTGTATGTCACCTATCTGCATACCGTAAAATTACCATTTACTACTTTCTTGCAATTATCTATCTTTTCTGACCAATCATTAACTTCCAAAACCAATTCAGACCTTTCTCTGCATCATCTTGAGAAGTTTACCTGTCAATTGCAGATGCCTCGCTTAGCCTTCAGCCCCAGGAGTCATGTCAGGGCACTTGGCTATCAACTGGTGGCCAATGCTAGCTGCGCTTCTGCCAGCATGATGATTCCGCCAGCATGGTGATTCCGCCAGCATGGTGATTCCGCCAGCATGGTGCTTCGGCCAGCGTGGCGCTTCCGCCGGCATGACGCTTCCGCTAGCATGGCGCTTACACTTGTGTGGCGCTTTAAACGAAGTAAGGCTTTTGGGCTGCATCTCAGGGCATTGCAGCGACTTGACTTGATAGTTGGAAGGTTGTGAATGGGAGGACTATTTTTGTATAAAAAGATTGTATTTTCGGTTTTAGTTACAGAGCAGTTGTTAATTTTGTTCATGAATTGTTCATTTTGCACATATTTGTTTTTCTCATGAAATAAAAAGCATTAAGTTACTCACTAATTACTCAATTTCTTGAGTAGAGGGTTGACTGGTGGGACTGATTGACAGAATATGTTTTCCTTCCACGTGGTATGACTAGAGAATTATGTTTTGCTGAAAACTGCCAGGAGCCTGTGCTACGAGAGCCCATAAGTGATTACAGAACAGAACAAAACTCAGAAGAGCCAGAGCAAAAGGTGGGGGCTGCACCTAGACAAATTTTGTGCTCTGACGTGTGTTACTGATGCCATTCTTAAGCGGCAGTCACGAGGGCATAAACCCATGGCCTATCCAGCTCTTACTTAGAAATGCTCTCTCACGTGGATTTGCAGCCACTCCCATGTTTACATACCATGCAGGGTCCAAAGAAGGTTAACTTGGCAAGAGAACACAATATTTCTGTTTCGGTTTAACTTTTAATCCCACTGAAAGAAAATCATGACGAATAAGATCAAACTGAAACAATTAGGTGCACATTTTGAAAACGTTTTTAACTCTGTGTGGCTTTTGATGTATTTGCTCTGATGAACTTATGGCAAATGGACAACAACAATGACATTTCATTGCAAATTGTTTAACTAACTGGAGAACAATTGTCAATAGAGACAAAGCCAGGATCAGATTTGTGTGGTACAATCACAAGCATTCATGTTTACATTTGTTACAGCAGAGTACTGTGCTTTTAAATAGAGGATGAATTCACACCTTTGTAATGGGTCATGGCAACATTACACAGTCTGATAACATCACACAAGTGTGTTGTTTTGGTTTGTGGGGGAAGTAAGCATGACAGTGGAGTTATATATTAGAAATCTCTATTCATACGAAATGTACAAACATGATATACTGTGTTGCAGGAGTGAAAGTTGTCATGTTTGGCGTGTAGGTATGTGTGTGTGTTTGTGTCTGTGTGTGCGTGCGTTTATAAATGAATTTCATCATTAAAATATTTTGCTAATAAAAGTTTTTTTTTAAGTTTAAGTTGTCCATCCCTAACCCGTTGGAAACAATGGATATATGCTGCACATACAGTAATTGCCGAACAAACCTTGGGTAAATTTCATATTTTTTGGGCAATAAAACCTAATTTTCCTTTTTGAATTTATTAGTTAAAATATAAAAGATGGAACTGCAGCTAAACTACTACTTCCATTCATGCATTTCTGCACATATTTACCAATAACCTCCATGGAGCACAATATGTTAGTCTTGATTATGTCAGGAATTCGTCATATCTGGAGCAAAGAAAATTATTTTCCATCGCCAGTTCTACACTTAAAATCAAAAAAATCAAAAGATAATACATAAAATGAAAACACTCTGGTACACATATGGTGGTTGATGTGGAACATACATGCCTGGCAACCTACATTGGATATTGTTTTGCAATCTACTGTAAAGTTGACAATATAAAACCGGAGGTTAGTGATTCAATCCAGGCCTTCCTCAAAGAATTGGCTGCCCTCTTTTCTGCTGCACATAATGTGAGTAAGGCAACAAAACAGGCCATCGCTGCCTATTTTTCCAAATGGAACCATACTGAAGCGACTCAACCACCCTCACTCACGTAGTCACGTCCCTCTGCTGCCCCGATGTGGCGTTTGGATGTCATGACATTCCATTTAGCAATTTAGTTCCTCAACAACAATCAAAAAATAAAAATGATTCAAATGTATTTTTTTAATCCTTCGTTCGTATTCTGCAAAAAAAAAAAGATGCTTTACATTTAATTGATGCAGTAATAAATTACACATTTTAATTTTAGGAAGGGGCGACTCTAATGAATAAAATAATAAAACTATGGAATGTAAAATGTAACTTGATTGTGATGTGATTTGTGTTATAAATGTGCTCTGCAACGTATGAGCAGTATTATTAATCGAAAACAATAAATAGGTTTTGGCTGAGGTTACCTGTGAGATATGTAAAATGTGAGGAATTTAGCAAAACATAATAGCAAGCAACATCAGCTCGACAGCACGTCTCTGCGTTTTATGGCTGCTATGACGACAATCAGCAGCGTGCATTGCTAAATGACTAGAAGGTAGGGAGACACAAGAGCAACATCTCACAACCCACGTCAGCACGAATACACGTTTGAATTAGGACACAATTGACAAAGAATGAACGCGTGTCAATGGCGCAGCAGCGTAGGTGCGTGATGTGTTATGAGTGTTGATAACGCTCCTATTAGTCATCAGTCATAATCAAACAATGGGAAATGATTTACGTTCAAAGAACCCTCTCTCTTTCTCTTTATGATGTCCCCTAAATGTGTACCTTTTGTACTATATTGCAGCCCGAGGTCAGAAGATTAGAAATTTGAACTTTTTAACCGAACCATCAACAAATACACTGGTAGGTAACGAAATAATTACACGTTAGATAATTATCTTAAATTGTCGTGAATAATAACTATTCTAACGTGGACAATCACCATACAAAATTCATAGAAATTTTTATTTTCACGGTGGATTCAAAATAAGGCAGTCAGTTGTGCATTTTGTAATTCTTGCCTTTTTATAAAACATATATAGGATACATCATTTTCTTATGGCTTGAATATGAATACAACTGACTGTACATGAGAATTTATGAATCATCTGATTGTTTTGAATATTTTAATAGTCTCAATGGACAGAGCTGAAGACGTGGGGGCCATGGAAGCAGAAGAGGGACAAAATGAGCAGCAGGATGGAAACGACCAAGCCGCAAATGACGGTGAAGCAAATGAGTCACCTGTTCCTCAGGTAAAAGTCTGGTACTGTCCAAAAACCTTGACTAGATGTTTTAGGGCGTTTTGTTTATTTTTCTAAACCAAATGATGAATACAAAATCATTGTCTTTAACCTGTGACTTTCATTTTCACAGAATGAGCCTGGATCTGAGCCGGTTGATGTGGACTCACAGCCAGAAAGCCATTTTCTTTCATGTTAGCATAAATAGCAATCCAAGCAATTATATGGAAGCATGTAATCACATTTTCATCTGAGTGTTTTGAAATTTCACTAGCTTCAGTTGAGACAGCTGAAGACCAGTTAGAAGATGCAGAAGAGGAGCAAACCTTGCAGCAGGATGGAAATGACCAAGCTGCAAATGATGGTGAACCAAATGTGTCTCCTATTCCGCAGGTAAATGTATCGTACTGTCAAAATGCCCAGACAGTATGTTGACGGATTTTAATCTATTTTTTTTATTTTTAAGACAAATGATGAACACAAACTCACCATTAAAATTACTGTCACTGTTTTCACAGGATGAGCTTGGACCTGAGCCTGTTGATATTGACTTGCAGCCAGACAGCCTTTTTCTTACATGTTAGCATGAATTATAATGCAACCAACTGTATATGAGAATGAAATCACAATCTGATTGTTTTGAAATGTTACTATTTCACCAGCCTCAGTAAACCAGTTAGAGGATGTGGATGGAATGGAGGCAAATGAGGGAGAAATGCAAACTGCAAATGTGTCCCCTTTTCCTCAGGTAAATGTTTGGGACTTTCAAAATACCTGAGCTGACTAACTCCGGTCCTTAAGAGGCACTATCCTTCGCATTTTCAATGTTTCCCTCATCTAACACACCTAATTCAAATGATCAGCTCATCTGCAAGCTCCGAAGCTTGATAACAATCCTGATCCTTTTGAATAAGGTATTTTAGAGGGGGAAACAGCTGAAACCGTTGAGGGACAGGTTTGGACACACTGGGATATTTTCTTTTTTTTTTTATTCATTTTTAAACCAAACCACCACAAACATCACTGCCAGATTCATTGTCTTTAACCTATCACTGTCATTGTTTTCACAGGATCAGCCTGGATTTGAGCCAGTTGATGAGGAGGGCTCACAGCCAGACAGCAGTGGTGCTGCAGAACCTGTTGTAAACACACTTTCTGGTCTGTTTATTACAAAATCTACTGGGTTTTATGGATATTGATAAGGCTTATATGCAAGATATTATACCCTCTCCCTCTTTTTGTTTCAGAGCAGGAACATTTTCCATCCCACCTAATGAATACAATCGAGGAAAAGGAGGATGGGGAGACAGTTATAGATGAGGACGAGGATGAATTTCTTATTCTTGATGCTGAACACGTGTGTGGCTTTTCTTTTGTTTTTCCCAATTATTATTTGTGATACAGAAGATATGGTAACAGCTGATTACACATTTGCACATACTGTCTAGTATCGAAGCAGATGTATGTAGGATGTAAAGAGTAATGATAAAGCCAAAGCGTGTTATTGAATTCCGTGTACAAACCAGAACGGCTCAAATGTTTTTGTTTCATCTTTTGACAGCCTTTGGTGGCAAAGAAACAAGCAGCACTGAAAAATCAACTCACCAAAGAACTTGAAAGACTTACCATGCAACTAAGACAAGAAGTGGGATACGAGTATTTTTTTCCAATTCCAAAATTTCAAGATCTAAGTTGCTGTGTTGCCCTTGCTCACACATACAATCAGGTAAAAGTCTAATCATGTTGCTCTTTGTGCTATCTGTCCAGGTGGGCTTGGAGAGGATCGAAGCAGGCCAAACAGAGGACTTATATGTACAGGTGTTCAGGGAACAGGAAAGATTAAAAGGACTCCAGGGTCGATTAGATGACCAAAAAAAATCTAAGCTCTTGGGCGAAGAAAAACAAAGACTAGCACAAGAGGAACTGAAGGCAATGAGGGCTTGCAATTCCAACATTAAGAGCAAGAGCGCCAAGACCAAGGCCAATGGTGAGTCTGTCTGTCCATCCATCCATCCATCCATCCATCCATCCATCCATCCATCCATCCATCCATCCATCCATCCATCCATCCATCCATCCATCCATCCATGCATGCATCCATCCATGCATGCATCCATCCATCCATCCATCCATCCATCCATCCATCCATCCATGCATCCATCCATGCATCCATCCATGCATCCATCCATCCATGCATCCATCCATGCATCCATCCATGCATCCATCCATCCATCCATCCATCCATGCATGCATCCATCCATGCATCCATCCATCCATCATCCATGCATCCATCCATGCATCCATCCATGCATCCATCCATCCATCCATGCATGCATCCATCCATGCATCCATCCATCCATCCATCCATCCATCCATCCATCCATCCATCCATCCATCCATCATCCATGCATCCATCCATCCATCCATCCATCCATCCATCCATGCATCCATCCATGCATCCATCCATCCATCCATCCATCCATCCATCCATCCATCCATCCATCCATCCATCCATCCATCCATCCATCCATCCATGCATGCATGCATCCATCCATGCATGCATCCATCCATCCATCCATCCATCCATCCATCCATGCATCCATCCATGCATCCATCCATGCATCCATCCATCCATCCATCCATCCATCCATCCATCCATCATCCATGCATCCATCCATCCATCCATCCATCCATGCATGCATCCATCCATGCATCCATCCATCCATCATCCATGCATCCATCCATGCATCCATCCATGCATCCATCCATCCATCCATCCATCCATGCATCCATCCATGCATCCATCCATCCATCCATCCATCCATCCATCCATCCATCCATCCATCCATCCATCCATCCATCCATCCATCCATTGCTGAACCACTTTTCCTCACGAGGGTCGCAGGCTTGCTGCAGCCTATTCCAGCTGACTTCGGGCAGTAGGTGGGTTACACCCTGATTTGATCGCCAGCCAATCACAGGGAATACATAGACAAACAACCAGTCACACTCAATCCCTCCTACGGACATATTCATTCATACAACAATAACTCATAATGTCAATGATGGTGCAGTTGTACACTTGCTTGACTTGTGTGTGGGAGCATTGGATTGTTTCCCGCTCAGTGACGATGTGAGCTGTGAATGATTATTCATCTCTGTAGCCTGCGACGAACTGGCGGTCAATCCAGGGCGTAGTCCGCTTTTCGCCCAAAGTCAGCTGGCATCGTCTCCAGCACCACCTGCGACCATAAACAGGATAAGCAGTGTTGACAATGAATGAATTCATAATAATGCAGTGTACATGTAGTTTCACTTTTAACCAACTGATGAAAAACATCATTGATAGTTTTAAGAGTCAATGCATTTGGAAATGTATCGTGAACTGTAAGCACGAAACCAAGATATGAACAGAACCATGGATTATTTCAACCGTTTCACCCCTAATATGCAAGCAATGTGGTGGGACTCTACTATATTCTCTTGTGCATTTAAGCATCAGATATTGAACATCAATGTCAGAGTCTACTTTAACATGTCTGTGTTTCTTTCTTTGTATAGCATTCAAGCTGCAGGCCGAATTAGAAAAACTTAGTTTGCATGTTACATTCACACAAGAAATCAGTGAAAGTCTGCATTCTAATGTAAAAGCAACAAAGAATATCACGAAAAAAGTTGCAACGGAGAAATCAAAAGTTGAAGACCAGAAACTCAAGCAGGTAAACTGGCTCATGAAATACAGAGAACTTGACCACAATCTGTTCTATGAAGGTTATTGACCTTCAGTATGTTCAGGTATATAAGATAGTTTTTCTAATTAGAATTTATGGAAGTAATAAGTCAAGGGTCAGAAGACACTTAGATTGCACCAAGGCTTGAAATAACTTTCTTTCTTTGGGGAGTAGTTTTGCATAGAGGACCAACTTTCTCATCTTCAGGAGCAATTTATTTCCAGGTTAACAAAGGCTTTATTTATTGTTCAAAGAAATTCCTCAACAGATGGTGATTATATTTAACAAACAAATTGCTGTACCAACAGGATTTGTATGTTGAGCGCCTCACATCGGAATTGGACAAACTGAAACAACAGATGGACTTGTATGAGGTTCAGACCTATGCCCAGGCAGAGACAACACAAGCAACCAAAGAGGCTCTTTCTGAGGTGTGTACTGCACATACTACCCACAATCCTCAAACATCCCAAAAGATGTTTTTGAGGATTGTCCAAAGACTGCTAATTCACTGTAATTGTGAATGTGAATCTGAGAATGTGTGTCTTGTATTAACCCTGCGACTGACCGGCGACCTGTCCAGGGTGTTCCAGCTTCTCTCTTTTACTCAGCAGGGAAATGTTTCCACCCTAATGAAGACAGGCGGTGTAGAAAATGGATGGCTCGATAGATGTACGGAATTTCATTATTCCCGTGAAGGAGTAACTCCTTTGTCTTTATGCAAATGTCTGTTCAGGCTGAAATGCAAATGGAGTCTCTGGCGATGGCACAAAAACAGTTGCTGCAGCAGTGGAACAGCAGCCTGCTTAATATGAGGAAGCAAGATGAGGAATTTGGAGCATTGCAGCAGGCTGTAAAGTAAGGATGTTTTACAAACACTGGAATTGCATGTTCCGGTTTATAAGGAAAAAAAACGAGAATCTTGAAAACAGGTTTTTCATATCTCCTCAGTCTTTGCGAAGATTGCTTCAGTTATTGATTCATTTTTATAGTCCAGTTCTAAAAAAGTACGTGAGAAAAAGTGTAGCCTTATCTCCTGAACTACACGAGTGTTTTCAGTTTCTCTGCACATTTACACTTGTTATAATTTGCATTTAGTTCAAACAGACATTGGTTTGAATTAGTGCCACAATGAAGAAATAATTTACTTTTAAATTTCCTCTGCAATATATTAAAGCCCAGCAACTAAAGTACATTAAATGATAGCTGTGTTGGGTCAATACAGTCACGTTAGCCATGTTTCCCATAGCATTGCTGAGCATCAAGTGATCGTGATGGACAGAGAGATTGATGGCAACAAGAAATATCTCTCTGAACTGCAAGAGAAAAGTGAGACTTTGACCATGTTGCTGAACTGCGCGCAGATGGACTGCGATGTCACAAAAAAGATGATTGCTCAGAAGCAGGCACAGCATGAAGCTCTGCAGGAGCAATACAGCGTCTTCCTTCGTGCTTTGGGGCAGACGGAGCGGACACTTGAAGAACTCACTAAGGTTGATCGACCACTTCTAAGGATGCTGATGTGATTTTCTTGAACAGATTATTATTATGAATATGTGTATATGGGTTCTACTTGTTCAGACGCATGACGGCCTTCAGGATGATGCGTTTGATCAGAGACGAAAGCTGGAGAAAAGCAAAAACAGGCACCTGGAGTTAGAGAATTCAATCATGACTCAAATGCTGCAGAAGATCATGGACAACAAGGCCGCTCAGTATTACCAGCGACTCACTAACAAAAAAGCCGCACTCAAGAAAGAGAAGGTAAACTGAGTTTCTAGCGAGCATAACAATAATCAAGTCTCACATCCAAGCCCTATTTTGTGTATAGTCTGAGACATAGTAGGCTGAAACCATTGCTTGAATATCTCAAAGTACCAATAGAAAGTCTACGTAACGGTCTTTTGCTGATCACTGGTCAATCTTGTTTGGGTACAGTTTCACCAAAGTAAATCTTCTAAAGAGAAACAACATTAGATACAATCCATTCTTCCTTCATCGTTTTTTTGTCGTTACTATTGTGAAAAAAATCATGGAATTGATCATTTATTCCAATCTAGGGTTAAGCTGTCATCAACAAGCCTCTCATTTGCACAGGCAACATAAAAGAAAAAAGGCATACAAGTATCCAAAGAAAACTGCAGTTAAAAGTAAAACTTGAAATACAACACCCTAACTGACAAACGTACAGATATGATTCCTGATTTTGACGAGTGAGATTTTGAGATTGGTGATCGATTTTCTCTTAGTAGTATAGGCAGTGCACTATATCATGACCAAACAATAAAGCTTGACACCGACTGCTGCAAAATTAGCTTTGGAATAATGAATTACAGTTAGCCTAGGACATTATTTGATTTGAACATCCCCTTCCCACAGAGTTATTTGATATTCGTTGTGCAAACAGCAGTGGGGAAAATGGCAGTACGTATTACGTTCTTGATTCCCTTTCGTCATCTAGGTCTTTCAGCTGTGGCAGCTGGAGAGTTCCGTAATGGCGGCTGCCCTGGAGAGCAATGTGATCAACGAGAAACTGGAAAATTTGGCCCGAACGCAGAAGGAGCTTGATGAAGAAATAAGAAAGTACAACAAGGTGATCGCATCAAACCAGACTAACAGTTCATCGATTGATGCACTCATCGGACAGAAGCAGACCACCATTACAAACATCAACAAGAAAATTGAGCTCATTGCAGCTCGAACTGGGGTAAGGAATCCTGTTTACCTCCTTATGATTAAAAATAGCTCTGCCTCGCATCGAATTAAAATTCTTAGCATCATAAATATTTATATTTCCATCGGCATACTTTCTGGAAAATGCTATAACATACCCGATGTGTCATAACAACCCAGATGATGCCCACAGATTGATTGGGACCCTCCCTGACCAACCTTGCATGTTACAGTTTTATCTTTGCCATCCAGTAAAGACGTGTGTGTGTGTGTGTGTGTGTGTGTGTGTGTGTGTGTGTGTGTGTGTGTGTGTGTGTGTGTGTGTGTGTGTGTGTGTGTGTGTGTGTGTGTGTGTGTGTGTGTGTGCACGTGTTTTCAGCATGAAGACCTCAGTCCGCTGCAAATCAAGGTAGAAGCGATAAAGAATCAGACTGAGGCATTATCACAAAAAATGAAGAATGATCAACAGATGTGGCTAAAGCATCAAGGAACACTTATAGGAATAACCCTGGAGATTCAGTCACACAACAAGGAATATAACAAACTGCAGGGAAAGTACACTGTGATCTGTCAGAAGAAGCTTTACCTGGAGCGTACGTTACATCTTCAATGAAGCAAAGATACGCAGCTATAGATATTTGCCAAACATAATTCCTGAGTTGGTATGCTTCCAGGCCAGCTTGAAATCTTGCACCGTGAGGAAAATGAGGTGGAGAAGAGCAAAAAGATGCTGCAAAGAGATTTGCTAAAGCTCAATACTCTTCTGAGCAAGAACACACAGCTGCGCCTTGCTTTGGAGCAGGAGAATGCTGTGATGGAGACTGAATTCCTTCACAAACTCAGAGTATATCATGACTTCGAAGTCTCTTCTAACATATTGTTGCTGGATTCTTATGTAACCTAACATAATGTTTAGGAGGCGGAACGGCAGTCTATAGAGATGGAGACCAAACTGGAGAAGACCCAAGAGGAAAAAGAGAGAATTATCAGCAGTCTGGTGGAAGCTGAGTCAGTTGTTTTGTCAATATCAATTCCTATTTTGCCCTAGTCAACAATGTATGCAACTAAGCCTGAGTTTGATGTGACAGGCGTCAGATTATGCTGTGGGAAAAGAAGACGCATGTTATGAAAGAGACACGTTTAGTTATACTAGAGGGTCAAGAAGAAGTCCAAATAATGAGGGATGATGTTCACCGTATGGAGGTACAGACTTTCTTCTTCTAGGAGATGTGTAATCATCAAGGTGTGTCAGGTTTCAAATTTCTCACTTGTCCCATATATTCCATATAAACAAGTGGAGTTGCAGTGTGGTGAGGGCAGGTCACAAACACATCTGTGATTATTATGTGTTTTTGAGATATGCATATTCTTCAGCAGTAGAGGAGTCGCGCAGTAACCAGAGGATGCGCTGTTTGATTCCAGCTCGACCTGGGTCATTGGTCATTGTGTCTTTTGGCAAGACATTTCCCCACTCACACTAGTGTATGAATGTTTGATGGTGGTCAGAAAAGCCGTAGGCGTGGAACTGCTGTGAGCATTTTTGTGATGCATCATCTACGAGTCTTTGCGTATAGATTTCTACAAAAAAGCGGAACATAAATCCAATGCATCAGAATTATTTTCATGTGTTCTTTTATTGTTGTTTATTTGTCATATATGACTTTGACCATTTGTAAATATTCAAGTACAGCTCATTGGCAGCACCATAAAGAACAGGCAGTCATTTTTGTCGCAACTCACATCGTAGTGGATGGATGGATGGAGGGATGGATAGCAAGAGAGCGAGAGATACTTTATGGATCCCAGGAGGAAATTCGGTTGTTAAATACAAAAACGATAGCAAAAGATGGAAAGAGTATAGATCTGATTAGATTAAATAGACTGGTTAATAATAATTAAATAGATCAAATAAATAATCTACAAATCACAGAACCCGCTTTTGGCCACAGAGTTTGCTAAAACTTAACTAGGATTTGCTAACATAGATTCCAAATGTTGAGATGCTTGTTTGTGGAGTACCGTACCATGGATGTGTTTATTATTACAGCGTTGGCTCAGTTTGCTGATGAAGCAGCGTGAGCAGCTACTACGAGACAGTGTGGCAGTTGTGGAAAGGAGGGGTTATATCATTGAGCGCAACGAGGTCATGGCCCGTAGTACTCAAAAGCCCAGCATCAAGGGTGAGCTCAATCTGATGAATGATGGCTTGCGGCGAAAGATCAAAGAAACAAACAAGGTGGTGAATCGAGGCATACTACATTGGATATATACATTGAGGGCCATTGTACAACTAATGTATAATATAAATATTTCAGTTGGTGAAAGAGTATGACCAGGAGATCAAAGAGCTGCAAGAGGGTCGGGTAAGTCAGTCAGATCACATCCCTTGTTTGTCATATATTATTCAGATTCAGATTATTTCTAAACTCAAATTGTTTTGTTTTTACTGTTATGTAAAGACTGGATTGTTCTAATATTGAATCAATTTTTTTACATTATAAGATGGAAGTGAAAGATTTCTGGTCCTGTCAGCTTTCCTATGACTGTGTACAATTGTCCATCACAGGAAGAATTTCAGATCAAGGCCAAGAAGATTCAGGAGATGATTGATGGCTCTCCATCAACCACTACTTCACTTGAAGCTGCTCTGCAGAGTGAGACGGAGCGATTACATACGATCAACGATATAATCAACCGTGTGTGGGTGGAAATGCCCAAGTACCAGGGAGCACTTTGGAAGGTGCTGCGGTCACTGTCAGAATTTACAGAGTCTGAAGGAAGCATCAACAGTGGAACAAAATGAACAACAGTACTACAGGAGAATGAGGGGTTGATGAATATTTATATCTTAAACTATTGTAAACCAACAATAAAAACATGATTTATGGAAACACTTTCTGTGGATTGTGGTTAGGTCTTCCAAGCCACAACTGAGCAGCGGAGGTTAGCGAGGGTTTGCACATGGCCTTAATGTTGATTTTTTTGTAAGGGCGCACAGTCAGGGTTCAGCGAGGTACATGGCTCTCCACTCATTTAAGACTTTTAAGACAGGATGCACTTATACAGCAAGGTTCTAGTGACCCAGTTAAAATATTTTTCCATGGCCCATTCTGTTGAAGTAAACATATTCAGATGGCAGGTTTTATCAAGCTTTGTTAATTTGAATTATCAAATCAAGTAAGCTAATAACACGACACCAATCATTTTAAAACTGTTTTATCTATACTTACCAACACTAATGTTCCCTGGCTTGCTGGTGACCATGACTTGCTCGTCAGAAAGACGTTGTCGTAGACACTTGTCACATGAAACGTGTCTGATCAATGGGGAAGCACCCGCCCACGGAAGGATTTTTGTCAAAATAATTCATGCATGTATCATCCAAACTGCTTTTCCTCACGATGGTCGCGGGTGTGCAGGAGCCCATACCAGCAGTCTGGCAGGTAGGTGGGTTACACCCCAAACTAGTCGCCAGCCAATCACAGGGCACTTATAGACAATTTTTCATACCCACAATCACGCCTACAGACAATTTGGAGTGCTCAATCAATTTACCGTGCATATTTTCGCAATTTGGGAGGAAACCGAAGCACCAGGAGCAAACCCACGCCGGCGAGAACATCCAAACTCCACACAAGTAGACTGGAGTTGTAATCGAACCCTGAACCTCTGAACTGTGAGGCAAATGTGCTAACCAGTCGGCCACCGTGCTACCCTGGTATAGAGAATATGTTGTAATCACTGTAAACACTTTAATATTGATTTATCAAAACAAATATTTCCCAGTGTTCCATATGTTTGTAGTGTGCTGACATGAGCACAAATCACTAACCAGTGAACTCACAAATCATTACCAAGGTAAATTCGTCTCTTTCCACCACTGTGCAGAAAGTAAGATTGCTGCAAACTAAAGGACAGCACTTGGCCTTGGGACTCCTCTTTTTTTAAATGTATTATCTTTCTAAATAGTGGCTATAATGGTTAGAAAAGGCACTTAAGAGTGACAATATCCATGTTGGCAACACTGAAGACAGTTCGCTACTTGTTTGCTTGCACTGTTGCCACGTACGCACATCAGAGCAAAAAAAAAAAGTACTCATCTGATTTTTGTTTGAATTATTATTATATATACTTCAAAGGCTGCAGGGATTAGGGATGAGCTGGATGTGGCCCCTACCTTGCCCGGATGTGCTGTATCACTGAGGGGCACACTCCTCTATTCAGTCACACACTTTCAAGGAACTGAGCTGCGGAACCTGTGAAAACACACAGCCAGTGTGCCCCATTGAATCTGCGAATGCAAGTCTCGAGTTGTATCGATTTTTAAACGTGAATTCTGTTGAGATTCATTTGGAATACAAGTTAAATTTACTTTCAATTTGAAACTGACTTGTATGGATTCGGACGTTATATAGTGATAGTCCCTATTGACTATGTGGTTTGTGGTTGAGCTACATTGAAGGAGCATGTGCAGTGCCGTCGCAGGAGTCCCCTGGCGCCCCAAGCAAGAAAGTAGTCAGGGGCACTAGAAAGAGGGGCGGGGTATCAAATCCATAATACCAACATGTATAAATAAAAAATACAATGAATACAATGAATAATGAGGAATATATTTTAGTTATAGATGATAGTAAGTTTTGAGACTAATCACTCTTTGATAACATCACACTGACACTTCTGTGGTATGTACTACATTTTAAGCAAATACAACTCATACAAAAAAAAATCAACATTTACTAAATGTAGGGTACATTTATTTCACACAAATGAACAACAATATACAGTACAGCGCTACTTCAGAAGGTTAAATACAAAACAATGCCGACTAAACTTGGTGAATGGAAAATAATACATACTTCTTCATTACGTAGCCCTAGCCCTACCTACTCCTCTGAGCGGCTGCACAGTGTGTGAATACAAAAATTATAACCTTCTGGCATAATAAAATTTCAATAATTTTGCATACCTTATAAATTCAACAGACTAAAAGTACTATTCCAAAGTATTCGAAAGTGACACCTTTTTTTTCTCTGTCTTCCGAGCGTTAAATGCTGTGTTTGCATGGCTAAGTGAAGTCATCGCTGGCATAGCATCGCAAGCTACTTTAAGATGTGACGGATAAAACTACAGTAACATATTCACTGCTGTTTTGCTTTCTTTTCTGCTCCTCCCCTTGTCGTTTTTTTTACTCAAAGAGATATAACTCCTCTTCTGCAAGTGTTGGAAGAACCAGTTTGGCTTGGGCCAATTGCCATGACGTCATTCAACTGTTCTTTTCCTCTTGGCTGCTTTGTGTGTAATTTCTGTCAAAGTCATGTAATCACAGCACTATGTTCATGATAGTATGTGTATTTGGAGCTGTTCCATTTAGTTTCACAGTTAGTGAGCTTGCCATTGTTTAACTGTTGCTGATGCTTCCCACCACGCATGCGAGCATAGAACTATGGATTTCATGTCTGGCATCTTATAAGTCAAACGAAACTAAGTTATTCAAAATGTAACTCATTGCCACTATTAGAATGACTACAGATGTTGTGACTCCAAACCACTAGCACGAGTCAGCATTGGCAGTCATCAATGGACCACAAAAGGAGTTCATTACATGCATTATCTTTGAAGGGGTAGTAGTTCTGAGGACAACCACCTGACCAGCGCACAGACAAGCGGAAAGATGCTTAAGTCTTTTGGAGAATTTGTGCACTGCTACATTTGACAGGGGACTTTGTTCAACCCAGATTTCATATATTGCATGAGTGCAGAAGTGATACGCTTAAGTCGATTGGAGAATCTGCACAGACCAAAAAGTATGTGGCAGCACACCTTTTATACACATGGCAGAATAGTTTATTCATGAAATTTGTGGCTTGAGGAAAAAAAAAAAAAATCTAGTGTTCATTTGAGAAGCACACCTTGTTTTGTACCTCTGACCATGTAGATAAATATTCATGCATATAATATATTTTTGTAATTATGTATACCTAGGAAACACAAATTTAAAATCTTCCCCTGTTTATTGTTCCATTTACCACAGGTCAGGCTCCACCCACACAATCTTCCTCTGCTCCTCCCAGATGACGGTGCGCAACCTGGCCAGTAGTGAAGTTTGGTCACACCATGAGTCAGGAGCCACCCGATGATATAAACACGGCAGTTTGTCCAACAGCGTCTCCTCACTTCTGGAACACACCAGCAGATGCTCCTCAGACCAGTTGAGACGGTGAAGCTTTGATCTAGAAGGTGCACAATCAATCAATCAATCAATCAATCAATCAAGCAAGCAAGCAAGCAAGCAAGCAAGTAATCCATCATCCATCCATTCTCAACATTATAATCTATTACATCTTTGGTAATGATTTGTATAAAGGTGGATAATTTCAAGTATATTGTGTGCGTGCGTGTGTGTGTGTGTGTGTGTGTGTGTGTGTGTGTGTGTGTGTGTGTGTGTGTGTGTGTGTGTGTGTGTGTGAGAGAGTGCGCGTGTGTGTGTTTTTTGACTCCAATACTTGTTGAATTTAAAAGCATTATGGGTTATTTCTATCCTAGCAATATTGAGGGTGCTCTTTCAGGTGAGTTGAATGTGATCCAAATTAATACATCAAAAATGCTAAGATCATGGTCAACCTATTAAAGTATATACAGTATACCGTTTTCAAATAACATGCTGAAAATAGATTGAATTTGCATGGTTTTTAAACATAAAATGTTGGTACTATGCTAAAATCATTTTCATCAGATGATTTTTCTTTTTTTAGTTGAGGTGGAGGCTCTAGCTGGATAATTAATACACAAATTTATGGTGTGACCTTGGCTGTCAAAAGGACAAGGGATGGATGAACTTTAAGTGACCTTGAAACACTCAATTGTGTAAATATGCATTTGAATATCTGGCTTCCGTATATTTTTTAGCTTAAGTATAACCCATGTCCAGAGTAATGGTATCAATTAGTCATTTCTTAAATACTCTTAGTTTGGATGAAGAAGGAAGAAACGGTACTTGAGTTTGCGTGCGCTGCGTGCTGACTGGCCGATGAAGATGATAATAGGGAAGATTTCTGCCCTGTGCAGCCGACGTACACAATCCAGCCCAAGAGGCAAGACACAATGTATACCCTAAGGAGAAAAAACAAACAAACAATGGAACGTTAGCTAATGAAGGATTCTTCATCAAGAGAACCTAATTGGATGGATCTGTATACCTTTATTGGAGTCTAGCGTATGTGTGTTTACTGATATATTGTATGTAAGTAGCTTCTTCAACAGTGTCACAAACTCTCCTAAAAGAAAGTTATTAACAACCTCTGAAAACTCAGGGAAGTTAAGTCAGTCAAGTGAGTTGTTGTCATGCTTATGCTCTTCCTACTATCACTAGTCATCGTTAGTTCGTTCACCAGTTACTTTTTTTAAATACATCTAAGACCCAGCAGGGAAACCTTGATGGAGATACAGTAAATGCACGCAATTAGTCAGCCTAAAAGATGAAGTCTACATACACTTACATACATGCATACATACATACATATGTACATACATACATACATACATACTGTACACACAGAAACACACTAACCTTCTTCATGACTTTTTCCACACACTGCAAAGTGTAGCAACAGTTGCTTCCCTGCTCACACTCCTCCAGGAGCTCGGACTTTTGCATTCGGGCTGAATGTTCAGTGGAACTCAACATCTCTGCAAGTTGCAACAAACACATACATTAGATATATAGACAGAGATGCGATTCCACCCCCAGTTCTCCCCAAGCCTCCAAAGGTTTTCTCCTGCACTCCGGTTTCTGCCCGCTGCCCAAAATCATGTATGGTAGGCTTATTGGGCACTCCAAGTTTCCAAGGTTCAGGGCCAGTCCCCCGCCTACTGCTCGATGATCATTCGGATAGGCTCCAGCACACCCGTGACCCCCGTGGGGCCAAGCAGTACAGAAAATGTATATTCTTAATATTTGTTTTATCCAACTTCACAATTGGAGTTTGTTCTAAAACATTTTTTTATGTATTATGTCATAAATGGCTCTTACCAGGTTCACAAATCTCAAAGCCCTGCCATTCTGCCACCTTCTTATCCAGGATGCGCCCCAGGATTGATGGTAGTAACAGGACTGGTCGACAGATGGGTGGAAAGTGGGGTGTGACCGGTGTGTAGGGCATGAGGGTTAGACTTCTGGGTTCTGATGTTTTATCTAGGTGTAAGGGAATATACAGTATTTTTATGCAACCATTTATTACAAACTTTGAGTGTATATATTCTCGTTTGTTATAAAATGTAAAATGTTGTGTTTCTGTACCCGACTCTATGCTCTTGCTCTTTTCATTCTCTACACTGACCCAGAGAGGGTTTCGGCCTTGGCGACCCGTGCTGACAATCCTCACTGTTTTCTGAGTATTCTGATCCATCATGTGCCCTTGCTAAAGAGGGAAGTAGTATATTCGAGTGAGCTGTGCAGTTTTACCCCTCATTCAATCACTCTTACCTTTTGAGACTTAGATGTTTGAAAGTTCATTTCTTCAATAGCTCGAATAAGAAGTCGTTGTGCTCTGTGATATCAGAAAATCAAGAAGGTGGTAACTGATAATGACGCTTGATGTCCAGAACCTTTGCATGTGGCTCATAAATACCTATAGTAGTTGGGCACTAATCCACTGTGGAGGGGCAGAAGCTGGCAAGGATGAACTTGATTCGCATACCACGACTCTTCAGTGTCTGTCGGTCTTGTGTTAGTCACGTGTAGAATGTCGTTGCAAGATACATTCAGTGTCCCTTTGAGACTTGCAGGGATGGTCACGTTGACGCGCACGTAGAAAGAGTCACCTGATGACATCTCACTCTCCTGCAATTGCTGAAGCAATGCCTCATAGTCTGGACAAAATGCAGAAAGAAAACAAAGTTCTATAAAATGAGAGAGCTGAGTTGTGAAAGAAATGTCAAACAAAGTCGAAGCTAATTAATGTAATTGTTGACGTTTCAGCGACTCTCCATAGTGTTTGTTATACCTATAAAAAAGTGGCAGAAACACTGTACTAGTTAGTCTGTGTCACGGATGTATCCACCAAACATTCCAACTTTTATACCAGATCCAAATTTGCATCGTAATACTATAAATGTCAGAATACATTTGGGTTGTTCATTCAACAAAACAAGCAAGGGTTGGTGATGATGGGTCACAATGAACTTCCAGAGTGACATTGCATTGCTTTGCACATCTATGAAGGCATCATTATTACTGAAAAGGCAAACAAAACAATGCCAAGCCACGGGTTTCAAGCACATGCTGTGGGACATACCATCTTGCCTTGGACGCAAAGAGAGATGGCAGAGAGCAGTGACCTGACCAAGTGCCCACAGAGCTTCTTCTAAAGTGGAATCCTCCAGCACCATCTTTAGAGCTTTCTCGTCTTGTTGGTATCTCACCTGTGATTCATCAGTGTGTTGTTAAACACCTCAGATACAGTAATAATAATGGATGGAATAATAATAATAATAATAATAATAATAAATAATTAAATAACAATTAACTAACAAAAAAATTAAATAGACCTCTCTCACCTCCACTATTTGTGCTCCATGGGTGATACCCACAGTACATGCCGCACTCCCTTCTGTTACTTCATGCACAAAGACTCCAGTCTTATTACCTCCTACCACTGCAATCTGACTTAGCAGTGCCTCTCCCTGGAAGGCAATGGTGACGATGCGGCCACTAATGCGCACTGCTTTTGGACGTGATCGCACGAGGAATGGAGGTACAGCATTTTTATCCAGGCTGTTGAAAGTTTAGAGAAAATAAGAAAAAGTAAAGCACATTCACCAATCAATCGATCAATCGATCAATCAATCAATCAATCAATCAATCAATCAATCAATCAATCAATCTGTCAATCATTCATTCATCCATTCATTCATCCATTGATAAAGGTGGGTCTTGAGCCTGTTCTTAAAAATGAGTACATTCTTTGCAGCCCTGAGGTTCTCCGGAAGGATGTTCCACAAATGTGCGAATTCATGCCAAATTTGGTCTCTGTGTTTTGCCACATGAACATTGTGATTGTTTGAGGCGCAAAATGTGAATTTTGACTTGCAAACTAAGATGCGAAATTGTTAATTTTGAGCTTTGACGAAAAGGCTCAAATTTATTTCTGAGGCACAGTAAAGTAAATTTCAAAAGTTTTGATTCTATAAAAAGTGGATTTGTGTGTTCTAAGTAGGTTGACCTTATGAATAGTCTTTATTGCTATTTTCCGCACAGTGATAAATGACCAGTGAGGTTTTGTAATTATTGCCCCAAAACTCAGTATTGTAATACATATATGGAACATATAAACAGTAGTGAACAGTAAAGTGTGCAAAGTGAATTTTTATCCAGTTGTTGTTTTGTTTTGTCCATGACAGCAATGTTTTTTTAAATTTTGGACCGTACGTATTTGATATGTGGTTTTCAACACCCCCTCCGTGAGTCTTCACCTTATTGTGGTGGAGGGGTTTGCGTGATCCTAGGAGCCATATTGTCAGGGGCTTTATGCCCCATGGCAAAAGGGTCCTAGGGAGGCTACCCTCTCTCTCTGAAGGGAGGCCAATTGCCCCCCCCCCCATTGTATGCTAATTTATTGAAGGGATAATCCCTGTGAAAACCTTTGCTGGGGAGAAGTGCCTTTTAACAAACTGTGAAGTGATTATTTATTACCCCATGAGCTGCCTTGTGGAAAGCCTAGTTTCAAGATTCAAAGTTTGGATTTCAATTCTTACAATATGTTTTGTAGTTGGGCGACTGACCACTAAAATCAATGGTTAAAAGATGCCTAAAATCATGTGACTGTTGTAGGACTGCCTCACCTGTATGTGCCTTTGTTCCCAACAGACGCATAGTGTCTTGATGTCTTTTGGTTGTCTCTTGTCGGAGTTTTTTCTTCTGTCAGCACTAAACAGAAGAAATGGTGTTTAAAGATGTGACATCAATGCTATTTCAATGTGGGGACAATGAAATTATCCTTAATATGATGTCACCTAGTGAAGACTTGTCATCAAGGCAAGGCGTGTTAATAATTCTATATTTTACTACAATAATTAGAGACCGTTACAAAACAATACCATGTCCTGATTAGGGTCATGGGTAACTGGAGCCTATCCCCCTCTTAGAGGTGGGGTGCATTCTAGACTGGTCGGCAGTCAATTGCAGTGCAGATAAAGCCCATCAACCAAGCACAAATATAGCAAATTTTTAGTCTTCAATGAGCCTAACATGTTGTCTTTGGAATGTGAGACGAAGCTGGAGTATCCAGAGAAAACATGTGCAAGCACAAGGATGACGAGCAAACTTCATAGAGACATTCCCACTAACTGGATGTCGGGCAGACATGTGAAGTGATGTGGTCCACCGTGCTGCTATATTTCATGTTTGTACACTTAGCGTGGATTGGTGGAAGGGTCGTGTCCCAGTAATCCTAGAAGAAGTTGTGGCTTGATAACCCTGGAAGGGTCATCCATGGAAAACAAGTGGCTCTAGTGGTGTGGAATGTCATCTTTTTGACAGGGAAGGAGCCCAAGCTGATGTGCGAGGCAAAGAAAATACGACTAGCTACATTCGAGCTTGAGTCCATACACAGCTTGGGCTCTCGTAGCAGTTCTCTTGAGAAAGGTTTGACTCTCATCCACTCTGGAGTTGCTCAAGGTAAGAGACATTCAGCAGGTGTGACCATACTTATTGCCCCACAACTTAGCGCTGGTACATTGGGGTTTACCGTGGGTGAACAAGGGGTTGCCTTCCATTTCCTTCAAGTGGGTGGACAGGTTGACTGTGCAACAAATGCAGTTCAGAATACCCACTATTTTGGCGAATTGGGTGCTGCTGACCTCAAGCTAGTAAATTTGTGAATCCGTGGGGAAACTTTTATCATAGACCTCCTCAATTCCACTGTCATTGAAAGGTCTGGTGTCTAAAGGTAAAAATCTCCTCGGTGGCAAGTAAACGGAGGTGGTTGTGATCCACCCGGGGATGTCCTGATTGATTTGGCCAGTAGATTGGCAGAAGGGAGGGGGTACAAGAATGAGAAACTTTCCAAACAAGATTGATATCGTCCATGCAAAATCACATGCGTTACAAAAGGAATGTCAATGTAAACACACACAACACACCAGTTGGAAGAATCTCAAAATCGTCCAATGAAGAATCATCAGTCTCCGCTGTTTCCAGGCTACAAAATAATAAAACACATGAGACAATATCAGATTTGTGAGTCACAGACTCACACCCGCACCCACACACATTAACACACGGACACAATGAAGTTAAACTTCATACTGTTAGATTAGGCCACTTTGGCACACAATTAAATAGGTGACTCAAGCTAGCCCACTGTGCTGCTGAGACTTTTCTTCTTGTTTGGCTATCCTTATATATAGCACTCTTGGCACACATGTTGACTCCAGTTGACCGTGGAGTTACACATTGTCACATAGGCTACACAAATGCACCAATCAAAGAGCGGAGAATATAAAGTATATTGTAAATAGCAGAATTAGAAAACATAAGTCCTGGGAAAGAAGAGGAAATGGATTGCCTTATCGGACTGTGGGTAGATTGCGACATACAAGTAAACCTCAAGGGTATGTATTGAAAAAAGTCCAGAAAGTATTTCGTGTGTTGCCACTGGCATAATTATATGACGTCAAACACCTTGCGTGAAGACCCACGCCACCATTCGAAAGTCGTTGCAACAGCAACCTGTCAAATCGGTTAATTATTTGGCCCAGTCTGAACCAAGGCAGCCAGCCCTAAAAATAGGATTTGAAGAAGAGGATTCTGATTTGAATCAGATATGCCTGCAGTCTGTACTAAGTGTCTGACTCCCCCATCTGTGCGGAGCTCATACCAGGCATTTGATTATTCTTTATGCAACAGGTTTGTAAAGACTGCAGATAAAAAATTTATTTACTACATATAAAAATGAGCGGATTTGAAAAAAAATCTGAATTGAGCTGTTCAGATAGTGCCCTCCAGAGGTAAAACTGAATTCAGTTTGGTAAACACGTGGGTGCTGAGTCTGAGGCATTTGCAGCAACTCAGACAGGTTTGACTGGCCAAGATAATCACATTGTTTGGAGAGGAAAATAAATTATCTTCTCACGTCATTGACATGTTGCTTTGTCATCCTATAAAGAAGACATGCTGAACTCCTACTCTTTGTCAAGTGTCTGTCAATTTTACTCACAGAAGCAGACTTACCTGCTGTCTACACAAAGAGATCCTTCTCTTTTGCGGAGAGACTGCAAACTGGGAGGCTCTACATTTTGGGATCGGACACTTGCCACTGCATCTTCACACTTCAAGATAAATGTTGATGTGTGCACATACATATAAATAAACATAAACATTTTAAAACTCGGGTATATATGCTTAATTAAAGGCACAACAAAGTCAGGTATCTACTGAATCAATCTACTTAATACCCTTAGCTTACCCTGTTGACAACCCTTAGGTAATTTTGAACACCAATTTTGACAGTAACTTAACTTTCATTCACATACTGTACCTCCGATGTAAAGCAATTCAGCGAAGTCAGTGATAAAGAACTAATTGCATCCATACGACAAAGTCTTCGTCTGTTTCGGAATGGTGACTCTTCAGAGCCGACTATATGATGCTTCCAGCCAGCAGCTCTCTGCTTAAGAAAATGGCATTTCATTAGATGCTCTTTTCCTCTACGAGTGCATTTTTCGTCCAAAATTACATTAGAGCTCTGCCATTCTTTGTTGTGTTTGGCATTCACACAAAAGGCTCTCTCCTGGAGACCCATCATTTGAGACCTCAAGATGTCCTTCTCAGCCAGGATGCGGGCGATTTGGGTCTGGGCCTCATTTCTGGAAAGGTATGCCTAGGACGCAGGGAAACCTCTGCATTTCAGTTACATTCAAACCTACCAAGGTTTCCAACCTTTTCAACAGTAACTTATGTATGTATTATGTATGTATTATAAATTAGAAGTATCAAAGAACATTCAATAAGCCTAGCATTGACATCTTCCCAGCGTCAGTGTTTAATCATTTATCATACAATGATGACAGAAACTAAATTGAACGTTAATAAAGTGCCCATTCGAAAAAATTTCTTCAGAAGGGATGATTTGAGATGGGTCTACAACTTGTTAACCAGTGTTCTCTTGTTTAGAAATTGTTTAATGGCTGCTACTTTCAGGTGTTTATGAATCTCGCCTGACTGAAGTGAGTAGTTGATTATTTGCTGGAAATCATCATAGATGGTTTTGATGAAATCAGTTGGTATTTAATGAAGACAGCTAGTTTATGTTTTTGACTGCTGCATCAATTAGTTATTGTATTTTGATTCACAGTAACAAATTTGAAAATTGAGTAATTCTTTGGTGATTTTAAGTGTTGTATTTTTCAAACCTAGAAACATACAATTGTCCTAAATCTGAAGCTGTCGCTGGCTGCTTCTTTCTATAATTCACACTCGTGTAGGAAAAATGTTACTAATTGTAATTACATATGTTAATTTTGTGTGGTTTTTGATTGATTGGCTGAATAAGCCTTTATTTTGAACATGTAAACAGTGAGCGCAAACAAAGCAACAACAAAAAAACATTTAAAAAAAAAAAAAGGAAAAAAGAAATTTAATTTGTATTTGTGAATAGGAATAGTGTTAAAAACTCTGTGTGCCGGGTGAGCTGAAGCCTACTTCCTGGGAAGTGTCATCTCCATTTCAGCTTAATTTACAGTGTCCAATAAAGAGTTACATTGTTGAGTCTTGCTCACTTGGTCTCTCTCTGTCTGCAGCTCTCTCATCTGGTTCTGGATCGTAGTGCTCGTCTGTTGATGCATGTTACAGTCCTGGGTCAGCTGCTTCACTTGGAGGGTCAGACGCTCTTTCTGATCCAGAAGCTGAACAATGATACACAAAATGTACTTGTCACTTTATAGAGACACAACATTTGATGACTAAATCAAGACAATGCTTATACAAAGAGAAACTTCATTAGTGTATAACCGGTGACAAATGTATTTGCAGGACAAGGTCCCCCATTCCATTACTGCAGAGTGAAGTTTTCACTGCCTCCCTCAAGAACAGAAAGCTGCTACGTCTGTCTGTCAGCTTCATTGTCTGTCTCTAGGAAACATAGTAGCTGCTAAGCAAGAACTCCTAGAATCCTGACTGACATATGCCATCTCACAAGCCACAAAATATCTACTAACAACATGTTAGCTGGAGCAAGAAACCTCTGAAGGTGTCAAGTTTCTAGACACTAGTTCCAGTCACAGTAATTGAACTCACCTCTTGTTTCTCTCTGTGCATTTGTTCATTTTCTTCCGTATATCGCTTAAGTTGATCTACGAGCTCCACTTGGCTATCTATAGCCTCAGCCAGGTCCTGAGCCAGAATATCCTGATGAGCCTGACAGAGTGAGAGTCGATGAAACACCAAAACATTGCAGATAAAAATATTTATGGCTCCTAACAGAAGTATTTTTCTCACTGGGTTCAGTTTCTCAATCTTGACTAACTGGCAGCGCAGACTTCTGACTTCCTCTTGCAGCTGAGACTCCTCGGCTACAGGGAAAGCTCTCAGAGAGCGCTGTTTCTGGATATCACTTTCTGTTTGGGCCTTTTGCAGTTCTGTTTGCAGCTGATATATCTGTTGTAAGTAGGGATGAGACAAAATATTGACAATTGTGATACATCACTGTTACATCTCAAGGTACAAAACAACAACAGCAGTGGTAGTCGCAAATGACTTTTCAATGTGATTATCCACTTGACACATACTGTCCAGACTGCATCTGTAAGCCAAAAATGAAAGAAATGTATTGATTTTTTTTTTTTAATGAACAACTGCTCTACTACTTGACCACATTTGTTTCAGGAAATAGTCTCATTATTAAAATGAAATGAAAAAATACGAAGAAACTGTATGCGCACAAGTATTCACAGCTCTTGCCACGGAGGCTTATTGTGCTTCCACTGATTATATATGGAAGGTTCCCTCAGCTTAATTGTAGTAAATTCAGTTGATTTGACATCATTCAGAAGAACTGACTCAAAAGGCAGGGGAGTCCCTGGACTGGTTGCTATCCAATCTCAGGGACATTAAATCAAACAACAATTTTTGGAATGTTGGGGAACCTGGAGTACCCACAAAAAACCCATGCAAGTAGGGGAGCCCATGCAAGACAATTACATTGTAATTAAAGAGACTTTGTGGAATGTAGCCACAGAAAGCTGTGTTACGTCATCACAGTATGTAATCCGGGCAATCACAAAAGATGATGTGCGCGGAATGCTACGCACAGCAAAAGCTTCTGAAGAGCCACTTTGTTGAAAACAGTTTTTCAGACATGAGTAAAATGTTGACTGAAATGATAAAACACAGGACAGTTTTGGACAGATTTGTAGAAGTGTACATTTTTGCTCGATATTCCAGTGTAACGTTTAAATGACAGAATGCCCATAGATAGGTTTATACAGCACTTTTGCTATTGAGCAAGGCAAAATGACAACCTGTGTTGTTATCAGTGCATTGTTTATAGTTTTACATTTACTGGAGAATATTCCCTCAGGATTTCGACAATCAGACTCAGAGAGTGAAAACATACCGTAATTTTTGGACTATAAACCGCACCAGCTAAAATTAGGGGAAAATCTTGTTTTGTTCATATACTATAAGCCGCACTGGACTATCAGCCGTAGGTGTTTTAATGTTTGATTACCATTTGTAAGAGAATATACACAAAGAGGATTGTCAGGAAAGAGATGTTTCTTAGGGGGAACGCATACCTTTTATCAACATAACGTTTATTCACAGAGATGAAGGAGCTCTGCAAACATACAAACATGTATAAAGCTCAGCGAAGATTATAATAAACTTTATGTGCAGGAAACACTAGCGACACACAACTAATAATAAATAAAATGGGATCACTTACAGGGTTAAAGTTGGCAATGTGATACGGGCTACACGAAAAGTGTCGCAGGGTTCAAAGCTTGTGCAAAAAGTAGCGGCTTATAGTCCGGAAAATACAGTAGTTTTATTGTGAATGATTAAATGATATTATGTTGATTATTTCAGGGGGTTGTCACTTGCCATGCATTCTTGGTAGTGTTGTGAACATACTTTCATTTGCTTTTTTAAATGCCATGTATTTTGAGAAAAGCAACATTGTCATCATGTCAAATAACTCATCATTAATTGAGCAACTACTCAAATTTGTACTGCTACAGTATTTATAGAGAAATGTATCATTATTGAGATTACAATGCAGAAGAATTGGCCCAAAACAAAAAAGCTATTCTTAGACCATAATTGTGGGTGGCAATTACTCAGTTAACTTGCTAACTTTCTAGTGACATCACAAACCTTGATCGGGTGTATGATAGGGTTGGTCTATTTGAACCAAAAACAGGAATGACTACCAACCTGCAAATTGAGGTCATGGAGGCGCATGCTGACAGCTGATTTCTCCTCAATGGCTGCAGTATAGCGGACATATAAGTCACACTTCTCATCCTTCAATTGGGTAACTTCACGCTGCAGTGAAGACAAGTGTCTATGTATGCGCTCATATTCCAACTGAAGGCATCTGGACTTTTCCTCGCGCTCCATTATCTGCTGAATCTCAGACTCAAGTGAGGCACAGTGAGCACTCATTCTTCCAGCCTCCGAGCGAGCTTCCCGAAGCTCATTCTGCATCCCGCTTACTGCTCTGATAAGGTATTCAGTTAGTTCAGAATACTTTATCAGGCCTGCACAGAAAACCAAGACATAGGGTAAGTAAGCTATATGGAATATAAAACTCATTGGCACTAGCGGACATTTGACAAACCACTGAATTTTGAAGGTTCTGAGCTGGGTTTGCGTCCAGTAATTTGAGTGTAGAGTGTTGGGTAGTGGATCATCAGGCTCTCCAGCAAAGCCACTGCACCGTTTCTACCTTGGGTCCGCAATAAATCCATCATATGGCCTGCAAACAGCAAACAGTATGTGTAATAACTGATTGTCTTTATTGAACTTTTTTTATACAGGTCAGACAATTGAGGATAAACTCTCATGCCAGCAGAAAATAGATGAAAATAATGTTTTAAATAAATTGAAAAAAAGGGCGATTTTAGAATACTACATAATCATGTATTGATGCAATAACTACACTTATAGTATAAGTCATAATAATTTTCCACTAAGTCTGTCTAAGTATTAAGTAGGGAGGAAGTGGAATGTTTCTTTTATAAAAATGAAGCACAATGTTGACTTTGCAGGTAATAAAACAGCAGCATCTTACTTGTTCTCATTGAGCGATTGGTGAGGTTGTGGCTGGAGAGGATCTCATCTTCGTCCATCTCAGTGAGAACCCTGGCCTGCCTAAGGTACGGGATCAAAATGCACGGCCGGACCCCCAGGGACAGCCGATGACGGTTATCATTGATAAGTTCCCAGAGTTCCTCTTCACCCATCTCCTTCAGGTCGGGCCCCTCGGGCACACTTTCTCCTGCCATCATGATTGTTTCGTATAAATCAACAACAATGGCTGCTGGCAGCTGCCACTACTCTGTGACTCATTACTGGAACAAGATGAGAACAGTGAGATGGGAAGAGGCAGGCCAATGATATAAAAGGCACAGTCTCTCCACACCCACTAGGTGTTTTTCAGGTGTAGAGTGTGTGTGACTGTGTGTGTGTGCCCATGCACGTGCGTGCGCATGTGTGTGTGTTGGTCTTTGGGAATGTGGAAAAACCTGTAACACAAGACTTCTCCGCAGTAAGGGCAGATTACATTCAGATGACAAAATCCCAACACTGGGTTGCAATCACAAATTACATAATGACATACAAACACAAAGCAGACCATGTTTTTAATATTAAACAATATGGGATTGGCCTGTATCAGCCTTGTGTTTTACAACCAATTATATCAGTTGTCACAAACAGCTACATGTACTGAATGTCTCACCTACTCACACTTTAGGTGACCAGTTTTCCTGTACAACATAATACATAATTTTAAAAAAAAAACTCTGCAGCTGTGCATATATGAAGGGTATCTAGCTCTAAAATTACATGCCTCACAAGTTTGCCTTGGTAATTCCTCATTAATGCCAAGCAAACATTCCAGACAGCTGACCGAAGCAAACAACAGTCGAGAGCAAAGTCCTTGTTGAAATGAGGAAATTGGACTGGAGCTGTTGTAAAGTGACAGGGATGTCCAAACTACGGCCCATGGGCCACGATTGGTCAATTTTTAATTGGCTCGCAAGAAATGTTATAAATACAATAGAATATGGCTTGCACCTCAATGCTTGCCCGAGTGTATTTAGTGTGTACTTTTTAATTTTAACAGAGAGTTACGGCTCTATTACGTACTACTGTTGATCAAGGCAGTTGCTCCACCAAAAAAAGGACAAAAATAGACAAAGAAGAAATGTACCCCAAGATATGAAACATGGCAGAACCAAAGAAGTGAAAGTTAGAAAGTGAGCATCACTGCTCCCAATGAGTGCAATGGCGCTCTCAATTTAGGTGAGTAAAAGATATATTCCACAGTACCCGTGTGTTGCAAACCATTTATTTATGTGCAGGTACACGTGCGACAAATATCATTAATGCACATCAACTCTGTCAGGAGCATGTTTTTGGCCAGCATTTGCGTTTTTCTTGCTAACACACCGCACAGTATGTCACATGCACATCTGATCTCATCTGATGCAGATTTGCTCGTTGGTCAAGTGACATTTGTCTGGATTTTTGGCACCAGTGCCATCAGATATTCACCGCAGCTAGATGGGTTGATTTACATATCCAGCGCGGCTGATACTCACGTGAATAATTTACGAAAATTATACACACCGGGTATTAAGTCTAGTTTAGTCTGTTGTTGATAACCATTTCAAACGAATGTTAATAGGTGTGATGCTAGGCCTAAAGACTTAAATAGCAAGCTTAAATTTACCTGTCCCATTTTCCTCTTATTTGTTTTTTCTCTGAACTGTAAATCTTATATCGAAGAAGGAATTTGAGGCTGCTGTTCTGAGAATGAGCTACCAAAGCTTTTTATAAATAAATCAAAAAAGATCAGTTTATGGAAAGCTGTGATGAATGCAGTGTCGAATTTAATTATATTCAACAATCTGACATTTTTCTCAATAATAAATCAATTTTATTTTTAAAAATGTTACAATTATTTTCCATTTCCAATTGTAATGCCGCAACAGATCACCAGGGGACCGCGGACCACAGGTTGATAATCCCTAGACTCTCAGGTTTCTCATTTTGGTTGCTCACTTACCATCCTTCAGTGAGCAAACTATTTACTGTGCTGTGAATGATTTATGCAAACAAACAGATGATCTCAAGGCAATCTGTTAAGGAAACAGGTACACAGTCATTGCTGAATTATGGGAAAACTCGATAGCAGAGAGGAGGAAGTCTTTCCAAAGCATATTTTAAGATTATCTAAAAATAATCAAGATAATAATAAATTGTTTTACCTCAACTACATATATATGAATGGAAATTGAACCCACTTAACTCACTTCAACCAGAGTTGTACTGAAAAATATGCCTTGCACAGAAACATAAATCAAATGAACATAATGCTGTCCCATTAGGCCAGACTTGGACAAAGTGCGGCCACGGGGGACACATACGCCGTGTCCACCAGCCTTGACCGGCCCTCACAGTGAAAGTAAAGTGCAAATTGTGCTGTGATTGTGTTTTAAAAGTTGCACTTTTGTTTTAAGTTCACACATGTGAACAGAAGTACAAACAAGGTCATGAGCAAGAGCTACAAATTGTGTCTGCAATGCAACCTAATGACGTTTTGGCTGGATTTTGCGATTTTTTTTGACAGCTCAAGCAACAATTTCTCCCCTCAAATATGACAAACAAAAATGTGTCCAAAATGTGAGCAACATTCTTATTTCCTGCATGTTGGAGGGAAAAGAAGGTCAACAAGATTTGGACTACTAACGCTGCAAATCAATATATTAAAATTTTCCACTTATTATGTTTGGGATTCCTGATTAAGGACAGCTAACATGACTTGGCGTTTAGGACACAAAATTAACTTTCTAATTTTTTAAAGTGTACAGCTGTATTTTAAATGCCTGCTTATAATGTTTTATTTTTTTTAATTTACTAATTGTAACAATAGATATTATATCTACGCATATAGCAATTTATTGAAACAACACAACATCCATCCACTTTCTGAATTGATCATCTTCACTTGGGTCTCGGGACATTGCAACACACTTTTTCTTGCTTGACTTTCTCATGTGGCCACCCCTGCATTAGATACTCGACAAATAGCCCTAACCCTTGCGAGAAAAAAAAAGAGATGCTAGTCTGCTTTCTGACTACTGTTAAGGTACCCTTGAGCAAGCCATTGATCTCCCAATCTTAGTTTGAGGGGAGCATTATATATAAAAGAAATACAAAAGACCGGTTCTCCTGTGAAGAGACTCACCTTGCATGAAAATAGGGTCCTGAAAGTCAACAGGTGAAATGTCACAATTTTTAGACATAATGAGGTCAAAAACGTGACCTTGACTTTTTGTCTGACTTTACATGTGAGATACCAAAAACTAGTATGGAGTGCTTTGGTATTTTTAGACAAATTAAAGGGGTTCGATCAAGGTTTTATGCTGTCAATACCGATTATCCATGCACGAGATTAGCCACTCACATGGATTTGCTTATGCTGAGCATTTTCCCCCTGGAAAAAAAAAACCTCAGAAGTGATTTAATGGTATTTTGGAACAGAGTGGTGGTAGACTTATTGATTAGGAGCACCGGACTTCCAGCAAGAAGGCCGACCCTTCAGCTGAGTGTGGCTGTTTGAAGCGCATCCTTTTCGGATCGGCGGCGGAGGTGGTACCCCATTCGTGGACTTCTGGGGAAATGTACGTAAGTCAAATGAACCCTTACCAATTTCAATTGAATATATCACGACGTATAAATAATTCAGCTTACATAAAGCCTCTCGGAACGTGTCGTGTTTGTGTATGTCGGTGACTGGTGAAAGGACAGCGCACTTCAGCTGCAGAGAGGCTGCTCATATCTCTTAAATCAGCCAGAGAGAGATTAATCCTTGTGATTTGTTGAAGTAGTCATAAGTAGTCCATGTTCATGTAACATTGATAGCTGTTTTTGCACATTTTAAACGATAGTCAGTACAATAATTTCCAATGGGGCAATTCATCATCAAGCAAGACATGAAGGGGGAGGGGTGTGTTGCCGAACTCCTCATTAAAAGTGCATTTGTTATTTCATTGTTTCTCCAAAAAGAATGGAGGAAATAGAAAATGGTAACTTTTTTAATTTTCCTAATACAAAAATACATAAATTGGTCAAATTAGTGAAAAATGGACCATCTTCGCTTTTGTGTCTATCTGCACGTCCAGATGCATCACTCTAATTGATAAGTGATTGTCTAAGTCTAACTTTTTTCATTTTCATGATAAAAAAAATACATAAACTGGGCAAATCCGTGAAAAATGAACCATCTTGGCTTTTGTTTCTCTTTGTCTGCAATATATTTCACATTACTCTAATTGATATGTGTAATTTGGTGGCATTGTGCTACCCCCATGAATGAAAATTCACTGGGACTAGAATATGGTTAAATTACCTAGTGGTGGCTTTGTGCAAGTGCAATTCATTTGTTGAAAGGACAGTGGAAGGAAACATCTGGTCTGGAGCTAGTCTCAGAGTCCCATATTCAGTTGCAGATCCATGGTGGCCACTCTCTGGCCATCTTCTGATGGGGAATGTTAGAAAAATATTTATTTCTGTTTGTCATTCACAATATGCAGTGTAAACATGTATCCATTCTGATCAAAATGTATCAAGATGTCCAATAAATACTGAGTATTTGAAACTGCATTCAGATTGGTTGCTATTGACCCTAAGGAAAAATGTATACTGAATTTTAAATTGTTGGATGGTTTAAATTAAATCACAGTCAGAAACACTTTACAAAAAAAAAACATCTGAATGTAATTTTAATAGTACAATAGAGCAGTACAAAGCAAGGGCAATAAGTTATCATTCAGCCATTCAGACACAATCCCTGATACAACGACGCATAGTATGGCTTAACTGCATGCTTCTGGAGCACATACGATAGCGATAAAAATCTTTAATATGAAAGTAACAGTTTCAGTCAGACTATTATATTACAGTGGAGTAATAGAAATACAGTATTCAGGTACAAGAGCCATTGTATACAATTGAGTATATTCCCAGTGCCTCTGCGGTGAGACATTCTTTAGGCATGCTCCAGTCACATTTGCATACAATTTTGTGACAAATAAATCAGCTCACATATGCTCAAAACAGCCAGTGGCTGAATAGTGTAACTGATGTTCTCTGAACCCCCTTGAGCTCTTTGTGAATTAAATATTGCAAAAGCATACAACTAATAGTCACTGCTTGCTCTATTTGGGCTCAACGATTGACCATTTTCAGTCCACGAGGTTGTCAAGTGTTGTTGCCATACTAGGAAATCAATCCTAAAAATGCACTTAGTGTTAATGACATTGTTGTTAAAATGAGCAAATAGTCATTCCTTCGGCCCCCACACTAAAGTGCTATCAATTCAAATCAAAAATTGGTTGACTAACATGACAGTCAAGATCATTATTTTCAACTGGAGGTAGCAAAAGCAACCACTTTCCAAAGTCGTACCAATCAAATGAGATCATTTAAATAAATTTACAACCTCACCTTGATAGCAGGTTAATCATTAATGCAGTCATTTTGCAAAATGGTTAAAAAAAATACTGGTAGGCTTGATCTGCGTATTAATTTCACAGAAGCACATCTCACTGTTTTTGGTTTTGTAAACAATAACATTCTAGGAATTTCTTACTGAAAGCCCTAAATGGAAAAACATAGTACATGTAACTTGCAGTACACATCGTTTTATGATTATTTTGGCCCTAAGTTTTAAATTCTAAGATTGAACAAAATATTATGGCCAACGTAGAAACATCCAATAATGTGTAGTACAGTCATCCCTCCTACTTCGCGGCTTCAACTATCGCGGCTTCGCTGTATCGCGGGTTTTCAAAAATAAATTAATGATTTTATCGCAGAAATTTCATCATTTCACGAGGTTTCGCGGCCACTTGAGTTTCTTCATTTTCCTTTAATAATGATAGCTTATGTTTAAAAGTCGTTTTCTTGTTTTGAAATGAATAAATTAAAGAGTCAGTACAGTATACTTTATCGTCACATGTGACTTCAGGGCGTTCTCTCTGTTGTATATTTAGATGTTGTATATTTTGGACTAACTCATGTTCCGTAGTGGGAAAACCCCGGATGTGGGAGGGGGAGCTTCGGGGACGTTCAGTGTTGTGATGTACGGCCAGTGAACTGACTGTGATGAAAGGAATAAAGCAGTATCCATCACGTCGTTGTCCGAACCATGCTTGCTACATCAGAACCTGGAAAATAGTAAAGATATAACACTCTCCACCGGCGGTGGCCTTCATCTGGACATAGCAATACACTGTTAGTCTCGTCGCTAAGGCATGAATGCGGAGCGCACAGTCCATTGATATGAAAGTCCCCTAGCAGCGAGCTGGTTGATGTCAGCGATAAAAATAGAATATCTTCCAAGAATAGCTCAAAAAAATCTAGTTTCTATTTCGCGGAAATTCCCATTTCGCGGGTGGGTCTGGAACGTAACCCCCGCGAAGTAGGAGGGATTACTGTATATAGATTTTGTGAAGCATTTGGTGTAGTATTTGATTTTTTTAACACTGTTTTTGGATCTTGGAGCGACAAGTAAAAGGCCCATCACTAAAGCAACCAAAAACTCCAAAGAGTAAATCTAAGTATGTAAACAATTACAAATACAGTATGCTTACACTTTATCAGTGTGGTAGACTCATTTTTATCATGGGGCACATCATAGCTTGGGTTTCCTTCAGAGGAGGATTAAACATTTTGATTAACAACATATTATTACGTATACACAATAAACTAATGGATAACTAGTTTTTCAAATCAGAATCCAGGAACATTATCCATTTCTCCGTTTTCCTAACTGCTTTTACTCATGAGGGTCGCAGGCAGGCAGGAGCCTATCCCAGCTGACTACACGCAGTACACCCTGAACCAGTTGCCAGTCAATCGCTGGGCAGATATAAACAAACAACTATTCACACTTACACGATTAACTGGTAAAAAAATAAAAATTGCAATATCTTAACATGATTACAATTGAAGACAATTTGCAATTTTGGTATTTTAACCACATAAAATGATGTGGTGAGCCAATCTGAGTTTGATACCTGTGCTAAACATTCCTTGCTTAAAACACTTTAGTAGCATTAATCAGGGAAATTATTTGATAAACGTAATGAAACATACATTCTAGTACAAATCTACACTGTAACGCAAGCAGATTTGCTTAGGCAGAGTGCAGGTGGATTACTGGCAAACCTTTGGGGTTGTGCACATCATACAGTCAGTAAAAACATGCACATCACCATTCCACTCATAACCATGCCAGCTGAGGTTTTGCACCACGGGTTGCTACCTACCGCCTCACAGTTCAGTGAGAGTACGGAAGATTTGAGTGAGGCAGAAGACGGATGCAGTGAGCGCAGTGCACTGTTTGGCTAGCAGCTTGGTGCTCAGGTCATGGCAGCTATGCTTTCTGCCAGCTCGCTCTGCTGCCAGACAAAAGTCCCTGAATGAGCGGGCCACGTCTTGCAGACCAGCAACTGCTTCTGCATTCCTTTGTTTACACCTGTCACAACTAGAAAACCATATGCATGCGCCAGCCAACTCCACCAGGGTCCGAAAACTATCAGCCAGAGAGTTGAGCATTTTCTCTGGACTCTGGCCAATGACAACCACTTCTTGGCAGTATGTTGTCAACCGCCTTGCCTCAGTTTGGAGCACTTGCTTGTTCTCTGTAAAGTGGGAAGCGCACGTTTCCCTAGGGTGAAAACCTCCTCGACCAACTACAGATCGATCAGCAGTGCTATTCTCCAGGAGAGACAGGAGCTGATCTACATCCGCACGTAGAACTTGGAAGCCAGTGGGCGCTTCTGGGTAACGTTGCTTTCTAAGGCGATTAATGGTGTCTTTTTGGGTTTGAGTATGAAGATACTCTGCATCAGATAGAGGTGAGAGGAGGGGACTGAGCTCAAACGTTGCTGAGGACGGTAAAATGTGTGGATAGTAGGGAGGGTTTATGGAAGAAGATGTAAGAGATGATGTTGGAGGATCGGTCATGAGTGGAAGAGGTAATCTAGAATTTTGCGTTTCACCACTGCCTTGGCAAGAGAACTCATAGACGGTCAAGTCCTCATCAAAGCTGCCCTCTCTGCTGAAGCAGTTGGTGTAGACTGCTGGGCAACCACAAGCATCCATATTTAATCCTTCAACTACTGACTCACACCTGGACGTCAGCACAGATGTGCACCCAATCTCGGGTTTGAAGTTTGGAGTCGTCCCTTCCTCCCCTACTTGGGATGGTTCCTCGCAGAAGGTAAACACCTTGCAGCCTGAAGAAACTGGGTACAATGAGTCTGTTGTCTGTTCTGCTGACCTACAAAGACCCATCAAGGGCCTGTCACTGCTGGTTCTTTGCGCAATTTGTGACTGACTATGAAAATGCAGACACGGCCCATTTAGATTTTGTGTCGTCACCACAATCGGAGGAGGGCTGTGGGTTGAGCGAGTGCTTACTTGTTGTCCTGGTATGCTTTCATCGGGCTTTGTATCTCTCATCTTTGATTCTGGAGGTACAATTATAGGACCAGGAGTGTCCACATTAAAATCTCTTCGGAGGCTACTCAGCGCGGAAACTGGAGGCTCTGTTATTGGATCCAGAGTATTATCGTTTAGTTCAGGGAGAAATATATTTTTATGTTGTGGTTCAGGTTCAATTTGAACCGGTAAGGATGCTGTTTCATGATCTATTAAGTCCTTGGCTGGTGTTTCCTTTAGTTCTGATACTACAATAGAGTTATTGGCTGAGGCTGTTTCAACAAAGAACTCACACTCAACCTCCGATCCTGTAACAGTTGTATCTGAATCATCTGACTCCATTTCCTCCGCTGTTGTCTCATTGATTTCTTTGACCTCATGAATGTTATTTACAGCATGTGAAATATGAATGTTGCCCTCACCGTCCCTAATAGGACTTTGGGCTTCATTTTCCAACCCAACTTGGTTAAGGGTCTCTTGGGAACGTGACAAATAAAGAGGTAACTTTTGAATCTTTCCTCGAAGAGTGGAGGCAGACAAACGGCCCATAATGCTGGGGGAACAGGACTGGAAGATGAAGTGAGTTGGCAGAAGAGGCTCTTTGGCTGGATCATGGGCCATGGCAGTGTTAACTTGAAGTGAGCTAGAATCAACACTTGGATTTGTGTATTCTTCTCTATTAGTTTCAGCCATGCATAAAGCATTTGAAATGTCAGTTTTTAATCCTGTCCTTGAATTAATTGTAGGATTGATGACACTTGTTGCAACTCCAAGTTTAGCTGTGATGGAGTTTATAGTGTGAGTGTATTCATTACTTTTTATATGGGTGGAAATGGTTGAATTGTTGAGACATTGAATAGTCATCTCTGATTGATCTTTGCCTGTAGGTGAATCGACACCCATGGTGCAAGTAATAGCTGTTGTCCAATCATGTCTGTCAATATTGTTACCAATATAAGCAGTTGACAAGTTTTTATCATCAAAAACATCAGAATTCATGCTGTCAGTGACTTCATCGTAAGCAGTCATAGCCACTGTAATCATATCAGTAGGTTCATCTTCACTTGGTGTAATTTCTAAATGTAACTGTGAGCTGTTGACTTTTTGTTTCTCCTCAGAGTTGGATGAAGATGTTTCGGTCAGGCTTTCTGGGCATTCTTTAGGTAAGTAACCACTTTGGGAATTGTGACAAAGTGGCATTGGTGGCAGAGGGGATGAGGGTGGAGGCGGTGGGGGGCAAAATGAAAAAAGTGTTGCATCATCATTAGGCATAACATCCTCTGCATGTGAATTTTGAACATGGGCAATCGGGTGAACATTCTTATCATTCAACTCTGTCAGCCATGAACTCATGAAAGTTTTGACCTCACGTTCACTACAGTTCATTGGACCATTTGAATTGTCTTGGTTCTCAGTGACCTTTGACAAGAGCAGATCTGAAGTGGATGGTCCATTCCCTGTTAAACTTTGTTCTTCTTCCTCTGGTTTTTTCTCTCTCTCCCCCTCCTGGTCTTTTACAGTCTCTGGTCTCTCACCTCTACAGTCAGCACTTTCCTTCGCTTCTGGATCCAACCGACATCGCACAACGGTGATGGAAGGGGCGACTATCTTAATGTGATCTGTGACAGATTTTGATTCCATCGCATCAGGTTCCATCTCCATTTCTTGTTTCCTCTTCCTGGTGCCTGACTCCAGAAGGTCACTTGTTTGCTCATTGGTTCCACTATAAGAGGGAATGGGTTTTGACTCAAGCTGTGCTGGTTCCCCTTCAGAGTAAGTCATGGAGTACAGTACAGTAGAACTTGGATTATCAGTTTGTTCTAAAGGTTGAGGCTCAGAACTCAGTCTGTGGGCATCGCTACTTTCGGTCACAAAGTTGCTACTGAGAGTGGAATGGGCCTGGTCGTGCATCGATGTTGGGCGAGGTTCTGGATATGACACCCTGGAGGTATAATCAGTTTCCATGAAGGAACGACGCTTTCGGTGTCTTTTTCTCAGGTCATACAATGTTTTCTTGCCACCTCCTTTCTTGTCTTGTTTTCGCTCCTCCTCTGATTTTCGATCGTTCTTTGCATCTGCCATAGAGACACTGATGTCACTCGGGTTGAGTGAGCTTACAGAATCCAACTTCATCTCAGTGCTATTATCTGTAAGAAAAAAAAAACAGACAAACTTTTATAAAGTGTTTTTGATTCCATTACTATACATAAAATACTTAACTCCAAATACCATAGCTATTTTACTTACATAAGTTATAAACTCACACAATTAACCTGTTCTCATTGAAAACAAAACAAAATTGTTTCCTTGATGCATGCATGCCACATCCAACATATGTGTATGTGTGTTGTCATGTTAGTGATAACTAGTATATAATAATAATCATGCAGTGTATAAGCTTCAACCACTAGATGGCAGAAGTTGCAGCCGACTCTTACAATACAGTACTGTTTCAGAATAAATGGGATAATAAACCAAATCATAGAGTTGCCGTACACAGTTAAATACACACAAAATAAAATAATTGCCATGCTGGATAATTCACATTTAAAAATAGTTAAGGATTTTTTTTCATTGTTTGTAGTTCATATGATATCTTGATAGCTATTAATCATCCAATCAATATTTCAGGTCATATTAACTGTCCATTTATCTTTGCTACCACTTATCCTGGTCATTGTCATGGGTGAGATGTCACCTATTACTTATTACTTGAGGGGAGATGTGAGTACTGTCTGGGCTGGTCACCCATGACATACACATGGCACATAGAGACAACCATTCATACAGAGTCACCTCGGGACAATTTAGAATCTTAATGTGAATTTTGTTATATGTGCGTCTATGCACAAGCACAGTAAAACATGCAAACTCATTATATGCTAGCCCAATCCAATTCAAACCCAAAAGCTTTGACACTGAGTTAGTATCAAATATTCATGGTATTATTTATTAACAAGAGCTAGAATTGGAACAGACAGCACAGTCACGACTGATTAGCATATCTGCCTTGATGTTATGAGATTTGAATGATACCTCCGACCTTTAAATTTCAAATATTTTTCTGGGAACTCTGGCTTTATTTCACATTCCAAAAAATGACCATGCCAGGTTAATTAAGCACCCAACATTTTTTATGTCTGTGAATGGTTGTTTGTCTTTATATGCCCTGTGATTGACTGGTGACCGGTAGAGGGTGTACTTTGCCTCTCATCAGCTGTTAAACACTCCAAGCACACTGAATTATACTTGAGAACCAATCATGGAGACAGTGTCACCTTTTAGCTCCATGCTTGACGTTGGGTCATCAGGTGATGTGAAGCCATCTCTGGCGTCAAAGAACTCCTCATCGGAGCTGCTGTCTCCAAAGCCGGGTGGTGGCTGTAGGATTGGAGCAGACTCACGTTGGTTAACTTGACGCTGCTCTTCCACCATCTTCTCTCTTTCTCCTCTCTGAGTATCATTCACAGGCTGGGAAAGGCTACGAGCACTGTCAGGGGTGATGTTGGAGCAGAGTTTGTAGTAGCAGCTGGCATCTCTCTGGTCAAAGTTAAACACAAAGTCTGAGTGGGAAGAGGCCGAGGACAAGGACGGGGACTGTGGGTGTCCCCTAATACTGCTCTTCCTGCCCGTTTGTTTGGAAACATAACCTTCACAAATTTTGTTGTCAATCAGCATATTTTTCCTTTTCCTCGAGCTTTTCTCTTCAGCCTCTTCATCGTCACTCGCTTCCGGAGGGCTCGGCAGGAGGTCCACAAGGCGAGAGAGCTCAGCGAAACATATGCTGTCCTCTTCAGTGTAAGAGGTGGTGGACTGATTGGTAAGGTGTATGTCAAGTGAGATGGGGGCAGCTTCCAAATGTTGGGGATCAACTAGGTCATCAGGCCTTCTGTTGTCCCCTTCGTCACTATTGTAGGATGTCAAGTGAAGAAGAGGATGGGAATGAGCAGGTGGAGGAACCAGTGAGTTGGCTTCAGAGTGTGGGGGAGCATAGGGATGAATTTCAAGGGGTGAATAGATTTGAGCATGATTTTGTGTTGACACAATTGGATGCAAAGAGGAAGAGGAGCATGAAATCAAGTCATCTTCCTCTAGGAGGTCGAGAGAATCACTGGAAGGACTGGTGACAATACGAGAGTCAGTATGACATGAATCTGATTGTGATGGTTGGTCCTCTGCTATTCCACTTCCCAACCTAGATTCCTGTGGCTCATTTTCAAGTTTCATATAATCCATTTCTGGTTGCCCAACACTTTGGGCTGCTTTCTCCTTGAGCAGTTTGTTACACTCATACTCATACTCTGATAGATGATTTTCTGTTTTTGTATCAGCATCATTCTTATCTTTTTCCCTTTTGTCTGACGATTTGTTATTTCTACATTCATTGTCATGCTTGTTTCTCCTGACGTGCCTTTTCCTTGCCTCTGGCTCTGAAGAGGATCTGACACGTGGGCGGCGTTTGGCATTGTAAGACGGATGGGTGACAGGCGGCTCCATGTCTAAGTCGGACGAGTGGTCTGAGTCGCTACCACAACGTGAAACATAACCTGTGGACCAAAATGAAAAATGACATTCAATAGCTGAATGCATTCAATACCTTTTTAATTGCTTCCAGGTTTTATTACGCTAAGCCTGATGGGACTTCTTGGAAATATACAGTATTTGATTTGATTATATGAGCTGTCCTTGTACCCTCTTCAGCAGACACTCTGTGTTTTTTTGGAACATCCATCCAGGGAAAGATGTTGACATTGGGGTCAACAAATACTCGACAGTATCCTGCTATTAGGCATGACATATCTTTCGCTGCAGCTGTCTCCAGTAGTAGTGTGATCGGCTGAGGATGAGAGAAAGCAGCAATAACGGATCAAAGAAGTAGGGGGGTTAGAAAAATAAGAACACAAACTGTAATATAAGGACAGACTTGATCAATCACAAAAAATATACGTGGTTACACACAAAAGCCATTGTGTGCTGTATGCAATCACTTTTCCCCAGCTGCTGCAGATATACATAAATACAAATATATACAAATATATTATATTATATATATATATATATATATTATATTATAATATACAAATGTCTATATTCAATACAATACAGATACAATAAAGAGATTACCTTCTTTTTTAACTTTAAAGAAGCTGTATTGTATATTTAAGCTTTCCATATTTAACTATAGGCATGTATGCATATACGTATCGACACTTACACACACACACACACACACACACACACACACACACACACACACACACACACACACACACACACACACACACACACACACACGTACTATAAGCCGTTATTTTTTTCACAGGCTTTTGAACCCCTGCGGCTTACAGTCCAGTGTGGCGGCTTGTCTAGGGATTTTTCATGATTTTTATGATAATATGCATGTATGTGTGTATATATGTATGTGTGTGTGTATATGTGTGTGTATGTATGTATATATGGGTGGATGTATGTATGTATGTATGTATGTATGTATGTATGTATGTATGTATGTATGTATGTATGTATGGATGGATGGATGGATGGATGGATGGATGGATGGATGGATGGATGGAGTACATTTTATAGTTTGGCCGGGGGTGCGACCCACCGATAGATATCAGAAATGCTACCTCAATAGAAACATTTAAGACATGATTAATTTTTTTAAAATTAATTTTAAGTTTAATTTATTCAATTTAATTTTAAGACATGAAACATTTTTGACACATTTTTATGCCAGGGCCTTTTAATTAACCTGTGGTGGCCAATTTAGCGGGAGTTCTTGTTTTTCCCCCACGGCTGATAAAGGCTGTAGAAGACACTGCCGGGACAATTGAGCGCACCTCCTGCAGCTCTTCACTTTTAATTGGACATCCATTTTTTCCTGGGATTGTTTATATTATGTGTTCTACGTGCCCTCTCTGCATCCATTGCAGCCTGGTCATCCTAGAAGGGGAAGGTTTTTTTTATTTTTAGTTTTTCCTTGCCCTCCTGGGATCAGGGGATGTTCGAGAATAATTGTCAGTTTTTATACATGTGAAGCCCTTTGAGACTTGATTGTGATCAGAATCTGAATCAATGTATGCACATCCACATTTACACATAGTGATAGCAATGTGTGTGAGTAAATACTCCAGGTCTTACCATAATGTCCTGCAGGTATATTTTAACCAAGCCGACCTTTTCAGACTCGGGAACAAGCTCGAGGCGTGTGATGTTGTTAAACTCTGTGAGGTTGGAAAGGATGCTCAGTTTGTGGTTGATCACCTGACTCACTCCATAACGGGCGCCCACCAACAGTGTAACTGTGGACTCTCTGTCCTGGAGCTGGAGCGAGGGCAGAGGGCTTGTTAACCATATAGATACATATTTAATGCATACTGTATATCAATGTTCTACACCACTTGTTAGGTTCAAGGGCAGGGTGAGCTGAAGGCCACAATGTGACTTTGTGTAAGACGGGGCTTTACCCCGGACTCCTTGCCGGTCAGGGAACATAATAACCATAATAAGAATAATCACTTACCACTAGGTCACTGTGCTGGAAATAATCAGGATATTAATGAATAAATGAGTAACATGTAAATGTAAAATTCTTACCATCATAGTTGCACTAAAGGTTTTCCCGCCATAAGACTTGAGATCACTCAGTTCTTCCAGATAATTGATGCGCGCTTGATTGACTGTCAGGCCCTTTTGTTTGGATTCGTGTTGTGATTGGCTCTTCTTCAGCTGGAAGCTAATGGCCTTCATTAAATCTTTCTCTCGCATGTTTCTCAGCAATGTAGATGAAACAAAGTTGTCAATACCCCACGTTTTACTGCAGCAAACACATTAACACACAACTTGATCAGTTAGGGGAAGTAAAGTTGCATACATACTCCACAGATTTTCAAAAACGTTTCAAATAAAAGTTAAAACGCCACTGTTGGTTTACAATATATCGGTTGCATTGTAAGGCGTAATGTGTGCATCGTTACGTGACTATCTTCAGGCTGGTCTTTGGGGATAGTCCATAGCTCGCCAATCTCTCCTGGATGTGTAGTGCGGCAAGTCGTAGAGCCGTGTTACACCTCATTTCCACTGCGAAACGCTCTTGCAAGACATCGTTCACTCCCTAACACAAACAGAAACACATGAGTCAGCCTCATATTTTCTGATTTACACCCATTTGCTTTTATCCTAAACAGCCTGGACTATTGCCAGGCTATTCTGTCCAGTGGATGAAAGGTACCACATTTTGTAGCTTGTACAGCACAACAACAAGCTCACGTTGGCCTTCCACAAATTTAATTTTAATATCATTCTATTGATTTTAGATTAGTGAAAGAATGTAGTTGCAGGATCGTTGGCGTTAAACCTGTTACCTACCTGTTTTTTTTTTTCTTTTTCCTACCTCGAAACCAAACCTGTATCATATTACCCTGCTAAATAACAGGGTCATCTGACCTGAACAAAATGCTGGCATTTCAATGAATTTGTCAACAAATCAATATGTTGCAAAGCCATGTTGCAAAGTAGTTATACATCATATAATGTCTGTTGTTCAAACATTCTACATGGTAACATTACATCTTAATCCTAATTCCCATTTATGAAAAAATCTATTTACACTTTACGGACTCTCATGACCATGTCGTACATACAGTACATACAGCTAGTTGTGGACAATGGTTGGCAGGGTCATGAAAATAACTGTTGAAGTGAGTTCACTTGAGTGTTATATCATAGGAAGATCTTCAAAATACAACACACCTATAAACATATTTAGTGTGGTACCTTTAATTTGAGAGAAAATATCGACAAGCAAAATAAAGTAATGTATATCAACAACGTCAGTTTGGGCATATAGATGCTAAAATGCAAGCAGTAGAGATTACTGTTTCCACAATATACCTGCAGGTAAAGATACTCAAAGGCAGTCGGATCATCTTGTAGCAGAGTCTCAGGTAGTTTTGGAATGAAACAAACACGGAAAAGACATCTGTAGTCACGGGACTCCTTCTTCTGGACCACCTGAACTCAAACCAAAAGTGAAAATAAATATTTGTGTCACTGAAATTGTCAGTGCCATCAGAACAACAAGTCTTTATGTCATCGTACAATGTGCTCTGGAGGCATCTTCTAATTTAAACTGATGCTTAGATTTTGACAACAAAATTAACACTCTAAATTGGAAATCAAACTTTTGTGTGTGTTTGTGGGAAAACTGATTGAAAGACACTGGGCAAGATGCACATTTCACTTTTAATCTTTCCACTATAATTTGTTGATAAACCAGGCCATTTTCATAGAGAAAGCAAAAGAGAGCACTGCGTAGAATAAAGAACATACTAATTTAAAAAAAAAAAGAAAATGTAGACATTATGTAAGCATGGGACAATTTCCCCAGGGCAAATTGTACATGCATCACTAGGAATTCTTACTCCCTTTGGGCCACAAATTCTCATCCGCATGACATTACCTTCATTTGCTATGAGCTACTTCAGAAAACTGCTTTATCATTGGGTGATGTAATGCTTCACACATTTCCCTTTGTTTGAAAGTCAAGATTCACTTGGGTGAAAAATCGAATGGAAATGCATCGAAATAATCTTAATTATGCTTAATAATCTTAATAAGGCAATAATGACATAAGCATTTTCCACATAAAGACATATGATGAACTAATGCCAACATTTTGTGGGGCGTGAGACAATTCAACTGAGACCCATTATAAATTTTGAGCAAGAGCAAATTAGTAATTTAGAATGTTGGAAATAGCAGAAAATTTGACATAATTAGCATGGATGTGTTAAAGATGTGCAACTTGTTCAAAGAAATGAGAAATTAAATCTGCTGCAATGAGGTCAAAGATATGTTGCTTGTTCATACAAAAAAGTTCAATACATCCATTTGACGAAGCGTGTAAAGAGTGTAGTGTTGTAGCAATACCTGCTGTATCTTCTCTTCATCATGTAGCAGAAGGAGTTTAGTGACACTGTATAGCTGCTCGAGCACCAGAGAGAAATGTTCAATATTTCTCAGAGAAAGTTTTTCCTTAAGCGTCATCACAATGTCCTGATGAAAACAACAATAAACGGAATAGAAATACACGATATATGAGGTTGATGAACATTGTTGTACTTTATAAATAAAGATCAACCTTGCAGTTGCAAGTTTAGTGATGTGGGGGAACCAGCATGGGTTATGTGATGGTTACTTGTATGGTCCTGGCATAAAAAAAAAAAGTGTCTTGATAAAATCTCATTGGTGCAGAAGCCATTGGACATGGCTTGTCATGATTGCAACACTAATTAGCATTTCCGATAATTTGGCCTCACTTTGGTTTCTGTGTTATTGTTACTAATGATCTCATGTGCACATACTAATAACATTAGATTTTTAGGTATGACCATGGATATCCCCTGGTGATGCCCTTGGCTAGATGTGGGATGGCCAGTGGGATGGCGTACGTACGTACGTACGTACGTACGTACGTACGTACGTACGTAGTCTGTCTGTCTGTCTGTCTGTCTGTATGTATGTATGTATGTATGTATGTATGTATGTATGTATGTATGTATGTATGTATGTATGTATGTATGTATGTATGTATGTATGCATGTATGTATGTATGTAATAATATGAATGTATGTTTAAATTTACCTTGACTGTTGTGCTGGGCTCGAATTTAAAAGCCTTGGTTTGTCCATTCTCCAGATATACCTTCAGAACATTAGGTAGGAATAGCAGTGAGTTGCCCTGCAAACCATACAAAGATTGAAAATAAAGGAGGAGTTAGACAAAAGCATAGTTTTTCACATGCGGAACTATTCATTCATTTTCATTCATTCATTTTCAACACCGCTTATCCTGTCCAGCTGAGTTCAGGCAAAAGTAGACAATACCCCGAACTGGTTGTGCTCCCTCCCTAACATGGATCTACTTGTTGTGCACATTAATCACAGTCATTATTGGGCAATGAGGCAAATATCGACTTGCATTTTCTCTGGGATTAGTAATGGGCACTCCAGCCTCAGTGGTTTTTCCCATACAGCTAATTTCACATCCGGTAACAGAATGGAAGCAGCCAGAGCCAGGCTTGTGTGATAAAAAAAGACATCACTTATCTTGAGTGGACAGCATACAAGCAAGTATATATCTGAGCACATATTCACACAACAACACTAACAATTGACAGGACACTTGCTACATCCTGCTCATCGACATACATCACTATGTTGATTTAAAATATAATCCTTATGCTAAAAATAGATCCAACAGGGGTCTGTCCACATGGCCACCAACTGAGATATTTGTCAACCAGGTGTTTCAATATACTCTGACTTTGCCCATATATCTCAGATGAGTTCACATAAACAGATGTCAGCACTATGCCATGCAGATCTGTGAAAACAAATCTGAAAACATACATTCACAGAGAAGAGAGTGGGAATAGAAGTACTGTAAATGGTGATTGTGTAAACACTAACCTGAGCGTGCCCATTGAACTCCACCTCCTCAGCAAAACGAACTTTTACAGGATTGGACTTGAGCTTGGCCCTCTTCTCAGGCGTGATAAATGATGATTTGGGGCCCTGAAAGATATACAAGGTACTAAAACGATTGAGGGATATTTTCATAATTTAATCAGCAGACAATATGATGCGAGTCATGGTATGTACTTTGACTAACAAACTAAAATTTAGAGGCAAGACATTTTCTTCAAAGTGGGCATTCAGCAATGATTGTGTATAAACGTACTGCTATGGTGAAGCCACATGAGTGATATCTTTCCATCCTTTCATTATGGCATTTGTCTTCATTAAGGTTTTGGGTGTGCTGAAGCCTATTCCAGTCAATCACAGGACATTATCGATAAACAATCATTTACACTTAGGTTCACAGCTACGCAAAATGTCCTTGATTAACTTCCCATGCATGTTGCAAAATGTGGGAGCAAGTCCGAGTGTCAGGAGAAAACGAACGCAAGCTCTAGGAGCCTGAAGCCATGATTTGAACCCCCAACCTCCAAACTGTGAAGCAGTTGAGCTAACGACGATACCTCTGTGCTACCAACGCGATTGACACTCACGATAAGAACAATAATTACTTTTACAGTCTTCGGTCAATTAATGTGAAATATTCAATTCAGTTTAATATTTTTAGTAACATGCCAATGAAACTCAGAGTGCGTGGACTGTAATAAACTATACACGTAGAAGCTGAAAGCTATGAATCAAATGAGATTAGAGTTGCTACTACATCAGCAGAGGCATAGCAAAGAATTATTGAGGCCCATTCTCATTTATTTAGTGATCCCCTTCACATGAGTGAAGATATAAATTTGCTACTTGGATACTGATTGAAGTGCAATGCTTGGACACTTGCACACCGACATACATATACAGTACAAGCAACATACACACATACAATTAAGAGGGATATAGCAGCAGGACCTTGGTGACAGGAGAGCTGTCCAGTAAGATGTTCAACCTGAGCCTTGATAACATGATGATTTATAGGTTTGTTGCCAATAAGAACATACATCTGAACATTATTCATTGCATCCACACGATGTGAAGGAACACACACATGCAGTATATAGTAAATCAGAAAAGTTCAAGGACTTGTTTCACAAAAGTCTTCCAACCCAAACGACAAACCATGAGTTTTCCTCATCAACGTGGGGCAGAAAATCGACAATTTATACATTCCGCAGCGTTTGCTTCAGATGTTTGGGATGACTGTAATACGGAGATTCCCAGAATAATTGAGCGGATGAATGTGTGGCAGAGAAGACTGGGAAGGTTTGTTGGACTCCAGGGGGATTACTTTGACAGGGAAAATTTAACATTCAAAATGTTTTACATTCTATTTTTGGGATTAGATATTTTGTTTTGTGACACTAGTCCCGGAACTTTTGTGACACAGCTTGTACACAGAGGTGGGCATTCTGTCCCAGACTTTTTTTTCAGACTGACGGTGGACGGATGGACCGTTGATAGAAGCCCTTTTCAATGACGAGGACAGATGAGGACAACTATGAATGCATGACAGACGGATGAGGATGAAAGGGTCCCTAAGTCGTTGACAAATGATGGATGACGGACTGACAGAATGGCCACCTCGGTAAACAGACAGTATATTTTGGGTCAATCTTTATCACCTTTTTGTCAATCAATGTAGAAAGTTGTCCAAATAAAATTTAAATGAAATTCTGTGGTGGCAATTCACACTCTATTCATCCATCCGTTATCTGTACCGCTTCTCCCCACGGGGGTCGCGGGCATGCTGGAACCTATCCCAGCAGTCATCAGACAGTAGGCAGGGGACACCCTGAAGTGGTTGCCAGCCAATCGCAAGACACACAGAGACGAACAACCATTCGCACTCGCTTTCACACCTAGGGACAATTTGGAGCGCTCAATCGGCCTACCAAGCATGTTTTTGGGATGTGGGAGGAAACCGGAGTGCCCCGAGAAAACCCACGCGGGCCCGGGGAGACAATGTAAACTCCACACAGGGAGGGCCGGAGGTGGAATCGAACCCACACCCTCCTATCTGTGAGGCGGTTGTGCTAACCAGTGCTACACTGCATAGCATATTTTTTATTTTATTTTAGTTTTTAACAGGTGCCCCCCTCTATTTTTCCCCCCAGTTAAAGAAAACAACAGCACAAGACATTGTGCATGGGTTTTTTTCCATTTTTCCACCACCAAGCCGCCACACACTATTCAGATTTGCAAATTAATCTAGCCATCCATTTTCTGAACTGATTGTCCTCACGAGGATGACGGGCATGCTGGAGCCTATTCCGGCTGACTGGGCAGTAGGCAGGGGACCAATCGCAAATCACATTTAATTCGGTTGTATTTATACCCTGATGCTAAATCATCATTATGTGCTATGGGGTATCCTCCCCTCAATATTTGTGACTGTCTTGCCCTAAAAACCCAATTTAAAACCAGAACAAATTTCACAAAAATTTTACATACTGACTAGTCAAATTTCAACAATGCCTGTTGCTTACAAAGATGTGTGTATGATATGGGTGAGACACTGTGACTTACCAGCATTGTTCTGAGTATAGTCAGAGACAATGACTCGTGACACTCTCTATGAAAAAGAATGGAAAGACATACATTAATAAAGAAATACAGGTAACTCAATTTGAATATGGTTTTTACATTGCTACTCATGTATGCATTGTGTGTTGTGGTTGAATGAAGTTGCCAGTGTAAGTGCAGACCTGATGATTTCCGTTGCTTGCTCCGGTGTCAGGTCATCGACAACAACATTATTGATCTTCACAAGCTGGTCGCCAGGGACAAGACGGCCATCTGCAGGACCACCTGAATGCATAAAATGTTCTTGTTATAGTACCTTAATAGTGTAACTAGCATCATGTATTCATTCTCCTACACAACTTCATGCTCTTTCATTTCACTAAAGAAATTTAGGGAGTGCAACCTGTTTCAATTGTAATTATTACATCGTCAACAAACAGTGAGGGGAATAGCATTGAAAAGATTTGTTTGTTTCATTTTTAGTCAACGCATTCCTGACTTCAGCACTGCATTGTAGACAACAAACAGTCAAGCGCCTCAGGCAATTAATTGATTGGCCAATAGTGTGAACAAGAAAGTTCAATGACCTAAAGATTTAAGAAGGAGAATTGTCAACGTACTAATTTTGGAGCCATTTCTAAACAACTACAGATGCCAAGAAGATCATCAGTTGCAAATAGTTATTTGGATATATAACCACTTTGACCAGATTTGGAAGTAGAATAGGCAAAGAATCACCGTCGGAGGAAAGTAAAATAGGTAAAGACATTTGCAAACAACCCAGGAATTAAAAGTGTGCAATGCAGGCATGTTTAACTGAATACAAAGCTGATAGTAGGAAGCCATGTCCTATTCTGTTGTATGAATGGCAATGTGTTAATCGTAAGCTCTTGTCATCTAATGAAGCAGAATGTATTAAAACTGTTCTGTCTCTATGTGCCACTTGCACAAATAGATCACTCTTAGTAAATCAATGATGATCATTCCACCAGGCAAAATAATGGTTCGAATGAACGAAAGCCCAACAGGACTATGACATCATCATGATACGTGGAAGTAAACCTCTGAACACAATTGTATTTGCAAACAAAGAGCAAAAGTGACACAATTCACACTGTCATACCTTGGGTGACTTCTTGAACCAAGATAGGTGTCTGGGAAGAAAGTGTGAGGCCATGAGATCTGAGCTTTGGATCCCGCTGGATCAAAACATTCAAGCGAAAGGGATAGTTTCGCTCCTCTGTGCCAGTGGACTCTGCTGGCCTCCCATCTATTGCAACTCTGTCTCTGCAAGTGGACAGAAACGAGTGAGTGAGTCATTGTCAATTTGATACTCATTGTCCTTTTTGTGCCTCGTGCTCAGGTTGTGATCAAGTTGTTAATTAGCACCGATCAGCTTTTTTAATTCCTTTGATTTTGAGCACTGTCTGCTTCTCATCTCCCGTTTCAGTCTCCTTTTCAGTCCCCCCTATCAGTTCAAAAAGCAACTAGAGGCTAGAAACAAGATCTCTGAGATGTGAATATCTTTTTTTGTTTTAATCTTCTCAGAATGATGTACGTATGTAAAACGTTGAAGTGATAGTGCTCAACATTCAAAATGAAACACGCAAAAAAAGAGCAAACTGCTAGCTGTAACTTCTACAACAAACAAAAGCAGTAAATGCGCCGGTGAATGAAATGAACAATACAATGTAGCCATCCATCCATTTCCTCTACCTCTTTTCATCATTCCACCCCACACCAGTGATAAATAGCTTTTAACACCTTTGCCTGTTCAACTAGATTATTGCTAATTTAACAATCTTTACTAGTTTACTTTGAACTGCAACTCAGTTTTCAGACCACAGACTAATATTAAAATGTTTCAATTAAAGAGGATTTATTAATAGTAGTAGATGGGACAGAGGAGCAAGAGTGAAGTCTCCAACAAACAGTATGTGGTCAGGACACTGAGTTTAATTACATTAGTCATGCAACCCTCTTTGCAATACATAAACTTATTGCATGTGCTGCATTGGGGTGACAGGTCATTTATCTTAAAAGTCAAGCCACACTTTAGATTGCTGCGTATATGCCACGGAGCACACACTTTGTAGTTCTTCCAGTTGGCACTCAGCAGATAAGCACTCATCGGACTATGCTCAAAGGAGTGTTGCAAGTGCGCTCAAAGCACGTTTCTGTGCTCAACATTTCGATGGTAATTGTGGCAATCGTAACACAGCATGAGATGAGGGTTTTCTTACTGCTAATTTTTTATATCACATCACATACTGACATTGATTTATTACCCAGGCTTAACATGTACCTCCCTATTATTTGTAACATTGAAACTACTGGTTAGAAACATGCTTCAGATTTGAAATTTTATCTACAAACGTTTTACCTGCCCAACGAATGAGACCTGCTGCCCAACTCCCGTGAACGTCTCAGCAATCTGCCCACCACCTGCTCCACCCTGCTGGTCTTGCGGGAAGGGGAGCGACTCCTGTCCTGCACTTCCATTTACCTGAGAAGAGGTCAAGTTTGCTAGAATCACAAATACGTGTTACTGATTCAACTAAAATCAAATGCATTAAAAAAAACGCGTGTTTTTCATCAAGACATCAAGAAAAAAGAACTGGACCATCACATACATGAAGAGGAAAATAGATCAGCTGAAAACCCTGTTGGCAGTTAAACAGGATTAAACAGCTCCCTAATGATGATCAGAGGTTCCACAAGGCAAAATTGGCATAAAATAAAACTAACATACACATACACAGTAATACATGCTGGCTATGCTATACTCGTGAATAGTAGTTTAGAATAAGGGTATAATAATTTTGAAATGATTGAAATAAAGGATGACTCCATCCCATCTAGGCTGTGATGTATCCCACAGCTGCAGGAAGCAATCTCAAGCAGACGTGCTTTGCTGATGATGGCATTAGCACCATCCATTAGAAGGAACAAGCGGATGAGGCGGGAAAAGAGCGGGTAAGTTGCCAATGTAAAAAAAAAAAAAGATAGCATAGAAGAAAGGAAGAAAGAAAATGAAAATATGGTCACAGGTTAAGAAGACAAAGACAAATATCTTTTATTGCCTATGATATTAACCACAATATTTTCTGACATTTTTATCCTTCTTCACTCCCCTCTCATCTTACAGAGTCACAAAGTGTGTTTTTTTTCATGGTTACTTACATTATTTAGCCACTAGTACAACACCATAATGGAAGATTACCGCCAATTAATGTGATAGAAATAAAAACAGAAGAAGAAGAATATTACTAGAATATTGATCATAGTCTTGTAGGCTTCCAATATAGAGTGCCCATGCATTTGTTTTTTGTACAGTTATTGCCATTAGGGTTGTGGGCAACTGGAGCCCATCCCAGTTGATTCAGGGCATGAGGTTGGGTACACCCATGAAATGACAGCAGGCCATTGCACATAGTATAAAGACAAACAACCATCCACACTCACATTCACACTTAAAGACCATTTAGCAGGGATAGGCATGTGGTGAGCTGATTAATTTTCATAAAAATATTTTTTTCTGGGGGCAGGGGGGTGTAATAAACATGCTTCCTGTATTACAGAGGACAGCCACACACTCGTATGGCCTTGGCTGCCTTATTAAAAAAAGATGACTCATTGGGAGAGGATTTTGTTTTTTTTGAGCACATGTATCTTCTCTCCCAAACTGGTGTGAGACGTTTCTTATTTAGGAAAAAAAACATGATACAGCCCATCCAAATTAGGGGAAACACTGTAGAGATAGTTAATAATTACATGAACAACGTTCCTTTTATTCATAACACCGACCATGTTTTTAAATCTTGTAATGAGCGCCTTTATCTACATACTTTGCATGATAGGGTGGCCAGACGTCCTCTTTTCCCGGGACATGTTCTACTTTTCAGCCCCAAAAATATGTTCGGGGGGAATTTCAAAAATTGACCGGGATTTTGTTCGACTTCCTCACACGTACAATTCATTGTCAATAAAATTGCCACATTTGACTCTATTCCAGGTTTCTCTGTAATCGTTCGCAAATAAGTCACACCCTTCTCCTCAAATCTAGCCACCTTGCTGATTGCGTGTGTGTATGAGGAGAAAGTAGGCGAGTGCTTGCCAGCAAGTGTATACAAACAATGCCGAAACAAAAAGGCACGTTTACGGAGGAATTTTTTTTTTTTTTTTTGCGTGCTTTCGCCATGGTTGTGAAGCCCTTTTTTTTTCAAATGCTGCACCGATGGTCATATTTATTTTTATTTATTTTTTTACTTACTAGCATACTTACTTTCTTTTTTTACTATAAAACTAAACATTTTTGGTGTACATATGTTTTTGCTAGTGTAAATATGTTCTTGCAGAACATATTTTCTTGTTATAGTAGATTTGTTGTTTTGTGTTATTCACCAATAAAAGCAATTGATAGACAGACACCTTGTTATTTAACCAGTAGCACCCCCTTCTCCTAAAAAAACCAAAATAAAAACCAATCTCTTTTATTAAAAGAGAAGCAATACATAGATGACAATATCAGGCAGATTGAATAGGTCATTTTGATGCTATGTGAATTGGATGGAAGAGAGAATAAAGCAGCCACTTATTCTATTCGTACTACTATGTCCGACCACGCTCTTTGACTTGTGAGTGACTGTGTGGCTAAAGTTTAAGCGCTAGTCATTTAGCTTTGTACGGTCTTTATATCCATTTAAAATACGACTTACTTGCATGTTATTTTAGTTAAATACAATGTTGATTTCTGACAGCAGCAGATTGTTAACAAATCTATTCAGCAATCATACCATTTGTTAAGCACAGCATAATGAAAATCATACGATACATGCTGAATGCAATAAAGTCACAGCGCCGGCAAATGAGATTACAAAGTAGTGTATGTCTGCAGGCAATGACAGGGACTTTGTGCGTCACCCCCGCTGAGCCAGATTAGAATGTGTTTCGCCTTAACCTTACAGGTCTGGCTAGGGCAATGGACAAAGTTAAACGGGATCACAGACAGTATCTGTGGTTCACTACACACTTCCCTCTCGCTGTCTGTCCCACATTCTGCTTATAGTCTAATCTTGTCATTTGTCTTTTTATATACAGCTACATAAGGTTTCGGGTTCACAGACCAACACACCTGCTCTCAGCCCTTTGTGTCAGGGCTCCACGTGGGCGCCACTTAAAGTCCCATCCTACTTCTCCATCCATCATTATGTTGAAGAGGACCAGCCTTCATTACCTAATGACAAACACAAATTCATAAAACTCAGTTATGGTGCATAGGAAATCAAACATCAACAAATTAAAAGGCGCCAAAACAATGCAATCCTCCAAGTCTTTGATTTTTGTATGTGTAGCTACAGAACCATTTTGAACCTGACTTGAGCAAAACACAAAAATACCCAAGTCAGCATTTTAGAAGTGCCTTTTTAATTTTTCTAAAAACAATATTCCCATTTAGACATTCAATGGTCCAATCTTGTTGTCCAACTGATTATGAATTCAATGTTTTGTAACGTATGTGGACGCTTATTCTACTAAATGTAGAATAGGCTATTTGCTACTAGAATAGAAACTACACTTACAGTAGAAAGCTGTCTCCCTATGTGATTACAGCACAAAGTACTGCATACTGCTGCACAATAGTAACACTTCCCTGCAAAACTCAAATATTTTGTGCTTACACAGATGGGGGGGAGAGAGAGAGAGAGAGAGAGAGAGAGAGAGAGAGAGAGAGAGAGAGAGAGAGAGAGAGAGAGAGAGAGAGAGAGAGAGAGAGAGAGAGAGAGAGAGAGAGAGAGAGAGAGAGAGAGAGAGAGAGAAAGAGAGGAGCAGTACACATTTGGAAAAAGCAGCAACAAAAAGAAAAAAACAGAGAATGGGAAACATCTCGGCATCTAAGCAGAAATTAAAGTAGAAATAGTGGGATCGACCACCAATCAAAGAATAAAGGCATCAGGGAGGGAAAAGAATCAGGAATTTGGAGAAAGAACAGGAGACAGCTTGGGGAGACAGGCGAGAAGGGGGGAAAAAAATGATTGTCCTGCCAGGCTAGGCTCTTTGTGCTGTTTGTTGAGTCCCACTTGCCCCAGCTCCAAACACCATGCATATTTAATGAGGACCTCGCAAAGCCCTGGCAAAAGTCCCATCAGCCCAACTGTCAAATACTGACTCAAGACTTTTCTTTCCTGTAGTTCTCACTCTAGTCAATTTTTCTGTTGACTTTTATATTTACCGTGTAATGGAAACGTATTTAGCCAATTGGCTTTTTTAAAACCTATTTCTTAAATTAATTTTTACAGTACATTGAACAATTATTTACCAAATTGGCTTTTTTTAAACCTATTTTTTTAATTACAACCTCCAATTTAACATGTTTTATTTTTAAATAAAAAATTATATGATGGATATGCACAAACTAGTCTGCGTTAAAGTGAAATAAACCAGGAAAGAAGGTTCTTAGTCAGTTCAGCAGCAAATAGTTCAATGGGGGCTTAACACTGATCCATCATCTCATTACCCCAAAATCAGTGAAAAATGGTGGTGGCAACATCATGCTGTGAGGATGCTGGAAACTAATATGAAATAATACTAGACAGGTACGCTGCACTCAATAAATCATATTCTCATCCATTTAGCTAGCATTAGAATTTGAACACAAAAGGCCATGCTGTATGTGACTTTTTTTGTGTGAATGTAGGTTTGGTGAGTGTGTTTGTGTTTGAGTGTTTCAATGTGGGTGTGTCCTCGTCAGGGGCTGTACGCATCAATAATGTATTCGGATAATGCGGCCGCTTCACTTTGCCAACAATTTACAGACATGTCAGCGCATAGACGAGGACAGACACCGAGAGTGGAAGGAGGGAGTCATAATATATGAGGTTCCAAAGAACACAGTGTTCACACAAAAACAAAAAACAAATAGAAATTTTAAAACATTTCAATATTCCAAATGTGTTGCCTCTGTTTAAAACTTGCAGGGAGACTTGTTCAGTAGAATTAGAATATTTAGCATCTTTTTCACAGTTGAGAAAAGAAGAGATTTGCTTATAGGATTTGTAATATTTTGTAATATTCTGCATCTTTTTCACTATTAAGGAAAAATGCCATCACAATTGTAGTTTTGTGGTGAAGAGAAATATTCAAATTTTTTATAGATTTAATATGTTCTCTCACCCTCATCTATGCTTTCCAAATTTCTTAGTTGTGTTTACAAAAGACTGGTCAACTGTGACTAACCCCTGGTGAATCCTCCCTTGACTGACTTAGCCTGCTCACATTTGTCAGGAATTTCTAAGAGGCCAAGAGGGTCAAGTTGACAAATATTATTTTTATTTCCAATTTGTACAGATATAATAAGTGGTTTATCAATATCTTTGTACCTGAATTTGTGCGGATTCTGCGAACAAATCTTAAACATTCTAAGACCATGCGTAGGAACAACTAATGAAGGACCAACTGCTGAGAAAATGTCAAAAAACACATATTTTACCCAAAATGTATTGAAACTACAGTCTTGTATAAACAATAATAATAATTTTAACAACAGTTACTCAAGTCAAAAATGTACTAAGTTGTCACATTTAGTTGTCACATCATTCCGTTCAAGTGCTTGGATGTGCTTGTGTTCTGCATGCGAGTGTATCCGTGGCACTGTGCGTCACTTGAGCACCTGTGATGCAAGCACCCGGAAATCCATCAAATCGGTCGCATTAATCCAATGCATTAAATTTTTTGCATCGATGCAGTAACCGCACCTCATAATCATAATGATGTTTTCTGTGTGTTTTCATTCTGTAATTAAAGTTCAGAATTAATTCAAAATGATTGGCATGGAGAAGTATTATGGAAAATCCACTTTTTTTGCTTTTATATTCATTTTATTGTGTACTTGGGGTCTCTAAGACTGTAGAAAAGTGTAATCTATCCCTCCAGGTGCTGCAGAGATAATGTTATAATCATTTTGGGGGGGCTAGGGGCTATATTTTACTCTGTTCAGTTTTCTCTGTTTTCTATTATGTATTTTTATCTATTACATCACATCCGTTGGGGCGGGACTACCAAACAAGGTAATGGGTGTGGCCAAATGGTTTTGCAAATCTGCCATCTTTATTACTGAGAGATTTTTGGAGTCCAAACAACTTGAGGATGCCCAAGTGAAGCGATCAAAATGTTCAGTTGTTGGATGCATCAAGCCACACAACTCATTGCACCGTCCCCCAGCATCAGAACCTCAAAGAAGTGACTGATCACATTTATTTTTTCACATCTGTGGGCAAAGTACTGCTTGTTAAGGAGTGTTTCAGAAATCTTTTGTCAATATAGAGAAGGATTCGCCGAAAGACTTTGTTTCGTTGATGGTTCAGTTCACTCAGTCTATGGAAACGACGGACACAGTAAAGCGGGAAGCTTGAGATGACTAAAATAATCAACCGTATTTCACTTTCATATTATTGCGTGTCTATGATGCACTCGTTTTCATCTCATTAGCGTCAGTCTTTCTGCTGAAAAAGTCAGAACCGAGGCAACCTGCATCTGTACCCAAACTTTCTTGTGGCACCACGTTCCACTGTGCAACACATTATGGAGAAAATTCACCCAAGCAATAGCACACCGAAACAGATACATTTCCATCACATTTTGCACTCAGCTGAGCTAAATTTGACGATCAATAACAATGTATGTATAAATGTTTGCAAAATGGTGTTGCAACACCATGCAAACAGTGATATGCACATCAAGAGCCTTCATCGAGTAGAAAACTTGATAAATGCAATTGCATCAAAAATGTATCCGAGCCTAAAAATAACATCATAAATTAATAAAACATGGGAAGGCCTTCCGAACTTGGCAGCACTCGTTTCCTCTTATTTCATCTGATCTCTTCTCAAGTCTCAATGGTAATTTTGATCCCAATTCTGGCCATAAATTATATACACCAAGTACACACTGCTTGCGGCACAAAAATGTACACGTTCTTTGAGCACATAGAATAACAATAATAAAAGTTCAGGGAGGAATGATGCAGCAAAATATTCAGAGTAACATTGTCCAATAAAATGCACGAGTGTGTGTGCACTTGAAACACAGTTGGTCACTGAATGAAACTATTGATTTGTAACTGACTGTGATTTATTTGTGTAGTCATCAATTCCTCTGAAATTGCTGAATAAAGACGTTGCCTACTTTTAGAGAATGTGGAGTTTTTTTCTTTCTCAAGTTTCTCCCGTCAGCAGTGAGACATCATGGGTATTAAGTTCATTTTTCTTATAAAGCTCCAGTTCTTTCAGCACCACCCATCTGTCAGACTGTCTCTAATCTTAGAAATCCCTGAATAAACCGCCATAGTCGTTATGTCTGTGCATTCCTTTCATCATATCACTTAGTGTATCTAAATATGTAAAGTTGAGAAGTGGCAGGCCTTTCTTGCATGTGTTATCCATGAGTGGAAGTGTAGCTACTTAATCACTATCTAAAACTTTGATGGTACTGTAGTTTTTGATTTGAGTATGTCTGCGGTAGATTAGCTGTGCGTTACGTAACTACTAATAGACACTTTGGAGGAATATACAGCATCCATTGCACACATTGGTGGAAGGCATATGGTTTATTGACATTTAATGGATTGTCAGAGTTGGCTGCTGTGCTGGAGTACCCTCAAAGGAGTATGCCCCTCTCGCCTTGCACTTTTAAGATTTAGGAAACAACATAATAAAATGTCAAATGCTTTACTGTTTAATTTGTGTTGTACCTTTTTTTTTTTTTTAAGCAATCAGCTTTGTTTAACATGTGTACTACTGTATACCTCGATGTGCGACAGAATTTTGGCAGAACTCAAGAACAGCGCAGTAATTTTTATTTTTATAGTGTATTGCAATTTCCTACAGTGTAGTTGTTATTCAGTCTTGTTAATGAGAGTTAAAGACCTTACCGAGCGGGTTTGTGTTTCTAATCCCCTCCAGAGAGGTTTGAGGGTGGAGGTGGTGGCGGGGCGGAGTTCACACTGTCCCGGACGTAGAATTAAAGCGTCCACAAAATAAAAACAAATAAATAAAAAACAACAATAACACTGATTCTCAGTGGATGCAGCCCTCCACGTTAATGCAAATGGCGCACGTTATCCAGAGCGGGGGAGCGCGCGTGATACTGAAAGGTGAGACGCGCCTTACATGCACGCTTCACAATCCTCTTTCTCTGTCTCTCTGTCTCTCTGTCTCTGTCTCTCTCTGTCTCTCTCTCTCTCTCTGTCTCTCTGTCTCTGTCTCTCTCTCTCTCTCTCTCTCTCTCCCTCTTTCTCTCTTTCTCTCTCTCTCTCTCTCTCTCTCTCTCTCTCTCTCTCTCTCTCTCTCTCTCTCTCTCTCTCTCTCTCTCTCTCTCTCTCTCTCTCTCTCTCTCTCTCTCTCTCTCTCTCTCTCTCTCTCTCTCTCTCTCTCTCTCTCTCTCTCTCTCTCTCTCTCTCTCTCTCTCTCTCTCTCTCTCTCTTACGGTAGGTGGTGGTGATGGGTGGTTGGGGGAGGCTACACTCCCTTCCCAAATCAAACACCAGAGGATGGATAAGTAAATACAGGTTTCATTAAATAATTGACATAAAATACCAAACAACTTCATTACCGACAGTGGAAGCAAACAAAACACAATTGTAGCGATTTAGCTTTGATTGTAATATCTTTAAGAATGTGAGCTAAATTGTTACTGCATCCCATTGTGTGAGGACGCAAGGATTATTGTTGTCCGCTTATAGTGCCTATAGAAAATCATCATACGCCTTTAAAACAGTTACATTATCTGTCATACAACCTGAAATCAAAACCTATTAAAATATTTTTTTCTAAGGTTTATTGTACAAATGTAGATGCACAACATCAAAATAATGAGAACAAAGGCAAGAGCTCTGAAAAATAATTAATTAAAAAAAAACTAGAATAAGAGGGTTTTAAAAGCCATCAGCCAGCCCCCTGACGAAATATTTTATAGAGCTTCATTTTGGCTTTACTTAAAGACAGATTTAAGGATAATTAATTAGTTAATTCATTTCTTCATTCATTCGTTCATTCATTCGTTCATTCATTCGTTCATTCACTGCATAAAGAACCAATTCACTTACATGCAATATATGTCAGTTCATGGAACATTTAGATGAGGAGTTTGGGTGCGAGTTGCTACTTTATTTAGGATGGAAGCATTTTGCAACATGTTCACAATTACCCGCCATAATTTTCAATACATTCTAATAGGTTTTTACATTAAACTAAAGTCTGTCTTTGAACATTTGATTCACACAACAATGTGGAAAAACATACCAATGGTGTTATATAACAAAACGTATTTTTTCATAAATATATTAAATTCCTACCGTTTGCTCACGTGCTGTCAGAGATGCTCGTGTTGTTTTGCACGGGTTATATTGTAACTGTGATGTCCTGGATCAGCCACAAGATGTCAGTGTTGCACAAAGAAAACATTGCCATCTCCCAGTTTAGTCTGAACCCGTTCATGTCCTTTCTCGTTTACTGAGACGGTCACATGCGGCTTTCAATAAGGTCTCAACCATCAATATCCTCTTTATTAATACGAAAATAAAATTACAACAATCGCCATCCACTTGTAATAAATCCTACTTGGTCTTCATGCCAATCCACAACATCTTTGGTCTAACATTCCCATCTACATTGTGGTCCCCCAATTTGCTCAACAGAATTCATGCATCCATCCATGCATTTTCGGTACCGCCGCAGAAAACAAAAAAATTAAAAATAAACCTTTTTTGTTTCTTGTCTGTTTATTTGCATTTAATTAAACCTACAAATGTGTTAGATCATTTATATATGAATGTGTATATATATATATATATATATATATATATATATATATATATATATATATATATATATATATATATATATATATATATATATATATATATATATATATATATACACACACACATACATACATACACACATATGCAACAAAATTAAAATGTCTTCCTGACTCCAAACAACCCCCTCCTACTTCTTTGGCCTGCTCCAAGAGTTTCCTCTCATGATAAAAAAACCTCTCGATTTTCAAAGCTAACCGATCGACCCGAGAAGCAAAAATTTGTCTTTCAATTCGGTCCTGAGGAGGGCAGATATTTTTGTTTCATGGCTGACATGAAAGAAGAACAGAGGATCCTCTGTCATTAGCCTTATTAGCTTCATTAATGCAGTATGGATGAACTTCAAATGACTGGCTTCCAGTTATTTGTGTTACCATAGAAGCAACATGAGTACTTTTTCATTTTCTATGTTGGAGACTGTGGTACTACGAATGAAAGTGGTTGAAAATGAAGACAGCTAATACTTCTCTGTTCTCACCACTAGATGGTAGAACCACGCAGAAGTGTAAGAGGAACTGACAGCAAAAATATATATATACTATTTTCAGATGTGTGTAATAGTGTTTTACCCACACGTCCATAAGCTATCCAATCTAGTCAAACGGAAAAACATAATTTACATAGTAGTTGATACAAATTGACGACAAAGGAAGGGAGGACACGTTTTGACTGAAATAAAGCAGCAGTTCAGTGCAAATAATATCTCGTCATAAATGGTACAGAGTTGAAGGATTTTAATAGGCACAGGTAAATAAGTCCTGGAGTCCTGGGTATGATGCTTACACAGTGGTAAGATCATGTGTGGAACTAGAAAAATTCAGCTAACATTTCACAAAATACAATTACTGTATCATGAGTAGGTCTTGGATGTCCAAGGGCTAATCCCATTGCTGAAACTGTAGTTAGTGTCAGAAAGGTCATACAAGTAGAAAACATTTGTTACAATTATAATTTGTATTTTTTCGTCCATCCATGTATTTTCTGTACCGCTTGTCACCCTGAAGTGTTTGCCAGTCAACCGCAGGGCGCACAGAGACGAACAACCATCCGCACTCGCACTCACACCTAGGGGCAATTTGGAGTGCTCAATCGGCCTACCAATTATGTTTTTGGGAAGTGGGAGGAAGCGGGTGCCCGGAGAAACCCCACGCAGGCACAGGGAGAACATGCAAACTCCACACGAACCAAACACTTAAATGTAAAACAGCAGTAATTTGTAAAAGTACACTTTTTTTCTGATAATAATCATCTTTGACAACTCCAGCTAATACTTTTGTCTTTACTAACTGACTAGTATATATTCAATTTAGGGCAGCAGTGGTTAAAGCACATCACCTCACAAATGAGAGATGCAGGATTCGATTCTGGCCTTCCTGTCTGGCGGTTGCATGTTCTCCCCGTCCCTGCATGGGTTTCCTCCAGGTACTCCAATTTCCAGGGTGGCTCGGTGGGGCACTGGGTAGCACATCCGTCTCACAGTTAGGAGGATGCGGGTTTGATTCCACCTCTGGCCCTCCCTGTGTGGACTTTGCATGTTCTCCCTGTGTCAGTGTGGGTTTTCTCCGGGCGCTCAGGTTTCCTCCCACATCCCCAAAAACATGCTTGGTAGGCTGTTTGGGCACTCCAAATTGTCCCTAAGTCTGCGTGCTGATTGATTGATTGATTGATTGATTGATTGATTGATTGATTGATTGATTGTTGTCACATCAGCGTACAAGAATGCAAGAATACAAGAAACAAGTGCAAAATGTAAAAATGGATAAATAACAGACAAACAAGGACAAAGACAAGTGCCAATAGTAGCGGTAGAGACGAAACGGAAGGAAACCAACACATGATCAGGTCCCGTACGTGTTGTAGAGTCTGACAGCAGTTGATGGTTCGTCTCTGTGTGCCCTGCGATTGGCTGGCAACCAGTTCAGGATGTCCCCCGCATACTGCCCGATGACGAGTGGAATAGGCTCCAGCACGCCCGCGATCTCCGTGGGGACAAAGCGGTACAGAAAACGGACGGACGGACTCCAGTTTCTCCCATAATTCAAAGACATGCATGACTGATTGACCAGTCCAAATAGTCTGATTGCATCTGGATCGCAGGTTTCGGCTCTTCAGATAAAAACACTTATTTTAATCCAGCCATCGATTTTCCGCGGCTAAATCCTGTTTAGGGCTGCAGTTGGCTTCAGGAGCAACTATTCATTGTTTTAATGGGATAATAGCATACAGGTAAAAGCCACCTTCAGAATTAGTTTCCTCGGTCATTAGTGCAGGAGCTGAGGAGCAACTGTCCATTGTTTTAATTGGATAATTGCCGACAGGTAAACGCCCCCTTTTGAATGAGTTTGCTATAACCATCGACAAAGAAGATGGCGAAAAAAAAAAAGATGACGAGTATTGTACATTTCAGACTGAATGGACCGAAGAATTCGCCTTTGTGGAGAGAGCAGGTTGTGTGTCTAATTTGCAATGACAAAATTGCATCGATGAAACGGTCGAATGTAAAGCGGCACTTCGATACGCGCCTTTGCATCAAAATACCTTGCGTGAGATAGCAGAAAGAAATGAAGATTTCATGAAGATTTGGAAAGAATCACACGACACAAAGCAGAGTTGGCGAGCATGCACATGAGGACAGAAATGTAAAAATCCATGCAGCATCAGAAATCACATCAACGGTGAGTATATTTAAACATTATTTAAAAGAAAAAATAATCAGATGCTTTATACTGACATTTAGTTGAATTTACTTTTAAAATATATTACGATATGGCTCTCCCGGAAACAAATTTCCAAATATTTTGCTTTTATGGCTTTCTTGGTCGAAAAGGTTCTCGACTCCTGCTCGACTGTAGAGTCTAGAATTATGGGGACCCTGACATTGAAGATGAGAATAAAAGGGCAGGCAATATTTTGCATGACATTTGGATGGGAGGTGTGTGTTTAAAACCAACCCAAACTTGATTCCTTGTATCTTGATCAAGGAGGTCCAAACACTGTGCAGTGGATGGTGGATAAACGCAGCAAGTCTTGATTTGGTTTCAACTTGTCTTTTATTCATTCCATCACCTCCAGTGCCCACACCTCCACCATGGCCCGGTTTCTCCTGGCAGTCCTTAATCTCACTTCCTAATCGGCTGCAGACGTGAGGCTTTGCAACTCCCCACACAGCCTTGCGTGGGATATGACCAAGTTTCAGAGGAAATGCAGACATACTTGCATTTGACAATGGGATATAGATAAATAAACTTTAGAGAGCTCAGTGGGCCTTCGGATGTTGCCCAGATCTACTGGATTGACCTTAAAACCATTCATACCCCTCTGAGGAGATTTTGCTCAGACGACACTCATACATTTCATTCTGTACCCTGAATATCCATGACCATCTGAGTGACATTACCTTTTAAGTGATTATAATACATAAACGGACATTCTCTGAACCTAAAACTCCATTTCAATGAGGGTGATGAAGTAGAGGGAGCCCACCGGAGTTGGAACACGGCCTCGAAATAGTTTGCTTGCAGCTCCCAAATCAGGCCATGGTGTCAAGTTGGCGTCTCCCGAGAGAAGCTGGCTGGACACACCAATCACATTAAAAGGAAACTGAAATTTGAAAATGCCGGTCACGTCCTTTGTGTCAAATTTCTGGCAGCACTGGATCAATGGTTCTGCACGTCTTGGTCATTATCGTGCATGTCAGTGATTAATCTCACCAGAGAGCCTAAAAATGATCAAATAACCTTTGATAAATCAAGCAGAATATCTCAGATCAAACTAAGCTTTATGTTAGCACAGATGAAAACTTTGTGTCGCACCGAGGTTTGATTTGGACTAGTTTACTTTTTGGTGCTTGAAATAAAATACAGAACAGAAAGGCCCAAGTACTTGACTATTCAGTATGCTCTACTGTTTCTCTCACGTTCCTTCTTTTTTGGGCGTTTTTTAAAATTATTTTGCAAAGCAGATCATTTTAAATGGTACATATATATACGTATATATCTTTGTACAACTTAAATAAATCTAATATAAACAAAATAATGACAATTGGATAAGGTGGTCAAATTATAGTCATCCCAGGCGTCTCTGTAAGAGGGTTTGCTTACTTGTTCTTCACAGTTTTAACAGAGCTCTTGCTGCTGTGTTGATCCGACTTCAGCTACACACCCACGCTAGTAAAATTAAGTTTTAGCATGTCAAGCCAACCTGTACCGCTCTGTACTGTAGCTGTACTGTAAATTAAAGCTTCCACCTGTTGTTTTTGCAGAATCAAGGAATGTTTATTTACTCAATTGGGCAACACATGCAGTGACAAATTGAGATAGTGCGCCTTTTAGAGTAGAGGCCACCATTTATGTAATATATACAGAACAATATTAATAACAAGTCATTTAAGAGCCAACTAGCAATCTATCTGAAGTGGAAAAAAGTCATTCTGGGCTTTGTTATTCACTTTGGCAGAAGGTTGGCTCAAATACAGTATGGGATTCTCATAGTCTTTGTGAACTGTTTTACAATTCATCATCAGTGTCTCTTGTAAAGTCGACTGGCTCTTCATTTTTCTGCCAAAACAGCCAGATGGCCAGCCTTAGTCTGGCTACAGATTTGTATTTGTTCCTCTTAATATATGTTACATCTAATTCACTGACACTGACCTACATGCCAGTGAGTGGTCTAGAATATTTTTCTTTACACAAATCGGTCAAAATGCATCATATGGCCAGTTTTAATTATCAGGTAGAAAGAGAGATAGAGAAGCAAAATGTGGTCTTTAAAGTAGTGGAACCCACTGATTTGTATCATGAAATTCAACTTGGCATAGGTTCGGTTGCCCTTCTGTTTTTTTTTTTTTATTATTAACACTGTTTTGTTGGGTTGGCCACAGTTAATTTCTTTCAATGGATAAATGCAACTTTGCATGATACTTTATTTTGGATGGAAATCGTTGCTATAATCTGCTGTCAAGAAGAAAATAGATGTCTTGTAAAAAACGTGTGTCATCTCAAACACATTTTAATTTTTAATGTAACAGTTTTGCTCTTTTTCCTCTAGTTTATACAAAAGACGGTGCTACCATTGAACCACAGCCATATCAGCTACCAAAAGCTACAATTTGAACAATTTATCCCAAATACATTTACATAGCCTGTAATTTTCAATGGACTTTCTGGCCTAATATTTAGTTACACATTATTGATTCAAGATCTATTCAAGTCAAATCAAGCATATTTGTCTTGTCTTTATTCATAGAAAAGGCTCAAAGTGCTTCACGAACCGGCACTTAACAAATATTATTGATATCCCTCAATCTATTCAACATAAATATTGTAGAGAAGCAACATGGGAAAATCAGATTATAAAAGTGAATATTACAGCAAGCCTAATAGAGAGGCAAATTTGAATAACTGTCCACAGATATCAACACAAAGCTCGTTTGTGATTTTGCAAATGGCTCTTATTCTATGATGGGTAGTTTTACAAAGTGCCATTGTTGGACCCTTAAATTCTTGTCCAACATTAAAGGGGAAGTAGCAGTAGCAGGTGGTGTGCTTGAGGAAGAGAATCTCCCTGTGGTCCCATTCAGGCCTCAGAGGCTTGAAACAGGTGGTTAACTCCTTTAATGTTGCTTGGCTTTTAATCCTTGTGTGGCTCAGTTTTTCAGCTTTATAACCAAGCATACTGTACACGCAACTTGGGTTACTGGAAAACCTCTGACAGAACTTTTGCTGCTGCTGGCTGTTTTATGTAGTTGCACCCTACACATGCCTGTGGTCATAGCTCTAAGGCTACTTAATCCTTCTATGACATGTGAAATGCTTTTTCTGTTCTTGACACCTTATGTACAGTGAGAAACCCTTATCCACCTGTCCCCAGCAACTGCTACATAGCTTTCGCTATCCCTTTTTGTGCTCAGGTCAGCCTTGGACAGGGGTGTCAAACTGATTTTTGTCAGGGCCGCATCGTAGTCGTAGTTTCCTTCGAAGTGGCATTATGATTGTCAATGCCTTATTGTATATAGTGTAGGTTACGCAACAAACGGATGCATTTTTGAAAACAGAGATGAGTAAAAACTGTTAAGATTTTGAAAAAGACAATTAAAGACAATTAGCAATTTTTGTATTGACACATGGAGTAGATGCACAATTTGTCTTTGTGGGTCACATAAAATGGTGTGGTGGGCCGTATCTGGCCCCCGGGCCTTGAGTTAGACACCTTTGGCCTTGGGGAACCACAATGTGTTGTTTCATTTAGTAAGCAACCTAGAGAAGTTTAAGACTTGTAATTATAACGAAAGTAGTCTCCCTAGGAGTTGGCCCCAGTTTACTAGGGTTGGGCATCGTTTGAATTTGTCCGATTCCGGTTCAGATTCTGGTGCAACGATTAAATTACCAATTCCGCTTCTCAACAACAATGAAGGAGGAGTTTTTTTTGACAAATTGTATGAATTTCTCTTTTCTTTCATTTCATTCTTTTTTTTTTTATTGTTTGTGAAAGTTACTCAAAGGGATGTTTTAACCAGTATATTTAATTTTCGATTTTTGATAAGAGTTTTCTCAAGACCTTTATTTTTGAGAACCTCAAGAAACTACAATAATGCAACAGTTTGTTAAATAAGTTACTGATTGATACGTTTTTTAAATATTTGGCAAAAAAAGGCAGCCTGCCAACCTGTTTGGAGGAAAGTTGTGTTGCCCAATCACTTTGCCTTTGAATGACTCACTGCATGAATTAACACCAAGTAACATGATGATTTTTTAAAATTTATTTATTGATCATTTAAAAGAGTTTTTGAATTAACGGGGACGACCCTTGACGGGCAGACCCTAGACACTGCATGGCGTTGGAGGGGCCAGCTTCCTGGGGTGGGCAGAGTTCACGCAGCTCCTCCAGCCCAATCTTGATTGAGCCTTGAGTTTGCATTTTAGCGGAGTACCTTCCTTGATTCTATCAGAATATCATATATGGGACTAATTTTAGGCTGGGGTCATTCCAACATGTAATGCTTCCCACATGTTGTAAGATGACGTGCACATAGTGACCATTGATACTGGAATGCTAACTCTACTTACTTTGTATAAAAGGAAACGTTTCAACCACCACAGTACTGATCCTGACCAATCATTGCTCAATTATCATGTTTTAATCAGATCTGCGCTTACTCGCTTACTGTCAGTAAGCATTGCTTTCAAGGTGTAACTTCACGTTTCCCCTGTTTTAATGTCACAGTGACCTACGCTGCCTTGCTAAAGCTGTTATTCATTCTCACATTGCTCCAAGTCTTGTTCCAATAACTCAAAATAACCTCTCTAACTCTTTCATCGTGCTCAAGGATCTTCACACATCTTGTATCCATCATTTGTCCCTCCCACACATGATACTCTCCTCCTCTATTCTCACGTTATTCTGGCCATTTTTTTGCCTCACTCATTTGCACTTTCCTCTAGTCATGTGCTCATGTGAGAATCAGGCCTGTACTCTTTATCCTTTGGGAACAGTTGTGTGTGCGAGCCACATTTGTTTTGGCACAAGCTAATGCTTCTAATATTGCCACTTAAGATTAAGTGTATGTACTGTGGAGGGAGGCGTCCTTCTCATGAGACTACTGTGAAAGATCAGAGGAAGTGGGAGGTGATGTCCATTAATCCATCAATTCTTTCTATTTTCACCAACCAGCTCGAGTTAAAAATGAGTGGCCTCTGGTTTTGAAAAAGTCCCTTTTAAAAGATGTGGCTTTCATGCAGTGTCCTTTTTAACTGTGGTTGTAAAATGTATTAAAATTCAAATACAGTGATCCCTTGCCACGTCACGCTTCACCTTTTGCTAATTAGCTACATAGTGGGTTTTTATTAGGAGTTAATGTGAAAAATAATTTGTGGCTCAACGCTTCTTTGTGGATTTTCTGTGAAATTCCAGCAGTGGAAAATACATATATTTTATGAAGTCCCAATGATCATCGTCACACACACATCTGGGTGTGGTGAAATTTGTCCTCTGCATTTAACCAATCCCCATGTGATTTTTGATCCATCACCTGGGGGAGAGGGGAGCAGCAGCAGTACCGCGCTCGGGAATCATTTTTGGTGATCTAAATCCCCAATTCCAAACCTTAATGCTGAGTGCCAAGCAGGAAGGCAATGGGTCTCATTTTTATAGTCTTTGGTATGACCCGGCCGGGGTTTGAACCCACAACTTTCCAGTTTCAGGGTGGACACTTTACCACTAGGCCACTGAGCTGTTTTTTACATGAAGAAAGCCCAGTATATAAAAGTATTTTACCAATATCAATTCAAATTTATTAGTAAAATGAATATGAATTACACTACGTTAATAGTGCATGGAGTACTACGTATTTATGGTGTATTTACATGAAGAAATCCCAGTGTATAAAACCATATTACTAATATTAATTCTAACAGTAAAGAAATGTTAAACAATTACAGTTATTGTTCTGTACTGTATTGTTCCACAAGTATGACAGTTTGTGTTTGTTCTGTTATTTATACTGCAAAGGTATTATACAAGCACAGAACAGTATGGGAAGGAATACTTATTAAGGTAATGGGAAAGGTTTATGTAGCATAAAACTATTGGGGGGGGGGGTTATAAAGTCTTAATTTTACATAAATAAAACCATTCCTTCTTTGCAGATTTTTGTTTATTGCGGGTATTTTTGGAATGCATCCCATTTTTAACAGTTGTTTCAAAATGAAGTTCAAAACTTATATCTGAGTCTCAGTGCAGGATTTGAGCCCACTCCCACCCACATCCAAAGCCAGGGGTGCAACTCACCAACCCACGGTGACACCTTTCACTTTTTAAACCCTACTTTGAAACTGTGTCTTTAAAAAATATAGTATATATTTTTGAACTTGTTGGGTAGCTATTTATGCACTGATCTTTTCCCTTTGTAGTTGACGCAAATGCATGCCGTCAAAGAGATTAATAGCTCTGTCACTCGTAATGAACTTCAGAGGAAGTAACCCCAAATATGTAAGCCGCAGTTTGTGTATGTGTGGGTGTGTTTAAGCTGCTGTGCAAAAGGGTTGGCCTTTGAAGTTGTGTTGCTCGGATCTTTTAGTACTTGGCCGTTCCCAGGCTGTCTGAGCCTGTCCTTGTCTTTGTCAAGGGTAGGACACAGAGTGATACAGACGAGAAAATGAGAGAGAAAGTCCTCTTTTCTCAACTTTACAGTCTTTGAGTGATACTATTAAAAGAAAACAGGTCAAAGAGGGCACGCTTTTCTAAATACCCCTGTAATTGCTGCTGGAAGTCTGAGTGTGCATGTACGTGTTTGTGTGCTCTCTTGTGATTGTGAGTGCGTGGGAATATTTGTTATAAGTGTGAATATCCTTGGGTGACAATGTTACACTTTCCAGTTTACATTGGCAGCTTTGTGAAATGGTTAACATTTATTTTGAGTTAACATGTACAGTGGAGCTTTGGTTTTCGAAGGTCCCGGTTCTCGAACAATTCGGTATTCGTACAAAAAATTCGAGATTTTTTGCTTTGGATGTCGGACGAAATTCGGTTGTCGAACCTCGCGAGATGAGCCGAGAGGACCCGCATGCCAACTGACTCCGTTCGTTATTACATTCTCGTTACTCTGAGGATTGCATCGACTGCCAGAACGATCGAGGGCTCCACCGACAGCTCTTCGCTTTGGCCTGGACATCCACTTTTTGTTTTCCATATTATGTATTTTATGTGCCCTCTTTGCATCCATTGCAGCCTGGTGATCCTGAAAGGGGGATCCTTCCATCTGTGGTCCCTTCTCAAGGTTTCTCATTTTTCCCCCTGGTAGTTTTTTTTTTTAGTTTTTCCTTGCCCTTTTGGGAGCTCGAGATCAGGGGATGCTTTGAGAATAATTGTCAATTGTTTGTCTATGTGAAGCCCTTTGAGACTGCTTGTGATTTAGGGCTATACAAATAAACTTGACTTGACTTGGGACTAATCATACCTCCAAATGAAGCAAGTGGCAGCAGTATAGCCATCCTAAAACACAAAGACGCTCCTAAAGCAATGCGACAGTGAGCGCCCGGCCGGCGCGCTGCGGGGGGTTGCGCGATCGGACCAAATTAAGTTCCCTGCGCACTGAGGTCCACTTAAATTTTGGAAAGTCCATTAGGACTTTAAACATATTTTCTAAATTTTAGCGACCGCTCTGTCACAATAATGCGACCAGCGTGGTGCAGTTGCGCGGTCGGCGGCGCGCTACGGTTCCGCGTTCGGCGGTGCGCGGCAGTTGCGCGATCGGACAAGATTAAGCTCCCTGCGCACTGGATTCCACTTAAATTTTGGAAAGTACATCAGGACTTTAAAAATATTTTCTTAATTTCACCGGCCGCTCTGTCACAATAATGCGACCAGCGCGGTGCAGTTGCGTGGTCAGCGACGCGCTACGGTTGCGGGTTTGGCGGCGCGGTGCAGTTGCCCGATCGGACAAAAATGCGCAAATGAAAAAATGACGGTTTATTATTATTATTATTATTATTATTATTACTATTATTATTATTATTATTATTATATAAAAACATTTTTGCTTGGAAAGGATTCATTTTTTTCCATTATTTGTAATGGGAAAAATGAATTCGAACGATTCACTTCTGAACAGCCTTCTGGAAAGGATTGTGTTCGAAAATCGAGGCTCCACTGTAGTTTCATATTAACCCATCCCCCCTCCTTTATTTCTTGAGCAACCCAGCAAGTAACCAGTCTTTTTTTTCTTGAGCAACCCAGTTAGTGGTTCAGGAAAAAAGTACAATAACACGTACAGTGGAGTACATAGTCCATTTTTTTTACACTGGTTAACTTCTAAGTAGTTCCATTTTCAAAACAGATAGGACATTACGGCATATGGCTAGCACATGTGCTTTGCAGTCAAGAATTCTAGATTTAAATCTAAGCTCAGGCCATGCTCTAATGACTTTGCGTATTCTCTCCTTGCTTTGTGTCTACTATGGTTTCGTGACACATTCAAAAAAAAAAAGTGCACATTCGGTTGATTTAAACTAAGTTGTCCAAAGGCACGAGTGTGGAAAGTTGTGTCGATGTGTGATTGGAGTCCTGTCAAGTCCTGGAGTCCTTGACAGCCTCCTACCCAGTGTCAGCTCATCTTCAACAATGAACATAATATACAGCAGAATACAGATGGATGTTACACTTGGGTGGTGAGATTCAAAAACAAAATAGCCAAATAAAAGCAAACAGATGCTGAAAGTAAACATTTATGAATAATGCTCACTTTCCATAAGACTTTAGCTTGAATTCAATCATCTCATCCTCATAATTCAGTGTTCATCCTTTAAGTGACTTTTGAGGGATATTTTTGTAAAATGTTTAAGTTGAAAATGTAATGTTAAAACTTTTGAACTATTTGTAGTGTGGGTTGTGGGTTTTTCTGTCATTGTTTAAAGGGTGTTGATTTCAATGCTGGTTATGGCCATATTTCCAAAACCACCTTGGGAACTTGAATAAACACTTCATTTGAGGTCAAAAGTCACATCTTCTTTTTCTGCTCATACCTTTCAGGCTATCTCTGTAAAGCAGTGCTTTTAGAAACATCCAAGTTCTCCCCCTTTGTCTAGGATGTGCTTTTAACAAACCAGATAAAGCTCGTGTGTGTGTGCATGTGTACGTGCGTGGATACAGTAACCCTCAATATCTCTAACCTTCAAAAAAAACTTCTGTTGTACTGCCAGAACAGAAATAAATAAAAGTGAGAAGAAGCTTGAAATGTGTGGCAAATAGCCAGAACGAATTGTCAGATATGTTTCAGCAGATCATTGTCTGTTTTTGCTCTGGTTTTTCTTGCAGCCTTGTCGCCATAATGTTACTGCTTCTGAGATTTAGGGTAATCTTTTTTTTACCATTTTGTACCTCTTGACTAAGAAAATAATTCAGGTTCGTACCTTTTCTACTTTGTTACAGTTATAACTGCAAACCTTTACTTGTGAAAGTCTTCTGTGATCCAGCTGCATGCAAAGAAATCCAGCATCTGTTGAGAATGTGCCCTCTAGGGGTATAAAGTCTAAACATTAGCAGTTTCTACCACAGAAAAAGGGGATGAACTCATTCTCAAAACAAGATTTTTGATATTCCCCATCCTCCACTTTTGATCTGGGATCATCACAACAATTAATTCCCACAGATAAAAGGAATACGTATGCAGAATAACAGATGGGCTAAGATATGGACACCATCATCAAGTTAAGGCAAATATTTAATAGCTAGAAGCGTAGCCAAGGTGTGAGCTCACCTTAAGCACTGCTATCTATCAGTCACTGTAATAAAGCAGCACTTCCTCTGAAGCTTTCTGCCTGAAGGAACTCAGGAACAGGGTTCCACCTGGAATCTGTAATATACTGCACCTCAATACACCCAGAAACATTGCTTCACACAAATACATATGTTCTTTGAATGAAACATCTGCTCAACTATACGTTTCACCCTTGCAACAGAGTATGAGTAATCTGCTTTGACTAATCCCCCATAAAGGTCCACAGGTTTTCCCCAGAACAGATATCTGAAAAATATTGCACAGATTGATACTTAAATAACAAGTGTGATTGGAGGGGGAAGGATATCTTTTTATGAAGGTGAAACTTGAGGCATGTGTGTGTTACTTGGCTGCTCTTCTCAGAAGTCGGCCTTTACCAATGTGCTTGCTTGGCAAGAAACTATTTCAAAAGCATTTTTGAACATTCTTGGATCCAAGAAGATGAAACGCCCACATAAGAATTTGTGATCTCAGATAGCCTTGACTCATTTCAATTGCATGTGTGTAGGTCCGCCTTTGGCTCCTCTAAACAAAATGCAAGTGACGTGACTACATAGCAAAGCTTCAATATATAAAAAGATATTTCTAACCTGAACCTCAGGGTCTCCAAGTTCTCAATGTTCCTATCAATAGGTACACCGCACAATCAGGCATGAGTGTGAGTGGATGCTTGACTGCTCCTGTGCTCATTGCAATTGACTTGTAATCAGTCCACGATCATCAGGGATCACCTTTAGATTATTTGTTCGTAGGAAAAGGTGGTCCAGAAAATAGATAGAATTGCTTTTCAATGATTGATTGACTGATTTATTGATGAATGGATAGGATGGATGGATGGATGGATGGATGGATGGATGGATGGATGGATGGACGGACGGACGGACGGACGGACGGACGGACGGACGGACCAAATAGTTACATGATTATGACATACAAGACAGTGGTCAGCCTTGGCGGCAGTCTTTTCCACGCTGGGTGAGTGCTCTTATTTCCACAAATCACACTCAAATAAACTTAGTAACAAAGTGAAAATATCCATCCATTTCATACTTGCCAACTTTCTTGGTCACGTGGAAGACTCCCAAATTTCATGGATGTATGGATGCAGTGGTGTGCTGGGACGGTTTTTCAGCCCGGGAGTTTCAAATCCAACCGGCCCAATGGTAGGTGCACAGAATAATAGAATACCTCTGTTACCCCTACCGCTATGTTACTTGTCTCCACTATTTAAGTGATGACAATGAGTGACTATAACAGAAAATAAAAGATCATAAAATATATAGATAATAAAATAAAAATATATAATAAAACACATAATTAAGATTGAAAGTAGGCTACTGTAGCATTTGAATTATGTTCTATGTGTTGCATTATTAATATTATTTCCCATTATTAAAATATTATGCAGTATACGTATACTCTAAAATGCAAGATGAATAGCGAGCAGAGCATCCAAGCCTGATATTAGCATACTAATTAGTGTTGTGCCTGATATTAGCCCATGTTGTGCCCTAAGCCCCTAACCCTGGCTCTTTACCAAAAATATTTGTGAGCTTTGCACACTTGGCAGCATCATCCTGTAAAGTCTTTCTTTTTCGTATCGGAGCTACCTGGCTTTTTTCTGTCCATCGTTTAATTTACTGGCTACACCTTTTCCGTACACCTAGCGTCATCCAGGCATGAAAATTCACAAATAAATTGCTGTTTTTTTTTTTTTTAATTAGCAAGGGTGAAAGCCAAGGGCAAAAGTCATTAATCTAAAGCCTAAATTTTATTGTATTTGAATATTGAGCCATCGACACCAGGGATCCCCAACCAACCGTACGTTGCTCTATTAAAAGTAAACGGGTTGGGGACTACTGAATTACATTATTTTACATTGGTGCCTTTAGTAGTAAATAAGCAATCAAATCTGTATGGGAACTCTATTTACAGGTACGTATGCATAGGGAGGGGGTTGAGTTGGAAAGGAGTTAACAGCTTCTGCTCTGGACGGAGTCTCAAAGTCACCGGTAATCACCAATAACATCACAAAATGTTGCCAGACGTGTTGCTAGTCGCTTAGAGTAGGAGAGATGGAAAAGTAACGAAAATAGTCAAGTGGGAACCCAAGGCAGCGCATGCTTCGTCGCACATGCTCATCATGTAAGCTCTACTCTGCACTTGCATGAGCCAGCGCTCCCTCCACCAAAAAAAAAAAAAAGATAATTCGAAATATGATGCAAGTGAATGTTACGTGTGCTCAAATTCTTTTCTATGTTTTGACAGAATAATGTCAACAATATTTTATTAATAGTTTATATTTTATTTAAACAGTTTCAAATTGGGAAAAACTATATGAAAATATAATTTTCAAAGGTGTGAATTACATGCTTGAATAAACTGACCACTACTTCATTGACCTGACAGGTTTGAAAATCCTGCAGGCAAGAAGGTATCTCTCGTCTCCCTCTTTGCTGTAGTAGTAACCTACTTGACTTTTTCCATGTAAGAATAAAAAAAAAAAGATGTGTATATGAATAATAAATATGACACCTCTACATTTTCATTGATTTTTCTTGAGCACCCACATGTAAATTGCCAAGATTTCCATACATCCCCTGAGAGCCTGTTGGATTTTTCCTTTTATTGACTAATGCCATAATGCATTTATTGCTCTGGATGTCTGAATTAAACAAAGAAGAAAAATGAGAGGGGATAAATATATGACAAAGAGTTTTTAATCATATGTAATATGTCAGGGAGGTATTTTTTCTAGCTTTTGTTTCAATGCTTAGAGCCTTTACTGTGATTGTTTCTTTGTTCTTTGCTTGGATTATACCTGCACGTCTGATGTTCATAACAACCCAATCCGCGTCAAAATCACTAAATCCAATGAGTTAGAATGAACAGACCCAACCTAGCTGTTGGCTTTTTCTTCTTCGTTTTCTTCTTTGCCTTCTTCCTTTTCTTCTCTGTCTTTTTTCCGGTAGACGAGGCACGACAAACCCCCAACCAGCATTTCGGACTACTGTAATTATCTCTCTTCTGCAACACTAGTGTGCAATATTGAAAATACGTAATTGATTGACAGTGGAACCTCTACTTACAAACTTAATTGGTTCGGCGATCAGGTTTGTAAGTAGAAATGTTTGTAAGTAGAAGCGTTTCTCATAGGAATCAATGTAAGAGCAAATAATGTGTGCTGGACACACTTTTTGCCCTCGTTTTCCATGAAAAACATACAGAAAACCAAAATGACAGTTTTATTTTTGCTTATATACTTGTCATTAATTTTTGGTGCATTTAAAAATTGAACCCACCACTTATAAATTGTGAGACTCACTCTACGACTGAGCCACGTGGAAAAGTCATTAGGCAGTCAGGAATCACCGTTGGCTAATACAGTTGATGGTCTGGAATCAGTTTGAAAATGAAGCGGGGGGGGGGGGGGTACTTATTCTCACGGGTTGACTTATTCTAATAGGGTTGCTGTTAGAATGAGTATCCCTGTAACATTGCTTGGAGAGGGAGGCACCTATTCAAATTTGCTACACTTGGTGGAAATACCAAGTACAGACATAAAAAGTAAAGCGATCCTGCCATAAATGGCGCTACCAGGCCCTACTGGGAGCAAAATAAAGTTCAATATCTTGCTCAAAGGCAATAAGATAACCCGGATTAATGACTTTTCACTGTGTGAGTGGTCATTGAAAGTACCTTGCAAAGAACGCGAGTGAGAACTTAAAACAAGAAATTAAAGAAAAGGAACCTAGCTTCTAAAGATGAAAATTGACAAACAGAAAGTTGCAAAGCACTGGGTAGCACGTCCGCCTCACAGTTAGGGGGGTGCGGGTTCGATTCCACATCCGGCCCTCCCTGTGTGGAGTTTGCATGTTCTCCCCGTGTCCGCGTTGGTTTTCTCCGGGCACTCCGGTTTCCTTCCACATCCCAAAAACATGCTTGGTAGGCCGATTGAAGACTCTAAATTGTTCCTAGGTATGAGTGTGAGTGTGGATGGTTGTTCGTCTCTGTGTGCCCTGCGATTGGCTGGAAACTGGTTCAGGGTGTCCCCCGCCTACTGCCCGATGACGGCTAGGATAGGCTCCAGCATGCCCGCTACCGCCGTGGGGTCAAAGCGGTTCAGAAAATGGATGGATGGAAGTTGTGTTCTTCATGTTATTATTGAAAACAAGCTGGTACTGTCTGCCAACCGGCAACGGCTTCTGTCTTTCACTCAATGCGTGGGCGCTCCTGCAGCAGGGGATACATACTCCGTCGCGAGTTCGATGAAATGCATGCATTTGCCATGCTCCTTTATCATCGATCATCTTTGGAGACATACTCGACTATACAACTTGTTTTTTATATTGCAAATGCGCTGAGATGAACAGGGAATGGCAAAACAAATGGGACAAGGCGGGAGAGATGGGGGTGGCGGCTGGTGCGTAGGTTCGAGAGTCAGTAAGTAGATGCAAAAAAAAAAACGTGAGGTTCCGGTTCGTATCTCGAAAACTTGTTCGTAAGTACAGGTACCATAGTATGTCTTTTTTAATTAAAAACTTCAATCAGATGACAAAAAACAAACAAAAAAATACCAATGTGATTGCTTGTTTTGCCTAAATATTGAAATATGACTCAAGCAATTATGTTTTGTGATTATTGTTATATCCTTACTATTTTCCAGGTTCTTATATAGCAAGAATAGGTCGGACGACGTGAAGGTTAACTGGTTTATTCTTTAATCGGAGTGCGTTACAACACAGAATGCCGCCTAGAAGTAACCCATCCCACTTCCGGGGGTTCCTTACTACGGAACTTAAGTTAGCCCAAAATCCACAACAATCATGCTATGTGTGATCTGCTTGGGGTTACTCCGGCAAAGTTTGCCAACATGTAAGAGAAGTAGTAAAACTGTGTAAATTCTTTCCAGAATTGTTCTGAGGCACAAGATGTGATGGATGTCACCCAGTAGAAATGTGACTTGAGAACAGATACAGCTGTACTGTTTTTTTGTGGTGGGTAAACAATAAAAATGTATGACACTGGATGAAGACTGTAAGGGCAAAGTAGATCAGACCATTAACAGTAACAAATCTCAAATTCATGGGTTGTAGTGTGACTTTGTGTCAGTGACAACTGGCCTGAATGCTGTTTTGAATTAAACTGATAAAGTGCAGGTCAGACAGTGGCACTATTGTCCTCGTGTTGCCTGCTATAGGCTGAGCAATTGATTTGCAGGCAGAGGGGTAAGCTTCACGATCAGAATGACCAATGAACCACGTCACGTGTTTTTGGGTCAAGGATCATTGGTGTTGACCATTTCTAACAGACAAAGAAGGTTACCATAAAATAGATTAAACTTCACTTTTTGAGGGACATAATTGATTCACCCAGTCTTATCTGAATAACTGACAAGATTTGAAGATGATTTAGTATGCAAATGGTTTTATATATTACCTGTCTGAATCCTTTCTATGACATCATGGTCATATAAATGATTTCCACAAGTAATAAGGACACAGAAAGTCAAAGTCCTGGGGATTACTGATAAGAACTGATGCTCAATAGTGCTGAATATTTAACACAACTGGATTGATTTTATTTGGCAATTTTATCATCATTCTCTGGGAGCATGAAAAATGGTATCAGAGAATGACATTTCCTTCTGCACATGTCCTTGGACCGAGGCTGTGTTTCGATAGAGAAGTAATTGCAAATGATTTTTTCAGTATTTCCACATTGACAATGATAACAGCACAAATTGATTTTCTGCAGCCTGTATCGGTGAGATGTTTGATAAGAGGATTTATTTCTCAGTGGTAATATTCTTAATAATCATCATCATCATCAACAACATCATCATTTTATATCCTGTATATGCTAATTATCATAAATTTTAGGCTCACGGATATATTTTGACAAATACAATCATGATTAATAACAGTGGAAAATTATTAAAAGTGAAAAAAAAGTTTACTGCAGCCATTTTTATTTTTTTTGTAGGTCTTCACTCTACTATAAGTGCATATTAGTACTAGATACTAGTATCAGCTGCCCTCTTATGGTAATTTTATGATCAGGTAAAAAAAAGTTGAAATTAGAAAAGACAGTTGCCATTAATTTCATGCAATTTTAAGCAATAATGCTTTTTTTAGGGCTTTCTTTAAAATTATTGATTGTTGTTTTGGGGGCTCATTATCATCATAGCTTGTCACGCCAAACAGTCAACCATTCCAGGGTGTTCCGATTCACATTCTCGGAGGATATGCTCAATGGTCTGGGCGCCCTCTCCACCAAATTTGGGGGGTAAATATTGTATATCAAAAGTACCAGTGGTATCTTGGTTTCGGTGGCTACTCAAGTGGCTACTGGAATCGGCCTTAGAAAAAGTGGTGTCCAACATCCCTAATTCAGGCACATCCTGATGAAAAATAAATTAATCCAGTGTGATGGTGTATAAAGGCAAAATAATAATAAAAATCATCATCAGAATGTTCATCAACCCAAAGCAATAGAGTTTACCCAGAAGACAGCACCTGGACTTCTGTTGCAAAAGATCCAAATTCCAGATGCGCTGTATTTTAACCAGACCCATTTATATATCTGCTCTCAGTGAGCCAGTTTTGAAACATATCCATCTCACAGTCAGACTGTTCTTTCCATAGATCCTGACTGCCTTCCAGTCTCTTTGGTGTCATTCTGGAATTTCTGGATTCCATGTCTTATCTATCCGTGTTGGCTGACAGCACAGACTGCTGAGTGTTAGATCTAATTTGTACAGCTCAGCATAAATAAGCCAGTCACAGTGAGCCAAGTCAACCAAATCCCAGGAACAAAAGAATCTGAAATACATATATAGAGGTATGGAACTAAAGCTTTGGTCCAGCCTGCTTGAATTGAAATGCTTTTAAAAGATGCAAAGGGTATCTCGGTTTGGAAGGGTTCAAAAATTCCTACAGCTTCATACTGTAAATATAACACTTGCAGTGCCTACCCACGTTGCTGACGGTGTTGTTTTGAAGTGTGGCTTGCGGCACTAATACCAGGAGTTGTGGCAAGGGACTGGAAGGAAGAAAAAAAAACACGACAGTTTCTAATTGGAAATGTCAAATTGACAATGGAAATTGTCTATTTAAAGATGGGATTTTGCCCCAAACTATCTTTACAATTGCCTTTTCATTTGACTATTTATGACTCACACATCCATCCAACCGCTTAGTCCCCACGGGGGTCGCGGGCGTGCTGGAGCCTATCCCAGCCGTCATCGGGCAGTAGGCGGGGGACACCCTGAACTGGTTGCCAAGCAATCGCAGGGCACACAGAGACGAACAACCATCCGCACTCGCACTCACACCTAGGGACAATTTGGAGTGCTCAATCGGCCTATCAAGCATGTTTTGGGGATGTGGGAGCGAACCGGAGTGCCCGGAGAAAACCCACGCGGACACGGGGAGAACATGCAAACTCCACACAGGGAGGGCCGGAGGTGGAATCGAACCCGCACCATCCTAACTGTGAGGCGGACGTGCTACCCAGTGTACCACCGAGCCGCCCTCATCATCAGATTAAAACTTAAAATGTACTCAATGGGTTTTCTTGCAAGCCATTTTCTTGCAAGAATTCATTTTCATACTGGATAAGATTCGAATTTCCCTTTAACCCAGTCACTTTACTACTGCGTGCCTAATGTATGGCCCGGCTTAATTTCTTGATTTGAAAATTTGTCCCATCTGAATTAGCAATTGAATAACGCTGCTGTACAGTTCTACAATCAGCAATACCATGATGGAATGAGCACAGATAAGAGCTGCAGATCTTTTGTTATAAACACAGTTTTGGGGTTTGTTACTCGTTGTTTGAATAAATAGTTTGCATCACGGGAGGGATATCTTGCCTCAAAGTCAGGCCGCAGTTCAAAGGCGATAAAAGCGTCATGGGATAGAAAAGTCAGGGGTCAGTGGGTGATTTGCTGAGGATAGGGGTTCTGTTGTCCCCAGCTGTCTGGTGCTTGTCATCCCCACCCACCGACCAAGGGTTAGCACCAGGTCAGACGGCCACATAAAAGAGAGAGAAGACAAAGGTGAGCAAGTTCAAATGCAGGCTACAGACTTGAAAATGGCTGAAGGCTGTCTGTGAATGTGTTTTGCGACAGTAAATGCTGTAATACCAGTCTGTCTGTCTGTCTGTCTGTCTGTCTCTCTCTCTCTCTCTCTCTCTCTCTCTCTCTCTCTCTCTCTCTCTCTCTCTCCATCTCTGTCTCTCCATCACACTCCAACATACTTCATCTGTCTGTCTCTCTCTCTCTCTCTCTCTCTCTCTCTCTCTCTCTCTCTCTCTCTCTCTCTCTCTCTCTCTCTCTCTCTCTCTCTCTCTCTCTCTCTCTCTCTCTCTCTCTCTCCTTCTTTCTCTCTGCCTCTCTCTGTCTCTGCATGGCCAGACGTCCTATTGGCCTTTGATATAGTATTTGTATGTTAGAGCAGCCTCTGCTCATAGAGGGAGACCCACAATATGCACCTGTGCAAATATTAACATCCTCCATGAGGAGTCTTTGAAGTGCAGAGGGCAAATCCTGGGGTCGCCCCCCCTCAGTGGACTTGACTGGAAGCATAGGGTCTACTGAGTCAAGACAACAGTGGTCAGACACTTGAAGGCTAGTTGACACAGGAATAGTTTACACGAGACTGTTTTAACCTAAAGCAGAAAAAAAAAAGTTTGCTTTGGTCCTTTGTTTGTGCATATAAACTTTGGAGAAAAGGGTCTCAGACACATTTTTTTAAAACAAACATGGTGGGGCTTTGAACAGCAAACATGACATTCACAAGTGGGCTATTTTATTTACTTCCAAAAGCTAGGTCCAATCAATTCTTTAAATTGTGCTTTCGAGTGACAGAGTGTAGAATGTTGTCTATGGGTGCCTTCCCAGTGATTGAAGTTAGTTGTGTGTACATGTTAGAGAATGTACATTATTTTTACAATGTTATTGTCTGTATGCAAAAGTTCTAAAGTCATAAACATGTAGAGACAAGAAATTTACTAGGGCAGAAAATCTGTATCAATGTTATAACTCCATTCAAAAATTAAGCAACGGAAAAATTATTCTCTGGATTACATAATCTGCACAATCTGCTGTCATGACACTTAAAATAAACATTTCAAATGTTGTTCAGTACAGGATTTTAATCCTTCCTGAGCAACTGTTAAATGTTTATAAGACCCTACAAGGAGAGAAAAAAAACTTATTTAAAAGAGAGTAAAAAACAAAATCCATTTCTGGAGTCTTAAGTGTCGTTTCTGCTAAATCCCTTTTCAACAGTTGGGAACAGACGAAAGAAAGAAATATATAAAGTCATCCAAGAACCACGGTAAGTGGTTTATATCTTTTCATCTTCGTACCACTGAATGAGGACTAATCCTGCCTCGTGTCTTCATTGTGCAGTTGGGGGCCCCTCTGAACTACATTAAATAGAATGGATTAGTTCTTTAAAAAAATCACACAGTGGCATTTGAGAATTTTCTTTTTATAGTTCCTTAGAAACTGTCGGAGGATGTCATGAGTCAGTCTCTGCACATAGCTTTGTCTTTGAAACTGTGGCTGATATCTGAACTCTTACTATAGTGGAGGAAATTTTGCAGGCTTGCTGATGATAAGAAGTCATTGGTTTTCTTCCCAACCAGGTACATGTTTTTGATATAATTATTATTTTAATTTTAATTGTGTACAGTGCAGTAGATCTACTGTACTAGTCATTGAGCCTCAGACTGAAATAATGTTTTCATAAGGCAAATATTAATGAGGCCTTACAGTGATGTCTCCACCACCAACTCTGCATATTGACAGGGTTGAACCAAATATATAGACATAGAGACTATGTCCGGACTGGGAAAACCTTGGGATCCCCGGGTGGATGGATGGATGGATGGATGGATGGATGGATGGATGGATGGATGGATGGATGGATGGATGGATGGATGGATGGATGGATGGATGGATGGATGGACGAACGGACGGATGGACAGACTGATAGGGTGGCTGGATGGATGAACGGACGGATGGATAGGGTGGATGGATGGACAGACAGATGGATAGGGTGGATGGATAGGATGGACGGATGGATGGATGGGCACAGCTCATCTTCCCCATGGGGGAGACAGCTTAGTTGGACTCACCGTGTGCTAACCCACCCAGCGATCTCTCATCCTCTAACACAACCTCATTAATATTTTGAAGATTACCCACAGCTTTTCTTAAAAATCAGCCAAGGTTGGTTGCTATGGAAGCCTGGCGGCGACAGCCGAGCAGTCCAAAAGATTTACATTGAAATGAATAGAGTTGTTAAATTGACGGCTGCAAGTAGTTGAAGCAGTAATGACACAAATATTTTTAGATGTTTTAATGCGATGTAAATTAAGCATGAGAATATGTATACAGACAGACAAAGTAAAAATGCAAGAAACATATTTTATCTATCTAAACAGACAACTGGCTTGGTCGTCACCAAATCCGTCAGTTAATGTTAATTTGATGTGCAAGAAATACTGGGTAATAAATGCATTGCAGTGTATCCTTTTTATTTAGCCTTATCCGGTACTCATTTCATAAAATAACCGCTCATTTATCAATTTTAGTCATTTATTGAATGTATGTGATAAATATAAGGCAAAAAACTTGGAACATTAGCACAAAAACCCTTAGGTCAGCCTAAACACTGATGAAACAAAAAATCTTCCTATTTTTCATAACCCAAAGTTAGCACATGTGCAATTTTTCATATTGCTTATTTTCCTTTGGATTGCAAGTGGACTAAAGCTCATCCTAGCTTATTATGTGCAAGAATACCAAAATATACATCAGCGAAATCTGCATTGTTCTTGAATGGTGCATCAGTATGGCTGTTGGTAATTGAGGCTTCAGTCGCCCATGTAGTGTGTTCTTCAGAATGCCTGTGTGTGTATATTTGAACAGATGTAAGAGGTCTGCTTGTAGAATAAAGTGGAGTGGGGGTGTGCAATGCAATTAAAACAATTCAGTCATCATGTTTGATGTGTTCATTTTAGTTGGGCCTAGTAATTTGGACCATATATCAGATAAGGCAAAGCCGGCATCCGTTCTGACATCAAAAGTGACAGATTTTTGTTCTGCTATGTTTCTACTTCATCATCTCGATCAGACTTCTGAGAGAGCGTTGATTAGATAATTTCCAGTTCTCTTTAGTTCTCTTCACAATGAGCTATTGTGCGAAGTAGCTATGAACTGTACTTTCCCCCAAAAAAAACATCTAGTTAAAACTGCATCAAAGTCTTTGCTTAAGAGATTACTTGGATGCTTTTATTTGCTTTCTGGAACAAGTAAAGTTTGAGGTGAATGAGAAGGGTGTTTAATTTTGACATTTGAGGTCTGCACAATAAATGTTCTCAAATTATAAAATCGGAGATCTTATCTTTTTTTAAATCAATTGAGTTTTTCTGAGACATTAAAAAATACAGTTTGCTGATATACACAATGTGCATCTAAAAAATATGAACTTCTGAATAAATAAAAAAGAAACACAAATCTCATTCATTATATTTTTATAGTATTCTTGTTGTTAAACACCATTCCATTCCATTGCTTAGATAAACCTAAAAAAACAGCTCGATGAAATTAGAAAGTTGCTCCTCAAATGAGATCACTGATTCGCAAAACTGCTCTGGAAGTAAATAAGAATATTTTTAGCCTCACACGGTCTCTTTTGCATTGAAATCACCATTCAAAGACAGGACAACAAGAACAAGAAAGCAAAATTAGCACATTTTCCTTATTTTATAGATATAAAATCTTAAGATATTGTGTTCATGCTGTACTGGTAGTCTGCAATTTTCATATTTTTGAAGAAGTATGCTTGTCTTGCACATCATTGTAAATCTGCAAAACAAAATTAGGTCTATCAGGAACTGAGAGAAACACGGGCATGATAACAGGACAAGGTGTAACTGGCGGTCCAGGCTTTAAGTAGGGAAGTTAACTAGCTTGGAACAGGCGACGGTGATTAGCATTATTGCAGGGGCGTGGCTGAGAGCGATGTGCATCAGGCAAAGTTACCGGCTGGGTAGCAGGTGGTGCGGGCACGTGACAATTTGTGGATGCATCAAATGAGTCAGAGCTGAAGAGCAGGCCGCCTTATTAAATAATTAATCAAAGTTTAGTTCAAGGAATACAATTTGATTAAAGCACCGTCTGTCAGCCAAAATTAAGATCTTCTGTCACTGCGTTATTATTGTTACTTCAGGCTGATTTGTCTTTGTCCCCCCTCCTCATCTTCCATCCTAGTTGGGCTGTCTTTCTCTCTCTCTCATAAGTTTGATTTTGAGGTTGTCAGTGTGTCAATTAATGAGAGCTGCATCATGTTGTTTCATCACTTGGGACGTTTGATGTCTTGATATAAAAGTGCTTTGAAATCTGTTTATTTTGTATTTGCATTGCTCTTTTCACCATTCTTCTTCTAGCTGGCTGTGACGCCGCAGGCTCCTCTAATCTTGTGTGGCTGTGAATTAAATTGAAGGAGGAAAAAAACAAAAAATATGCGTAAGTACCAAAGATGTCTATCACATGGCTGATGAATCGTAGACATGTAGAAGCTCTACAGGGGCAAGTAGGCAAAGAAGATTATTCAAAACAGCAGTATAATTATTTATATATTATATTTGTCATTCACAAAATGTGCAGATCTTATGATGCACAATGGAGGTTTTTATCAAATTTCATGCCTTCAGATCCCCCCAAAAATACATTTTGGAATTCCTTTGAAAACATCAATGGAAAGTGTTGAAATGTTGTTTGTCCATCCGTCCATCTGTCCATCCATCCATTTTCTGCATTGCCTGTACTCAATGGGGCTGCGAATTTACCAGCACCTGTAAGTCTTACAGGGTCACCAACCCATACCAGTGGCAAATACAAACAATCATTAACCCTCGCACATTCTTGTCTTTTGACAAATTCTAACCTACCACGATGTATGCTTTTTTTGGTGGGGGAGGAGCTGACTTACCTGGATTTAACCCACGCAAGCAGGAGGTGAACATGTAAAGTCCATCCATCCATCTTCTTCCGCTTATCCGGGGTCTGGTCATGGGGGCAGCAGCTTTAGGAGGGACTCCCAGACTTCCCTCTCCCCAGCCACTTCATCCAGCTGATCCCGGGGGATCCCAAGGCGTTCCCAGGCCAGCCGAGAGACATAGTCTCTCCAGCGCATCCTGGGTCGTCCCCGGGGTCTCCTACCGGTGGGACATGCCCGGAACACCTCCCCAGGGAGGCGTCCAGGAGGCATCCTGGTGAGAAGCCCGAGCCACCTCATCTGGCTCCTCTCAACGTGGATAAGGGACCAAACCGCCCTTATCAGTTGACTCGGCACCCTGTACTCCTGAAGCACCCTCCACAGAATCTCCCGAGGAACACGGTTGAATGCCTTCTTCAAGTCCACAAAACACATGTGGACTGGTTGGGCGAACTCCCATGCACCCTCAAGGATGCTGTCGAGGGTGTAGAGATGGTCCACTGTTCTACGGCCAGGACGAAAGCTACACTGCTCCTCCTGAATCCGAGGTTCTACCTCCCGACGGACCCTCCTCTCCAGCACCCCTGAATAGACCTTACCAGGGAGGCTGAGGAGTGTGATTTCCCTGTAATTGGAACACACCCTCCGGTCCCCCTTCTTAAAGAGGGGAACCACCACCCCAGTCTGCCAATCCAGTGGCACCGTCCCCGATGTCCACGCAATGCTGTAGAGGTGTCAGCCATGACAGCCCCACAACATCCAGAGCCTTTAAGAACTCCCTTGCAGATCTCATCCACCCCTGGGGCCCTGCCACCGAGGAGTTTTTTAACTACCTCAGTGACTTTGACCCCAGAGATTGGAGAGTCTGCCTCAGAGTCTCCGGGCCCTGCTTCCACAATGAAAGGTGTGTCAGTGAAATTGAGGTCTTCGAAGTATTCTCCCCACCTACTCACGACGTCCCAAGTCGAGGTCAGCAGCACACCATCTCCACTGTAAACAGTGTTGACCGTGCACTGCTTCCCCCTCCTGAGACGCTGGATGGTGGACCAGAATTTCCTCGAAGCCGTCCAGAAGTCATTCTCCATGGCCTCGCCAAACTCCTCCTACGCCCGGGTTTTTGCCTCAGCAACCGCCGAAGCCGCGTTCCGCTTGGCCATCCGGTACCTGTCAGCTGCCTACGGAGTCCCGCAGGCCAAAACGGACCGATAGGACTCCTTCTTCAGCTTGACGGCATCCCTTACCGCCGGTGTCCACCAGCGGGTTCGGGGATTGCCGCCACGACAGGCCCCAACGACCTTACGGCCACAGCTCCGGTCGGCTGCCTCAACAATGGAGGCGCGGAACATGGTCCGCTTGGACTCAATGTCCCCCGCCTCCCCCGGGAAGTGGGAAAAGCTCAGCTGGAGGTGGGAGTTGAAGCTCTTCCTGACAGGGGATTCTGTTAGACGTTCCCAGCAGACCCTCACAGAGCGTTTGGGTCTGCCAGGTCGGACCGGCATCTTCCCCCAGCATCGGAGCCAACCCACCACCAGGTGGTGATCAGTTGACAGCTCCGCCTCTCTCTTCACCCGAGTGTCCAAAACATGCGGCCGCAAATCCGATGACACGACTACAAAGTCGATCATCGAACTGCGGCCTAGGGTGTCCTGGTGCCAAGTGCACACATGGACACCTTTATGCTTGAACATGGTGTTCGTTATAGAAAATCCGTGTCGAGCACAGAAGTCCAACAATAGAACACCGCTCGAGTTCAGATCGGGGGGGCCGTTCCCCAGAAGGAGCGCTCTCCAGCACCTCCTCCAGGGACACCAGGAAAGGTGGGTACTCTGAGCAGCCCTTTGGTGCATAGACACAAACAACAGTCAGGACCCATCCCCCCACCCGAAGGCGGAGGGAGGCTACCCTCTCGTTCACGGGGGTGAACCCCAATGTACAGGCGCTCAGCCGGGGGGCAATAAGTATGCCCACACCTGCTCGACGCCTCTCATCGTGGGCAAGTCCAGAGTGGAAGAGAGTCTAGCCCCTCTCGAGAGGGCTTGCACCAGAGCCCAAACTATGTGTGGAGGCAAGTCCGACTATCTCTAGTCGGAACTTTTCTGCCTCACACACCAGCTCGGGCTCCTTTCCAGCCAGAGAGGTGACATTCCATGTCCCTAGAACCAGCCTCTGCAGCCGGGGATCGGACTGCCAAGGTTCTCCCTGCCTTTGTCCGCCGCCCAGCTCACTTTGCACCCGACCCCTTTGGCCCCTCCTACAGGGGGTGAGCCCATGGGAAGGGGGACCCACGTTTTCTGTTCGGGCTATGCCCGGCCGGGCCCCGGGCCAGGCCTGGCTCCAGAGGGGGGGGCCCTGGTGACCCACGTCCGGGCGAGGGAAAACTGGGTCCATTTGTCTTTTTCGTCATGAGGGGTCTTCTGAGCCGTGCTTTGTCTGCCCCCTCACCTAGGACCCTTTTGCCATGGGTGACACTACCAGGGGCATGAAGCTCCAGACAACATGGCTCCTAGGATAATAGGGGCACGCAAACCCATCCACCACGATAAGGTGACAACTCACAAAGGTTGAGTAGCTAATTAAAGTGGAATATCGTCAATGTTACAAAGTGGAGTGGGTTAGTGGCTAATTGCTTGAAAAAAAAATACAGTATTGAAATACAGGTTGGCCACAAAGTCACGCACCAATGTTAATATTTATTTTTTGTTAATATAATTTTTTTTTTTTTTATTTCAGATCGATATAACTTTTTTAATTAACATTGGTGCGTGACTTTGTGGCCACCCTGTATGTTGAAATGTAATTGTATGTTTCTCTTGCTAAAACTGTTATTGTGCTAGGTTTTATTTTATGAAGTAGGATTCTGTTAAAGTTCTTATTGGTCTAACTGGGGGGAAAAGACAGTTGTAATTGGGACAACAACATGGGAAATTTGTCTTTCAAAAGGGCTAAATAAGAAACTAGAATGTTTGCTGAGGACCAAGCCAATAAGCAAACCTCAGTCATCACAATTAAATGTTCATAAATTATAACATTCATTTTAGTCGTTCCGAGTCAGGACTGACAATTGTTGACTCAAAATTATTATTGATAGATTTATAATAATACACTGATGACTTATAATAGACTGAACATGTACAGTAGGCTAAACCGACATGGCCCTTGTTCCCTCCAGAAAGTAAGAATGTTGCGAAAGGGACCACTGTTGTCATTTTTTCACTTGACTTGGATGCCTCTAAATCAGTGTATATAATCTAGTGTAATCTAATCTAGTGTATATAGTAAACTTCAAAGCACTTTGATATTTTGATAATAAGCACTAACTAAAGGTCCACCTGCCACAAAATTATTGAAATTATTTTCCACAGTTACTGTTATGCATTTAGGGTAGTTAGTTTACAGTTAATGTTTGAATTATGTTTTTGTTTACATAACCTATGTAAAAAAATTACAGCTCTGGGTAAAGTGGTAGGTTTTTTTTTTGTTTGTTTTTTCAAAAATAAAAACTCCCAAATGGATTCATTATGGACAGCCCAGGGAAAATTTGCATTCCAACGGAAAAATATTATGAGTTGTATGTACATATAAACAAGATATATATGCAAACCAGCAATGTATAAAATTGTCTCCAAGTCATATAATTGCTTAAAACCATTAAAAGCACACATCACAGGAGACAAATGGAGTCTTTAATGCTGCAGAATTTATGAATTGGTAATTACCAACAGCAAAGAGATTTTAATTGGCTTGGGTTTGTTGACCTGTTCTATCAACTTGTTTGTTTATATGAAACTAAATGGCCAAATCTTGTCTTTTAATAAAGGGTTTATAATATATATCAAATGAAGACACACATTCATTTTTCGCCATGAAAATTGTTAGGCTTTAGTGATGTTGCCTCTGCAGGCAACTTGAATTGCGCAATCTTTGCTCTATAACCATGTAAGCTTCAAAGGAGAGTCAAGAGGATGCAGGGGGCATTTCAAGCGAAGAGTAGAGAGTGGTAGGTCAACATGAGTGTGTTAAAGAAAAGCTCAACACATTTTAAAGATGGAAAAAGAGCTTAAAAATTTATAAAGTGCATTTCAATACATGATTGGGTGGTTGTAAGGGAAGCGTGTACCAAGCATGAAGGACAGGAGTGGTGCAATATGAGAAGTATTCATCTCTATTGTTTTTCTTTTTTGCATGTTACTATGGCAACAACATAAAAACTACAGTGCTTCAACTTTTATCCTAGTGTCCCTCTGATGAACACAGAAAATCGGCATATCGAGAAAAGGAGAGCACACAGAGGAAAGCAATTGTGGATTTGGAAGGCTGTGCTGGCTTCCTTCACAGAATGGGGGCGTGGGAGGTTTGGGAAACTTTGCGATTGACGAGGAAAACGCAAAAAGGGAGGGGGGGGAAAGTTTTGTTTGTTGATTACTTCTCATTTTGGTTTCTCACAGCTGTCATCCTATCTTTCCTACCTACACACAAACATTAGGCATGCATAACATATCCAGTAACATGTCGTCCTTTGTTGGTACCAAAGAAGTTAAGATGTCTTATGCGCAATAGGGTGAACATTCTGTCCGGACTGACGGACAGTCAATCAGTCAGACGCCCATTTTGATGAAAAATGACGGGAATGTTTTCACACAAACTATCCGAATTAACCTGCAGTCAACGTGGCCCACGATAGATTTGATAATATAGCAAGTAAGCCTTTCTAATACAGGTCATATATGGACAAAAACAAAATCCAATATGGGTTGCATTTGCTTGCAGAGTGAAACTAGCCTTAGACCAGAAGTTCAGCCTTTTCTGTGGCATTAAGGCAAGTGTTCATAATTTTGTTTGCAAAGGCTGATAATGTCTGGCAATAGAGTATTTGTGAAGGGGTGAGGTAAGGACAACACGGGGTTGAACTCAAAAGGATAGTTGACGGCCTACATTAAATGCTGCATCAGTTCATTAATGCATGCCAGTGGTGACTTTTCCCTGAACAAAACAACACATCAACTATGGCATCAAGACCAACATAACATTAGCTGTGAAATATTCTCAGAAACCCAAAGATTTGAAAAGATGCCTTGATATTCTTGTTTCCTGGAACTGCGGAATTGGACAAAGACTGAGATTGAGTTTGGAAGCCATGGTAAGGTGCTATCAAAATATGATTCTATCCAATGGCAATATGTAACGAGTGTACTTGTCATATTTTGTGTGTAAGAATGATAGCATAGACTCAAAAGACAAGGAACATTTTTTTTTCATTGTAGTATTTACACCATTACATTGGTCATATAGTGATGTTGTTTTCCAATTTTGTCTGTTGCAAAAGGTGGTTAGCCACAGATGAAAACCGTTACGCTTCAACCTAAGTGTACGTGCCTAAGGCTATCCAGTATGCAATTCCAAAACAAAGAGGCTTCCTTTTGATTTCTACACAGTGTGACCTTTTTTGATTGGGTGAGATTGGTTGGCATGGAAATCAATACCGCATTGAACATTTGATGTAGCCTTATCTCTTCTCCACACTGTCAGCAGGTGGAGGCAAGGGAGTTTTTTTTGCATGTGTGTTTGTCAGCGTATGTGTACGCGTATATATTTAACACTTGTCTAGTGTGATTTCATACCAATAGAACCTCTTTATGTGTAAATGACTTGGATTTCCAGCTGAAAAACAAACAATCAAACAAACAAGAAAAGAAGCAAGTACTGATCGAAATGAGTATGAGCCGACTGGAAAATTTCGGGCGATGCATGTATGTTTTTCACATACTTCACTATTTGATGTTGGCATAAAGATACGGATATTTCAAATGCGTATGTCTGTAGTAAATGGAAAAAAACAACATGCACTATTGTTTCCTTTAACTTGGGATAAAATAGAGAGGGGCAACTAAACTAAAAAAATATGCTATGCAGTGTCGCACTGGTTAGCACGTCCGTCTCGCAGTTCAGAGGTTGTGGTTTCGATCCCACCTACGGCCCTCCCTGAGTTGAGTTTGCATGTTCTCCCCGTGCCTGCGTGGTCTTTCTCCGGGTACTTTGGTTTCCTCCCACATCCCAGAAACATGCGCAGTAGGCCGATTGAGCACTTCAAATTGCCCATAGATGTGAGTGCGAGTGCGGATGGTTGTTCATCTCTGTGTGCCCTGCGATTGGCTGGCAACCAGTTCAGGATGTCCCCCGCCTACTGCCCGATGGCAGCTGGGATAGGCTCCAGTGCGCCCGCGATCCCGTGGGGACAAAGCGGTTCAGAAAATTGATGGATGGAAGGATGGATGGATTCCAATATTGCAGTCAGTTATTTGTTAGCACGTCAAGGTTTGCATCTGTTTACCAGATAAGCACATTTCTCATGATTCGCTGTAAAGAATTGTCAGTGTATTTCAATCGGAGTCATCTACAGCTACGCAACTTGTTTGTGCAGGTGAGAGGTGTGTGCAGCTCCCAGTGGAGCAGTTCTATTAATAACTGCAAACAGAAAGCTAGCATAGTAGGAATTAAGAGGGCCAATGCTGTTTTTTCTCTTTACATTCTAACCATGGGTAAACTGTTGTTAGTTCAACTTCGACTTAGTATGCTGATTTTTTTAGTTTTCAAAACTTGTAACAAATCCATCTTGTTTTATTTACATACTCGTCTTTATTTCTTTTTCTTCTTCTGTTATTACAAAAATTAGAGAGCCTATAGTAATCGATTCAATATTTACGTCGATCCAATACTTACCCCCAACAACCTTTTACACTCACGATGGACAATTTGGAGTCGGAATCGGCCGGCCATGCCTGCTTTTGGAATGCGGGAAGAAATTGGAGTACCCATGCAGGCACGGAACGAACTTGAAAACTCCACACAAGAAGGCCGGAGACGGAATTGAACCCTTTATCTCTGAATTGTGGGGTGGACATACTAACCAGTGCTCCGACGTGCTAACCAGTGGTTCACTGTGCTGCAAAAAAAAAAAAAAAAATGATGATGATGATCAGAATCATCTTTAGTGACCAAATTTGGCATGCCAAACAGGAAATTTGACTACGGTTGCTCTCAGCCTCTGTACGACATTTAAGTGACTGACAACATTCAGGCAACTAACAACATTTGAGTGGTGAGAGCTGGATGTTGTTGCACAGTGATGTCTCTGAGTCTCTATGAGTGGTGTGAGTTCATCAGAGGGACAGCCTGGGGGAAGAAGTTGTGTCTGTGTATGATGATGATGATGATGATGATAAGGGGCACCACGGTGGTTCAGGGTGTACCACGCCTACTGCCCAAAGACTGCAAGGATAGGCTCCAGCATGCCTGCGACCCTTATGAGTTTAATAAAACAGCTCGGATAATAAGTAGCAGAACTAGTAGTGATAGTTTTCAAGGATTGGCACTAGTGTAAATGTGATCTCACTTTTTGTCTGCTTGTAGATTTTTATTTGCAGCAGCAAAATATTGAAGCCCAAGGAGCTCACAGGTTATTCAGCTTGCCAGCATCGTTCCTTTTGTTGGTCTTTTCCTTCTTTAGTGTTCCTGTGGGGAATGCACTGTGGGTGACATATTTGTGCTGCCCTTCATACCCGTATTTCCATGCTGAGAGGGGCTGCAGCATAAAGAGAAAGGCCATGCTGGAATGCTGTGGAGACTGTGACTGCTTTTGATTTAAATGGTTTCAGATGTGCATTTTGGAGGTGCATGGTGAGAAACAGCTGGCTGCACAAAAAAAGTAGTGAAACTACATACTGATCACATGATCATGCAAACACATGGTTGATAGCTTATGTTCGACAAAATGATTGTATTGTGATTGATGGACATCACTAGCAAAAATTATGGGATCACCAGTCTCAGAGTATATTCATTCAGTTGTTTGGGAAAAAAAAAAAAAGCAAATCACAAAACTGAAGTAATTTCAAATGCCAACTTCTTTGCTTTAGGGAATACTAAAAGAAATCAAGTGGGGAAAATGCAGCCGAAAATTCAGGCATCTGTATTTGAAGATGCTACTGTATTCATCAGTCAAGCTTTATTGATGATATATTGTAATTTTAGTTAGTCATCCATTGATGACTGGATTCAGAAACCTAATCAAAATTATAGGCTTGGCCAAAATCTGTGATTTTCTTCAATTAAATTCAGTAGTGTGCATGGATTTCCCATATTTGTATGGGCATATGTACTATTTAAATAAGTGTGTGTGGGTGTGTGTGCGTGCGTGCCTGCGTGCGTGCATCATTTTCCACCTAAAATCAGTGATAGATTTCATATTTAGTAATACATTAATGATAGATGTGCGAAATCAATAGGTTTGTGAATAAATGTTATGATAATGGAGGTGTGTAAATAAATAGGAATTTGTAGTGCACTCACTTTGCTGCTCATCTTTTGACTACAAACCCAGATGAAGTCACTGCTGCTTCTTTCCCATGTTATTTTGTAGCAGCCATGTATAATCTGTTCCAGCACACTTGCCATGAGATGAGTGATGTGAGACTTGTAATGTGGAGGCAAAGCCTAATAGATAACATGAGCATGCCCCTCCCATCCCTACAACTAGTGCTCATTCCCTTCCGCAGGCAAATCAAGGCCCCTTCGTGGTAAACAGCACAACGATTTGGTTCATTCCGGTGGAAGTTGTTTTTTTTCTGGCTGACTCATACACTGTTAAATGTCTTTGGCAATGTGGTCTCATTACATTATGCTTGACCTTGACATTGACCTTCATTGTCAGACCTATCAGGAGAAGAGCTTGTTGTGGTTTTTGTTCTGATCGGCTGTTTAAAGTGGTGATTGTCATTTGGCAAATAAACTATGTGTGAACTATGTGTGTACATGCATCTATCTATACACATGAGCCTTGACGGGAAACCAGCGCAGAGCTGACAGTAGTTAGTCTTTAGTCTCATGGACTCTTTTGATTGTGATGCATATATAATTTTCATTTTCCAAGAGCTGTCTGCCTTTTCTTTTGTGCTATTGTTCCTTTGATCTGGCTTTGGTTTAAATCTCATTCCATCTGGATGAGCTCACTCTCGCCTTGCAAATAAAGGCATTTTCCACTAATATATACAGTATGTTCATGTGCTAAACCAGAGCAGTTCATCTCCGCATATTAACTGTAAAAACTATCGTGTAGCTATAGTAGGCCTGTTTTAGAATGTATGTCTTATATCATCATATTAACTGTAAAAAACTATAGTCTAGCTATAGTAGGCCTGTCTTAGTAGACGTGTCATGCAACACACCCGATTCAAAAGTTAACAATTGGTAGCACATATATACTTATGCGAAAAGCACTATTCTACCTTGAACTTCAGTAGGTCCAAGTACAGGTTCAGAGTTATTGATGAGGATCTTCAAGCCCTACTGAGGGTCTCAACTGCTTCCTCTCTCACGCCAAATGTGGCTCAGCTAGCAGCAAGAAGTAGGCAGAAGCCAGAACAATGTTCCTTCCAGGGTTAAAGAACTGTTAATACAGACACGTGAATGTGAATAATAATACATTTCCCAAGTCAGTGACTATATGTGGTTTCTTCAGTTTTCTATATCTGCTGTATTATTGTTTTCATTATTATCAATTTATTTATTTATTACTGTTTGATAATTATTTTTCTTACATTTGATAATCGTTTAAAGTTTTTTTCCGAGCCTAAAAAGACCCAGCCTCACCCCCCTGCTGTACAATCTTTGGCTGTATTCACAACTGCACACTGTTTTGTCTGCTTTAAAAAGACCAGGGTTTGTTTCAACACTGGTCCGGCCGGACACGCTGGTCCAGCTCTTTTATGCACACCGTTGCACATGGCAAAAAAAATTAAAGTCGTTTGCCTCTGAGAAAATGTCTGCTTTGGTTTAGGATACCGCAAATGGCTAATGGTGGACTGACAAACAGACGGACTGGTGACAGAAGCGATGACGGAAGCGCTATTAATATAACAAGAATGGACAGATTATTATATTATGAAAAAACTGACGATAGACAGAGCAGAGACTGTCAACATTTAATTAAGTGCCTGAAAATAATAATAATGTCCCAAAAAATATTTTCTCAACATTTTAACAGTAAACTTGTACTGTATATGTTTATATGTCGAAATTGTGTAAATGTAATATTTTTTCACATCTATTATACCGACCTATACTTGGTCTCTTGAAAAATAATGATTTTAGAGGGACATGGGCTCAGCAATATGCAATTGGCTTTGGGTAGTTATGCTCCTGTGACAGTGGTCATCCAGTCTGGCCCTGCTCAAAACAATGCAACCACCATCCCAAATTGGAATGGGAGTTGAGTTGTTCTAACCGGTTGGCCAAAAATCAACCTCCTGGCCACCTCCTGGCCACCTTCTGGCACGGCTCAAGGCTTTCGAGAAGTGAGGTTTGACTGAAGTACCTTTTGCTGGCATGAGCATCACTAACAGAAAAAAGCCCAAGATAACAAGTGAAGTGCTCAAACTGTGCAAACCAACAGACACACCACTGATTACAGTGTGTTGAGGTCCATGCCATTTTGCTTAAATTTGTATCACATATAGAATATATTTAACACTGGGAATAATGTAATGTTTCACTATAGTAAGTGTTGTCATGTTTGACAACATGCAGTCCAGACTATGATCAATACTTTCCCAGAAGACATCTGCCAAGTGTCCTGTGGCTTTTTGGGTTCTGCAAGAAAGCAGGTCCTTCCATCTTGTCTGAATCAAATATTGTCTGGGTAGTTTCTGTCCCATGCCTCACTGTTCGGAATGCTTACACAGTGAGGATAGCTGTTTCCTAAAACGTAACTGGGAGCATTCTAATTTGAGCATTTGCTTTTGCTACTTCCTCCAACCAAAAATCATTTCAAATTCATGGCCACGTTGGAGTAGACATTGCTCTTTTCTCAATATTGATGAGTTTTTTTTTCCTTTTATCTTTCCCTTATTTAGTTTCTTTGTGTATTTTCACTACGTTTCCACTAAAAGTAGTTGACCAATGCAAATATGTTCTGTATGATGACGTTTGAATTTATTGCCATCACATGTCATGTAATAATTGACCAAATCAGATACAGTGTACAGACACACACAAACACATTTGCACACACACACACACACACACACACACACACACACACACACACACACACACACACTGAGTGACAGTAATCCACCAGTACTTCTACAGCTTTTTGTGTAGAGTAGTGTGGGTGCACAGGCTTCGTCTACCAATGTGCACAGTGAAAGTGACAGACCACCCACCTGCTCTGGCATCCCTTATTTGTGTTTGCATTGCCTTCGTGGGAGCACAGCTAATGGGATTTTCCTATCAGCATTTCAGTGTTGCGACCATGTCAGCTCACCCTCCTCTGTCTCTGAACAATCTAGCAAGGTGAAACTGCTCAGTCTGCACAGCCACAAAATGACAACAACATAAGGCTGCATTCGTTACGGTGACTCACAGGCAGTTGAGGTACAGTTCCAACAGAGAGCGCGATACTGCCTGTTTGGAAGAGACTACAATGACTGCAATGCAAGAGGAGTTATTTATGTAAACCCAATTTATACAGGTGTTCATATCAAGAAAAGTGGAAATGAGGTTATCATGAAAAGGAATACTGTGTGTTCTGGCTCCTTTGTACACAATGTAAATAGTTGTCATTTTTTTAATTGTTTACCTGAGCCTGAAAAAAGTTATTTTGAAAACTGTTTTTCAGAGTTTGCAAGATGATTTGGGTCGGAAATAGCCACGATGCCATTTTCAAGCTAATTTTAATATGTGGCCATCTTGTGGCCATTGTATTTCGTAATTGTGTTGGCTCTGTTGATGTTCAGAAAGTCAGTTGTAGAACTATGTGCAGGCCACAGTGTATTCTAAGGGTGGCCACAGCAGCTTTTTGTTCCTCCATGGTGTAGCCCAGCGACCTCACGACCACCCAGCAAACACTCAAAACACACTGATCAGCCAGGTCAGCGGGTGGTTCTCAGTTGTACTATTTTGAAGTCCACCTTCATGATAGTAGCAACCCTGAGAGCACTCTGGAGGGCCCCATTTCCACTCCAAGCGCAAGTCTAGTGCAAAACCAAGTTTTGCTCTGCATGTGAATGGAGTTTCCTTCTTTTTGGTATTTTGCTAAGACTGGTAGAATTGGGTGTAACAAGTAGTATTTTCCACGCCAATCCTCGCGGCATCCCTCATTTGCATCAACATCGGGGCGGTCAGAGCCGCAGTGCGCACACGTACTCCATGCAGAAATAGAAATAGACTCACTGGGGTCTGTGCATGAAAAGAAATGGAAGGTTAACGGTAAAATGTATGCTTGCTGATGATGTAGTCGATTACAGCATATGAGAGGGGCAATAGGGCTTCACATTACACCTTTAAATGTTGCATCTGTCAGGGTTTTCAAGTATCCTGGAAAACCTGGAAAAAGATTACTAATTACTACCAATACTACACAAATGTGAACACCTCTATTAGCAAGTCAGGAAAGCCTATATTTAATGGCAGAGGAAAATCAGCTTTTGAAGGGTGATTTTTTGGGGGGGGGGCATTTAATATATATAATTGTTTGTTATTGTTGAGAAACTACAATGTATGGTGTGCTCTGCAATTGGTTGGCAACCAGTTCAGGGTGTCCCCTCCCTACTGCCTGAAGTCAGCATAAGAAAAAGCAGTGCAGAAAATGGATGGTTGTATATAGTATGACGTACAGCATATATTTTATGAATGCATTATTCAGGTGCCAATTTGCAAGTTCAATGCAGTTTGTGGTATTTCAATATATTAATACTGTATACTGACCTTGTTTTTCCCTCCCATTCAGTTTATCCTATTTTCCTATTCTTTATTTGCCAATATAAATAAAAACACTCAAGTCAAAGTCAAAAGAGGTCATGAGCATGACAGCTAAAAATGAAATTATGGCGGTCTTGGTGTGATGGCACCCTCTGTCTCAGGCTGACATGCGGTAGAAGGAATTCTTTTTTTCTAGGTTTTCTAGGCGTACTGTTGAGCAGTGTGTTTGTTTGTATGTGTGTATGTGTGCGTGTGTGTGCACGCGTGCGTGTGTATGCGTACGTCCATGTAACATTACTGGAATTTTTTTTGAAGTTTTCTAATCTCATTTTAATGTCAAACAACAGACGATGTGTAATAGTTGAGTAAGTAATGTCAAAGCAAACTTCACATAAGAATATAATGAATAAAATAATGAAATACATCCCCCTAAACTGCTTCAGAACGTCACACTAAGTACCACTGACTGGCTTCCAGGAATCACTGTCCACTTCCACAGTGAAATTCCCTGTTTCCCAGCAATGGCTGACCAAGACATTCCTCACAGTGGGGAAGATGACGCCATGAAAATGCAGAGATTTACATGAGGCTTGTGATGTTTCTGGGTATAAAGTCTTGATGCTTTGACCTTGTCTCCATTTCAAGTGTGTGGGAGCAAAACAAGCGCAGGGAAAAAAATCCTCTGAAACAAACAACAGGGATGCAGCTGTATTCAATTTCCTGCTGCATGCTGTTTCTATCACAAGGTTTGTCGAGGTACGTCAAACGAGCCAAGCTTGGGAATGTCCATGAATTTAAACCAGTTCTCCCTCAGCACTTGGCTTAATTAGGGAGATACTTTATATAGAAATACCAGTTCTCACCCTACATCTTTCTCTCATGGGGTTTTCTTTTTAATGTTCTTTTTAATTTTATGATAACAAAAGAAATCTAATAATTAAGATCGTACAGCATGCAATGTAGCAAGTGTTGATCTGTAACACATTGTTTCATGGCATATTAATATCTTGACAACAGTATCTAGATATGATAAATCTAAAAATGATAAATGGTTCAGCGCTTACAGCAAATCTAAACAGCATTAGAGGGGTCAACAGGACATGAGCGTTGCCAACGCACAATACACACTTCAAACCTACTTTGCAGCATGATAGGTTGTTACAGATTATGTTCCCTTCAATCTGACAAAATCATGCAATTTTCCTTTATCAATAAAAACGGCAAATAATTAGCAAGTCGGCCCCATGGATAAATGTAATCAGCAACTCATTTGTACCACTTGAGACGTTGCCAAGATATAGCGTTAGGGTGCAGTTGAAACATTCAGATTTGAAATATAACTGTGGATTTGGGAATTGATTTTTTTCAATAGGCACTATTGAAATGCTTGGTCACTATTCTGGTGATTAATATCAAAATCAACGATATAGGCTTTCCCTGCTTGATACTGCATGTACAACTAATTTTTAATGAGTTGAATTCTAAAACCAGCTGATCACAAAGCTCACTTCATGATGTTTCGAGGTACAGTAACTGATACACAATTTGGCAGATTCATTGGCTAAAGAATAACGAATCTTGTGCCATTATTTTTAGGTATTTTAGATTGGAAAAAACTGACTCTGAAACCAGAGAGTGAATAGTTAAGCTTGTCGTGCTCACAAAAAATATGAGCGGTCCTATCTGAAGACAGTCATGATTAATATGATAGTGTTTCCCCTCAAAGAATTTGTAGAAGTTACACTGCCGCAGTCAGGCCACGCACGCATACACGTACGCACACAGTTGTTTGTAGGGTCATAATTATAATGGATTTCATGTGCCCCCCTAAAGACTGATGTCTGGGGACGCGTCAAAGTAGATGGCAGCACCTCCTCACATGGGGTTGCATTTCTTATGCCGATTATCACAAGAAAGTACTTCATTTATCACCTTGACTTTGGTGGTGAGGTCAGAATAAAATTATGCAATTAAAGTATATAGTGTCTACGGAATGTCGCTGGTCCTCATTAGCTTGTATCATGATTAAGAGTCTTTGCTATTCCCTGGAGCTGCCTGCTACCAGTCATCCCACCTCCCTCAGAACCTTGGCTCTCGCTTCCTGTTGCACTTTGAACTTTCTGCATTTCTGTCTCCATTCTTACATGTTGACATCAAAGCTGTGGAGGAGTCATTCTCTCCCCATTCAGTACAGAATTAGGATTGTATGGAAAAGACAAACAAAAACAAGTTAACTTATTGATTATATGTATGTATCAATTGGTTTGTATATGTATCTATTTACTATTTGATTGTTATTTTTATTGTTGTGGGGTTGGTCGTTTTCAGCAAGATTAACATAAACTCTATGATGTACTAAACAGTCATGACCATTGAACCTCCTACTGTACTTCATGATTCTGCATCATGATTCGCAACCCCACTACCCCGCCCCTTCCCAAAAATCAATCAACCAATCAATCAATCAATCAATCAATCAATATCTATATCTACCGACCGACCGACCGACCGACCGACCTACCTACCTACCTACCTACCTACCTACCTACCTACCTACCTACCTACCTACCTACCTACCTACCTACCTACCTACCTACCTACCTACCTACCTACCTACCTACCTACCTACCTATCTATCTATCTAATCTGGTGAATTTGTGTGTATACGTATGGTTGATTGTACGCAACAAGAAGATATTAGAACTAGCTAATAGCCAAAGATTGGTTTGCCAAAAAAACAGCTTAAAGTTTTGGCATGGATGACCAACTTGTCTGACCTCAATGTCATTGAATACCTTTGGGCCATCGTCAAGTAGAAAATTAGTCACGGTAAGCCGACTCAAGCAGGACATTGCCACTGCCTGGGAAGCTGTGAGCACAGAAACTTGCGACCTGCTGGTCATATCAATGTTGCGAAAACTTCAGGCATTCATACAAGCAAAGAAGGCAGCCTCAAAATACTGAGAAAAAGTTTATTGTAGTTATAATGCATTTAATTGAAATTCATTTAAACAGTTTCTTCATTATTATGATTCAATGAAACAACAGTGTGACAGTTAAATTGCTGAAATGGGCTTTTTTTTTTTTTTTAAAGGTAATGACCTCTCACAAGTAGGACAAGGGCAGTGAACACTACCTGACTTGCTTTTTGTACAATGAAAATGCGTTGAAAAATGTAACAACTGCTATTTTGCAAATGTTTCTAATTCAGTGACCAGCACTAAACAAATACCTAAAAAACAAGACATGATTCACCTGCGTACAATAGAGAATATCATTAAAAATCAATACTTCTGCGTTGAGTGATACATAAAGCATCATCAGCTATTATTGTTTTATTTATGATAGAGATTCAGCAACTTTTGATGTACCTTTGATTCATAAAAATAAACTTACCCAAAGACGCAAGTGACAGTGTTTTAAAAAATGTCTGCCGACCCTATTTGAGAGACCCATACATTTTGCTTCGCTCTAGCTTTATTCTGAGTCCCTCCCAGATGACCAAGATTCTCACCATCAAACAGTGTGACGGATGGTTGTGTGTATAATCCCAGCTGGTCTATCAGCGACTACTCTTGTTTTTTTCTCGTTTTAACATCACATTTTTATTTTATTTTTTTAGGTAGGGATTCATCTAGACGACACATCCATTCAAACTTATTCCATGCTTTATTATCATATATTACAAAGGCACACTATAAGAAAAAAAAAATAAAGAGATGTGCTGTTACTACCTGTATCTTCGCACTGGTACAGCACAATATTTCTAGCCTGGAATATTTGTGTGGGGAACATTCAGGCATATTACGGTTTATATGATGGAATGCTGAATTATTTTCATACTGCATTGTGTGTGTAAAGAACAATCAGAAAGAAAAAAAATCATTGTACTGCATCCTCAAGCAATGAAAAAGTCAATAGCTTTCTTCAAATCTATCTATAGTAGCACAAAAAACACAATTGTCTCAATTATTATCTCAGCAATATCTTCGAGTTCATTATTTGTTGAACTGATGTTTATAAATACACCGGATTGTATATGTATTTTTCCTTTTCACAGGCTTGTATGTGGAGCGACACATGCGTCTATATTCAGAGGTGGGGTTGGGCAGTGGTGTTAATGTGAAGGTATTTTCTAGGTAGATTGAGCGCTTGTATCAATTACAATCTTATGAATGTCATCTAGCTGATCCCCATTTTCATTATACAAGACATTACATCCTGGATTTACCCAATATGAATATCACCTAATCTTGATTATAAATCTCTCTCAATTTCCCTGTGTGAATGAAATAGATTATGCAGATGACAATCTAAATGTAAAATATATATAATCATATGTAGGTTTATATTGGTGGTAAATGTTTTTAAAGGAAAGTGCTCCTCATTAGATTTCTGTAAGAAGCACAACCCCAGTGACGTAGTGGGTGAACATGTATGCTATGCAGAACCCCCACCCTGACCGAATAACCAGCATGAACCAATCACTGTCCTTTTGCTGTTGCTGCACAGCGACCCCATAGCAACAACTAGAAAACTGTTGGCTAAATAGTGCATTTATCCATGTTTGACACGCTACCCCAACAGACCTGTGTTAAATGTCCAAAACATTGCTGATGATAAAATGTTTACGTCTTAGGTGGGAAGGAGTTTAGAGACTGTTGATTGCATCAAAATAAAACCTCTGATCTGTGGCCAGCTCATAAAATTCCCAATGAGAATTGAGTCAAGTTAAATGTTTGGACTTCATTCAATTCCAGTAATTCAGTGCAGGTTTTGGCCCACATGTTCGGCGGGACACATCCTAAATTATGGTTTTTATGCCGTATATTAGTTCTGAACATTACAAATTATTTTAGATATATACGATAAGCACAAGCCTGAAATGAACCAACTGTATGAAATGCCTTTGCAATAAAGTGAACTAAGCTACGTTTTAATATTATTCCATGGTCGTTTGAAACTGGCATCCGCTTTCAAATAAATACACATGAGCTTCAAAGTTTGAAAAGGTAATAGAATCTAGAACCTGATGAAATATATGAGAATAATATTCATTTATCAATCATATTTTCACATCAATAATTCTATAACGTATACCAGGCAGAGATTGCACTACTCCGGAGTTAGAGGATACCTTAGCCTCATCAGAAATCTGTGGAGCCATGGTTAAGGCCCTCCAAAATAACATTTGATATTCTAAACTATACTTGTAAATTATTTTCTTAGCCCCTTTCTTAATCGATCAAGCCTGCTTTTAGCCCAAAAGCAAAAAATCCTGGTACTGTGCTTTCTACCAGGACAGCAAGTACCGTAAATTTCGGACTATAAGCCGCTACTTTTCTCTCAAGTTTTGAACCCTGCGGCTTATATAGGTTTTTTCCCGTGATTTTTCCCATGACTAATACACTTATACACTCAAAAACGCTGTGGACCGCTGTTGTGCTGTTATGTTAATGCAAGTTATGCATCCCTAAATAATCTTCTCTTTCTTGACAATCATCTTTGTGTATATTCTCTTACAAATGGGAATTAAACATTAAAAACCTTACGCGATCATGCGGCGACTTCACATGCATATTCCAATCGGACACTGCGGAGGAAAATTTTGCTGGTTTCAGTGGACAGGAGGAAGACAAAGACAAATCTCAGTGACTTTGTTGACTCGTATGTATTTTTTTTCCCGCCAAGTTAGTGCTGTTACCTCCATGTATAACAAAATGTTAATGTTATTAAAACTTTAGCCCAGCTAGTGCTGTTACATCCGTGTTAACAACGAATGTTAATGCTATTAAAACTTTAGCCCAGCTAGTGTTGTTACTTCCGTGTTTACAACAAAATGTTAATGTGATTAAAACCCTAAAAAGGCTTTCTGTGTATAGTGAAGCCTCGGTTTTCGAACACAATCCGTTCCAGAAGGCTGTTCGAGATGTGAGTCATTCGAATTTCGAATCATGTTTTCCCATTACAAATAATGAAGAATAAAAATCCGTTCCAAGCAAAAACAAAAACGTAATTTTTTCATTTGCGCAGTTTTGTCCGATCGCGCAACTGCAGCGCACCACCGAACGCGCAACCGTAGCACATCGCCGACCACGCAACTGCACCGCGCTGGTCGCATTATTGTGACAGAGCGGCCGCTGAGATTTAGAAAATACTTTTAACGTCCAGGATGTACTTTCCAAAATTTAAGTGGACCTCAGTGCCCAGGAAGTTTAATTTTGTCCGATCGCGCAACTGCAGCGCACTGCCGAACGCGCAACCGTAGCGCGTCATCGACCGCGCAACTGCACCGCGCAGGTCGCATTATTGTGACAGAGCCGTCGCTGAAATTTAGAAAATATTTTTGAAAATATTTTTAAAGTCCTGATGTACTTTCCAAAATTTAAGTGGACCTCAGTGCGCAGGGAGCTTAATTTTGTCCAATCCCGGAACTGCAGCGCACCGCCGAACGCGCAACCGTAGCGTGCCGCCGACCGCGCAACTGCAGCGCGCCGGCCAGGCGCTCACTGTCGCATTGCTTTAGGAGCGTCTTTGTGTTTTAGGATGGCTTTACTGCTCCCACTTGCTTCCTTTGGAGGCATGATTAGAGTCGATGCAATCCTCAGAGTAGCGAGAATGTAATAACGAACGGAGTCAGTTGGCATGCGCGTCCTCTTGGCTCATCTCGCGAGGTTCGACAACCGAATTTCGTCCAACATCCGAGGCAAAAAAATCTCGAATTTTTTGATCGAATACCGAATTGTTCGAGAACCGGGACGTTCGAAGACCGAGGCTCCACTGTACTGTCTTTCTCTGTAAATAACTCGTGCGCACGTGCATCTTATAGTCCGGTGCGGTTTATATAAGTATAAAATTTAAAAAAATCACGAATTTTAGCTGGTGCGGTTTATAGTCCGGCGCGGTTTATAGCCCGAAATTTACGGTACTTCAGCGCCATGTCTGTTCTCCCATAACTGAATTATAAACCAAAGCAGGGAATAAAAACAATGCTAAATGAAGGTATTATCATGGCAACAGTTTGGGCTCATTGTTGGATGTTTTTACTTTTTAATTTTGGCTCGACTTTCGAATGGAGTTCTAGGTCAAATAGTTCTAGGTAACCCAGTACAATAAGCAATGCACAAATAAAATACGAGCTAAAACAAACTTTGCTGATTTTTGTTGTAATTTGTATAAATAATTTGTCTGAATGCCATCACATCCCCATATGAATCATCATAATGCATAGAGGTATTACTATAAACAAAAAACAAAACTCATGAGAAATAAAATAAATCCCATCATTGGAATAAAACGTCGCTTCAAGAGAGGGTAAAGCCAGGGTGGCTCTTTTTCACTAATTAGCCCAATTTATTTATTTATTTTTTTATTAGGTAAATGAAAAAAAGTTAGCATTTTCTATTCCCTCAATTAATTTGGGAGAAATAATGAAATAACAAATGCCTTTAGAAACGCCCACATTTAATGAGGAACAGGGCAACACACCCCTCCCCCTCCATGTTTTGGTTGATGTCACATAAGGAAGCAATCACAATTACCCCATTTGAAATCATTGTACAAACTAGCTTTTAAAATGTGCAAAAACAGCTATCAATTGGCACCAAAATTTACATGGACATCTCTACTTATTTTGACTGCAACATCTAACAAGCCTTTCTGTGGCTGATATCAGAAAAATGAGCAACCTCTCTGCACCACAAGTGCCCTGTGACGTCTATTTCCTTTCACCAGTCACCAACATACGCAAACACGACACGTTCTGAGAAGCTGGATTGTTCATACGTCATTATATATTCAATACTGAATTGAAATTGGTAAGGGTTCATTTGACTTACATTTCCCAAGAAGTCCACGTACGCCTTTAAATGGCCACTCTCAGATGAAGAGTTGGCCTCCTCACTGGAAGTTCGGTGCTGCCAATCTTTCCAACAAGCCGACCGTTGTGACGCGTCCCGTGTCAGGACTCCTGACTGAGCCACGAGCCTGCTGACACTTTTGTGTTAGTAAAGTTCCATCTTTAGATTTCTTTTCTTCTATTTCTATTGTATTCTATTCTATTCTTCTTTTCTTTTCTTTTTGCTTGCGTTCTGCAATAGACTCGGGGTGCTTTCAATGTCCACTCACAGTCGGAAAACGTAATCGCACCAAAAAGCAATGATGAGTATATTGCAGTGAATACGGGGAAGCAATAAAAGACAATGCAAATTATAAAATGCAGAAATTAAGGCAATGTAAAAAGTGTGTATTTAAAAAAAGTCACAAACTTTGACATTCTTTACATCAGCAAGGTTTTGTGATGAAATCATTATTAATAAAGGAACACTTGAGTCCTATCACATAAGTGCCAATGTTGGCTCGCTTTTCCAGACCCTGTTTTGTGCACACAAAATATATTAATGACAGCCTGTTTTGTTTTTCAAATGAAGCTGTAAAAACATCCTAATCTATTTTACTGTTAGACTTTGACCTTTTGTGCTGTTTAGAGCAAAGACACAATCTCTTACAATGAATTCTTGCAAAAAGCCTGGCTGTGGACAGATGAAGTGAAACCAGCTTCCAAAGCACAAATAAAAAAGAAATCCAGCTGGCATTTTGTTGGGAAATATCAAACATTGCCAAATACTGTAAAAGAAACTAAACCTTCTTGTACATTTGCACGTTGAAGAGGGGAAGCATTTGGTTTCGGTTTATATTTTATTTATCAGGCCTCGTAATCAATGTTATGCTGAGGCAAACAACTCTTTTCAGTCTCCATTTTCATCAACATACCAAAGCAACACTCTTATTCATTGAATGAACGGACTAACCAAGTCTCTGCCTCATCTCCATGCTACAGTTTGTGGTCCTTGATGGTTCCATGCTCCTAATTGCACCCACTTAAATCAGATCTCTTTTCCTAATCTCATTTAAGCACAGTATGTCCCACACAAGTCCGCGTAAATACTCTCCCCTTCTGTTTTTTTTTTTTTTGGTTTTACATCTTTGTCAGAATATAAATTAAGCGCTCTCTCAAGAGGGCATCACTTCGCCACCCTATGCAGCAAGGTAGCACAGAGAAACAGATTGAAACTGGTCGCGTTTAGAGCAGTCTGCCAAGCTTGCCAGACTGCTACATGTAACATGAGGAAATGAGTTTGTGTCAGGACTATTTTGGAGATGCTTTGAAGTCTTATTTTACCCAGTTTGCCTTCTGGGGAATCGCGCCCAAAGTAGGGAGTAGGGGTCGTTTGAGCGGTTGTGTGGTAAGATTTGGGGAAATCTGCCCTCATATCCCAAAAGGCACTGCTCTCTGCTCTCCTGATCTTGTTCCTGGGTGGTCAAAGTAGAAATGTAGTTGCAATCAGATTTGATATGTATTTGATTTTGTAGCACATTCTATTGGACCACTGGTGTTGAACAATTTTCCATGGATGAAATAATTGCATTCTCCATGCATAAATATCCATTCAAATGTAACTCTTTTAAGACTTTCCTTATGTGTCTTTTGTTTTGTCATTGTAAAATTGTTCACTTAAGAAGGTAAGTATAAGATAAGCCTAAAGAAAAAAGACGAATCGAAACATCGCAATCCAAATAAAAAAGGCATTGTTATTCTCATATTGTACAATCAATAGTAAGCAGCCAGTCTGTCAATATGAGCCTTGAGCAAAGGACTCCTCACTGGAGGAATGGGGGAAGGGGAAATTTCTTAAGCAGATGAAACGATGTTTTCTACTCACTTACAGGCAAAGACAAACATTTGCACACGTGGGACTACTGCTCCTTAAAACTGCCTCTTTTGCTGTGATATACAGTTAAGCAATGGAGGAAAAAAAGAATAGGCCTGGTCATCAACAAAATTTTAGGGCAGTGAGGTTGGCTCAGCTACATTTTGTCCTGGCAACGCCCTTTCCATTTCTTTCTGTAGCATCAGCAGAATGGACGCTGAGGGACTACAAAACTGACACAAGTGCATTTGTACACATACAAACTTCCTCGGTAAATTCCCACCCCCTGTTGTTTCCAGAGGGATGTTCCTCGAGTTGGGACAGTGAAAGGGGCATCCCGCAGTGCTGTTGGAGCGTCCTTGGCAGCGCCAGACAACTTCACTAGCCCTGCTCTAGTAGGGGGCAATAATCACATCAAGCTCCCCTGACAAGAGGCATTGAATTCAGCTGCGGTCTCCTTAAGAGCTTGGCATCCAGCTGCCTCTTCTAAGCATGCTGCTGACGTTACCAAAGGTTTGTGTTCCTTTATTTTCGTTGGGATTGTATGACATCTTTCATCCTGTTTTTTTTCAACACATTTTTGTACTACAACCATCCCATAAATACATATGGAAATGTTTCATAATTCTGTCACAGAGGCAAAGATCTACATGGACAGAATAGCTTCTCATTCCCATTGTTGTACTGCGCCATCTGTTTCCCATGATCGCATTTATACACAGCATATTGTGCCTTGTCATTGTCTAAGGACATATATTTTTAAGATATATTTTTAATTTACATGTTCTTATAGACTTTGCTGACATTGTATGATACGTTTTATTGTATTATGGCACTCCCGTACATTTTTTGCCAATTACGCTTGCAAATTACCTGACTTGGCATGACATACTTCTAAAATCCACCAAAACTGATGATAACCACACTGGACTGTTGTAAACAGCTTTGAGGCCCCACAGAGCTCATCTGCTACCCAGGGAGCCTGGCTTCCAACAGCTACACTCCATTCATCACCTGCTTTCAATGGCCACCACCAAGCCGCCTCCCGGCTTGAAGGCCAGGTAGGGAGCCGAGTGGTGCACAATGTTTAAGGGATTAGTAATCAAAGGAGTGCGGAGGCTAGGGCCTTATGTCTCAGCCGGCCATTCTCTTCGAGCCTGTGAGAAGAGCTCCAGCAGCGGCCAAGGTCACCGTCTACTGCTCGGTAGGAGGTAATTGGGAAAGAGTCTGGGAACTGGCTGAATGCGCTTCGCTACTCGTGCGCAAGAAGGCTAGCAGCACAGCAGGTGTCTCAGGCAACAGACATTAATTTGTTTGTACCACAGTTAGCATGGCTGACAACATGACAATAATGCCTTTTGCCAACCTTCCAATTTTTTCTTCTGTTCCAGTTTGTCAAATTAATTTTTCAATGTTGGAAACTGTATGTCTACTTAGACAATAGAAAAACAGACTGGTTTTATTGTTGCTCTACTTCCATTGTATCTATAAAAATATTTTTCTAGATCAACCTGTGCAGGATACGGTTGTGAGATTATGGGGGAATCATGGAAAAGGCCTTTTGGGGAAAGGAAGTGAAAAATCTTCTATGGTCAAAACGTCCTAAATGTTTTTGTGTATCGGACAAAGCATTTTTTTTAACCATTCCTGTTGGGGCTTCTGTCACCATCCTGAATAGTTTTAAGATGATCTGGCATCCTGCGGTGCGAGACACTGAGCTATTAAACTGTGATGGGACAGCTGGTCGTACACTTGGATCGTAGTACATATATTCCTTGCAAAAGCGTACTGAAAAGATTAGCGTACCCTGCTACGACCAAGAAGGGGGAAGCAAACTTTGAGGTAACAGTGATACAATACGATTCGTAATCAAGTCGGAGGCGCGTAAGCAACCGTGGCTCCCCCATCCAGCCTCCCACAAACACACCCCTGTTGGGATATTGGCAAGTTGTCATGACGACACGGATGTTCTGCTGATGAAGTCTCGCTTCACGTTGTCCAATCAGATCACGAAACTACCACCGCAGCATGAACAGCCTAGGACGCACCTATTCCGGTTGCACAATTCCAAGAAAGGACAGGCGAAATCCGAGACCACCAACGGAAAACTAGCAATCTATGGGATGTTGTCAATGGAATGTCATGCTTCGACAAAACGGAATCAGCAGGGGTTGCGGATCCAGGGGCTGCCAGGTAGGGGGTCTCCATTATTATACCGATAAAGCCGTATTTGCCGAGTTATTTATTAGTACAAAATTTTAATTCAATATTTAACATGATTATTGTGGTAAAGTAATGAAAATACTTGCGTTAATATGACTTCCATGTGGTTTGCATATTTAGTTAAAGCTAGCCACCGTCTTAGCAGCACTTCGCTAAAATGGTAAAACACTCCTGCAGGTGGTTTTTGTAAATCTGCACTGGCAATAATAAGCCTGATAAAAAGTGAAATGCAATCTTATTAATGAGGTAGAAGTGTCACAAATATTATGTCAAATCCAAGTCTAACATGACATTTGGTATTCATTCCATTGCGGGATGTGGACCAGAAGTATGAAAGGCGACTATTCCAAAAGTGCAAAGTGAGCTAAAAACTCTCCTGGTGTTATTTTGAGTCAGGCCTTTTATCACAAACTGCGGGGAGGATTTTCTATTCATTTTCCCCAAGCTGACCAAAGGAGAAGCCTTAGCTATGTGAAAGATGGAGGGCTTGGTGGGGGTGCATTCCTTTTTTTCCCAGTGCACTGCAGGTAGCCGTTACGGTCATCGTCCTCTTAAGCCTGTTATTGCGTTCTATCAAACTGAACATATTTACGAATAACACGGCGTTAAAATGTTTTACATTTTATAACAAAACCTACATTTATTATTTTCAAGAAGTTCTTAGCTGGTTCTGGGTCTCTGTGGGATACCATTTGACAGACTTAGACACAGCAGAGATTGCGCTACAAACTTACTAAATCAATTGATGAAACAATCAAAATCAAATGACTTTAATTGGGAAAATGATCCTACATGACAGTTTAATTGGTTTTGTCATTTCTGTTTCACAAAATACTGAGATTCAGTGCTTATTTTGCTTTGGTTTCTTACAAAATGTGTCCTTGTCAATTTCCTAACTTCACTGAGATGCAATCCTTCACAGGATGCAAAGATAAACGCAGCAGATGGGATTTGAAACAATACACGTTCAATCTATTTTTTGGAATAACAAGAAAGATTTGTCATTTTAAATCCCATATTATTGAAACGTAATAGAAACTGCAGTAAACAGCTGACTGTGTACAGATGGCAGCTACCTGCGATTTCTTTCTTTGACTTGGCAATCTTGGACCAGATCGGCATCTTATACACAACCAAGCATGCAATATTAGTCCTGCTTTGCGCCGTAAGATCCTATTTCATTGCTTTGTACTGGTGAGATGGATTTAAGAACGGTTCCCTAAAAAGTACCCATCCTTCTATGTTGACTGTTGTTTTATTACGCTATATACGAGAATCATTTGCCTGTTACAAAGAAGTTAGAATTTTAGTCTAAACTGATTCATTTGTTAAAACCTAAGTCGTAACAGCATTAAGAGCAAATCAATGTAATTATTACAACATGGTCAAGTGTCACGGTGACCACTCTTGGTTGACAACTTTCAAAAAAAAAATAAAAATTAGAACATGCATGGGGCACATCCTGGAGCTAAAGTATAATCATTTCACAACTCCAGTTATTATAATAACATAACCTTGCACAAGAAACAGTAGATAACCAGGTCAACTCAAAAACATCGCCCAAGTCAGAGAAAAGTTGCATTGATGTATTTTGAAGTAACAAATATCTCAAATGATGAGGTCATCCTGTATCGTACGAAGCAACAAAGGTTAGCAAGGGTTTGTACATTGTTGATTTTATTAGTCGTCACATTTTTCTTGCGCGGCAAAAAACAGTTTGCAACTGTTTGCAAAACTTGAGGAGCCCCGATCAAATAGTAACATTCGCTACATGCGCAAATACTCACGGCTCATTGAGATACGAGCTGATGTGTCAGGTAGATGGAACACAGAATTGGCCCAGTATAAGTGCACTCTTATTCATTGACAATTGTAAATTTGTGGTCAGAAGTGATAATTCCATTTGGATTTGAAAGTGTTCGAAACGACGAACTTCAAGCAGGCTATCGGTATAATGACCACTCACCATGATTCTCATTAGAGTAAGCACAATTGCATGTGTGATTAGCATATCTGCATGGATTTGCATGTTCGCCATTCAGGAAAATAAACTCATTTTCTTAAACTCTCGAAATCTCCAGAGATAGTAATGTATATCTAAATGAGTCGAAGAGATCCCAAACATGGACAATGACAAACAAGGCTCTAAGAGTCTCTCCAGAGGATATGCAATTTTCAAAGTCATTCCTCTCAGAAGAAAGAACCACTGAGAAGAAACCATCTTAATAACTGTCATCAGAACCACCAACTTGAGTATCCATTCAAACCCTGGCAGGAAAAGTATAATGTGATGATAGGGGTTGAGGTTGGCACAATTAATTACCTGTCACTTGTCAGAGAAGTGGAAAGAACTAGCACTGTTGTTTGAGAGACTGTCAGCCAAGGACAATGAATGCATTCTATTTCATCCCCAACTTGCGTCTGATTTAATAAAGAAAGACACAGAGCCCAGACAGAGCTGTGAGAAAATACACAGCAGCAGTGTGGTCAGGTTGTAAACACAGACATGAAATAAAAGAGCTGGATTACAAACAGGTTTAATCTCCTCAGGGCTGTCCAGACTGACTCACGGGGGGAGGGGGGAAGCAATGATTTGGGCGGCTTTTATTCACATTTCTCACATCAACTACCTCCCTATTGCCAGCGGCATTGTCATTTGAGCTGCGCGGATACAAGTGAAGGTCCTGCATTGACAGAAGCAACATGATAAAAAGAGAGACAAACTGGCAGACAAATGCAGCCAGAGGCTGAAGACTTGAGAAACAGCTGAGACCCGCCGATTTGTTAACGGCACAATTTTCAATAGAGTCATAACATTTCCCCTCCATCCCAGCCTTGTCTTTCTTTCTTTATGTCTTTGTTCATAACTTAAAGGCACAAAAAGATAAGCAACACCCCTTTTCTTCCTTTTAGATGTTTGATGCAAGCGTTAGACTCTCATTCTTATGCCAAACTAATCAAATTAAATTCCTTGATATAATTTAGTTTTGAAATTATTCAAAAGCTGTTGTCATGCCAGTATGATTGAGTTCTTTCTGAAATTGTAATTATTCTCCTCTGTGTTCTTATCCTGCTGGTCTTGAAACAACTATGGGCAGATCATGCGATAATGAGTCTAGGTCTTTCTTCCCATGATGAGGCCTAGAGTGAGAATGACACGGTCCAAAGATGAAGAGGCATCCTCCCCAGCTCATTTAGACAGGAGAATTAAAGGTCTAACATAGCTCCAAAGTGAATTGTGTCCTTGAAGTTAATGTGAGACATCAAATATCATTTGTGGCTGAAAGGCAGCTTCCTCAATGAAAGGTAATTATACATCTGCAGTAGAGGAAATTTCTTGCGTTGTAAAAAATTTAAATATGTTAGAAAGTGATGGAGGAACACTTTAACAGCACCATTTTTCTTTCCGTCTAAAATTGATATTTTGTTTACCTCTGTGGCGGCACAATGGGGCCTTGGTTAGTAGGGCCACCTCATTTCAGAGGTGCAGGGAGCAATTCCGGCTCCCGATTTTATGTGTGGTTTGCATGTTCTCCCTGTGCCTGCATGGGTTTCCTCCAGGTGCGCTGGTTTCCAGCCACATTCCAGAAACATACATGGTAGGCTGATTCACCACTCCAAATTATCTGTAGGTATGAGTGGGAGTGGAAATGCTTGATTGTGTGCCCTGCATTTGGCTGGCAACCTGTTCAGGGTGTACCTACCTACCTCTCTAAGGTATCAGACCAGAAAAGTCCTTTAGTCCGCTTGTATGGTCCGGACCAAAAGCGGACTTGAGTTTTTTCGTTTAGTGTGGCTCCTATTCAGACCGTACATTTTGCAAGTGAAGTATACACATCCACATTTGTGACGATCTGTGCTACCCTTGGACAGCAATGACCAGGGCGCCACACAGACCACAGACCCGAAAATGGAGGAAAACATGCGATTCCTTCGCGTTGCGTTCCTGCTCTACATATTTGTGCTGTTGGTTCGGATCTACGCTGTTTGTATTCACAGCTAAAGCGAACTGCACCAATGTTTGTTTGGAAGTGAACCGAGACCACTTGAAAAAGTGACTCTCGGTCCATTTCTTTCATCCGCACCAGGATGCGTTAGCGCGTATTCACACCTGCACAAAAGGTCCGGACCAGCGTTACAATCAAACCCTGGTCCGTTTAATGCAGACCAAACAGTCGGGTCTGAATACACCCTAAGACCTGACATAGGCCCCAGCACCGACCCTTGTGAGGATAAGCGGTTTGGATAATGGATGGATGGATGGATGGATGGATGGATGGATGGATGGATGGATGGATGGATGGATGGATGGATGGATGGATGGATGGATGGATGGATGGATGGATGGATGGATGGATGGATGGAATTGGGGTTTTGGGTTGGTGGGTGGGCTGGGATGGATGGATGGATGGATGGATGGATGGATGGATGGATGGATGGATGGATGGATGGATGGATGGATGGATGGATGGATGGATGGTTTACTTCTAATGCACTCAGTTATTCCTGTAAGAGACATCTACCACCTGGGAAAGTTAGTGGTACATGTACCGTCTGAGTTTTGACGAAATGTGTAATAATACTAGTGTAAATCTGCATGGGGCTCTGTATTCACAGACAGCGTAAAAGCTGCCATATTTAATTTGTTGTACTGGTACAAGCCTCGTTCTGTGTGTTTGGGAATTGGGAAAGCCAGCGGCTCTGTGCCATGGTGGGCATTTTGACACATGGAGTGTCTTTTCTTTGACACGCCCACAGTGCACCTGACAATTTGGTAGCTGAAAGTAGACTAAAGCCACACAGTAGTTGCAATACTGTTGCGAAATTTGGTAGAACTCATCACATTAACCATCATGTCATTTTGTGGTCCATGTGCAGTCCCTGTAAAGATCAGTTGTACTTTATGTTCAACATTGACTGAAAAGAACCCACAAGCTCTCTCTCTCTTTCTCTCTCACTCTCTCACTCACACTCACAGGCACAGGCACACTCACTAATTGGTAAAGTTGAACATCTGTCAGACCAGTGATTTAGTTAAAAGATTAGGACGACTGCTATTCATTTATCTCACATGACTGCCCATTGGTTTTAATTATGGGTAACTCTTTCATCTTGCAATCAAATATACTTCAAAACGCTTTGCGATTGACCATTGTTTCTGTGAGTCTTTGCGCAAGGGGGGTTGGGCCACATATGTGTGTCGGGTCTATGTAAAACTATTCTACTATAGCTCACCCTTTTTCTCTATCTATTTGCATGCACAAAAACACAGACTTTTGTAATTAATGGGTATCAGTCTGTATATTTGTGTGCACACGCCAGAGCACGCTTATCCATGCAATTGCAAGATTGGTGTGCTTTATTTTCTCGACACAGCTGCACAGGGATTGGATTGATGTGTAACCCAATCCGGCACTTTAAAGGGCGAGAGGCCTGGACAGACGTGGTCTTGCAAGTATACCAGATGGGGCTTTATGATGAAAAGAGCATAATCCCCATCCAGGCATCACTTCCATCACTTGCGCCATTCACCGTTTTATTTATTGCAATAAATAATCCCTTTTTGCATGCTCCCAAGCAGAGCCCAATTTTAATGTTCTTCTCTTCATCCGTTTACTTTCTGTTGCTATCTTTATCTACCCCCTTCTGACATTCTTCTGTTTCTTCATGCCTTTCTATCGCCTTCATCTCTTTGCCCCTCACCCCCTTCACCAAAACCCCCTTTGCACTTGAAGACTTGCAAATGTGGTATTAGCTAAAATTCAGAGAGCTAGGCAAGTGATCTCTTTTTATCCGCTAGGGCCTTTCTGATTGAGCTACAGCATGTGCATTGGAAATGAGTGCTGCAATGGGGCTGGCAAACCCCATACCTCTGCTTTGTATGCAATATACATGTCAGTGCAAGACATGCTTGTTTGGAGCTATGAGTATACTATGTCTCTATTTCTTGCCCTCTTGTGTGCTATCCCCAAATTCCAGCCTTAGAAAATGTCTTCCTTTGTAAGTATCACACACAGAGAAAATACATAGTCATTTGGACTCTCTGGAAATTTGTATGTTTGGCAAGAGCTGTATTAAAGTGTGTCAACATTATTCTGGGGGTGTAGTTGAAAATACTCTCTCTGTGATGACGATTGATGTGGTGGAGCGTGACAGTATTACAAAAAAGACAGAATTTTGTGCACCTCCCTGATTTCCTTGACATTGTCCCTTTGAATCCAGTAAAAAATCAATCCATTATCTGTAAGGCTTGTGCCTACGGGGGTCGCGGGCATGCTGGCGCCTATCCCAGCCATCATTGGGCAGTAGGCGGGGGACATCCTGAACTAGTTGCCAGCTGATCACAGGGCACACAGAGACAACCAACCATCCGCACTCCCATCTATGGGTAATTTGGAGTGCCCAATCAGCCTACCAAGCATGTTTTGGGGAAGTTGGAGGAAACTGGAGGACCCGGAGAAACCCCACGCAGGCACAGGGAGAACATGCAAACTCCACACAGGCAGGGCGGAATCGAGCCCGCTCCCTCTGAACTGAGGCGGACTTGCTAACCAGTGCCTCACCGTGCTGCCTCCCAGTAGAACTCTATTACATAAAATAATATTCACAGAAAACATTACTTATTATGTAAATATTTGCTCATTATCTTTTCATCGTGTTCTGTGCATGTGTGGCCCACTCTCTACAATCCCTCTAGTTGCTGTTTAAAATTTTCCCTACATATAGAAACGCAAGTGTGTTCTACCTCAACCTATCAGTTGCCTGTTCTCTTCATTCTCTGAGTTTCACTGGGATCCCAAGGGAAGCTCATGATTTCACACTGTCTAACTAGTGTCACACTTGCAGAATATTTCACAGATTGAAGTTGAGTTACCATAAGGCAGGTGCAGCATGCATTACAAAAATGAGATTGCATTCGTATTCTGTGATGCTCTCTGTTAGACTCAGGCACTCGTATGAATGAGCATGTGTAGTTTCACTGTTAAGTTTGTTAAGAAGAGGAATACTATCCCAAAAGAGGTATGTATGGTGGTGGTAGTGGGGATATTATGTACATCTTCAAATTAGCTTCTAATTGATAACTATTGCAGAATGAATCATTTGACAAGCAATCTTGCATTTGTTTTTGAGAATAATTCATATTAAGGATGCATGATTTCAATGATAAAGTGGTTACTACAGCCATCTTACAATTTTGAGGTTGGAGTTTATGTGTTTAGTTTGCATGTTCTCACTGTCTTTGTGTGGGTTCACTAAGAGGACTCCCACTTTTTCCTACATCCAAAAACATGCATGTTAGGTTCATTGAAGACTCCAAATTGGCCTTAAATGTTAATATGATTATGACTAGTAGTTTGTCTCAAGGAGCCTCACCTGAAGTCAGCTGCAATGCTATGACAAAAAAAATATATTTGTTTTTATGGTCCAGACAAATTGTCTGAAAATAGGGGATTGGTCTAAATCATCCATCCTTCCATTTTCTGAACCGCTTTGTTCCCACGTGGGTCACGGGCGTGCTGGAGCCTATCCCAGCCGTCATCGGGCAGCAGGCGGGGGACACCCTGAACTGGTTGCCAGCCAATCGCAGGGCACACAGAGACGAACAACCATCCGCACTCACACCTAGGGGCAATTTGGAGTGCTCAATCAACCTACCAAGCATGTTTTTGGGATGTGGGAGGAAACCGGAGTGCCCGGAGAAAACCCACATGGGCTTGGGGAGAACATGCAAACTCCACACAGGGAGGGCCGGAGGTGGAATCGAACCCGCACCCTCCCAACTGTGAGGGGGACTTGCCACCCAGTGCGCCACCGAGCCGCCTGGTTTAAATCAAAGCTCTTTTAATATAATAGAATTAGTCGACTATTTGAGCAGTGGTCCTGATGATAAAATATTCCATATAAAGACATGAAAACTAGTTGGTTATATCTGTAGGTTTCTTTTTCAAGGTTTATCTCAGCACAATTCCAATTTAATGTGAACAGTAAAGTGTCAACCCAAACCCCAAACTTTGGGACACGTGATACAAACTAACTCAACAGCAGAAAATACTAAGTGCAGTTTTAGTAAGTTCAGTCTCAGTACAAGAAATTTTGAACAGTAAACAGTCACTTGAACATACTGATCGGTTTAACAAAGTATTGATGTATGGATGCGTGCTGTCTGCCTTGCAAGACTTTTAAATGATGATGAGCCAGATTTGATCATATACAAATACAGTTGTCCATCCTACCTTCCGATATCAAATGCAATGGTGGGTGGAGTGGCTGTTGCACAAAATTAAGTGAAGTTTAGAGTGAAGAACAGTCTTGTGGTCTTAATTTAGAGATGCAGGTTTATAGATATAGTCACTTTTGTCCAAAGCTTATGAAAAGACGGCTTTGACCAGCTGTTCCCTGTATGGCAGAGGGAATTTGGGTTTATTTATTCTGGTATAAATATCAATTTTCTTCCCTTGAGTTTACTTGTGACTATATTTACAATGAGGTTTGACTATAGATCAATATAGCATCACACTGCACGCTAGAGCAATTTCCTACAATGACTGACTCAGTCCTATTTTGTAGTAAAACATTGACCACCACAAAAAAGCGAGTATAACCAAGTACAATCATAGCAAGCCGGTAGTTGCAGTGCTGTGAAAACTGGCTTTTCAATGATCATATCACCTGTTTACATGAGCTGATTGTTTGTGGACACACACGTAAGCGCACATTATTTTGAATGCTGCTGATGCGGTAACAGTAAACGGGAAAAACAGCAAACGAGGTGGAGGAAACAAAGAGCTTTGAGAAAGTAGACACGTATCTCCAAGGACACATACCACCCAGCAGATCAAAGGACCCAGAGGACGTTTTTGATGGGGAAACCACAGCGGTTTTCAAAGCATTGTTGTGCTGCATCTCACTATGCCACCAAGGCTCGTGATAGAAATTCTAATACATCCACCTGTCATTTAATTGACGCCTGATTCTGTCCCTAAGGGGACACTGAGCTAGTCTTTCGAGAGCCACTTTGCTCTGCTTCACACTCATCATTATTTTTGATTGCCCAATCAGCCTCTCACTATTGAAATTTATAGTGTATCTTGTCACTAATATTTAATCTTCGTTTTTCACATATTCATTTAAATCTCATCAATCTAACAGTATGGAGGAAGTGACTGGGGAGATGGTTGTTTGTATTTACAAGGTTTAATTTGATCATGGGGGAACATGTGGAGAGTATGGGGCCAAAGTGACTGACATTTGTTTTATATTTTGCTGCGGCAACAAAGAAAACACTCACTTTCATGTGGTCCTGTTATTCCAAAGAAAGGCCCACTCTACACAAAATGCTAAGCAGGAAGCTGATTTAAACTTGACTCTTTGTTTGCATTCAGTGCTGATATGGAATTATAAAACGTAAGATGTGGCTACAAACAATATCAAACTCTTCATAACTGTTTACTCACTACTACACTTGGATTATTTCGGGAAATTCTGTACCATTTTGTGCATAGATCGACAGATTTTTATTGTATTTATCTACTGCAGTTTAATGCAACTGCAAATTACAGTACATCCACTACAGATAATTTATTGCGAGGTTGACAACCATTCTGGAATTTTTGAATAATTATGTTTCTGAACCAAATAGGTAATATACTCACCTCATGTCATTGTCTCCTTGCTTTAATGTTCCACTGTTCCATCGCATCATTTGAAGGATTAAACGCAAATGTTAATGCACAATCGCCTCTTGAATGTGACTTTCAATGGATGTCTGTCTATTTGTAGCCTGCTATTGACTAGCAAACAATCCAGTGTATCAACCCCAAATCATCTTGGATGGGCTTCAGCTCACCCATGACCCGGAACAGACTAGACAATCGAGACAATTTATGCATATTACCACATATGTTGTATTTTCGGGTGCTATGCAAGTACCTCAAAATAAAGTAATAGTGTACCATTTTCCTGTTTGCAATACATACGTAAATACTTCTGGTGTTTTTGGAAGGTTCTGAAGAAAAACTGCTTTCATATGATAACTGTTAGCCTCTGTCTATGTTGCAAGACACTCTGGCAGACACCAAAGCAGCAGTGTTTGGTTGTAACCATAATAGATCTGATATATATGATGAAATAGAGAGTTGGTTCACAACTTTTGACTCGATGTGCTCATACCTGTGTACCGTTTGTCTGAAAGCAATATGGCCGCCGTACATGCGCAGTTTGTATTTCTAAAAATAGAAACTTTGGGATAAGTGTGACAAACCGTATTCTACTCACGCTAAGCCTAGCAAAATATTAAAAGAAAGAGAACTCCATCCACAGGCCTTGGCTTTGTGCTTGACTTGCAACGGAAACAAAAATAAGGCCTACAGTCTTTTTACAAGGTAGCCTTTTTGATACCCTTTTTGTTTTAGATCACATTAAATCGTGCAGGTGTACCTATTGGTCTTTCAGTGTACAATCTTGATCTTGCTTCCTAGCTTTGATCATGACATAGACCTGATGCAACCTCATTTAGGGTCCGCACAATGATCCAGTGATAAGCACACTTGCCTCACAGCAAAAAATGTGTCAGAGACTCCAGAACCTTTCTGTGTTGAGTCAGCATGCTGTAACTCTGTTGTGTCAGAGGTTAATTAGAAACTAAATTGTATTCACACATTTCACATCACCAACTCAGTTAACTCTACTGTACAGTATGTCAGCCATCTGAGTGACTGGGATAGGCTCCAATTCCGTGCACTACACAAAGTGCGGGACAGAAAGTGTTTTTTAGTCATGCCACGTGCTTTTAAATTTATTCTCAAGAGTCGCTTTGCCCAATGTCAGCTGGGCTAGGATGCAGCACACCGCAACCTAAGTAAAAATTATTGGTACAGAGAATGGATGGATGGGTTATTGTAATTTTTACGAGGTATTTGATGAGCTCTCGTATAGTTGACTGTTTCTATAAACTGCTCAATAGTTGTTTATTGACTGTTGTTATTGTTAAGCGACCTTGTAACAATGTTTTGAAAGGCGCTGTGAAATGTATTCTTATTATCTATCTATCCATCCATCCATCCATGCATCCATTCATTCATCCATCCATCCATTTTCTGTACCGCTTGTCCCGCTTGCTGGAGCCTATCCCAGCCATCGTCAGGCAGCAGGCAGCAGACACCCTGAACTGGTTGCTAGCCAATCGCAGGGTACACAGGGACAAATGACCATCCATACTTGCACTCACACCTATGGGCAATTTGGTCTTTGGGATGTGAGAGGAAACCGGAGGACCCAGAGAAAACTCCCACAGTACGTGGAGAACATACACTCTCCACACAGGGAGGGCCAGAGGTGGAATCAAACCCTCACCCTCCGAACTGTGAGGCGGAAGGCTCTAACGAGTGCTTCACCATGCCGTCTGTTATTATTATTGTTATTATTATCATCATCATTACTATTATTATTCAAGTATGAAAAATGCTCTGAGGGCATTGGAACTCTTGAACAAGTCTTCATCATCCTACCACATTCTGCTCTTTTTCCTTGATTGCCTATTTCCAGACCAATGCCAGTCATTGGTGAGAACAGTAAAAATGGTATTGTATACACTCTTCAATAATCTTAAGAGGTATTTACATACAATATGTTCACTATAAACAGTTGTGTGGCACTGTCAGATAGAATTGTATGATGTTTTTACAAAAGGGCTTTTTGCTATGTCCATTCCTAAAATGTAATCTGGTTTACTTATGCAGCTGCATGGCACAAATCAAAGCATTTATTCCCAGGGATCAAGTGCAAGCGGAAAAAGAGAGCGAGAAAGAGGGATTCAAGGGTGGGGGGCGGAATGTTCAAAGCATTCAAGGTCACTCTTGAGGGTCAATTCCTGTGCCTACTCACTGCCTGCATTAATTCGTAACTGTCAATTGACTTTCCAATGGCTTTCATAGGGAGGTCATTAAATATGCAGTTTAATAATAACGGTCATTATGCTACTTTTTTTGTTCCCACCAGGCTTTTAGCATAGAAGCTGTGGTGTATAATAATTGGGCTGGTACTTGCTTCCCTTTAGGTTTGTATTTTCTCTGAAATACAAAATGACAGCCAACCATTTCCTGCAACCACTCACATAAAAGAAATCCCACCACTGGATTTTCCTCTGATTGGATCAAAGCTTTGACCTGTGTTGCCAGGTGACCTTTACTGATCCCATTGGAGGGTGCAGAGGGGTGGGGCATTGTCTGCACACCTGGGAATTGCTTCAATGGAGGCATATTCTTTGGCTCAAACCTTGGCTTTTTGATGCTGCCACATCGGATATATGACACTTTTCTGGTCCTGTAAACTAAAGAATACATTGGCTTGTTTCTACTCATCACTATTGCCACTTGCATTAATTATTATCCATTCTTGTCTTAAGGAGTTATGGGGTCTTGTTCACTGTTTCAGAGTACACAACAAGGTGGTGGCAGCCGACCATGGGAGCCAGCTGGCGACAAGGTGGCTCAGCTGGCAGTGCTCAAAGATCCCAAGAGGAAAAGAAATGTTTGAAGAGGACACTCCAGGATGCTGCAGGATGACAAAGACCAGCTGGACAAGAGACGGCCTGACCGAAGACTATGGCCTACAGTCAAAACAAACATCAACTGATTTTGACCGTTCCGATTTGTTCAGTAAGTTAATGAGAGACACATTACTGCAATGCTCATTGCATTAAGCACAAGGCAGAAGAGATGTCAGTTAGACCGATACGTAATCTTTTAGGTCATTTTTTAGTCACCTCTGTAGATAGGTAGGTTTCTTAGTAAGTTAGTAGATACAGGTATAAAAAAAAAAACAGTCTGTGGAGAGGGATAACGCAAAAGCAAACTCTAATGTTGATGAACATTAGTGGAATGTGGGCCAGGGGTTTGCAACTATTAACTTTTGTCTGGTTTTCTCACTGTAGCAAGCAGTATCTGTTCATTCATAATACTCTATTGTATTTCATCCTCTATGAATTGAAATCAGGACAAGATTGGCAGATGGCTAAACTTGCTTAAAATTTCAGATTCATTCTCCATATGTTTGTATTATTAACATTATCATTTGGTGTGACAAAAAAAAAAATACAACGAATGTGTTTTCTCACATTTAATGTTTGACATTTAATGCTTCACAATCCAGAGGTTGTGGGTTTGATTCCAACTCCAGCCTTCCTGTGTCTCATTTGCATGAAAAAAGTTTGGATGGATGTGAACGCATCTGCCCAGTAAATGGGCTGTACTTTTCGACAGATGTGGGCACATCATTCGACAGCAACCAACATTTTCAATTGCCCCCAAAACAGTGGCAGAGATTTGCCTCTGCAAATGTGAATAATACAACGCAAGCTTGCACAGCAGAGTTAATCTGCCCCCATCCTGCCATGCTCATGTTGTAATGGAAAAGCAGCAGAGGCCATGTGCTGTGGTGCTGGGCATAGTGGAGTGGTGTGGCGTGGGGCTGATTGTTGCTAATGGAAAAGCGGCATAAGAGTTTCCATCATCATTATTGTACTCATGGACAAGAACATCTGCGTCTTTGGACTATTATGGTTCGGAAGTGTCTGTGGGCAAATTTTCCATCTGTTGTTTTGAAGGCCTATGTCACCGACATCAGCCTATTTTACTGTGAAATAATCTGCGTCAGTTTTTTTTTTTTTTGCATGATCCATAAATGAGAGTGGGTTCACAGAATTCTAAATTTGTGGAGTGGGGATACCATCTTCATTTTGGTTAATGACGATGGAGAAGATGCAGTGCACAAAGTAACTTTGAATCGTTAGTTTCTCTCAGCATGCTTGACTTATTTTCTATCCCTCTATCATCACCTAGCTTCTACGCCAAATCCAGATGACTTTCTTCTTATAGCTCATTTCTAACTCTTTCGAACTGTCACTAAGCTGTTTGGCGATACCGTGAAAACCTCATTCCTAGAATGCACACAGAAATACTCTGTGCTCCAACGTCAGCATTTCTTTATATGGGCTACTACAAGGTCTACACACACACACAGAGCCACAGCAGACACCCATGCTCACATTAATACAAACACACACACACACACACACACAAACGCTGAGTGCAAAGGAGAAATGAGAATGTGAGGTGAAATCTGCTAAATCGGCCAAACTCAGGAATGTATTTTCATTAGACAAGTTTGTTTGAGGGGATTGGTTGCTGAAGGAGAAAGAGAGGTTACTCTAAGGTATCAGAAACTGTGACTGCAGTTCTGTGTGGGAATTTGATTTGGGGGCAGAAGACAAGTTTATCAGCTAGCTGAGGATGGATGCAGCTTTATTTTAAAACTCCTGATAAGAGTTTTAACTCGTGTGTCGCGTGTGTATCTGTGCGCATGCTAATGTGTATGTGTGGCTCACCTCCGCCTAAACCATCATACGTCTTGATGTCACCCAATCCAACCCACACATCTCTTTGTTTCTTGTCAGTCTCCAGAAGAGGTAATTACAAAACAAACAAACAAAGGACTCTTACGGAAGAATCTAATAAGAAAACACATCTCACCCACTGTTTCTCTGTCAAGTTGCAGAAGCAATCCTTTTTCTCTCAAGCACAATGTTTTTCTCCTTGATTTGACGCAGCTTGTTTTTACATGTCAACATACCACATGCAATATTTTAAACATATAAAAAGCCTTACTATAAAAGTAGTCAAAGTACAAACCACTCATTACAACTAAACCATATTAGTAAATTGAAGAGTCAATTGCCTAAGGTTTCACAGTTCAGAATCCAAACAAGATTTTAGACAAAAAAAAGCACATCATCAGATTCCTGCAGACCAGAGCTCCAAAGGCATAAGTAGTCATTTGGCATTAAATCTTGAAGGAGGTTCGACAGTAACAAGGCGGTGTGGGATCATGCGCTGGATGTGATAGCAACCCCGCGCAGATGACCAGTAGGAGCCCCACGTGATGCAGATGCATCAGACAGCAACAGATTGTTTGGCATCTGGGTAAATAACCCCCCCCCAAAAAAAACTGAGCGAATAGCCAACTATCTCAGAAAAAAAGAAAACAGGATCATGACCAAGGGTTGCCCAAACGTTTTGCCAAGAGAACCAGATTTGGTGAAAATGCGTGGGGGCTGACCACCTAGCGTCCAGCATCTTTAATTTTTCACGGCGTTTGTCACTTTGTCGTAGTTTAAACATTTACACTTTCCGCTTGTCTTGAAAACGGTGGTCTTCGGTGTCAACTTTCCTTTTCTTCGCTACAGTCTCCATTTTAGAAACAGGCTGGAAAGGGCCACTCATGGGTCACTCGGCGACGGGTTCAATCTAGCACCTAACACTGCTTTGAGTGTTCGGAGAGGCAAAACGCGCTCGGAGCGTATTTCCGAAAGCATGCAAGAGCGCGGCCACAGGTCTGCTGCCACCTTCTGGTGAAATATAATGTATATTTTAATTTACTTTTTCTATTGTGGTCAACAGTGTTGACAAATCAAACATTATTTATTTTCTGCCAGAGGCTGTGGACCAAATTTAAACACGGGCCGCATTTATTGCTTTTAGTACATTACTTGTTAAATGTTGCCCATTCCACATCCATTGCAGTCTGATCGTACTAAAAGGGCGATCCACCCCATCTACAGCCCCTTCTCAAGGTTTCTCGTTTTTCCCTAGTTTTTTATTTATTTATTTATTTATTTATTTATTTTAGTTTTTCCTTGCTTTCCTGTGGCTGTGAACTGTGGGTATGTGAAGCCCTTTGAGATGTTTCTGTGATTAAGGACTGCATAGATAAATTTGACTAAAATTGAATTTAGGCCAGGCTATGGACATGCCTTATCGTGACACTGCTTTGCTGTTGTGTTGCCCACTACACAGAGAACCAGACCTCACCACACATGTAGTGAAACGTAAGAGTGAAAGGAGAGAACAATAATACTCCATCTCTTCATTTGGTGATACGTTGCCTGGCTCAAAGGAACCTTAAATGGCTCAAGAGGTACTCAGAACATGATTCTTCTGTTTTAAAATCCAAAATTTTAAATGAACTACTGCTGCAATTATGTATGCGTAAAAAATGAAATACCTTCACGATTCATTGATGTCAAGTCAAGTTTATTTACTTCGCCCTTAATCACAGAAATGTATTTTATGTTTAGTCACAGAATTCCTAAACAAATTCCTAGATCAAAACTAAATAAATAAAAATGAAATAAAAAAAATAAACGAGTATATATTGGTATTCAAATACAAATATATTATCCTATAGAATCACATAAAATTAAATATGGGGGGGGTCATCACAAAACCACAGATGTTGGTGAATGCCACATTTTTAAAAGTGCTTGGGACAAAATGCTTAGTGAATAGTTCTTTTCTGTTTGAGGGCACCTAAATGTCACAGTAATAATATTCAGTTCAAGACACAAGTTGTTTCTCTCCTGAGGTGTTCTTTTTCTTCCTTCCTATTTTGCTACCTTCCTTGTCACCTTGAGGTGTAGCAGCAAGTGATGGATGATATTTCGAGAACGGGTTAGTGGAGAAAGTTAAGGATGAAGGAGAGTCAGGAGGGAATTTGAGAAAGATGACAAGCATAAAAAGAGTAGACAAACTAAGAGTGACAGGATGGTGGGTGTTTTTCTTTTTAATTGTGGTTTCTTGCATAAGACTCATAGAGTGGCTGTGCATAGCTGATAGCACAATTGGCACATGAACACACATTATATACGCAAACACATGCTTCCTCTTGCTCTGCTTGCTCTATGTGGCAATCACCATGGTAACAAAATGTACAGAACACAATCGGGTGGGATATTTTTAAGTTTCAAAGACATGGAAAAAACAACGCGGACAACAAAGGGAGGAAGAGAACTAAGGACCAAGAGAGACAAGTGAGCGAGAGAACGTAAGACGAACATCAATGTAAGTGCAAGCAGATGGAAATCTGAGGTGTGTGTGTGTGTGTGTGTGTGTGTGTGTGTGTGTGTGTGTGTGTGTGTGTGTGTGTGTGTGTGTGTGTGTGTGTGCGTGCGTGCGTTTCCAAGGTCACAGCCCAGACCTATCTGTATAGAAGACAAAAGGTGAGAGTGAGGTGTGGAATATTGACAATGTGCAAAGAATCTTCAATATATTCTTTTAAATAATTTCAACCAAATTTCCATAATTTCCAGACTATGAAACGCTACTTTTTCCACAATATTTGAACCCTGCGGCATATAGTTAAGTGTGGTTTATGTGTGGATTTTTCATGATTTTTATGATATTGAAAAATGATTTGTTGTGGTTATACAGGTAATAGATATGAAAAATGCGAAATAGTCCGGTGCGGTTTATATATGAACAAAACGGGATTTTCCTCCTAATTTTAGCTGGTGTGGTTTATATTCAGGTGTGGCTTATAGTCTGGAAAGTACGGTGATAAAATTATGTATCCTTAATTAATTATGATTACTGTAGGTACAGGATGTCAGTCTGAAATAAAGCTGTCAATGTTTTTTCCCAAAGTGTAAAACAATTCTGAGAGGATAAGCTTCTGTATTGCATCCCCCGTCTCTCTCTCGCTCTCATGAAATGAGGAATAAAGGGAGTCATACAAGTGTAAAACACAAAACGCTTGAAGTTCACTTTTATGATGTGGAGCATAAAGTGAAGAAAGGCTCGATGCTTGGAAAACTACAATCACATACAGAACAAAATTATTTTCATATGCTTTTACCCATTAACAGCCCATAGTTGGTTTTGTATAATTTTTGTATAACTTGGCATTCAACTTCAGCGGTATTGTGACACCGATGTGAGTATATTTGCAACAATCGCGTTGATTGCATAGAATCAGATGGTTGTTTCTAGTGTGTCGCTTTGAGACTAGCTACGTGCATATCTTCATGTACACTTCTCCTTGACACCAGCTGCAGTTTTAGTTTTTCGGCCAGTGTGCTGCAATCAGTTTTTGAGCAAACTTGGGCCTGCTGAGTTCAATTCAAGAGGCCTCATGTGGACTAGTGTCAATTGGAACCCTTTCAACTCCACATCTGGGCTGAACTAAAATCAGACGAGAAGGTCGCAACAAGTTTACTGACATTGTTTTTTGTTTTTGACAAACAACTGCAGATGACAGACTAGTGTGGTGAGCAGCTGAAAATTGAGCTCAGTGGGTTTTATCATGGCAGTATGCTTAAAAAGATAATTTGATGATCTGTATGGTTTGCTGGATTGGGCTCAGTGAGTTTTACCGTGACAATATGCCTAAAAAGATAATTTGATGATCTGTATGGTCTCCTGCCAGGTTAGACTACCACCTCCACTATCTTCTTCCAAACCGTCCTCGTGCTCATTACTTTGCTACCTTATTAATTTCTGTCAGCTGGTTTTCTCTGCCGTTTAGCGATACTACCAAATCATATTATGTCAGTCATGGATTATGTGTACCAACAGCCTATCACATTGAAAAGGAAAAAAAGATCAAAGATGTTCCTACAATCATATCGTTATGGCTTATGGGAAGTGGATGGGTGTGTTTGTGTGTGTGTGTGTGTGTGTGTGTGTGTGTGTGTGTGTGTGTGTGTGTGTGTGTGTGTGTGTGTGTGTGTGTGTGTGTGTGTGTGTTTATTTGAACATATGCACAGCAGTAAGTCTAGCATCTGTATGTGTGTGTGTTCATCTTGAGTTGTTGGTAAAATGATTTTTTTGACTTCTATGATGTCTATTAAACTGTTTTTCTTTCTTTGCATTGTTAGACAGGTTTATAGCGTGATTTCTAATGGCCGTTTACACAATGATCTTCAGCTTATAACCACCCATCCATCCATCTTCTTCCACTTATCCGGGGTCGGGTCGCGGGGGCAGCAGCTCTACGAGGGACTCCCAGATTTCCCTTTCCTCAGCCACTTCATCCAACTCATCCCGGGGGATCCCAAGGCGTTCCCAGACCAGCTGAGAGACATAGTCTCTCCAGCACGTCCTGGGTCGTCCACGGGGTCTCCTACCGGTGGGACATCCCCAGAATTCCTCCGCAAGGAGGCGTCCAGGAGGCATCCTGATGAGATGCCCTAGTCACCTCATCTGGCTCCTCTGAACGTGGAAGAGCAGCGGCTCTACTCCGAGTCTCTCCCAAATGACCGAGCTTCTCACCTTATCTCTAAGGGAGAACCCGGACACCCTGCAGAGGAAACTCATTTCGGCCACTTGTATCCAGGATCTCATTCTTTCGGTCACGACCCATAGCTCGTGACCATAGGTGAGGGTAGGAGTGTAGATCGACCGGTAAATTGAGAGCTTTGCCTTTTGGCTCAGCTCTCTCTTCACCACGACGGACCGGTACAGAGTCCGCATTACTGCCGATGCTGCATCGAGCCGCCTTTCGATCTCGCACTCCATCCTGCCCTACTCGTGAACAAGACCCCAAGATGAAGCAGGCCTAAGATCGGCTAGGGCGAACCTGTCCTGGGGCATCAAGGAAGCGAAAAGGCATTCTCTTCCAAGATTACCGCCCACTTCAAAGACAGCAGGGATGTTCGGAGCCTGTGGCAAGGCATTCAGACCATCACGAACTACAAGGCCGCGCCGCACAGCTGTGAGGGCGACGTCCCTCTGCTCAACGAACTGAACCGTTTCTTTGCTCGCTTCGACGCTCAGAACAGCACTTGCTAAAGACCCCTCCCCCTTCGAACGAGCAGCCCCCGTGCCTCTCTGCCGTTAGCGTGAGGAGGACGCTTGCCGCTATCAACACCCGTAAGGCGGCGGGCCCGGACAACATCCCCGGTCGAGCGCTGAAGGACTGCGCTAAGGAGCTGATGGATGTCTTCACATCTTTAACATTTCCCTGCAGCAGGCCATCATCCCGTCATGTTTCAAGGCTGCCACCATCATACCTGTGCCAAAAAATCCTGCTCCTTCCTGCTTCAATGACTACCGCCCTGTGGCACTGACACCCATCGTCATGAAGTGCTTTGAGCGGCTTGTCCTGGCGCACGTCAGATCTGTTCTTCCCCCCACCATAGACCCCTTCCAGTTTGCGTACCAAGCCAATCGGTCCTCTGGGGATGCCGTCTGCTCTGCCCTCCACTCTGCACTTACCCACCTGGAGAACAGAGACTCGTATGTGAGATTGCTGTTTGTGGACTTCAGTTTTGCATTCAACACCATTGTTCCACAGCGTCTCATCTGCAAACTCGACAAGCCGGGCCTCAGTTCCTACCTTTGCAACTGGCTACTGGACTTCCTCTGTCAGAGGCCTTAGGTAGTGCGTGTTAGCGACAATATCTCCGGCAGCATCACGCTGAGCGCGGGGGCCCCTCAAGGCTGCGTGCTCAGTCCGCTGCTTTTCACCCTGCATGAGTGTACCGCAACCTACAGCAGCAACCGTGTGCTGAAATATGCCGACGACACGACTGTGGTGGGTTTCATCACCGGGGGTGACGAGACTCAATACAGGTCGGAGATCGACCTTCTGGCCACGTGGTGCAGGGACAACAACCTCCTGCTGAACGTCAGCAAGACCAAGGAGATTGTTGTTGACTTCCGGAAGGGTCACACCCAACACCTGCCGCTGACCATCGACGGTGCTGTGGTGGAGAGAGTGAGCAGCACCAAATTCCTGGGGGTGCACATCAGTGAGAACCTCTCTTGGACCACCAACGCTGCGTCGCTGGCGACAAAAGCTCAGCGCCGCCTGTACTTTCTGCGGAAACTTAGGCGAGCCAGTGATCCTCCTGTCATTATGACCACATTCTACCGTGGCACCATTGAGAGCGTCCTCTCCAGTTGTATCGCTGTGTGGGGTGGTGGCTGCACTGAATACAACATGAAGGCCCTGCAGCGCATAGTGAACACAGCTAGTAAGATCATTGGGGCTTCACTCCCCTCCCTGAAGGACATTTACACCTCCCGTCTCACCCGCAAGGCGACCGCGATTGTGTGTGATGTGAGTCACCCCGCTCACTCTTTGTTTGATCTTCTGCCCTCTGGGAAGAGGTACAGATGCCTGCGCTCCTGCACCACCAGTCTCACCAACAGCTTCATACTCCAAGCTGTCAGGATCCTGAATTCTCTTACCCCTCCACCCTCGGCTGCATAACGTCCTGTTCTTTTGCGCTATATTCTGGCTGTCTGCTGTATGCACGCTTGTCTATTTATTTATTTATTGTTTATTTATTGGGTTATTTGCTGATTACTTATTCATCGCTCTTGTCTATCCGTCTTTACTCTTTGTGCTATTTGCTTGTATGTGTTGTGTAATGTGTCTAGTCACCGTGGGACGGTGGGAAATGTAATTTCGATCTCTTTGTGTGTCTTAACATGTGAAGAAACTGACAATAAAGTAGACTGACTTTGACTTTAAAAAAGATGCTTGAACTCCTCCACTTGGGGCAGGATTTCATCCCCAATCCGGGGAGGGCATTCCACCCTTTTCCGACCGAGGATCAAGGACTCGGATTTGGATGTACCACTTCACACTCAGCTGCGAACCGCTCCAGTGGGAGCTGGAGATAATGGCTTGAAGAAGCCAACAGCACCACGTCGTCTGCAAAAAGCAGAGACGCAATGCTGAGGTCCCCAGACCGGACACCATCAACGCCTTGGTTACGCCTAGAAATTCTGTCCATAAAAGTTATGAGCAGAATCGGTGACAAAAGGCAGCCTTGGCGGAGTCCAACCCTCACTGGGAACAAATCCGAATTACTGCCGGAAATGCGGACCAAACTCTGGCATCGTTGATACAGGGACCGAACCACCCTTATCAGTTGGCTCGGCACCCCATACTCCCAAAGCACCCTCCACAGAAGTTCCAGAGGGACAAGATCGAATGCCTTCTCCAAGTCCACAAAACACACGTGGACTGGTTGAGCGAGCTCCCATGCCCCCTCGACGATCCTGCCAAGGGTGTAGAGGTAGTCCACTGTTCCACGGCCAGGACGAAAGCCACACTGCTCCTCCTGAATCCGAGGTTCAACCCCCTTTAGGACTCTCCTCTCCAGCACCCCTGAATAGACCTTACCAGGGAGGCTGAGGAGTGTAATTCCTCTGTAGTTGGAACACACCCTACGGTCCCCCTTCTTAAAGAGGGGAACCGCCACCCCAGTTTGCCAATCCAGAGTCACCGTCCCCGATGTCCATGCAATGTTATAGAGGAGTGTCAGCCAGCATAGCCCCACAACATCCAGAGCCTTTGAGAACTCTGGGCGAGTTCACCTCAGAGTCTCCAGGCCCTGCTTCCACAATGGAAGGTGTGTCGGTGGAATTGTGGAGGTCTTCGAAGTATTCTCCCCACCAACTCACGACGTCCCGAGTCGAGGTCAGCAGCACGCCATCTCCACTGTAAACAGTGTTGACGGTGTATTGCTTCCCCCTCCTGAGACGCCGGATGGTAGACCAGAATTTCCTCGAAGCCGTCCGGAAGTCATTCTCCATGGCCTCGCTAAACTTCTCTCACGCCCGGGTTTTTGCCTCAGCAACCCCTCTCTTCACCCAAGTGTCCAAAACATGCAGCTGCAAATCCGATGACATGAATACAAAGTCGATCATCGAACTGCGGCCTAGGGTGTCCCGGTTCCAAGTGCACACATGGACACCCTTATGTTTGAACATGGTGTTCATTATTGACAATCCGTGTCGAGCACAGAAGTCCAACAATAGAACACCGCTGGGGTTCAGATTGGGGGAGGCGTGCCTCCCAATCACTGTCATAGCCCACGTGAGCATTGAAGTCACCCAGTAGAATGATAGAGTCCCCAGAAGAAGCGCTCTCCAGCACTTCTTCTAAGAACCCCAAAAATGATGGGTACTCTGAGCTGCTGTTCGGTGCATAGGCACAAACAACAGTTGGGACCCGTCCCCCCCACCCGGAGGGAGGCTACCCTCTTGTTCACCGGGGTGAACCCCAATGTGCAGGGGCCCAGCCGGGGGGCAATAAGTATGCCCACACCTGCTCGACATCTCTCACCGTGGGCAACTTCAGAGTGGAAGAGAGTCCAGCCCCTCTCGAGAGGGCTTGTACAAGAGCCCAAACTATGTGTGGAAGCAAGTCTAACTATGTCTAGTCGGAACTTTTCTGCCTCACACACCAGCTCGGGCTTCTTTCCAGCCAGAGAGGTGACATTCCATGTCGCAAGAGCCAGCTTCTGCACCCAGGAATCGGACCACCAAGGTCTTTGGCCGCCGCCCAGCTCGCTTTGCATCCGACCCCTTTGGCCCCTCCTACAGGTGGTGGTGAGCCCATGGGAAGGGGGACTCATGTTTTATTTTCGGGCTGTGCCCGGCCGGGCCCCATGGGCGAAGGCCCGGCCACCAGGCGCTCATCTTCAAGACCCACCGTCAGGCCTGGCTACAGAGGAAGGCCCCGGTGACCCGCGTCCGGGCAAAGAACTGAGTCAATTTTTGCCAGTCACCACAAGTGTTCTTTGAGCCGTGCTTTTTCTGGCCCCTCATCTAGGACCATCTTTGCCATGGGTGTCCCTACCAGGGGCATGAAGCCCCAGACAACATGGCTCCTAGGATCATAGGGGCACGTAAACCCCTCCACAACCATAAAGTGACGACTCACGGAGGGGTTATAACACTTTTTTTAAATCCGTTTGCTGCCTTTTTTATAACATAACCCATTTTCAGAGAACCTAAAAGCAAACAGAACAAGGTTAGAATCTACTGTATATGTATGTGTGTGTGCATGTGTATTTAATTGTATTCCGTTACAGTGAAACATCAACGGTCTGTATATCATTTGTTTTACTGTCTGTTCAGAAACTATAGCGAAGCAAGAATAAGAAAAATAACTCACATGGCTCACAACAAAGGACAGAGACAAATGACTTCGATTTAGTTAATATTTCAGTTCAGCTTGTACATTTAATTTTTAGCGAGGACGGTCTCAAGAGATGCAGGAAAAATGACCACAAAAGGAAAATGATAACAGCGAAAAGAAGGAGAGGCTCAAAGAGGCAAAACAATAGAGTCGCGTCCTTGGTGATCAATGCGTGCGCTATTGTCTGTTGTTTTTCTTTGTCCTCAAGGACGAAGGAAGACGAAAAGTATAAAAATGGTGAATGCAGTATTCATTCCGCCAGATATATGTCTGACTGGCTGGATTCTAATGTAATGGCTGCTTGCCCATTTATTGTAATTTCTTATGAATTCAGAAGTTAGATTTGTCTCAACAATTGTATGGTAAGAGCAAGCACTTTTGCCTTAGAACACAAAGGCTTTGGTTCAAACCTTGACTTAAGCTCTTTGTATATTCCCAAAGTTACTGTGTAGGTTTCCTGTCCTTGGTTTATTCTATCTTTCACCAGTCAGCTGATATTATGAACAGAATGGTCTATAACAGGGATTGTCAACCAGATGTTCGCGGCCCTCTAGCGGTTTGTAGCGGTAATTCAGGTGGTCCGCAAAATTGTAAAAGGGAAATAATTGTAACATTTTTAAAAATAAAATTGTTTTATCATTTAGACATGATTTATTTTCCAGTTAATTTTGTTAATCATTACCCATCCAAATTATGTCAAATGTAGCCGAAATTCCCAAATGGATGGATGTTTATCCAGCCATGCATCTTCTACCACTTATCCGGGGTCGGGTCGCAGGGGCAGCAGCTTTAGGAGGAACGGAGCTTCATCCAGCTCATCCCAGGGATCCTCAGGCCTTCTCAGGCCAGCCGAGAGACATAGTCTCTCCAGCACATCCTGTGTCGTTCCTGGGTTCTCCTGCCAGTGGGTCATGCCCGGAACACTTCCCCGGGGAGGCGTCCAGGAGGCATCCTAATGAGATGCCCGAGCCACCTCATCTGGCTCCTCTCAACGTGGAGAAGCAGCGGCTCGACTCCGAGTCCCTCACGGATGATGTCTCATGTCGAGCACAGAAGTCCAGTAATAGAACACCACTCTGGTTCTGATCGGGGGGGGGGGGGGGGGGGGGGCGTTCCTTCCAGGTCCCGCTGTCATTGCCCATGTGAGCATTGAAGTCACCCAGCAGAACGATGGAGTCCCCAGAAGGAGCGCTCTCCAGAACTTCTTCCAAGGACTCCTAAACGCGTGGGTACTCTGAGCTGCCATTTGGTGCATACACACAAACAACAGTCAGGACCCATTCTCGCACCTGAGGGAGGCTACCCTCTCGTTCACCGGGTTGAACCCCAATGTGTATGCCCACACCTGTTCAGCGCGTCTCACCATGGGCAACTCCAGAGTTGATAAGAGTTCAGCCCCTCTCAAGGTCTTGTACCAGAACCCAAGATGTGTGTGGAGGCAAGTCCAATTATATCTAATCTGAACTTTTCTGCCTTTCACACCAGCTCGGGCTCCTTTCCTGCCAGAGAAGTGACATTCCATGTCCCTAGAGCCAGCTTCTGTAGCCAGAGATTGGACCGCAAGGGTCCCGCCTTTGGCTGCTGCCCAGCTCCCTCTGCACCCGACCCCTTTGGCCGAGGTGGTGAGCCTGGTGGAAAGAGGACCTACTTTGCCTTTTTGGGCTGTGCCCGTCCGGGACCCATAGGTGAAGGCCCGGCCACCAGGCACTTGCATTCGAGCCCCACCTCCAGGCCTGGCTCCAGAGTGGGCCCCGATAACCTGCGTCTGAGCAAAGAAGAACTGAGTCAATTTTTGTCAGTCACCATAAGTGATGTATGAGCCGTGCTTTGTCTTGCCCCTCACCTAGGACTCTTTTGCCATGGGTGACCCAGACAGCTTGGCTCTAGGATTATTAGGACACGCAAAGCCCTCCACCACGATAAGGTAACGAAGAGGCCAAAAATAAAAATACAAAAATAAACATACAGATGCACGTATATAACCTGTATAGGTATATCCTCCTTCGGTGCAAAACAAAATAATATTCTGCCAAAGCAGTGGTCCTCGAGTTGCTTCTTGGTTATAATCATGGTCCCTTGGACAAAACCAGTTGAAAACCCCTGGTCTATATGTATGTACTCAGCCGTGTGACAAAGTTCCGGTAAAGTCTTGTATGGCATCGCTCTTTCTTATAATGCTGGGTGCCGTTAGTTTGAGGTAGTTTTACATCAGAGGACTTGTGCATCAGCATTTTGGGGTAATTTGGGGGTGGTGTATGCGTGTGGTTGTGTTTATTCATCATGAACGATTGTCGGCCGGGCCGATTTTTGGACCGATATTAGGCATTTGGGCGATTATCGGCATCAGCCTTATTTGTGATCAATTTAAAACTGTCATTTTACCGCTGATACAGCTGTCACTTGTAGAATGAAGCAGGGCGACCAAATGCAGCTTGGACCAGAGATTATTGAAGGGAAAAGGGTGGTGGAGGAGAGGATGAGGGTGACAAACAGGCAGGAGGACATAGCAGGGCAAACTGGGAGGCAAACAGGCAGGAACAACCTGGCAAACAGGAAAACAAGGAGGAGCAAACAGGGAGGACAACAGGGAGGACAACAGGGAGGACAACAGGGAGGACAACAGGGAGGACAACAGGGAGGACAACAGGGAGGACAACAGGGAGGACAACAGGACTGACTAACAGGACAATCCTACCGGGAGTGACACACAGACAGGACTTAAATACAAAACTGGTAACGAGAGGCAGATGACGGCGATTACAATGATCACGGGTAGACACAGGCAGGGAGGGGCGAGACACTAGTCAGTGACACTAACTGACACCATGACAACAAACAATGTGACGTGAAGCTACAAGGAGAGGGAGGCATGGATGAGTTCCACTCCGCGTGGCGATCGGGGCCACCCGAGGAGCAGAGACATGATAACAGTTGAGTGCATCTCTCTTATGGAGCAATTACTTTTACAAGAGATGCTGCTCACTTCAAGAACTTCCTGCACTTTTAGTTAACTTTAGAAGACATGCTGCACTTAGTTTTAGAGCTTTAACAAGGTTGTGTAAAAAGATTAACACTTAAATTATATTTACTTCATAAAGTATCAGGTGGTATTGATTTGTTAAAATTTTCATAGAATTTGACAAGAAATGCTGCTGACCAAGTACTTTTTGGTGTAATTTTAAAATAAAGATATCGTTTGTTAATAAATGAATGAATGAATGAATGAATGACATTAAAAAATGAGGTGTTTAATAAACTCATGCCCTTTTGGCATTAAAATTAATTTAAGTGTTGTGTTTGTAAAAATGATGCCAACACTTTCCTTTATTCATCATCTTAAAATATAAGTTATTGGCCTCCTTAACCACTAATAATCACGATTGGTATGCTGCGCACAGGAAGGCTGCAGCCCAAATTCAAACCTCCAACCTCAGAACTGTGAGGTGCTGATCGCTGCACCGCATTGCCCTAAATAAGGGCATCGTGGCAAAAATAAAAACAGCCAAAATGTGTCATAGCAGACATGCAAAACCTCTTCACAGCAATGATCACATCCAGTTCAGCAGCTTCAACCTCGGCCAGCCTCGCCACTATCCTCAATCAAACCATCAAACAGCACCCCCTCTTCTTTGCTCTCTCTTTTTACAGAGGCAGGAAAGACCTTGATGTTTCTCCAATAATTGGCAGTAGAGGTTGACTTTTATTCCTCCTCCCCCTCCCTCTTTTTTCTGTTTATCTTTTTTTTTTTGCTCTTCCTCTTCCTGTAGAGATGAATAGTTGGCTTAGGATCAAAGGCAGATCCAACCGGCCACTGTGGCCACCACAAAGGGGTGTTGGGTGCTGGCGTGGGGCCAGCTGCTGCACATGGTCACATAACCCGGGACAAGACATGCAGATGGGGCCAACAGAGCTCTTGTCGTCTCCGCCCCCCACACGCCTGTATACAAGAGGTCAGTGGCTAAATTATCAGAGCGTGTGCTTCCTGTAAAATGATCTAGTCACAAAATCCCTTTTGTTTCCATCTGGTAGGTCTTCTTATTTGTTTCTCTACCCCACCGACTGTCATATCTCCGTTTCTACAATTCTCACAAACTCGTCCTTTGTGTTTTTGCATTTTCTTTGCAGCTCAGAAATGGGCCTTCCAAAGACACCGCCGCCATGCACAACAACAAAGGAAGCTAAGGTAAAACTTATTGTCCCTAATGACAACCAACTGCACTAAGCGGCCCTTCTTTACAACAATATTTGTCGTGTGCCAGTAAAAATAGAGGTCAAACATTGAGTGAGGTGTTGATAAAACAAAAAAAGATCTAGCCTATACAATCAACAGAACCAGCAGACTGTTTTGTTGAATCTTGGACATGAATTACATGAAAGTTATAAAGTACAAAGCTGAGTAGATAGTGTATTTGCATTTGTTTTAGGCTTGTGATTGGCCAAGCACATGAACAGGATGATGCAGCAGTGAAAGGAGGATAAATGTATTACACACAAAAAAATATATAGACTACAAGCTTGTAAAATCAGACCAATACATTTGTTCAATTATTGTTTGAGGGTCATCAAACTTGAAAGACATAAATTGCTTTCACATGCCACGTAAAATGATGTGACAGACGGATCTGACTCAAGGATGGATCTGGCCTTGAGTTTGACCCTTGTGCATTATCTGAACCGCTCATCCTCACGAGGGCCGCGGGCACGCTGGTGCCTACCCCTGTTGACTTCGAGCAGTAGGCAGGGGACACCCTGAACTGTCCCCTGAGCCCCCTTCCGGTGGGACATACCTGGAACTCCTTACCAGAGAGGAGTCCAGGAGGCATCCTAATCAAATGCCCAAGCCACCTCATCTGTTTTCTCTCTACGCAGAGAAGCAGCAGCTCGACTTCCCGGATGACTGAGCTTCTAACCCTATCTCTAAGGGAGAGCCCACATACCCTGCGGAGGAAACGAATTTTAGCGGCTTGTATCCGGGATCTTAACCATAGGTGAGGGCAGGAACATAGATCGACCGGTAAAATGAGAGTTTTGCTTTTTCAACCATTCAATTATCTGGATTTTTTGTTGTTGTGGTTAAAATGAAGGCATGCAACAGTGCATTCTTACAGGAGTTGACCCTCCCCCACAAGTTTATCAATCTTTACTAAAAACACGATTTCCAATACTACAACGTGCAATTACTGTAGCCAGCAAATGGTCCCTTTAATAATAATTTTAAAAAAATCATCTTGCCTGGACGCCATAACTTACAGAGTAGCTCTGTGTCATTATTGAAACGCCAGCATCTGTCAGTGGTACTGTCATCTGGACTCACACACAACAACACAGAGTGAGGTGGTCACATATTTGATGACCCCCATGGTCCATGGTGTCCACAAGTCTGCTAGCCTGCTGGCTCCAGAGATGAGTATCGACTCTTCATGGCATAGAAATGGCCAGTGACGACTGGGTGAGATATATCCCAGGCACCAGAAGCTTTGAAGTGGATACATGTTTACGGCTGCAAAACATTCAGTAGGCACTCCCCCAGCATCTGAAAGCTGAGGGAACGTCTTAACAACTTTTTTTCCTCTGAGTTCCTGTTTCTAATAATTGAACAATATAAATAGCACCCCTGCTCTGTTTAAAAAGCGCAAATTGAATTTCCAACCTGATTGGTGCCAAACAAGGGTGTGTAGATTCATTAGGAAACCAATTTTAGACCCTTTGATATGTAGCGCTTGTGATTTTTACAAGGTCACTTGGTATAATTGTGTATATTATGTATATTGGTCATATACATAAACAATAATGCCACCTTGAGCAGTTGAGAGGTCAATAAAGCCAACTAAATAAAACAATACAATGCTTTAATGTGACCACCATGGAAAATAGATCTACCCCCAGCTCAGATAATGGTCCCTGTAATACTGAAAGTGGACTAATTAAAGCATGAGAAATAACTGTTCAGCTCCTCGAATAGGGTCAACTGCTTGACTCTGTAGCTTTAGAGGCAACTGTTGCCAGTTAAACGGCATGCTATTATGAGCACTGAAGGGTAATGTTGTTTTTCTGTAATAATGAACATTATTTTCACTTTAATGTGCGCCTCCTACGGAGAAAATAGGCCTGATCTCTCCCTTTGTGGTTGCTCCAACTGCTTACTTCCACCACCCACACAACACATTTTCCCAGGCAACAATGTTCCTCCAAAGTTTACAAACAATATGCCCAAAGCACTTAGCAGTGGCCCCGCTTTCCGTTTCCTGGCTGGAGTTGAAATGAAATGGTAATTTTGACTTGAGGAGGATTTCAAAGGGATGGCCTGTACTTTTCATCTTGTTGCATACCACGAGCTCGCCAACACAGTCATGTTGGGAATTGAGACAAAAAAAGAGAGAGAGAGAGGCGAAAAAGGTGTTGCATTTAAAGTTTTTTTATGTTCTTCGCTCTTACCCCCCACCCCCCAGCATCTTACCACAGAAAAAGAAACAAAGCAGCGTGAAGATCTTTTTCCCAGATGGACAGGACTTATATAAACATCCACCCACAACTCGGGGAATATTTGATGTGTCATCATCTGAAGATTGTTTCCTGGTATTTTACTTTTTCAAGTCCAAAGATTTTTCTTCAAAGAACTTTGGGCCGTTGTGTGGGTAGAGTAGTGTCCTGTCTTCCAATCTGCTTTTCATAGGAGTGCTTGTCGTATCTTAGTACTTATGTTAAGTGACTAACATCCTTGTGAAAAATGCTAGGAAATCTATGTTATATAGTGACGAGAAAGGCTGACAATGAGAACATTTTAACTGTACTGAATAAAATGTTAATTATTTTTTCACCAAATTATTCATTACTTCTTCTTTTAGTTCATGAATGAGCCCTGATATACACATTCAGTCTGTAACACATTCGTTTACCGATGTACACTAAAGTACACAGTCATTCTTGAGAGATGAGGCTTTACTTTTAATGGTAAATGCACTGAAATTGTGGCACGGTCCTCTTTCTTTGATATTGACAAGTTTCCCAAAAATTTATAATTTGTTGCTTTCAGAGCAAACAGCTCAACTAAATTAGCAATAAGATACATGCGGTCATTTGCATCATGAAGAAAAACTAAATGAAATTCATTTAAAATTCATATCCAGGGTGTAGAATTTAAAATGGAATCGCTTCTGAATCCAATGATCAGTAATAAATCTTAGTTAAAATGGCAGACTTTCTGTTTTTCCTTCCTTCCCAAAAAAAAAAAAAGTGCGGCAGTGAGCAGTCAGGCTAACCTCAATCCCGAAAATCTGAGTTCCTGTTTTATCTGATTTCATGTCTTCGGTATAATGTTTTCAGAGACTTTCAAGACGATATGCTATTTTTTTCTGTCAGGCTAATAGTGCTTAGTACTTGAGATTTGCAAATTGAGGCAATTAATCGCATGAAAAACAACCCAATTTGAGCTGTCTAAAAAAAAGCAATTTTTGGTTATTTCTTGCTAAACCACAGAATGTTAGGTCAAATTAAGCGTACTTCCTGGGTTGGTGCAATTTTTAACCCAGCAGTTTTAACGGTGGGTGTTCTATGTATGTTAGTGAGCTGAAGCGGTCCGTCTAATGGACTGAGAGTTCAATCAGCACTTGACCCGGATAGGGACTGACAGTTCCGTCACTGGGACAGATATTCCCACCTCTGGTCATTACTGCAATGCACACCTGTGACCCTCGTGAGGAGAAGCAGTTCAGAAAATGAATCGATATATTTTCCATCCTCACACCAAAAGCGCCAGCGACATCAGCACTCAAAAAGTACCCTAGTATTAGAAGGCCAATGGCATCGGGCCCCAATGGCGACAGGCGCCAATGGTGCCTTGTGTGCGCCGGACTTAACAGTTATCAGGTAAACAAAGTGGCAGGTCCGTTGATGATACACTATCTCATTCGAGTCAACAAATTATGAATCCATGACTAATTTGCCATGCCCACTCAAACGAGTGAATGAAACCATTCGTGGTCAGATCGAGGAATTAGCATGCAAGAAAACATACCTTCTAGTCTAGGTGGAGGTGGCATCAAGCATTCACCTGAGGGGGATTTATCCACTTTCATACATCCCCACCCCTGTCGTTCAAAGTATTCCAGGGGGCATCCACATGATATAAATTGACATTCAATCTAACACATGACAGCTAGATATAGACAGTAACTTCTCAAATAATTCGTCTGAACCCGCCCCACCCCACTCTCAACTAAAAACTTGCAGATTATCACACCCATGCGCTTGTTCCGGACATCTATTGTTTTTTGCATGCCATTGAGAGAGGGGCAAAGTTGTCAACTGATCACCTCTTGGTGCGTTGGTCTCAATCATAAGGAAGGAAGCTGGTCAGGCCTGGCAGAACCAAATATACTGTGAATCTGTTGGGAAGAGTACTGTCAGAAGTGACCTTTGACAGTGTCCCACTGTGCTACCTGAATATGTTATAACATGTTAGAGTACACTATCAATCCTGGAAATCAAAATAGTCCTCTATTGTGTACACGGGTGGACTGGATCTTTACATTTGATTGTCAGGCAGCCCTGAAGAAAGTGTCCCCCATGACAGAAGCTTTGTGTAAAAAAAAAAAAAAAAAACCTGTCATTATCACTTCCACTCCCCAGCTAGTGGGCGGGCAAGGGTTAATTGGTGTTGATTTGCTGTCTTATCCAGTGGGAGGGTCCACAAAGGAAGACGTGCAAAGGTCACGTGCAGACAGTGATGTGAAATTAGAGTCAAGTGCTCTGCATCTTTTAGGAGATTGGGCGTCAGATAAGGAATACTACTGACACAGCAACATCAAAATCAACTGTATTTTCTGGACTATAAGGCGCTACTTTGCACAAGCTTTGAACCCTGCGACTTGTAGTCTGTCGCGGCGTCAGATAAGGAATACTACTGACACAGCAACATCAAAATCAACTGCATTTTTTGGACTATAAGGCGCTACTTTGCACAAGCTTTGAACCCTGCGACTTGTAGTCTGTCGTGGCGTATCTATTGTTGTTTTGTGATTTTTGTGCTGTCTAATACACTTATACATTCGTTAGTAAGAAGGTTGTGGACCTCTGTTGTGCGGCACCGCTTTTATCGGAGTAGGGCTATGTGACCAGACACAAGATCACGGGGGAGAAGAGTGGCGTGTTGATCGCATGTCCGTCCGCCAAGCAAATAGTGCCGCACAATTGACACGAACAAGAGACAGAACGGGATCAAGACGGCCATTACTGGAGAAAGGAAGCTTTTATACATGAACCCTCATTATGGGCGACAAAAGAAATGCTCATGATGCCGCTTTTAAGTTAAAGTCGATTTGGCTCTTAACGAAGGAAATAGAGCTGCTCATGTACTGTAGAAGTTTCCTCCGGCCACTAGAGGGCACTGGGCTATTGTTGATGACATCTTGTTGCGTCAACATTTTCATTATTTTTTTTCCGGGTCATGTCCTCTCCGGAGCTTTATGTGTAGCTCGTATCGCATCGCCAACTTTACCCCTGTAAGTGGTCCCATTGTATTTCATATTAATTGTGTGTTCCCTGCACGTTAAGTTTATTATGGTCGAGACTGAGATTTACACGTTTGTATGTTTGCAGAGCTCCTTCATCTCTGTCAATAAGCGTTCTGTTAATAAAACGTATGCGTCCCCAAAGAACCACCTCTTTCCTGACATTCTTTTTTATGTATATTCTCTTACAAATTCTAGTTAAACATTAAAACAACTGTGGCTTATAGTCCGGTGCGGTTCATATGTATATGAACAAAACTGTAACACAAACAAGATTTTTCTCTAATTTTACCTGGTGCGGTTTATAATCAGGTGTGGCTTATAGTCCAGAAAATACCGTAATTTATTCCATTGCTTAGAATTTTTTGTTGACTGTGCTGTTTTTGATGAATGTCCTCGACAAATAAGCAACGAGCCGTAGTTAATGAGGTGTTGGATTGTATTGTGATCAATTTTGTATTGCAAATTGTAGTTCATTTAATTGTAATAAATATAGAATATGTTTCTGTAACCAATGATATTTTCAGGATTTAAAGAACCGTAATTGATTCTAGGATTTTTTTTATGGCAATGGAAACAACATTTTTTTTTTAATTATTGGCTTAAATTTCTCACATCAGAGAGCAACCAAAATCTGTTCCACTAATTTTCCTCACCATTGTTTTGTGTTTTGGGGAATACATTACAGAATCTCTGCCACTAAACCAGGCCAAACAAAGGTGCTGATTGCAACTCTCAGTTAATGCTCAGTTAATGGTGAGACATCTCAGCACCTAACATCTGAGTCATCGCAACCTAAGAGAGGCTGCTTGGGCAGATAATGTCATTAGAATTCGTAGGGCCCTTTCAAATATACCAAGAGGCAAGGCTTTTGGATCTTGTCACTGCATTGTGACAATAGTGCCACTGTGTTCAGAATGGCTAAAAGGCTCCTCGTGTCATTCACTTTTGAAGACTTTTTTTCTGGTGTTTAAAACGTTTTTTAAATTGTAATATGATTTTATGTTGAAGTTACTTTTGTAGTATTTTTCATGGAATGTATTTCTCAATTTCAATAGATCATACTAATTTGTCTTGTCTGAATGTTGAAGCATAAATCTCTGAAGATGTTGAGGCTAGTGTCCTTTTTGTTGTTTGTGACTCAAAGCCAAAGTGACTTGAAAGAATAACTTTGCCTGTGGGTAGGACATTTCTGATAACACTGCATTCTGCAGGCACCGGAGACAACTCTGATGCCCGTGTTTGATTGTGTCTCTAATGTTATTCTCTCCCCTTCACAATAATCGGGAAAGCAGAGGTGAAGCAATAGCCAGCAGACTACTACAATGCAGAAAGTGGCGCGCGATCCATTTCAACTGTGTTGATGGACAGAAGCATCCAGTTTTCTCTGGTTTGTAATGATGCACAATAGGCTCTGTTAATTCAACCTTGCAAAGTGTAGGATGTTGCCCGTTGACAATTATGTATGTCACTTTTATTGCTGTTGCCACTAACACCACAAAACTCTTTTACAGTGTGACCACATAAAAATACAAATTACACTGGTCAACATCTAATTTTTATTTAATTCTTTATGGGTCCCAAAACCCCTAATTCTAAAATAATAATAATAATAACAATTATTATTATTATTATTATTATTATTATTATTTCATTATTAGTATATATATTATTATTATTATTAATATTATTATTACGGAAAGATGATGTGCTAGAGGCAGTTTCAGAATCAGCCCAAAAATTTATCTAAAAAGTCTCATTTGAGATTAAATAAAAAACACACATTTGTTAACCACTGTTAGTAGAAATTGTTAGTACTCGCAATGTGAATCTTATTACATCCGTCAGTGTAAGTTTTATATTTATACTTTAAACCAAAAACAGTTGAGTCAAAAATAACCCAAACTGATTTATTTCTAACCCAGTTACTGGGCTTTTGAGCACTAAACCCAAGAGTAGTGCATCTTACCCAGCAGGATGGGTTGGTCAAATTAAATGTTTTACCCACACTGTTTGTTCAAGTTAAGCTTGTTCAGGGTTGTTTCAGTTGCATGTTTTTGTTGTCGTTCTCAAATGTTGGGTTAAATCTACTATAATTCTTTGTCGTTTCAACTACCATACATCATCTACCATTTGTTTTGTTCAGTAATCTATCCAAATGCTTGCTCACATTTGCCAATGTGCAAAATTAACTCTAATACATGACATAACAGTGCAATCTCCATGAATGGTATTGCATTATATTTAGTCGTTGTGAGTCGGTGGGGAGAATACTTCCTCAATTCCATCAACACGGGCGCCTTCCATTGAGGAAGCAGAGCTTGGATGTGAATTCAAGAAATAAAACCAGTTGATTATACATTTAAAAAAAAAAATGTCATTCTTAATAGTGTCATCTTTTTATTGTCCAAGGAAATGCTTGCTTCCGGTCTTTGGGATTAACAATCAAAATATTGATCTTCAAAATTAGAATGTTGCCCCTAAAATTAAGTCAGTGATTCACAAAACTACTCCACAAATGAAAAAAATGGGCCTGGAAATGATAGACTTAAGTTGACGGGAGTATCTGCGCTCCAAGAAAAGTGAGCACATGTATTCTGGGTTTATTTCCTCTTACGTATAAATTGTTGGTCTGGTTTAAAACGGTAGCACAAGCACAAGTTTGGGGGACTACAATCATGATATTGTAAAAATCTCTCTTCATTGGTTATTTAGCTGCACATTTAGAGGAGTACTTGCATGAAACCACACATAATTCCATTATGCTTAACAGCCTTGGATTTAGGGGGTTATTAAACCTTCAGTAGACAAGATCAGGGCCATTGGCACCAGGTCGTCTTCTAAAAATAGCTAACCAGTAATTGGACATTTGGCTTTTCTTCGAATGTTGTCGTGATCATTTGAAAATGGAAATGTTTACAGGGATCATGGAAATAGTGTTGAATATCTACATTTAACTGTCTCTTTTACTGTCTGATATCAACTAGTAGATCATCCCAAGATTTTTCCTCACTTAATTATCACGCATATATTAATTGTATTGATTTCAAGTGGCAATACTACTGGCGCTAGCCTTTTTCCTGTCTTTGCAGGCTATTGTGTCGACCTTGATATAAAATCACTGCTGCCAGAAACAGGTCCAGAATTGCTTCTATTCAGCATAAGACAAACATATAACAGTATTAGATCAAGTTTAATTATCCAGAGGCTTGCAACTGGGCCCTCTATTCTCTCAGCAGTGAGGATGCTTTGTGTTTGTTGTCGGTTCAAGGCTTCCTAAAGGATGTGCTGGCATGTGCAAAAGGTTCTGGCAAAGAGGAAACTTGTGGTGGTTGTGGGGGTGGGTGGGGTGAACTGTTATTGTTTGCAAAGCGTGTAAGCGACCATCACAATGCCGCATCCATGGAAATGAAGCAAAGATAACAGAAAGAGAGAGAGAGAGAGAGAGAGCACGAAAAATTGCAGCTTTGACTGGCGACTTAACAAGCGAAACCAAATGTCTTTTGCTGAAAAACGTCAGATGCCTTGCCAGTAAGCGAGAGTGAATGTGAGAGAGAAATAGAACGAGCAAAAGCAGACCACAGAATCTTTCCTGCATCTTTTTCCCTTTTCTCCTCTGGTTTAAGACGACTCGGTGAATGTAGCAACATCAAAGGCCTCGCTCACTGAATGTACATTCTTGTTCCAGTATCCACATGAAACAGAGAGAGCTGGAGAAAAGCTGTGAGAGATGAAGCAAGTTGTTTTCCACTTCTGTCCTTGTACATCAGTATCTATGGAGGAAAGCTGATTAGAAATTAACTCATGCCAGCTTCACGCCGTACCAAGAAAGCAAGTGGTGTCTCTAAAATTAGGACACATTTGTCACAATAATATGGCTAAAATCAGCATTGCAACAAGAGGGATCAAAAGACACTGGATTTTGCGCACCAATAATTCAGCAATCCCCCTGATTGGTAATTCTTCATCTTAACAGTATTTTATTTATGCATCCAACTGTGGGGTAACAGTATGGAGAAGACCTTTTTCTGTTTCGGCAGGTCCATAAAGGAAAGTCAACACCAACATTTTCTTTACCATAATCTGTTGTATTGGACGTCTCGGTGCCGCACTGGGTAGCACGTCCACCTCACAGTTAGGAGGGTGCGGGTTCGATTGCACCCCCCGGCCTCCCTGTGTTTAGTTTGCATGTTCTCCCCAAGCCCGCGTGGGTTTTCTCTAGGCACTCCTGTTTCCTCCCACATCCCAAGAACATGCTTGGTAGGCCGACTGAAGACTCTAAATCAGGTATTGGCAAAATACGGCCCGTGGGCCACATCCGGCCCGCCAAACCTGAATAAATTGTATTATTGAACTTTTTTTTGTGGTCATTTTCCCTGCAATTAGTGTTTCCCCAGTAAATGGGGAAGCGCCCTCCCGCGCATTTACTTCCGGAAGTGCGTGTACATACTAAATAGTACGGACCTGGCACTCCACGCTCTATTTCCATCAGTGCCGAATTTCGAGTGTGGACTGTGACGTCAGCATTCTCGTAATTCGCGCGCTGATCTTTCAGATAGTTAGCCGCTAATGCCACCCACGAACCTTCCCCTGAAATCCCTCCATCAAAATGAGTGGCCCGAGGAAAAGAAAGGTGGATACTGAGTGACGAATGTTAAAAAAGAGTGGACAATTTGGCTCGACTTACGTGGGTGAGCAGACGTTCAGCCACATGAACGTCAACAAAGCCCGTCACAGATCTAGCTAGGTTAATGGATTGACACCTTGGCTCTATCCTAAGAATTACCTCAACAAATTTTACTCCAGAAGATGATGCACTAGCAACAAAGGAAGACCAACAATACTATTGATTTCTTTATTACTTTATTTAGATGTATTCTGTCACTGATTCTTCAAGATGATGTATTTGGTCAGAATGTTTGCCATTTGATGTGATTTCGCCTCATTAGATGAACATATTTCATAAATCTGACCTACGGGCGCTGAAGTGATGGAAACTTTTATTCATAATAACTGACATATTTAATGAGAATCACTGATAGTAGTTTTTGGGTGATTTTTTTTTTAATGCTGTTAATAATTGGATTTGTTTTCAAAAAACGTTTTTAATATCCATGCTTTACTACCCACTAAAAGTAAAAAATCATCTTTGCAATAACTTCTACATGTCATTTCTATTACTTCACTCAAACACTACATCCATCTGCTCCTGGTTCGGCCCCCCGGTCAAAATTTAGAACCCAATTCGGCCCGCAAGTCAAAAAGTTTCCTCATCCCTGCTCTAAATTGTCCCTAGGTGTGAGTACGGATTGTTGTTCGTCTCTGTGTGCCCTGCGATTGGCTGGCAACCGGTTCAAGGTGTCCCCCGCCTACTGCCCGATGACGGCTGGGATAGGCTCCATCGCGGCTCAGCTTCAGAAAACTGGTGAGCCGTGAAAGACAGATTATTTGATTGGTTGACGTGCTTTTCATTGGACAGCAAGTGGCAAGATGCCCGACCCCTGAGAAGGATCACAACAGGTGGATTTTGCCTGTTTGATTCGTATTGCACAAACAAAACATGAATCAGAACACTGTGTTTTGAATAGTTGGTCTGCACAAAACCTATTATTACAAAGACAATTTGGGGGTTGACTTCCTCTTTGGTGTGGGAGAACTTGACTGGCCCACTCAAAGCTCACTTCACCTAGAATAGAATTGGCAGGTTTAACCTGTGACCTTAAAAATGTTTTTTCTAGGTAAATGTATACATAGACCCACCCTAAATTGTGCAGACGATTGCACCCCATTTGGCAAAAGCATTTGAAATTGACAAGGACTTTCCCAGAATCCTTCCAGCATTAGTAAATAGCTGATTACATTTTTTAGCGCGAATATTGCTTCTTCTTTGAGTTTTTCTGTTGTGTAATTGGAGTTGTGTGTTATACTTACTTCTTGTGCATATGTTTTGACACTAAGGGAATTTGGTGTTTTGTTAAACAGTAACTCCCTTGATTATTGACCTATTTCATGTCAATTGTGTGGATAACACTATTAGCTCATGTAAAGGGTTCTATCTTAAAGAGGGGATTTTATCATTCTGGCCTTCTATATAACTAATTTTGCTGCTAAACAAAAGACTAAAAAGACAGATTGGAGAATCAGTCATTAAATTAGGAGCAAGAAGTTGAACATGGAAGACTAAGATACTAGTATTGAACAATACTGGGTATGAGGAGAAAATCAGGAATGATACCATGAATGTAACAAGATGTTCTGACGAGGAGTGCTGAGTGATAGGAGCCAGCTGCCTGAGGATCTCAGCAGACCTGACTATGACAAGCCCTCTAACAGAAGAAGGATGCAAACAAGAGCAATGGCTTCAAAGTATAACAGAAAAATTTTGTCTTGGGAAAGAGAAACTTTCTAGCAGTCTGCAATTTTAGTTTTAATTTACCCCTCTCTCTCTCTCTCTCTCTCTCTCTCTCTCTCTCTCTCTCTCTCTCTCTCTCTCAGTGGCATAAGGTGTCATAGCAATGAAATCAGGCTCAGACCAGCCTACAGTGGGATAATTAAGTCAAGACAGCCACGATTGTTCATACTATGCATAACAGTAACACGCCAACGTAACACATCAAGAAACAGCTCAAAATAAAAGTCATTGATGCGCGTGTATTATTTGGTAGACTTTCATTTCAAGTTGGCCTTTGCAGCGCGTTGACGGCATGTTACCCGAATGCACACTAAGAAGTGTTGGTGCAGCCGGCTTGACTTGTCTTCCCAATTGTGGACACCAAATAAACGAGTACCCGACACAGCAAAAATTGCTCAGCATTTTTTTAAATCAAGGTACTCAGATAACTAGCAGTCATTTTACTGAAGAAAAGGCTAAATTACAAATGTTGAGTCCCTAAGTAGTAACAGTTAACTTCACCCTTGACTCATATACTCCTTTGTACAGTCTACAATGATGGAATGCCGCAACCTTTTGTCCCCAGCCTTGCCATATGCAGGATGCTCAAAGACATAGGTGTCAAATTCAAGGCCCGGGGGCCAGATAAGGCCCATCACATCATTTTATGTGGCCCACGAAGACAAATTATGCATCAAGAACAAATTGTCTTCACTTGTAATTTTTATTATCATTCACCTTTTTAAAATATTTGAACAATTTTTACTAGTCTTTGATTTCAAAACTAACTCTTCATCAGTTTGTTGTGTGGCCCATTCTGTGTATATTATAAGGCATTGACAGTCATAATGGCCCTCCAATGGAAACTATGGCTACGATCCGGCACTTGACAAAAATGAGTTTGACACCCCTGCTCAAAGAGGTGTCATTTGCCATATACATATCTGTGCTTTTACCACTTAGCATGTACCAGGTAACAATAAGTACTGTAGCACTATGAAAGTCTTTCTTGTTGAACCCCCAAAAGCGGCATCATCTTTCTAATCTACATCACTAACCCAATTAATCAAAATGTAAAAACAAAACACTCAGCCTAACAAACAAGAAACACCAACATAGTAAGACACACCTCACATATTTGACACTAAGTTAACTGCTGTAAAGCTGAACAAGTAAAACAATATAGTTTGACAGCAAGTCACCTGTAATGTGAAACTAGTTGGAATGCTGACATTTCATGCAACATACTCTATTTTGTGGAGTTTTCTCAAGTCATGGAATTCAAAGCTTTTCAACTTGAAAAACTAAACAGCTTCAGTCAAAACCTCCTTACCTTTACATTGACCACCCAAGGAGATACTAGCCCTCACCTTTCTGCGTGAGGGAGCCTCTTACTTTATAAAGGTTGTGCACCTGTGTCTATACGTGTGTGCATGTGTGTGAATGTGTTTGCTGTGTTTGTGCTTCTACCGCCCACCATCTGGGCCGTGTTTGGAGAGCTTCACTGTAAAAATCACAGTCACGCTGTGGAAGGATTACCACTGTGAAAAGCAACACCTGGAAGAACCTCAGTCACATGCTCAAAGACGTCTCAGACTTCTTAGCTTGAGGTGCGGGGTTTGTTTTTGACCTACATGGTCATTCAAGTCCTCACTTGACCCTAAAAGAGACACAAAGAACACATTCCACACAAAACACTACCATGGTTGCAGTATCACCATACAACAGTGAGATTAAAAATTTTAAAAAGGTACCGTATGTCTGTGCGCAAAGACTGTCGCATGGCAAATGTTTGTTTTTTTTCTGTTTTTATAGCATGCCAAAACCTTAAAGGCTGATTATCCACAGTCAGTGTAAGCCTGTGAATGAGAGAGTGCCATAATCCCAGATGGAAATTAAGTCAGAGCGTCTCCATTGAAGATTTCCCATCAGAAATAATCTCAGTCTTGGATTAGTTACAATTAAAAACTGTTTTGATGTTCTAAGTGGTTGTTCCACAGTATTATAATATTGTACAGCAGTTTTTATTTATATTTCTGTTTATGACACATTCTCACCATTGTCAAAGTGGAGCTAAAGCAATAGGTAGTCTACATTGAGACAAGGGGCACTGCCCAACTAGAGCCAACATAGGGTCTTATTTTTCAGTCATTGTAGTATGTATTTTATACCTAATTTTGTCGTATTTTAAATGGATAATATTGTAGAAATTGCAGTGCGAAAAGACAAGAGGCGGTTTCTATTTTTGACTACGCAATGGCGTGCCGTCCTCTTTCTCCTTCCATGTTCCTCAGTCATGTCAACCCCTTGTCCATCTCTCTTAAAGTACATGAGCACAATAGAACAAACTCACTTGCACTAAGCAGAGGTGAGGTAACGACACAACTAAAGCTACATGGTGAATTATATCGTTTTCATATTCACCCAGAAGAATGATGTTATTCCCCAAATGCAAACACGTGCATCTTGGTTCATATTTCCCTACCGCAATTTTGCGAAACACTCATATGCATGGCTCTGAATTCAAATTCTAGAATTGTTGAATTTGTTGTGTTTTTTGTTAGCATGTCAATCGTGAGTTTACCAGTAAACACTGAATTAATCTTGCCTCTAAATATTTCCAGATTTTATGCTAGATGACAAGATTATCAGAGAGAATTATTTTGTTTGTTGCTGGAAAGACTGAGAAAGTCTTTGTGTTTCTTTGTTCAGGGTGGTCGGGAATTGGAAACCAGCTGACTTTGGATGAAAGGTGGACTTTACTCCTGACTGCAATTCAATCACAGACGACATTTACAGATGCAAAACTATTCAGATGCAAATCCACACCGTCACTGAGTGGGACGGAACCCGCGCTGCTTGCACGAAAGTCAGGCAAGTGTACCACCACGCCATTTCCAGTACCAGTCTTTTCCATCCCCTTTCATTTGACTCATGACAATATTTTTTGTTTGCAGCTTTTCTTTCATCAGCACCATGAATACTCACGCTTTCCTTTCTACACAGCACACTCCATTCAAGTCCACCAGCTCCCTCGCACCCACAACTCTTCTCCCTGTCCCAGCTGTCCACCCTCAATGTTGACCAAATGACACTGCTGGTGGTGTCTGGGTCTGATGTTGATGACATCATGCATCACAATGAGTCCACTGCCACCGCGGGCGCTAGTGTCCATTGTCACCCTCACAGTGAGTGTCCTTGTTTGCAGGGAGGGCAGGGTTGGTGTGGCACGCTCCCTCAGTAAATGATGCAAGAGGGCAAGACTTCTGCTGCATAGCAGGCCTTTTTGGGGGGAGTGGGTGAAAAGGTTGGGAGGGGAGTCTGAGTGTACTGGACATTGAGCTAATGGGAAGACTTTTTTTGTCTCCTCGGACAATCAATTCTCTTATCATCCACGATCAAAAACAAAGAAATGTGTGTTTGATGTCAAGATGTGATAGATACTTATATGTACATACTACTGTGTCTGTGAACAGATGTGTTATGTATGGTTAATTATAAATCAGGAGTTGGATATGTTAGCCTACAATTTATTGCTCCCACCTCTTGTCCGAGTTAGTCCCTCGAAAGCGCTCCACATTTTTCTTGTCACTGGATGTAATAATAATGATAATAAAATAATAATAACAATGATGAATAAGGTGGTTCGGTGGCGCACTGATTAGCACATCCGCCTCTCAGTTAAGGGGGTGCAGTTTTGATTCCAAACCCTGTGTGGAGTTTGCATGTTCTCCTGGTTTTCCAGGAGCACGTATTTAAAGGAAATCACCTTTTGTTGCTCCACATAGTTAACGAAATCACAGGTTATACAGAATGGGGAATAAAAGGAAGAAAAGTGTATATTCACCCAATGACAAACTACACAACTCTTAAATTTGCATGTGAGCAGAGCAACATTCTGGATCCACCCTAACCCTAACCTAAAATGCTTGAGCTTCTCCACAATTAAACTGAATAAAGCATCACGATGCTACACCACAAGTGCATCGAATTCAAATCCTCTGATTTTGCAGGCCTTTTGCTTTTCAAAGGCTGTTGCATACCAATGACAAACCTAGATGTCATACTCAAAAACATGTCACAGATGAATTTTGCTTTTCTGGTACGCACAAAACAATGGGAAAATGGATTGTCGCCTTTAACTTTCACGCTTTCCTGCTTTGAATGTAAGTCTGCTTTTTTTTAATGACTTCAGGTTTACAGTGATTCATTTTTTATCGTGGGAAATGCATTCCAGAACCTCCCGCAAAAAACGAAAATCTGCGAAGTAGAAACGGTATATGGATTATTTAGAAATTTAAACACTATTGTTATATTGAAATTCCAGTGCGTAGTGTTTCTTGTTGGTCGCTCGACGGCATGAGTGTATTGCAAGTCAATTAGAAGTGTGGTTTACCTTGCAAAGCAATGCAAAGTGTTTATCTTCAGACTTGCCACACTACACTAACTCGGAAACATCATGCATTATGAAACCAAAGTGAGTCACGATTGCACATGAATCTCCTGTTGCATTGTGGTCCTATACACAATATTAAGCCTTTTTAACCCCCCCTCCCAATATTTTTGCGCGACATAAACCATTCCCATCCCCTTAATAATCAATAATAACCAATCAAACACATAATATCACGTGTCCCAACTCGTTCTGCTCCGGTTGGTGCTGTTCCCAGGCGCGTGGCCGGCTGCCGCCTCCTGTGTTTCAACTCAGTCACGTCCGCAGTGACGCACATTGCTTAGAGGCACAACCCGCGCTGTGTGTATTTCTCCCGTTACTTATAAACCCGTAAAGTAGCAAATTCGCAATAGGTTAAGCCCAGAGTGGTGAGGGATCACTGCATACTCTTTCTCATGTTCTTTTTTAATAACGCTTGCAAAGTTGAGTCTTTTTTTTTTTTGTGCTGCAAAAAAGCCACACAAAAACCACATGAAGTCATATCACACATCCTGTGTTCTGTCTTTGTTGTTAACTGAACGGAGGTCTGTAAGCTCTCACACAATACGCTGAATGACATCATGCACAGTTGCAGTTTTGTGCGCTTTGTTCGGTATATTTTTTTATTTTGTGATGTTATGCTGTAAATTGGATGACTTAAGGGGGTATTTGACTTCAGTTTTGTCACCATTAGAATGACTGAACTTCATAATTGCAATTGCAGTGGCGTACAGCTGTGTGGCATCATACTGAAACATTACTAAATAAATTTATAATGCATGCATGCATGATTATACTATGAAGGTCTCGTTTGGGAGATTTTGCAGCGTTGTACTGCGACGTGTTCCATTTCAATTTTCTTTCTTTCTTTCTTTCTTTCTCAATATGTAAGGCATACATATGGATGAGCAGATCAGTGATTGTTTCCTGGAATTTCACAGACAACCACATCTGGAAAGGATTTTGATTGTGTTATGAAAGCTCCAGCTGCTGAGCTAAAAGCTGAAAAGAACAGCAGCAGCTTAGAAGTCAAACCTTTTAAGTCAGTAAGACTGTGGAGGGGGGGGGGGGGGGCTCAAAATGCTAAACCTGTAAGCATCTGGCTTCAATATGACTTCCATATAACTCTTGATAACCTCTTTTGAATCTCCTTTTGTAGTTGTTGTTTTTTTAACAACTGTGAATGAAATATTGATTTGATTAAATCGGGGCAGCAAGGTGAACGCTTGGTTAGCACGTTTGTCTCACAGTTGTGAGGTGTGGAGTGTGAACCTCAGGTCAGGCTTTCCTGTTTGAAATGTGCACCCTGTGCTTGTGGTGGCTTTCTCTCAGGTAGTCCAGTGTCCTCCCTCGTTCCACAAACATACATGTTAGCTTAATTGCACGTAAATGTAAATGTCACGGTTGACTGTCAGTGGTTGTTTGACTTAAGTGCTCTGTGATTAGACGGTGACTAGTAACTCGTGTCTCGCCTGTCAGCTCACCCGCAGCTCTAACGAGGACAAGCGATATAGAAAATGGATGGACAGATGGATCAACATATAAACTCAACAGTGACAGATGTTTCATCATACATTTTATTTTTAGTTGTCGAGTTGAGAACATGAAGAAAAACTCCTCATAGGTGTCAGAGAAGCAAAGCCTTCACCCTCCTTTGTAAAAAAAAAAAAAAAAAAAACAAGAACAAACTTTGCTGGCTCACGCACCATATGGAGAACTGTTCCAATTTCTTTTCCTTTAAAACAAATACAAAGTGTTTCAAGTCAAACCTTTTATAGCATACACCACTTGCGATTTGGGCTCTTGTGCGACGACACAAACTTTGACTTTTTGATATCGCTGTCAGCGGCGTCTGACAACTTTCTGTCACTCGCTTTTTCTTCTCCTTTTTTCACCACCAAGTACATTTTCTAACCCCATCGATTGATTAGCATACATCCAGCCCCTGTCGTCATGGCAAAAACTTCATTTGAATCTTCAGTAGGTTCCCCATGTCTTTCAACCAGCAGCTGTCATCTACATCAACACAAGATACATTCTTAGCGAGACATTGACGCTGGCATGCTCTTAACGCGAAATATAAATTTAGAAAGAAAAGTCTCTTCATTCAAGAGACAAAGCGCCTTGGAAGTTGTCAATACAGATGGCCTTATCACTGGAAAAATAACTTTGAAACTAGCACACAGAGAAGATGAAACAATAGTTTCATTCCACTTTCAGCTCGAGTGGGGACACAATTATTCTAAAGAGGGCACAAGCGTTTAAGGGGCTTGGTTTTTGATCTTTTGGTCCGTCAACAGAAATGCGGGATACCTCCTGATATTTCTGAACGCTAAGTGTCCTCAAAGTGTCTCAACGTCTCTTTGTTGTAGTTGAGCATGTCGATTAAAGGCGAGAATATCATTTATTCATTTTTCCAGGGGGGAAAGGGGAGGGATTCGAGAGCTTAGTGTTCACTTTCGTAAAACTCTTGCATTGCAGTGATGAAGTCAGCTTTCTTTTGAAAGATGCTGCAACAAGGTAAAAGGATGTGGCATGAAAAAAGACCCCGTTTTGTATCTGTGATTATGAATTATTTCAAGTTCTATCAAAACAATTTCAACTGACATTGATGTTGATGCATATTGATTGGGATGGATGGATGGATGGATGGATGGATGGATGGATGGATGGACGGACGGACGGACGGACGGACGGACGGACGGACGGATGGAAGGGTGGAAGGGTGGAAGGGCGCATGTATGGATGGACGGATTGATGGATGGGTGAGATGGATGGATGTGTGAGATGGACGGACGGACGGACGGACGGACGGACGGATGGATGGATGGGGTGAGTGAGTGAGTGAGTGAGTGAGTGAGTGAGTGAGTGAGTGAGTGAGTGAGTGAGTGAGTGAGTGAGTGAGTGAGTGAGTGAGTGAGTGAGTTGGACGGACGGACGGACGGACGGACGGACGGACGGATAGAAGGTGACACTCTTGTCTGACGCTGGCACATAAAAATGTGACTTTCCACCGACCATATTGGATTGGACCATATTGGATATTATATTGTGATCGTCTGTAAAGTTACAAATTCTTAACAATGACATGCATCGTTTTAACCATAGTGTTCAACCAAAGTGTGTCTTATTTGTTAACTGAAAGATGCCAACAATTTTGTCCACAGGTGTACAATACTTTTTTCAAATATGGTAGGTACCTCACCGGGTAAGCTCATCCTCTCCTACGATTTCACTTTTCTTTTTAAACTTTCTTTTTGTCTACTCTGTTGTGAGATGTTTCTTTGTAGTTGAAAAGTTATTTTCAAACCCTAACTTTTTGCTGTTTTCACTTTTCAACTGGCAAGATGAATATCTGTGGGACAAAGTATTGAAGGAACAGCTTTTGACAAGACTTCTGAAGGCCCAGGAGCTCGTCCTGTCGCTCCCTTTTGCAGTTTTCCCATAACTGCCTTTCTCGTGTGGCTGCTAAAAAAAAAAAAAAAAAAAGAAGCTAAAAGAAAAAAACATATCAAATGCAAACTAAGAAGTCACTAGCTTTCAAGATACATCAGTGAGGCCCTGGCGGAGCTTCTGCTCGGCATGGTTTTTTTACAAGTTTTGAAAAATAAAAAAATTGGTGCATTCTCACTTGCATTATCAGAGCAGCTGACAGCAAATTAATGTTCAGTATTTCCAGATGGTTCATACCATGAATGCATGACCCAAAGAACTTACATTTAGGATGGAATTATACCTCATGTCCAACTGTCCAACTCCAATTTAGTTCCAATAAATTATGTTTTGCATACTCTATTAACATGAACATAATATAACCACTGAAACAACTTGCACGTGCAACGACACGTTACACATTGGACAAGAACAACATTGATGAACACGACAATGAAGGCATGAAAAATTATTCATACATATGGTGAAGTTTTCAGTTGCCCTAGACTCTGAATAGGGCTGGGTGATGTGGCAAAAATTACAATCACAATTAATTTTTTCATATAATTCGATCTCAATAAGTATCACGATTTATTTTATCATTTGTTTCCAAATTGCCTGTTTCAAAGTATTTGCACTGGAAACTGAAGAAACTAAAAATTAGGGCAACTTTTTATGACTATACAAAGTAAATAAAGAAAATCACATTATCAAAAGTAGAAAATGTAAAATAAATGGAAGAATCAGTCATTATTTTAGTGTTCCCAGTGTTCCAACTAATGGACACGTGACGAGTGACCATCGTATAAAATGCTCCCTGCTCATCCTGCACGAGACCTCAAAGTGGTCCTCATGGTGCTGTAGCTCATGAATGACCCTAAACTCCAGATCCTCCCATGGCATTAGAATCAGTATAACCCACACCTGCCATTTTAGAATACGTATTGCCAAGCTGCTGCCAACTTTAGTCCAAACAATGAGGAAAAAGACACTAGCTAACTTTTCTGTTGGGTCACCAACCATTACCAAATACGGACATGGCACAGTCAGTCGCCTCATCCTCGTCATGTGTCCAGCACCACGGCGAGGCTACGCAAACCAAGTGCATTGTGTAAGCACCAAAAGGCTGGAGGGCCTTTCAAGAATCACTCAACAGGGCGGCATTGAGTAGACCAACAAGAACCACTGCACAAATAATCACCCAGGGCCTCGGTAAGCCATCATGTTTATCCATTGTAAATTGTGAAAAGGAATTCTTTAACAATGTGTTACATACATATTTCAAGGCTTTGAACATTGGATGGCATCCGTATTCCACCCACGCAACCACAGCATTTAGACTGAAATATCATTCAAATTCCAAAATGACTTAAATAAAGAAACCTTTTTTAGGCTTCCCGAAGAATGTCTCTGAAATCCTTCCCAAGCTATGCATGGAGCAGCCACTGTTGCTGCTAAAAACATTTCACTGATTTAGGTAGTATTTAGGGACAATACATTTTTGCAATTACACAAAAAGACGCAAAGCCACAAACTTCACAGAAAACATACTTTCATTGTTACATCCTTGTTTCAAGGATTTAAGGAATTTTTATTTTTGTACCAACTCACATTTATACATGATATGGTTCAGAATATGATACTGGAGGTCCTATGTTAGCCCTGTGAGTCCCAAGACTTGCAAAAATAAAAGTAGAGCAACAAAATAAGATGTAATATGTGAGATTGACAAAGATAAGGGAGATACTTTGGAAGCAGCAATAAAAATGCAAGAGACTTGAATTGGGCATGATATTCACAAGCTCTTTGTTCTGGGGGGGGGGGGGGGGGGGTGTAGTGTTCGGCATGGCTAATAGGCATGGTGGAGGGGGGATTTTAGGCCACAGAGGACTGTTGGAGTTTTACAGTCTAACAGTTCTGAAAAAAGCTGTTCCTCTGTCTGTTGGTTCTGCTCAGGATACTCTGTAGCCTCCTGCCTGAGGGAAGTTGATGGGAGAGGGAATGTGCGGAGTGGGTTGGGTCCCTGATGATGCAGAGAGCCTTCTTTATGCATCTGTCGGGGAAGATGTCTGTGGTTGTGGGAAGGCTATAGACTATAATCCTCACAGCAGCTTTTATTGTCCATTCGAAAAGACTTCCTTTCTCCAGCTTGACACATTGGTGAGTCTTCTTCCGCACACAACGTGGACCCTAAGGTACTTGAAGCTAGAGTGCCAATTCCACTGTTGCTCTTTTATTGTGTAGATTTAACAGGCACCTGACCCTTATGAAGTCCACCACCATCTCCTTGGTCATGATCAAATGATGCAAAGGCTGTTGTCTTTCCAGTAGATGTTCTATGGCAGGGCTGGCCAACCCGTGGTTCCCGAGACGCATGCGGCTCTTTGCCTGGTTTCATGCGGCTCTTATACATCCATATCATTATTGTCACATGCCGTGCCAGAGCACGCTCGGCCGCCAACTTTCCCCAGCCGCACCCCTTTCGTTACTATAATGTCTGTCTCCTGCTTCCTCTTGTTAACTTGTGTATTTAAGCCCATGTTGTCTTCCTGTCGGTTTCTACTGTTGTCTTCCGTCCCTGTCCGCGCCCAGTGTTCCTGTCGTCTAGTTTCCTCCCGGTCTTGTGTGGAGGCTCATGGTCAGAATTGTGGACTTCTGTCGGTCGGTCTGTCTGTTTGCTGGCTGTGAGTCCCTATCCCGTCTGTGTCTTCGTTGCCCACCTTCCTCCCTTCCAACTCCCTTTTCCCTTCAATAAACCCTGGTCCAAGCTACATTTGATCGTCCTGGCTCAACTCATTCCTGACAATTATTTGTGTTAGTGGTTTTTTTTTGTGCGTGTTGGCTTTGCTTGAGTTCAATATGGTGTTTTCGTCAAACGCTATTGTAAATTATTGTGGTTTTGTCTGTGGCCTTTTTGGAACTGAGAGTTTGTGTGTGTTCGACAGTGCACACAATGTTCATTGTTGAAAATGACTGGCCTGTGGTCTTAGAACTATAGGAGTCAATTTCTGTCATTATCATGTTGGTGTGTGACATGATAATGCTGCACAATAAATTTGACCGAGCAGAGGTGTGTGTGTGTAAGAGGAAGGGATGGGATGATCACGTGTGCCCATGTGTATGATGCTGCTCTTTGCGGTAACACAGTAAAAAATGTGGCTCTTAGTCTCTGACTGGTTGGCCACCGCTGTTCTATGGCATCTCTGTAGTCTGATTCATTGTTGTCCGTGGGGATAAGATCAGGTGATGTTGTTAACGTTTGTCAACAGTGGGCATGTGAATCCTGTTAATAGTTTTCTATCATTAAGGGCGACAGAAATACATTTTGCTTGACTTGACTTGTGAACTCCAAGGTGAAGATACATCAGTGTTGGGTCACACACACCCCATCCATTGTCATTTGAGCCAAGGTGGACACCACTGTTCGCACGATTCAAAAGAAATCTTTTTTTTATCCCAAGATTGTCCTACTCTTGTTAATGAGCTAAAAAGCTGGGAGAATGTCTTATGCACAGATGGGAAAAGTGGAACTTTTTTTTTGCAGGGCACATTAGATTCCTGTTCACAGATGAAAAACACACCAAGAAAAGAACACTGTCCTTACAATGTGACATGAAGGAGGCTCTGTTATGTTCTCAGGGTCGACCCAAAACAACAAAGAATAGCTTAGACCAAAACAGTCTGAAGTGGCCTAGCCTCGATAAACATCTGTGGAAGGAGCTTAAACAGTCTGAATCACTAAATGAACACCGCTTTCAGTATCCAAAAACTGCATCATCATCACAAAATGTATGAGGACATCTCTACTTATACCCACAATCACTGAATGTATCACAACAATAAATCTCTCCGTGCCCTCACACTGTAAGGGAATGAGGACATGAGCAACCTAGTTTCTCTTGTGCCAGATCTGCTTTTTCAAGAATACATAATCAATGAGATTAATATAGAGTCACAGAAGGATTCTTAAGCATTAACAAAAAAAATAAAAAATACCCATTGCATTTTAGGTGTTAGGACACACCCTCGACACTGTTTCTTGGCCATCCACAGTCATGAGGATGTCACGGGGAAGAAATTATCATCCCGGAATTCGCATCTTCAACCGTTCAGCATTGGGTTGCAGGAGCCATGCAGGAGTCTGCTTTGCCGGTTTGCCATCCCTGTGTTCACTAGGCCTGCTTGGTCATTTGCCGAGCTGTTCTGACTGATCGTCAGGCTTGCTGCCAATGCTGGATGCCTTGGGAGTTTAGAAGAGCTTAAGCGTCACTAAATGTCCGAAAAATACCATCAACCGTCACCAAAATTTATATCCACATCTCTACGAATGTCCACTACAAACTGTGAATTAATAAATTCAATTGCCCCAAGATTTTGTATTTTGTGGAGGTGATATGTCTCTTCCCTTTTCTCATAGGGGCTCAAATTTAATGTTCATAAAATCCCAAATATTGGGGTTATGTTTTCACTGGTTTGAGTGGACATGAATAAAGATAAATTTTGGTGACAATTTTTGGACAGTAGGACATTTTTCACACCTGCACAGTCTGTGGTTACAATCCCCTTGTTGGTCACAGTGAGACAGACAGTTTTGAAACCTGTGATGTCCGCAGAAGGAGGGAGAAGGCACCTTGTCATCGACACCGAGAAGCCATAAGGATGTTAAAGGGATTCTTATATTGATTTATCCATTTTCAGCAGTAAAAAGTTAACGTGTTCTATAATGATTTTTATAAGTTGCCAATTGCTATTGTAAATTAAAACACAAATTACTCATTGGTAGCAGAACAGTAAGTCGAAATTCAGTTGGAAACAAAAAGGGTCTTCGAATGAGGTTTTAAAATGAGAGCCCTTGCCCAACATTCAAGTAGAGGTCATGGAAGATGGAAGGATTGGCAATAGAAAGTGGCTCAATCCCCTCTGACCTGAGGCTGGTGCGTAGGTGTAGAGGAGCTCAGAGAGGTAAACATGGGTGAGGTCATTTAACAATTTCAAAACAAATAGAAGTCTCTTGAAATCTGCATCAAAATGCATTGGGAGACAGTTATGGGAGGCCAGAATTGGGGTTATTTGCTGCCGCTTGCCTAACTGGAGGCGAGCAGCAGCATTTTGGACTAACTAGAGACGCTTGACTGAGGACTGGCTGACTACAGTCCTATGAAGAGCATTACAGTGATACAGTTAATTCTCCATTGGATAGTGTTTGAAAAATATTTTTTTTAAAACACAGGCAGTAAGTAGCAGGGGCTTGTGTGATGACACTTTCAACCTTGAAAAGGATCCTGCATATGTTATGACAGTGAGGGACTATAACAATCTGGAATCCCTCAAAACTGCATTCCTTTTCTTTTGTCAACACACATGCAGCTGCAGTAAACTGATAGAATGCAGTTTTTCATTGTTGAGAATGTTTTTTGTTTAACTGCATATCATGCGGTGTACATATACACACAAGAATCCAAAGGATGTTTTTTTTTACCTATTTATTTTAATCTACTTATATATATATATATATATATATATATATATATATATATATATATATATATATATATATATATATATATATATACTTACATACATACATACATACATACATACATACTTTAATGTAAGTACAAGTGAATGGTTTTTTGTTCATTCAATATGCGCAATTGACTTCTGACCTGCGAGGCTATAGGGTAATGGGGTACAGCCCTCTCACACAGTCAGCTGGGATAAGGTCCAGCTCAACTGCTCTGTTCTAACTCCCGTTGGTTGCTGTATACTGGAATTTTCCCGTATGGGACTAATAAAAGCATATCAAATTAAATCAAACCCTGAGAACAAGCGCTACTGAAGGTAGCACATCCAGACTATTCTCCTAGGAACCAAATTATCCTTGCTGATATACAGTACAAGTCAGATAAGTGTGCTTTGTTGCTGTTCTACTCTTCCATTTGATTGTAATCTGTTAACAACAACACCCTAACAACAACACCCTGTCAGCCAACCAATGAACAGTAGTGTCTGTAGCCACTTGCCACTCTGTGTGTTCTACTTTCTGAGGATGAAGACGTTCTGTGGGCCAGTTTTGACCAAGTTCAAATACATTCCATGCTGAGAGATGCCTAAGGATATCAGTGATGAATAATTTGTCAAACTTAATAACAAAAGTACACTTTTATTACATCCAATCTTGAGATTATAATTCATGAAAGTCAAAGTCAAGTCCCAATGATCATCGTCTCACACACGTGGTGAAATTTGTCTTCTGCATTTAACCCATCCCCATGTGATTTTGATCCATCCCCTGGGGGAGAGGGGGAGCAGTGAGAAGCAGCGGTGCCGCGCTCGGGAATCATTTGGCGATCGAACCCCCCAATTCCAACCCTTAATGCTGAGTGCCAAGCAGGGAGGCAATGGGTCCCATTTTTATAGTCTTTGGTATGACCCAGCCGGGGTCTGAACCCACAACCTTCCAGTCTCAGGGCGACACTCTACTACTAGGCCACTGAGCTGAGATCAAAACTTTGGATTTGTCTTGAATGAGCAAGTCCCCATGCATCGTTTCTTACAGGCCACTGTACAGTACTATGTCTCACGGGTTTTGCAGTCTTGAATCCCATGTTGCTTTTCTGTTCAAACTCTCAGCACAATTGGGCAATATCAGGTCAGAAGCCTTTAAAATCACTTTGAGACCTTAGATAGCATGTCTCTGTGGCGCAATCGGTTAGCGCGTTCGGCTGTTAACTGAAAGGTTGGTGGTTCAAGCCCACCCAGGGACGTTGACTTTATGTGATAGGAGGACTTCCTCTTTGGATCGGGATCATAGTCAACTATCCCTGTGGATGGAAACTGTGCAAATGTTGTGGTTCCTGAACAGCCAATCAGTTTCATGTCAGTTGTCTTTCTTTACCAAGAGTGACAGCCTAAACTCTCTTCATGACTCCGAAGGCAACTTGGTTTGTATGTTTAGCTCTTCATCAAAAGGTTGGTAGTTGCAGCCTACCTGATAATGTCTCTGCGTTAATATAAAACTTTGGATTTGTATCTAATGATCAAGTCCCCATGCACTGTTTCTTACAGGCCACTGTACAGTACTACGTCACACGGGATTTGCAGTCTAGAATCCCATGTTGCGTTTTTGTTCCAACTCTTAGCACAATTGGGCAATATCAGGTCAGAAGCATTTAAAATCACTATGAGTTCTATACCAGCAAGTCTCTGTGGCGCAATTGGTTAGCGCGTTCGGCTGTTAACTGAAAGGTTGGTGGTTCAAGCCCACCCAGGGACGTTGACTTCATGTGATGGGAGACTTCCTCTTTGGATCGGGATCATAGTCAATTATCCCTGTGGATAGAAACTGTGCAAATGTTGTGGTTCCTGAACAGCCAATCAGTTTCACGTCAGTTGTCTTTCTTTACCAAGAGTGACAGCCTAAACTCTCTTCATGACTCCAAAGGCAACTTGGTTCGTATGTTTAGCTCTTCATCAAAAGGTTGGTAGTTGCAGCCTACCTGATAATGTCTCTGCGTTAATATAAAACTTTGGATTTGTATGGAATGAGCAAGTCCCCATGCACCGTTTCTTACAGGCCACTCCCACAGTACTACGTCACACGGGTTTTGCAGTCTTGAATCCCATGTTGCGTTTTTGTTCCAACTCTTAGCAATTGGGCAATATCAGGTCAGAAGCCTTTAAAATCACTTTGGGACCTAAAACCAGCGTGTCTCTGTGGCGCAATTGGTTAGCGTGTTCGGCTGTTAACTGAAAGGTTGGTGGTTCAAGCCCACCCAGGGACGTCTCCTTTATGTGATGGGAGGACTTCCTCTTTGGATCGGGATCATAGTCAACTATCCCTGTGGATGGAAACTGTGCAAATGTTGTGGTTGCTTAAGAGCTAAAAATTTTAACGTCAATTGTCTTTCTTTACCAATAGTGACATCTTAAACTCTCTTCATGACTCCGAAGCCAATTTGCTTCATATGTTTGGCTCTTCATGAAAAGGTTGGTAGTTGCAGCCTACCTGATAATGTCTCTGCGTTAATATAAAACTTTGGATTTGTATCGAATGAGCAAGTCCCCATGCACCGTTTCTTACAGGCCACTGTACAGTACTACGTCACACGGGTTTTGCAGTCTTGAATCCCATGTTGCGTTTTTGTTCCAACTCTTAGCACAATTGGGCAATATCAGGTCAGAAGCATTTAAAATCACTATGAGTTCTATACCAGCATGCCTCTGTGGCGCAATTGGTTAGCGCGTTCGGCTGTTAACTGAAAGGTTGGTGGTTCAAGCCCACCCAGGGACGTCTCCTTTAAGTGATGGGAGGACTTCCTCTTTGGATCGGGATCATAGTCAACTATCCCTGTGGATGGAAACTGTGCAAATGTTGTGGTTGCTGAACAGCTAATCAGTTTCATGTCAGTTGTCTTTCTTTACCAAGAGTGACAGCCTAAACTCTCTTCATGACTCCGCAGGCAACTTGGTTCGTATGTTTAGCTCTTTATCAAAAGGTTGGTAGTTGCAGCCTACCTAATAATGTCTCTGTGTTAAGTTAAAGTCAGAGTCCCCAGTCCCAATGATCATCATCACACACACACACACACATCTGGGTGTGGTGAAATTTGTCCTCTGCATTTAACCCATCCCCATGTGATTTTGATCCATCCCCTGGGGGAGAGGGGAGCAGTGAGAAGCAGCGGTGCCACGCTCGGGAATCATTTGGCGATCGAACCCCCCACTTCCAACCCTTAATGCTGAGTGCCAAGCAGGGAGGCAATGGGTCCCATGTTTATAATCTTTGTTATGACCCAGCCGGGGTCTGAACCCACAACCTTCCAGTCTCAGGGCGGACACTCTACTACTAGGCCACTGAGCTGAGATCAAAACTTTGGATTTGTCTTGAATGAGCAAGTCCCCATGCATCGTTTCTTACAGGCCACTGTACAGTACTATGTCTCACGGGTTTTGCAGTCTTGAATCCCATGTTGCTTTTCTGTTCCAACTCTCAGCACAATTGGGCAATATCAGGTCAGAAGCCTTTAAAATCACTTTGAGACCTTAGATAGCATGTCTCTGTGGCGCAATCGGTTAGCGCGTTCGGCTGTTAACTGAAAGGTTGGTGGTTCAAGCCCACCCAGGGACGTTGACTTTATGTGATAGGAGGACTTCCTCTTTGGATCGGGATCATAGTCAACTATCCCTGTAGATGGAAACTGTGCAAATGTTGTGGTTCCTGAACAGCCAATCAGTTTCATGTCAGTTGTCTTTCTTTACCAAGAGTGACAGCCTAAACTCTCTTCATGACTCCGAAGGCAACTTGGTTCGTATGTTTAGCTCTTCATCAAAAGGTTGGTAGTTGCAGCCTACCTGATAATGTCTCTGCGTTAATATAAAACTTTGGATTTGTATGGAATGAGCAAGTCCCCATGCACCGTTTCTTACAGGCCACTGTACAGTACTACGTCACACGGGTTTTGCAGTCTTGAATCCCATGTTGCGTTTTTGTTCCAACTCTTAGCACAATTGGGCAATATCAGGTCAGAAGCATTTAAAATCACTATGAGTTCTTTACCAGCATGTCTCTGTGGTGCAATTGGTTAGTGCGTTCGGCTGTTAACTGAAAGGTTGGTGGTTCAAGCCCACCCAGGGACGTCTCCTTTATGTGATGGGAGGACTTCCTCTTTGTAGCGGGATCATAGTCAACTATCCCTGTGGATGGAAACTGTGCAAATGTTGTGGTTGCTTAAGAGCTAATCATTTTAACGTCAATTGTCTTTCTTTACCAATAGTGACATCTTAAACTCTCTTCATGACTCCGAAGCCAATTTGCTTCATATGTTTGGCTCTTCATGAAAAGGTTGGTAGTTGCAGCCTACCTGATAATGTCTCTGCGTTAATATAAAACTTTGGATTTGTATCGAATGAGCAAGTCCCCATGCACCGTTTCTTACAGGCCACTGTACAGTACTACGTCACACGAGTTTTGCAGTCTTGAATCCCATGTTGCGTTTTTGTTCCAACTCTTAGCACAATTGGGCAATATCAGGTCAGAAGCATTTAAAATCACTATGAGTTCTATACCAGCATGCCTCTGTGGCGCAATTGGTTAGCGCGTTCGGCTGTTAACTGAAAGGTTGGTGGTTCAAGCCCACCCAGGGACGTCTCCTTTAAGTGATGGGAGGACTTCCTCTTTGGATCGGGATCATAGTCAACTATCCCTGTGGATGGAAACTGTGCAAATGTTGTGGTTGCTTAAGAGCTAATCATTTTAACGTCAATTGTCTTTCTTTACCAATAGTGACATCTTAAACTCTCTTCATGACTCCGAAGCCAATTTGCTTCATATGTTTGGCTCTTCATGAAAAGGTTGGTAGTTGCAGCCTACCTGATAATGTCTCTGCGTTAATATAAAACTTTGGATTTGTATCGAATGAGCAAGTCCCCATGCACCGTTTCTTACAGGCCACTGTACAGTACTACGTCACACGAGTTTTGCAGTCTTGAATCCCATGTTGCGTTTTTGTTCCAACTCTTAGCACAATTGGGCAATATCAGGTCAGAAGCATTTAAAATCACTATGAGTTCTATACCAGCATGTCTCTGTGGCGCAATTGGTTAGCGCGTTCGGCTGTTAACTGAAAGGTTGGTGGTTCAAGCCCACCCAGGGACGTTGATTTAATGTGATGGGAGACTTCCTCTTTGGATCGGGATCATAGTCAACTATCCCTGTGGATAGAAACTGTGCAAATGTTGTGGTTCCTGAACAGCCAATCAGTTTCACGTCAGTTGTCTTTCTTTACCAAGAGTGACAGCCTAAACTCTCTTCATGACTCCGAAGGCAACTTGGTTCGTATGTTTAGCTCTTCATCAAAAGGTTGGTAGTTGCAGCCTACCTGATAATGTCTCTGCGTTAATATAAAACTTTGGATTTGTATCGAATGAGCAAGTCCCCATGCACCGTTTCTTACAGGCCACTCCTACAGTACTACGTCACACGGGTTTTGCAGTCTTGAATCCCATGTTGCGTTTTTGTTCCAGCTCTTAGCAATTGGGCAATATCAGGTCAGAAGCCTTTAAAATCACTTTGGGACCTAAAACCAGCGTGTCTCTGTGGCGCAATTGGTTCGGCTGTTGACTGAAAGGTTGGTGGTTCAAGCCCACCCAGGGACGTCTCCTTTATGTGATGGGAGGACTTCCTCTTTGGATCGGGATCATAGTCAACTATCCCTGTGGATGGAAACTGTGCAAATGTTGTGGTTGCTTAAGAGCTAAAAATTTTAACGTCAATTGTCTTTCTTTACCAATAGTGACATCTTAAACTCTCTTCATGACTCCGAAGCCAATTTGCTTCATATGTTTGGCTCTTCATGAAAAGGTTGGTAGTTGCAGCCTACCTGATAATGTTTCTGCGTTAATATAAAACTTTGGATTTGTATCGAATGAGCAAGTCCCCATGCACCGTTTCTTACAGGCCACTGTACAGTACTACGTCACACGGGTTTTGCAGTCTTGAATCCCATGTTGCGTTTTTGTTCCAACTAAGCACAATTGGGCAATATCAGGTCAGAAGCATTTAGAAATCACTATGAGTTCTTCACCAGCATGACTCTGTGGCGCAATTGGTTAGCGCGTTCGGCTGTTAACTGAAAGGTTGGTGGTTCAAGCCCACCCAGGGACGTCTCCTTTATCTTTGTAGCGGGATCATAGTCAACTATCCCTGTGGATGGAAACTGTGCAAATGTTGTGGTTGCTTAAGAGCTAATCATTTTAACGTCAATTGTCTTTCTTTACCAATAGTGACATCTTAAACTCTCTTCATGACTCCGAAGCCAATTTGCTTCATATGTTTGGCTCTTCATGAAAAGGTTGGTAGTTGCAGCCTACCTGATAATGTTTCTGCGTTAATATAAAACTTTGGATTTGTATCGAATGAGCAAGTCCCCATGCACCGTTTCTTACAGGCCACTGTACAGTACTACGTCACACGGGTTTTGCAGTCTTGAATCCCATGTTGCGTTTTTGTTCCAACTAAGCACAATTGGGCAATATCAGGTTAGAAGCATTTAGAAATCACTATGAGTTCTTCACCAGCATGACTCTGTGGCGCAATTGGTTAGCGCGTTCGGCTGTTAACTGAAAGGTTGGTGGTTCAAGCCCACCCAGGGACGTCTCCTTTATCTTTGTAGCGGGATCATAGTCAACTATCCCTGTGGATGGAAACTGTGCAAATGTTGTGGTTGCTTAAGAGCTAATCATTTTAACGTCAATTGTCTTTCTTTACCAATAGTGACATCTTAAACTCTCTTCATGACTCCGAAGCCAATTTGCTTCATATGTTTGGCTCTTCATGAAAAGGTTGGTAGTTGCAGCCTACCTGATAATGTCTCTGCGTTAATATAAAACTTTGGATTTGTATCGAATGAGCAAGTCCCCATGCACCGTTTCTTACAGGCCACTGTACAGTACTACGTCACACGGGTTTTGCAGTCTTGAATCCCATGTTGCGTTTTTGTTCCAACTCTTAGCACAATTGGGCAATATCAGGTCAGAAGCATTTAAAATCACTATGAGTTCTATACCAGCATGTCTCTGTGGCGCAATTGGTTAGCGCGTTCGGCTGTTAACTGAAAGGTTGGTGGTTCAAGCCCACCCAGGGACGTCTCCTTTAAGTGATGGGAGGACTTCCTCTTTGGATCGGGATCATAGTCAACTATCCCTGTGGATGGAAACTGTGCAAATGTTGTGGTTGCTGAACAGCTAATCAGTTTCATGTCAGTTGTCTTTCTTTACCAAGAGTGACAGCCTAAACTCTCTTCATGACTCCGCAGGCAACTTGGTTCGCATGTTTAGCTCTTTATCAAAAGGTTGGTAGTTGCAGCCTACCTAATAATGTCTCTGTGTTAAGTTAAAGTCAGAGTCCCAAGTCCCAATGATCATCATCACACACACACACATCTGGGTGTGGTGAAATTTGTCCTCTGCATTTAACCCATCCCCATGTGATTTTGATCCATCCCCTGGGGGAGAGGGGAGCAGTGAGAAGCAGCGGTGCCACGCTCGGGAATCATTTGGCGATCGAACCCCCCAATTCCAACCCTTAATGCTGAGTGCCAAGCAGGGAGGCAATGGGTCCCATGTTTATAATCTTTGTTATGACCCAGCCGGGGTCTGAACCCACAACCTTCCAGTCTCAGGGCGGACACTCTACTACTAGGCCACTGAGCTGAGATCAAAACTTTGGATTTGTCTCGAATGAGCAAGTCCCCATGCATCGTTTCTTACAGGCCACTGTACAGTACTATGTCACACGGGTTTTGCAGTCTTGAATCCCATGTTGCTTTTCTGTTCCAACTCAGCACAATTGGGCAATATCAGGTCAGAAGCCTTTAAAATCACTTTGAGACCTTAGATAGCATGTCTCTGTGGCGCAATCGGTTAGCGCGTTCGGCTGTTAACTGAAAGGTTGGTGGTTCAAGCCCACCCAGGGACGTTGACTTTATGTGATAGGAGGACTTCCTCTTTGGATCGGGATCATAGTCAACTATCCCTGTGGATGGAAACTGTGCAAATGTTGTGGTTCCTGAACAGCCAATCAGTTTCATGTCAGTTGTCTTTCTTTACCAAGAGTGACAGCCTAAACTCTCTTCATGACTCCGAAGGCAACTTGGTTCGTATGTTTAGCTCTTCATCAAAAGGTTGGTAGTTGCAGCCTACCTGATAATGTCTCTGCGTTAATATAAAACTTTGGATTTGTATCTAATGATCAAGACCCCATGCACTGTTTCTTACAGGCCACTGTACAGTACTACGTCACACGGGATTTGCAGTCTAGAATCCCATGTTGCGTTTTTGTTCCAACTCTTAGCACAATTGGGCAATATCAGGTCAGAAGCCTTTAAAATCACTTTGAGACCTGAAATACTATGTCTCTGTGGCGCAATCGGTTAGCGCGTTCGGCTGTTAACCGAAAGGTTGGTGGTTCAAGCCCACCCAGGGACGTCTCCCTTATGTGATGGGAGGACTTCCTCTTTGGTTCGGGATCATAGTCTACTATCCCTGTGGATGGAAACTGTGCAAATGTTGTGGTTGCTGAACAGCTAATCAGTTTCATGTCAGTTGTCTTTCTTTACCAAGAGTGACAGCCTAAACTCTCTTCATGACTCCGCAGGCAACTTGGTTCGTATGTTTAGCTCTTCATCAAAAGGTTGGTAGTTGCAGCCTACCTGATAATGTCTCTGCGTTAATATAAAACTTTGGATTTGTATGGAATGAGCAAGTCCCCATGCACCGTTTCTTACAGGCCACTGTACAGTACTACGTCACACGGGTTTTGCAGTCTTGAATCCCATGTTGCGTTTTTGTTCCAACTCTTAGCAATTGGGCAATATCAGGTCAGAAGCCTTTAAAATCACTTTGAGACCTAGAACAGCATGTCTCTGTGGCGCAATTGGTTAGCGCGTTCGGCTGTTAACTGAAAGGTTGGTGGTTCAAGCCCACCCAGGGACGTCTCCTTTATGTGATGGGAGGACTTCCTCTTTGGATCGGGATCATAGTCAACTATCCCTGTGGATGGAAACTGTGCAAATGTTGTGGTTGCTTAAGAGCTAATCATTTTAACGTCAATTGTCTTTCTTTACCAATAGTGACATCTTAAACTCTCTTCATGACTCCGAAGCCAATTTGCTTCATATGTTTGGCTCTTCATGAAAAGGTTGGTAGTTGCAGCCTACCTGATAATGTCTCTGCGTTAATATAAAACTTTGGATTTGTATCGAATGAGCAAGTCCCCATGCACCGTTTCTTACAGGCCACTGTACAGTACTACGTCACACGGGTTTTGCAGTCTTGAATCCCATGTTGCGTTTTTGTTCCAACTCTTAGCACAATTGGGCAATATCAGGTCAGAAGCATTTAAAATCACTATGAGTTCTATACCAGCATGCCTCTGTGGCGCAATTGGTTAGCGCGTTCGGCTGTTAACTGAAAGGTTGGTGGTTCAAGCCCACCCAGGGACGTTGACTTCATGTGATGGGAGACTTCCTCTTTCGATCGAGATCATAGTCAACTATCCCTGTGGATAGAAACTGTGCAAATGTTGTGGTTCCTGAACAGCCAATCAGTTTCACGTCAGTTGTCTTTCTTTACCAAGAGTGACAGCCTAAACTCTCTTCATGACTCCGAAGGCAACTTGGTTCGTATGTTTAGCTCTTCATCAAAAGGTTGGTAGTTGCAGCCTACCTGATAATGTCTCTGCGTTAATATAAAACTTTGGATTTGTATCGAATGAGCAAGTCCCCATGCACCGTTTCTTACAGGCCACTCCTACAGTACTACGTCACACGGGTTTTGCAGTCTTGAATCCCATGTTGCGTTTTTGTTCCAACTCTTAGCAATTGGGCAATATCAGGTCAGAAGCCTTTAAAATCACTTTGGGACCTAAAACCAGCGTGTCTCTGTGGCGCAATTGGTTAGCGCGTTCGGCTGTTAACTGAAAGGTTGGTGGTTCAAGCCCACCCAGGGACATCTCCTTTATGTGATGGGAGGACTTCCTCTTTGGATCGGGATCATAGTCAACTATCCCTGTGGATGGAAACTGTGCAAATGTTGTGGTTGCTGAACAGCTAATCAGTTTCATGTCAGTTGTCTTTCTTTACCAAGAGTGACAGCCTAAACTCTCTTCATGACTCCGCAGGCAACTTGGTTCGTATGTTTAGCTCTTCATCAAAAGGTTGGTAGTTGCAGCCTACCTAATAATGTCTCTGTGTTAAGTTAAAGTCAGAGTCCCAAGTCCCAATGATCATCATCACACACACACATCTGGGTGTGGTGAAATTTGTCCTCTGCATTTAACCCATCCCCATGTGATTTTGATCCATCCCCTGGGGGAGAGGGGAGCAGTGAGAAGCAGCGGTGCCACGCTCGGAAATCATTTGGTGATTTAACCACCCAATTCCAAACCTTAATGCTGAGTGCAAAGCAGGGAGGTAATGGGTCCTATTTTTATAGTTTTTGGTATGACCCGGCCAGGGTTTGAACCCACAACCTTCCAGTCTCAGGGCCAATAGTCTACTACTAGGCCACTGAGAAAACAAATAACACAACAGAACCCTTTCAGCAGTGCTTTTCATTTGAATAAAATTTGGTTAATTTAAAAAGTTGAAGGAGCTGTATTGACTTATACTGGTGTTAGGGGCGGGGTTGGCAAGGCTTGCCCTATGGAGTCGCCGTAAGGCGTTTTTTACAAGTTTCCCTCATTCACGCACCAGCTTCAAATGATCAGGGTCAAAAAGAACTTCCTGATGAGCTGATCATTTAAATCAAGCGTGTTGAGGAAGGACACTTCTGAAACAGGCAGGACAGTGGCTCCCGAGGTCCGGACTTGCCTACCTCTGTTTTAAGGTTTGAAAGAATGAGGAAGAACAAAGTCACAGAGAAGAATGTTAAAATAGTAGAGCACAAGATATGCTGCAAGTGTGACAGAGTAGTTTAAGTTGGAGATGGGTCTGCATCAACCATCAGTTCTGAGCCACTTCCTCTTTGCTGTGATACGTAGATGCAGTCGATGTATTTACAGTATATGTGTCATTGTTTCTCAGAACAAACATAATTAACCAACAAATGCAGACAGAGATGGAAAAATGACATTAATGGAAAATAAAACAAGTAAGGGGGTGGAAGTGTCACAATGAAGTAGAAGTAGAAAGGACACATTTGTTAAAAATAGGGTTACAATGGTAACAATGGTATTCTAACACCACCTATGCTTTTTTCTTAACCTTCTTTCTCATTCATATTAGTCCCTTCAGTAGCTGGTCTTTTATACATCAGTGTTTATACGAAATACCAGTGGGAGCCAAAGGTCAAAGGAGAAAATTAGCAGCTGTTTTTCCTCTCCTTTGATGTAAGCCGCAGGGCTAATCGCCAAGTGCGCCATCATCATCATTTCCACTTTAAAACAAACTCTCCAAACAAGCAAGGGAGGAGCTGTTTACCTGCTGATATATTCTACAGCATAGGTGTCAAACTCAAGGCCCGAGGGCCAGATACGACCCACCACTTTATGTGGCCCGCACAGACAAATTGTGCATGGACTTCACATATTAATACTAACATTACAAATTATCTTCGCTTTTGGAAAATTTAGATATTGCTAGAAATTAATATTTCCATTCATCTTTTTAACTGTTTTATTAACATTCATCTTTTTAAAATATTTAAACAGTTTTTTTTGAGTCTGTGATTTCAAAAGTAATTCTCACTTTGTTGTGTACCCTATACTGTATATAATATAAGGCGTTGACAGTCATAATGGCCATCAAAAGGAAATTATGACTATGATACGTCCCACGACATAAATTAATTTGACACCCCTGTTCTACAGTATCTGACTTGTTCTGTATACAGAGGAAATGATTAATGTAATGGTATGGGTAATCATCCACTTTCTCATGTCACAGTCAGATATATTTTTGGATATTTTTGTATGGAAGGGTAAAGAGTGAATCATGCTCCTTTCACATTTATGTTGACATATCTCCACTGTACAGTAGAACCTCTAACTTCGACCATAATTTGTTACGGAATTTTTTAAATTTTATTACAAGTTCTGAGTCCCGTAATGCGTTATAATTACACAGACTAGATTTAATCCGATTTTAATCAAATTTTAACAGGAAAATAGTCCATAACACCAATAACTGTTTACTATAATGTATCATCATGAATGGAATTTTTTACATCCCTGTGAAAGATAAAGAGCAAAATCTGACTAAACAGCCACTTTTCTCATTTAACAATAGACAAAAGTTGATATAATAGAAAGAAAATCAGTGGCAGCGCAACGATTGACATAATGTTGTAAATGCACAATGCTGCTCACAGACCTCTCTTACTGGGGGCTTTTTGACAAGCGTTTACTCACAACTAATCACAGATTTTGTTTGCGGGCCACATTTTACAGACGGCCATAATGACCATACAATTGTTTAATCTCATCATTGTTCAACTATTATAACAGTCATGTTACTAGTTTGATATTACTAGTTTATGTTACTAATTTTAACAAGGTTGTTTTTAGCGACTTTTAATGTAAAATATCTTAACTGTAAATTTGTGCTGTGAACTGCGTGTGCCACATGCTTACTTGTAGAATAAGCAGAGAGAACAAAAAAGAGTTAACCAAATGTATAAATGTATATTTGATAATGAATGTGTGTAGACAAGTTGGTAGGTGTTTTTTTAATCAATAGAACAGACACATTGAATTGTCTTCAACATTTGCCAACAATGTGTCCAACCACACCTTATATTATGATTAACACACCCACTAGTGCACATTTGCAATTTAAATGCCTTGTCACTAGCCTAGACAGTGACAACTGCGCAAGACGTAAACTAACAATACCAACAGATATGTGTGGGACCCAGGCATGATTTTTCCTGGTCTCATTCCAAGCTTGCCATATTTTGACTGATGGTCCATGGCTCATGAATCAACCCTCAACTGATTTCATGTTTAGCAATGCCAGAAGGAACTAATGCTGTCTAATTCTTTTATTACTTGTATTTTTGTTTTTACTGCTTTACTTTTGATTTGCTTCTATACATTTTATTGTGACTTACTCCTTACCCAAATAAGACATCAAACCTCAGACCTTTCACTGGTTTTGAATTGCAGCTGATCTTTACATTACTTGGAAATATTATTTATTTCCACTTATTTGGATGAAACCATTGGTAATTGGATTAGCTGGAAGCAAAATGTAAAACTCCATACCTGCCCTGAGATGGACAATAAAGACATAATACAGGAAATACAGATTGCTGCTGTACACAATGAATATTTAACAAATGAAACTGTTTATTATTTTAAAAATTAAAACAAATTGTTTATGCTTTACATTTCCATATTTGTATTGTTTGATGAACACTTTTATTCAGGTCCACGTGATTAGCCTGCAAAAAATGCTCCACAATACGAGGAAGTTGCAACTTAAATGAAGTCCATTAGGTTGCAAAAGCTGTTGGGCAAAAAAAAAAAAAAAAGACATAAAGGGTGGGCCAAAATTTCATCTACAGTAGCAGGGATGCATTTTGTAAAACATTTTATTATATGAATAGCGAAATGTAATTTTTTAATCTCTAAAAACTTAAAATGTCCTTCCATGAGCATTGTAACGTTCCTCAAGCCTCCCCAGAACACTATGGTACACAATACAAACTGTCTGCCAAACATGCCCTATATAATTTAGGAGCAATAATGAACACAGTTTATTGTCAATAATGAACTTCATCCATCTCATTTTCAACATTAACTGTCAAATAAGTTCGAATGAAATCATCTATTTTTGTGAATATACACGTGTAATACACGTGTAAAACAATCCACCCCTTTGGTCAGAATTGACAATCATACTGTATAGTTAGCCAAACTTTTTCATTCTCACCCTTTTCTCCTACTTGCTCTTCTTCACAAGCAGAAATCAGGTCTACTGAAGTGCACTGATGGCTTAAACTTCAATTTCTACATTCAGGACATGAACTCATGCAGAAGGTTGTTTCCATGGAAGAATTATGAGTACAGGCTGGCTTGGTGAACATCAGATAGATTTTGCTAACCATGCAGGTTTGCCAAGCCTAAACGGATTAGGCCAAACATCACAGACATTGTCTGTATACATTATTAAACTTTGAAGCTACCAAAAGAAAAACAGGATTGCAATAGAAAGGCGGGAGAGTGGGCAGAGAAAGTAATTATTCATCCTCGGTGCCCCCCTCCCACCTTCCTGAACAAGTGCTTCACTCATTTCAAAAGATGACTATTCTTTTAATCCCTTTTTAGCCTTGTCGAAAACCTTAGCTACTTATTACTACTCTTGATTTATTTATACTTTTTCAAACTTGGAATTAAAGTTTATTTTCTCAAATTGGATCTTTTAAAAGGAACAGCCTTAACTGGCCATAACAAGAAGATGAATGGCTGGCTTCTCAAATTTTAAGGGTGTTATGCACCATGTCCAACTTCAAAGACCGTCTTAACTCCACACTTTAATTGTATCTTCTTCAAGCCTGTCTGCCTGACCGCCATCTGATTCTGCTGACAACTGCACAGCACTCATCTCCCACCCTTCTATCTCCCCAGTCTTCTCAGTCTTTCCATCTGTCATGACAGATCTTCTTAAGTCACTATAGCTGCTACAAGTGTCAACCCTGGCACGAGCCCGAAATTACTTTTGGGATGAGTGTTGACATCTAGCACTCACCCCTCAGCTCATGCAAACAGAATGATGCTATTTGCCCTTTTTTTTCCACCTCCCTACTCTGTTTATTCCTCTATCCCTGCATTTTTTCTTACTAGTTCTCTCTGAGCCTACAAACAGCCATTCACGCTTCTCTCCATATGGGCTTTAATTTGCCATTGTCCCCCAAGATATTCCTCGCTCAGGCTTGAGATAAAGGGATAATCACTTCAAAGGGAAGCTAGGGGGGAGAGTGCCCCCTCCCTCCCATGCTGAAAGAAGAAGTGGACAATACGCTAATTGAGAGGGGGAACTGATCACAGGGTCTCTTCAAAGGGACGCTTGGCCACGCCCCCTCCGATGCACTTAATTTTATTAGTGTTTATAGAGATGCTTCAGCCAAAATTATCACCCAAACCCACTATAGCCTTTGAACTCCTAAATATTGGGTTATTTGCAATTACCCACCCTCTCGACTTTTTTTTCCCTCCCTGCGCTATTTTCGTACAAGCGTAGGATTTGTACTGAGGAAAGGGTGATAAAACAAGCTGCATGGAATGTATTATTTGCATTGTAGGAACTCCGAGCTGATGCAAAGAGGAGCATTCTTAAGAAAAAGTGACAACAAATAATACACAGCCTCTGCCGGATTGATGTTTCTGTTGGTGCGGCATCAAAGATCTCAGCATTACAATACCCAGGCATAGAAGAGAAGTTTATTTTAACATTTCCATTAACTGAAGTCCCAAGTCATTTTATGTATGTCCTGATATGTCACTTCCACTGATGAGCAGTGAATTGCTTACTTCCTCTGTTGCGAATCTGTCTTTTTAATCGAACAACTCTTTAATTTGCAATCATTGGCGATAGATCGGATGAGCTTAATTTCATCTCCTTCACCAACACCCAATTAGCCTTCAGGTCAACCTGTTTTATTCGGACTTTATTGCAAGTCAGTGGCTGAATCCCCGTCCTATAAAGTGTTTGGATCTTTTTGTGAAATTGTTAGGGCCCAAACAAAGGGGTCAGTACAGGGTCAACATCAATAAAGGGGTTTCATGTGGCTACTTTACAGCACCCTCTTTTGTCGAAGCACAGAACAAGCATGGGCATTCAAGGGTCAACAGGTGTGGTCTCAAGGGGTTGGCATCCTGTGGCGATTGCAAAATGAATTTGAATCAAATCATCAGTGATACGTTTTCTGGCAATTGTAGCGGGTTGAAGAAACTGATTCCAACCAAAGACTTCTAAAGTAGTCTGAATTTTAGGTCATTAAAAACAGACTGAGGAAGGCATGAAGCTGCTTCCTGTCTGTCAGCAAAAAAATTCTACTCTGTGGTTTCTTTTTCCCCCCACTTTGCAGCTGTATCTGCAGCCTAATTTGATTTGGGCAAAGATGTAATCTTATTCCGAATTGAAAATAACACATTTAAGAGTGCCTGTCACATTCTATAACCCTTATGTTCATCACCCCATCCGCGTTTCAAAGATGACTATGATGTAGTTAGTGCACAGATATCAGTGACGCTACATGTGGGAAATTGGGCCAAATCAGCCGAGTGCCCTTGAACAACCCAGTGCCTACGCTGCTGACCCACTTTATCATTTAAAGTTCCATCTTACAGTCAGCAGGCACTTTGCTTTGGGAAGTGTTAGAAGCTTTTTGCATTTTGGGTGCTGGTTTGTTTGGATTTGTGGCAGCAGCATTGGTTTTAGAGAAACCTCAAGCGTAAACAGAGGCTCGGACCTCCTCATACTCCATCTTTCCAACACATACGCCTAAACAGACTTTCAAACTGTTGTCGCGCCACTTTACGATAACACCATACAGTGAAAATTTGTCTTAAAATATATTTCAAATAAGCTTGCCTTAACCACCAGACAAGCTCACTGTGTGCAGGGTGTGGTTGGCTAAATGTCAGTGTAATCAACTGGTCTACCAGAAAACAGGAAAGGCCTGGTAAAGCTCATATTTTTGTAAAAACTGGGGCTGCTTCTCAACGGAATGTTGAGAACTATAATTGAGAACTTGTAAATGAGCTTTCAAGTCTGGATTATGCCAAATGCACAGAGATATGGAAAATGAGATATTGAACTGACAATGATGACACTGGATTAAAAACAAGACTGAATCCTTCCAGCAAACCCCATTGGCATTTAAGATTAAAAACAGTTCTGGGGGTCTGAGCTCTAAGCTATAACCCTGTCTGAAAAATGTCCAGCCCAAATTAAGACCCTCCAGCATTTTAGTTGTCTTGAAAATATATTTAAAAAATATCTTTGTGTATCGGTCAAGCCCTCTTTAGCCCTAGAAAAATTTTTTTGGGGAGCTGTCACTTTATCTGTGCACATAAATGAGGATCATCATGTTTGTATGGGGATTGGGCCTATGTTTAGTGAAAAAAAAATGCAAATGCCGTATTTTTCGGACTAAAAGTCACTCCGGAATACACGTCGCATCAGCCATAAAATGCACAATAAACAGAAAAAAAAACATTTAAGTCGCGCCGGAGTATCAGTCGCATTTTGGGGGAAATTTATTCGACAAAATCCAACACCAAGAACAGACATGAACGAGCAACAGGCTAAACGATACGGTATGCTAATGTGACATAAACACAAACGAAGAGCTGAGAATGGGCCTGACGTAACATTAACAGTTATCCAAATAACTATAACATAAATAACACCTTTATCAAACCATCTGAGTCACTCCAAATCATTAAATCCATCGATTGTCCTTTATGTAAACAATGCGGCTTGTGCGCCGCGGACTTCGGAATTGTCGTCAGTTGCAGTCCAATTTATTCCACAGTCCCATATAACGATATATAAATTAGATATCAAATAACTTAAATAAACAACTATATTATCCAACCATCTGTCACTCCAAATCATTAAATCCATCATCGTCCTTTATGTAATCAATTCTGCACGTGCGCCGCGAACGTCAGACTCGTCGTCAGTCGCAGTTCAAATTATTCCACAGGCCCATATAACGATATTTAAAGTATATATCAAATTCATATTATATAAACAACAATACAGTGGAGCCTCGGTTTTCAAACATCCCGGTTCTCGAACAATTCGGTATTCGAACAAAATATTTAAGATTTTTGTGCTTCAGGTGTCGGACGAAATTCGGTTGTCGAACCTCGCGAGATGAGCTGAGAGGACCCGCATGCCAACTGACTAAGTTTGTTATTACATTCTCGTTACTCTGAGGATTGCATTAACTCTAATCATGCCTCCAAATGAAGAAAGGGGGAGCAGTAAAGCCATCCTAAAACACAAAGACACTCCTAAAGCAATGCGACAGTGAGCGCCCGGCACGCTGCGGGCGGTTGCGCGATCGGACCAAATGAACCTCCCTGCGCACTGAGGTCCACTTAAATTTTGGAAAGTTCATTAGGACTTTAAAAATATTTTCTAAATTTTAGCGACGGCTCTGTCGCAATAATGTGACCAGCGCGGTGCAGTTGCGCGGTCGGCGGCGCACTACGGTTGCGCCTTCGCCGGTGCGCTGCAGTTGCGCGATCAGACAAGATTAAGCTCCCTGCGCACTGAGGTAAATGCGCAAATGATAAAAATGGCGTTTTTAAAAAAAATTAAAAAATGTTAAAAATTAATGGCCTGGACAGGTGATCTAATTTTGATTGCCATCTAATAACTACAAAAAGGAAGCAGCCGAAATGAGTTTCCTCTGCAGGGTGTCCAGGCTTTCCCTTGGAGAGCGTGAGAAGCTTGGTCATCCAGGAGTCATGCCATTGCTCCTTCATGTTTACAGGTGCCAGATGAGCTGGATAGGCCATTTTATTCGGATGCCTCCTTGGTGAGGTGTTCCGGGCATGTCTCACCAGAGGGAAGCCCTGGGGACGACTCAAGTCCTGGGAACACCTCGGGATGCCTCCGAAAGAGCTGTCAGAAGTGGCTGGGGAGAGGGAAGTAAGGGCGTCCCTACTGAAGCTGCTTCCTCCGTGACTCAGCTTTGGATAGGTAGTAGATAATTGATGGCTGGATCATTTGTCATGGTTTCAAATGTTGAATACTCCAGGTGCATTCAATAATTTTTATCTTTGGCTTTGAATGCCCCTATAACCACAAGAACCAAGAAAGACTTTTGTGGAAATTTGTAATGTCCCTGCATGTATAAGTAGTACATAAGTCAAGTGTAAGGTTGTCCTTTTCAGTTCTTGTCTTACCAGCTAGCAAGTAGCAAAGAGCTATTTGTCTGAAACGCCCACTAATAAATCAACTGAAAGGTGCGTCATCACCATCTACAGTAGTGTTATCTAGACATATATTTGGCCAATGATCAAATTGCACTTAGCGCATGCAAACAAGGAATATATATGAATTGATGAAATGTATTGGCCGCTTTGCGTCTCAAAGGACCGTCTGAACGAAAGGTGAAAACCAGTCCCTCTGTGAGTAATGATGTCTGTGCGACTGGGGCCAGTAGAATCTGTATGAGAAATGAGAGGCAACAGAGAGAATGGATGCCAGAAACAAAATTGCACCATATTGTGTATTCGGCAATGTAAAGTAGAACTTCTAAATGATTTAAGAGCAGACTTAAACCTGTCACAAGAAGGAGTTCTGCCATATAAGCTGATAGAACTCCTCTCGAATCATTTCCTTGCAAGTGGTGCTGCTCTTTCCCAGAGCTTTTTTTTTTTTAATCAGTAATATGTTTTTGAGCCTCTTCCACTTCCTAATACATGCTTGTGGTGTTCTCCCTAATGCTCCATGGTGAAAACCATTTGAGCTACTTAGGACTGCTGCCCACCACGCGACCAGACCGGAACTGACCAAACTTGCCAGTTGTGCCGAAAATACAGTCGGGGACTTCCCGCACATCTGTTGATTGACCCGCACACATCACAGTATCGGAATAACTGCCATGCTGGTGTTTTCAAAGGGAACAACAGAGCCACGTTATTTTATTACTTGTCAACCTTAAAAATACAGCTTCAATGAAAAGATGGGTTGCTAGAAAGAGAGGATAGAGGTGAGAATAAAGATTGAGGATATCTTATGAGACGCCTTATTCCCATTCACTTGTATGCACCCAGAGTGAGACATAATTGCTCACTTACGTTTTGGTGACAGAGACCATAAACTTTACAAGTTCATTCATGTTTTTATAAAATTATAAATACTGCTGGTATTGTTGTAAAATACAGTTATGTGACCTATACATATTGTATTTCTGTGGCTTGGCGTCCATGCGGTGGTCATCTGTATTGCCCTCACTTGAAACTCGGAAATGGGTTTTAGCGTGTGTGAAATCTTATATGGTGCTCCTCCGCCACTTTTTGAAGTGTGCCAATAGAATGCGCAATATGCTATTGAGTGAAAATACAATTTGGCACTCCATCTTAGTAGATCACAGGCAACAAGCCCAGCAGCAGCCTTTGCAATCTGTTAGAGTGAACATGCAATTAGTACCTGCTATTTGGGATCTTGGATTGGGATTTGGGATCAACAGCTCCAGCTAGTGTGAAATGCATTGTATAAATATAATATAATATAAATATTGTATACATACCGTATTTTCCGGGATATAAGGCGCACCTAAAAACCTAAAATTTTCTTAAAAGCCGACAGTGCGCCTTATAGTTCGGTGCGCCTTATATGTGGACCAAATTCCTAAATTTAAACTGGCCCGAAGCATTGTGTCATGAAATCAATCATAAGTGGCCCGCTGAAGACTATGAATCATGAATCAAAAAGACTATGGATCATTATTTTGTGATTATAAAGTAATTTGTTGCATCTGAAGTTGAAATAAAAAAGATAAAATGGAGAATGATTTGATTTGAATTAAAAATATGACATGATGCATTTATGGTGCACCTTATAGTCCGGTGCGCCTTATATAAAGACAAAGTATTAAAATGGGCCATTCATTGAAGGGGTGCCTTATAGTCCGGAAAATACGGTATGTACAATATAAGCGGTTATCATAATGGATGGGTGGATCTTAGTAAGTGAGACCTATCCTGTAGAAATTCCGCTGGGAACAGCTACATGGCGTGCTTATTTCTTCATAACCTAATATGAAATAATGTCAGGAGCTGGATTTCATTAGTTGTCTTGTCCTGTACCATCAGGAGAGTGTTGTGAATGTGAATCCTCTGACTTATATAATTATATTCTCCCTCATAAAGTTGATTTTCAACATCAAAAGGACCTTTGAAGTTCCATGGGACTGGATCACTGTCTAACCCACTCTCGAAGATTCTGTCACAATGACATTATGGTAGTCTTGTGAATTAAAAGCCTAGCAAACAGCACTTGCCTTTGCTCTCTGTCCAATTTTTGTCAAAATGTCATGCTGTGCCATTTCCTCTGAATGTGGAACAAGGGTAACAACTTTGCAGCAATGTCTATAAGCTAATATGCATAGCATTTGACAGATGCACTACATCTAACAATATCCAAGTTAGCTATGTATCTGGGTATATTTTGTTCTTTACATTTCCAAATGGTAATCAAAGTATGAAAAATAAACTGTTTTGTTCGGTGTTTTTTTTCACAAATCTAATACAAAAGCCAAATAAATATCAAGCGACTGAGGCTAGGCCGCATTCACAATTTGTGAACGCTGAACACTTTGCACCCGGGCAGCAAACGAGGACAAAGATGAGGAACATTGGCTTATAACTATGCTTCTTTTTATCTTAAAATAACTTCACTAGAATCCCATTTTTTGCAATGTAACCAGGAGTGTACCCTTTGACAACAATGCAATGCAGGATTCTCGTTTAGGTAATCCATTTCAAGATACAGTGGTACCTCTACTCTACAAACTTAATTCGTTTTGCAATCGGTTTTGTAAGCAGAAATGTTTGTAAGTAGATGCAACGTTTCCCACAAGAATCAATGTAAAAGCAAATAATGTGTGCTGGACTATTCCAAAAGTCACACTTTTTGCCCTATAACTCTGTGTAAAACACAGAAAACCAAAACAACAGTTTTATTTTTGCTTTTTCAAATGTTTATAACAAAAAACAAGTCTCACTTTATTCTTGACCTCCTAACTTTGCTTGGGGAGGGGGGAACCTGTTCTAATTTTCTACACTGACTGTGTTTAAAAAGTTTTAATATTGTTAAAACAAATATATTTTAATATAATATGTATTGCAAGTCAATCTCTTCTGATTGACTTGCAATACATCCATGCCGGGCGGCACAGTGCCACACTGGTTAGCACGTCTGCCTCACAGTTCGGAGGAAGCGGGTTCGATTCCACCTCCCTGTATGTAGTTTGCATGTTCTCCCTGTGCCTGTGTGGGGTTTCTCCGGGTCCTTCGGTTTCCTTCCACATCCCAAAAACATGCTTGGTAGACTGATTGAACACTCCAAATTTCCCATAGGTGTGAGTGCGGATGATTATTCGTCTATGTGTGCCCTGACAACCAGTTCAGGGTGTCCCCTGCCTACTGTCCGAGAGAGAGTGCTAGTTTGTGACCTCGGCACTCCAACAGGGGAAACGGTGTGACAGTCCAGATGGAAACAGTTCAAGCGCTAGCAGCTAGCTGATTTGTTTAGAACATAGGTTGTATTTGGACATTAATGAGATGGGAGCGTGCTCTGCCTCTCCGAACAAAAACACACTCTCAGAGTAGTTCAGGGGTGTTAAAGTGAATTGTAAAAGGCACCCTAAATGTTCATAGTATTGGATTTTGGAAAACCGATTTCGCCCCCCCTCCCCAAAGAGACAGGGATTAATATGTAAATGTTATCATATTAAATAATTATATATCAGAATATCATATTAAACATCATTTGAATAGATTGATACATCGAGTTTGTGGTTGTTAGCCACCATTCAGCCTGCCCGGAACATGACCACAATCCCGTCTTTACGACCATAACACCTTGCTAGCTTTTATAATGCTTGCTACCAAACTACAGGGTGACATAAACAAGAGCAATCAAATGTTAGTATAAAAATAGGCTGTTTCCATGAGATTAAAATTGAGTGAGAAAAAAACAGCAACTTCTTGTGCAGACAAATTATGATTAGGTCACTCATTTATGTATTTTTGTTGCCAGTAAAGAACAAATGATGATGACAAAAGAATGTGTTTTTCCCATATTACTTGAAATGTACGTAAGTTGACTTCACATATCGCCTTGCTCGCTAATTTGGAAGTATATGTGCGTTATATGTCTACTGCGATTGTGTATAAAACCTTGTTTATTCGAATTTGATTGTGTTTCGTTGTGTTCTTGTTCAAACTAGGAGTGTATAAACCCCGTGAGAATACAGTGGAGTAGTACACTAGAGAATTGGTTCGGTAGATCACTTCTGACATTCCAAAGCCTCAGGGAGTTAGCGCGATTGTCTCTTTGATAAGGTCCTAGTATACAAGTGAATTGATTCTTCCCCCAAAAAATATAGTTTAATTTTGAAAACGGTTTACTCACGACAGGATGTGTTCAAATCAATGCAACGTAACATGTTAAACGGAACCGTTTGTATTGATTTGCCTGCATGTTATTTCATATGGTTAAGTTGTGTGCTATTTTGATTCAAAGAACTATTCGCATGTTGTTATGTATCTTCCGGGACCCGGCCAGCCTCTTTTCTTTGAAGTATCCGCTGTTAGTGTTAAACCTTCACTTCAGTTGGTTTACAAACATCCGTGGTACGTGTGTTTCCCTCGATTCTTGACACTACCTGGGCTGCGGCTAAACAAATAGACAGGCGTCCGTTGAGGTAATGTACTCTTAGGGAATTGTCCAACTTTGTAGGACCGAAGAGAAGCGCCGGGTGCGGGTGAAATGCAAACTGTCGGGACTGCCTAAACTTGGAACGATTTCGAATGTGGCAGGCTGCTGGAGAAGAACATGGATGGTAAGTTGTAGCGAAGCTGTTTCACAGGCCCCCTCTCTTGGCCGCTTTAATGTGCTGCTGCTCAGCTTTGAAGTTGAGAAAGCGGGGCTATGTTTCTTGTTTGTGGGCGAGAAATGCGCAGAGATAAGAAGCTTATGTGTCTGTGTGTGCTTGTGCGCGCGCGCGCGTACACGTGGCTCAGATTTATAAAAAAAAAAAAAACGACCGTTTCTCCGTCTGCGCGTCTCCTATAGCTGGGAAAAAAGTGGGATGTATTCTACAACCGGAGCCCCCTCCTTCTTTTGGTTCGCGTACTCCAGATTTTGACACCCCCAGAGAGCTACATAGGGACTGAGCCTGCCACTTCTGAGGTCATTTGTTGAATGGGGATGAAAGCTATATTACAGTGCTTTGCTTGGGGAAGGCACACGCGTGGCACGTTCGGTAGATGCGGCGCATGTTCGTATTTTGTGCTGGATTACTTGCCATGAGAGTTGTGGACTGCCTCAGCTTTTCAAAATATGGAATAACTCAACTTTTAAAATGCACTCTCATTGGATATAACCTGCGATGGTATGTTTCTTTTACGAAGCGTTAACAATTTATAGTACGCCTTCTTGAAAACTATACAATTTTTTCCAAGTGCATACTGCTCTTCTTTTAAAACGGATTGTTCGCCCGATAACTTGCAGCGATTGAACAAATGTGACCTTTATTTGCAGACAGATACGTTGTCAGCCATTATAAAGCTGTAACTAGAAAACCGTAATTGACAAGCATTTGGTTTTTGATCGGTAACGTTTACGCACAAACGAGGCGATTTTCCCGCGGGGCTGCTTAGCCCTATTACGATTTTACTACGGTCACGTGAGATGTACTGTACCGTACCTCCACTAATGCCTGGAAAGCTGGAGACTAAGTGTTGGGCTCCGAATGCAAAACGAGTCAGTGTGACTTTGTGCGCGAGTGTCATCGGTGTATGCTACGGTCGCAAGTGGGAGTTAATTAGAAATGAAGCCATCGGCGTGGATTTTAAAGGAATACACGTGTAAGCCACAAATGCCAGAATCCTGTTATGTTGCAGAGTTAATGCTGTGGTTTATTTATTCTTCTAAAATGTTTTGATGTGACAGATCACTGCACGTTGAGAATGTGGCTTTCATTTGATCTCTCATTTAGATTATAAATAGACGAATGAAACGGGAAAAAACGCTTTTCATTCTCTGAACCTATTGAGTTGGTTTTTTTGGGGGGGAGACTGTTTACTTGATGTCTTCCTTTGAAGTTCAGCAGGATATGGCTTTGATTAGATCAATACTTTGTGTGTTTCAGAGTGAAGAGGAGCTGAGAAGCTCCCCCGCTGCTTTTAGAGAGTGAGAAGGATTAGGCTGGAGCTCAGTGGAGGCACCACTGCACTCTCACATAGGCAACTGGAGCCGGAGCCATGAGCAGGGCGCTTACGGAGCACATCAGCAGTAGCTTCCGAGAAGATGCTCCTCGTCCTCCGGTACCGGGAGAGGAGGGAGAGTCGTCATGCTACATACCCAGCCGGTCTGGAAAAATGAAAGCCCTTAACAAGGTTAACGATAACCCCGCTGCTGCCGCGCTCCCCGGCTCCGCTCGAAGGAGGAACGAGGATGGCTTGGGGGAGCCGGAGGGAAGTGCGTCCCCGGACTCACCGCTGATCCGGTGGACAAAGTCTTTACATTTTCTTCTTGGCGATCAAGACGGTGCTCATCTCTTTCGGACCTTTTTGGAGCAGGAAAATTGTGTGGACACTTTGGACTTTTGGTTTGCTTGCAACGGCTTCAGGCAAATGGACTTGAAGGATACCAAAACAATGCGAGTTGCCAAAGTTATTTTCAAACGGTACGTTGAGAACAACAGCATTGTTGCCAAGCAGCTCAAACCTGCCACCAAGACCTACATAAGGGATAGTATTAAAAAGCAACAGATAGACTCTGCTATGTTTGACCAGGCACAAACAGAGATCCAGTCCAACATGGAAGAGAACGCTTACCAGATGTTTTTAACGTCTGACATATACCGCGAGTATGTGCGCACTGGCTGCGAGAACGCAGCTTACGCGAATCACGGCACACTCGGCAGCCTCAAGCTTATGTGTGGATATCTTCCACCTCTTATGGAGGAAGAGGAGTGGAGCTGTCATGACCTGAAGCCAAAGGCTTTTGGTTCTGTGGTCCAACTTTCAGCTAAATCCTTGCGGGCGACTGCTACCTTCCGGCCAACAGCTGAAATTGTGGAGAACAGTTGCAGGTAAGAAAAGTGTTTCCTGAACGATGTGTCTTATTGCACCACTATGTTTATTTTGAAGTTTTTATTGGATACTTTACTCATGTCAGTTCTTGTAAAGAGACAGAGACGGTTGATCAAAGGGTCCCCCAGAATATCATTCTTTATGTTTCCGTCCTCCTGCCTTGCAGTTAGTTAAAAGGGCTGTTTTGGGTACAAAACATCAATGGAGCTGAGCCATACTTTTAAAGTAAATGGTGTCTTGCAGGTAACTTTCTGCTGGCTTATTCAAGTTTCTTGTGCTTTGAAACTCTTGCTCCGGTGCAGACTTGACTGCACACATCAAGTGCCAGACTATTAGAGCTAGATGAGGAAAGAAAAATGTATTTGTTTAGCAATGCTTTTTTTTTTTATTTATTTTTTTTTATAAATGGACATTTTATGCACTCATCGTCAGCATGTGTAATCATCAAATGTCAATCACCAAAAGACCTTGCAGTCAAGCTAAGATGGCTTTTGTCAAAAAACTAATTGTGGTTGCTAACTAGTTCCGGAGACGATATGCTTTTGTTGAAAGAGAAATTTCTTCATTGAGCACTGCAGAAACGGAACAGTACTTGTGTGTTGTACTGCCACTCAGAGATCATTTCAAACCGTTGTTATTTATTTTGCACGTGAATGTCGATGATAAGTTCGGACCCAGTGTACAAAGTGGTTGTTGATGTGTACTCTCGTTTTGTTTTTAGTGAAAAATTACTTCGGAAGCAGAAAGCTGCTTTTTCTCCCTTGCATCACCCGTAGGCCCCCCTTCTGTGGCCCTTACCATGTCTGTAGGTCAACCCCATTTCCATCTCAAACATGTGGAACTAATTTTGGCACTGCACAGATTCTCTCTTCTACTGTTTTTTTTCTTTTCTTCTTCTTCTTCTTCTTAGATCTCCCGTATGCAATTCCAGTGTGGTGAAAACATCCTCAGCTCATTTCACTAGTTGTGTGCGACAACAATGCAAGGCTTTTATCTCTCCTGTTTAGAAAGTAAATTGCTTGTCAGAGACTAAGTATTCTTTGCCAGTAGAGACAAGAGAGGAGGAAGTGAAGACAGTAAGGGGGATCGTGGAAGCAACAAGAGATGCGGAAAGCGAGTGGGGGTGCAGAAAGCCCAGCTGTGCTAAATACCTGACTCTTTGCACGGACCTTCCAAAGGTCAGGTTTGTGCTTGGGGCCTACAGCTTTAGTCATGCTGGGGTTCTCCTCTCAGCACTCCCAGCAGAAGGCATTCTCATAAAGAAAGGGGCCCCTCCTACCCCCTTTCCCTCTCCCCCACGCTTGGAAAAGCTCAAGTTCCCCCCTACCTCCTCTTTTGCCCATCCCCCCCTTCACCACTACAACTGGAATGCAACACAGCAGGAGAGTAGATAGTCACACAGAAAGACTTAAGGAGTGCGAGGGAGTTTGGGGAAAGGAGGGATTCACAGACGCTATAGGAGAGAGCCAATGCGAGAAGGGGGGGAGAAGGGAAATGTTGGCATGAAAAAATGAGACAGATCTCTTATGTGGATGACACAGTATTGTGGTAATTATAGAACGCGACCGAGGACATCGTCAAAACAAACTCCTAGTAGTCCTGTTTATTTTCTTAATTGACTTAATGCACATAAGTGACTTGTCATGTTCTCACAGACTCTGGTTTGCACTGAAACACCAGGAAAGAAATCACATTCAAATGTCAAGTCCTCTTTTGTTCACAGGGCACACCGTCGAGGAGACAATGCCAGCCCGTATTTTGTCAACTCTGGCTACATCTTTGCTCCTGCCACCAGTGCCAATGACAGTGAGATCTCCAGTGATGCCACCACTGATGATTCAATGTCAATGACAGACAGTAGTGTGTAAGTGTTTTTATCAATGTGCGCACTTCAGGAGATAATGTGACTTTAAATTATTTCCATTCCATTTACTGGTCACATTAGGCACATTTCTAGGAAAACAACTGGGGGGGGGATAGTATTAGTTACCATGGATTAATGGACTCAGGTTTTTTTTTTTTTATCTGACAGCTGGAGCACGCTCCCCCAAAATGGCCTGCATATAATGTAATTAACCAGGTAACCCCATCGATGTGTCGTTAGCATGGGCTTCAGGGTGAGGAGTGCAACAGGCATTATTTCGAAAGACCTTTTTGAAGTTTATTTTCTGTTGCATTACTTGTGGGGGAGTGAGTAGGGAGAAAAATATGAGATTGTCTTGATGTGGGTGGGGGTGTTGCTTCATTCCTCAAATGTGAAATTCAGCCCTCCCACCCAGCCTTCTGCCACAACAGACATGTTTTTTTTCTTCATATTATCTAATCGCTCTTCTCTTTGAAGCGCTAAAGGAGAGGGGGAGGGAAATGGCCATTTGGGCCTCAAGACAAACTCACTGAAAAATGTTGGCACCAAATGAAAGGAGGCTTACTCACATGGTGGGTCGGTTTCCTGCCACTGGCCTCTGTGGCGTGCTGAGATCATGTGTCTGCAAGGCTTTCACAGGGGTTACTCATTGATAGACCTTGGGACAGAGGAACTCCCCCCTGGCCAGACTAGTGCACCCCCAAAAATCACTTCCATTCCAACCCAACCCTCCACAGCGTCCCTCTTCCACCCTCCTGAGCCTGTTGCGGCAGTGGTGGGGCTCAAAGTGCAAGAGAGTGAGAAAATAAAGTGCGTGGAGTATAAAGGGCTTAACTGAATCGCTTTCAGCCTATTGTTGGGTGAGGGGGGGCTTATGGGGATAAAAGGGTGGCTGGCTGCTTTGAAAATGACTTGCGCAACTAAATAGGAGATCCCCATAAAGTAAAGGGCCCATGAAGCCATGAAATAAGTATGGCTGTTTTCACTTCCAAAACTTACACAAAGCATCACTCTGCCAGATTGTATCACCAATGTGCAAATTGATTCAAACTACAGCATTTGATCGATATTGTGTTGATAGGAGTAGGTTTCTTGTCAAGCCGTCTTTTCTAGTTTCCCTTCACTTTGACGGAGGAAGATGACTTGTTGGTTTTGGAGAGAGCAGTTTTACTAGAGGACACCACGCTTCTATCGTTGAGAATTGCGTAATGACGACAGCCTGGCTGTAACATGAAAAAGAATGATGTCAATAATAATATTTGCCTTTTGTGTGTTGAATATGGTAAAGTACCAATCAAATGTCATATTCTTTTAATTCTCAGGAGAGATGTGTATCGGAGACCTTGGTGTCTGCGATACGCATCTGTCCCGTCCTTGACTACAGTTCTTTTGTCTTTACACCCAAATGGATTCCAGTAATACAATAAGAGCTTCTTCGTCTTTCATTCGAGGGAACAATTTGATTAGTGGGTAAAAGGCACTGGGCAAATTTGAATCTCATTTCCCTGATAAAGAACAACAAGAAGAAGAGGATTTGGGGTTGGGGGGCGGGGCTTCAGTTTTTGCTTATATCTTATTTATGGATTTACTTGGACGCTAGGGAATGTTGCTGCACCAACTTCAAACATTACCTTATCTTACAAACCAGCCTTTTGATGTTCCTCAGATCAGAGGCTCACAGCAAAGCGCTTGCCAAACTAAGATGGCAGTGGGTGCATATGTGCATGAGTGTGAGATTTCAAAGCAGCAGTAGAAAAGTAGCATTTGGGCTGGGTCAGATACTTCTGAGCGGCCAAAATGGCCAAGATAATTGGCTCAGCTTAAGTGGCAACTGACTTGAAAGGCTAGCAAACTGGAGAAAATAAAATTCCCATAATAATTGCTTGATTGTCAGCAGGCTAAAATGTCTTCCTAATGACATGCTCGATGTCAGCGACACACAAAAAAAAAATGTCTCAGCCAGCTATTGAGATTTGTGCAGGGTATTCAGCTTTATTAAGAAGTGCTGTCAAAGTTGACACGGACCAATCTTATCAGGAGGGCTCATTTGAAGTCCACAGGAGGGTGTTTAGCATATCTCACCCATTGTTCTGCTGGGTTTTGTGATGTGCGTTTTTGTTGCCTTCGCTTCAAAAGATGTGAGGCCTGTTGACTTTTCTGTAGTGTGAATAATGGTATGCCATTGGGGGATGTGGTGTTAGTCACTTTGCAGCTGATGAACAGCTTCCCAGCTGTTCTCCACACAACAAAGATTGGCAAATGGTCCTAAAATACCAGCAGTTGGCAAGAGCATAACAGGGCCAGTGTGTCATTAGCAGAGAAAACAATAAGATTTCATTTTAAAGGGATATATATATATTTTTTTTTTCTATTTTACAGAGATGGAATCCCTCCTTATAAACTGGCTCCCAAGAAGCACCTCCAACGAGAGATGACCCGCAGTGTCAAGATCAATGGCCAGATTACACTTCCCCATTTTCCAGTAAGTAACATTTTTTTGTTAAGCGGGGTACCTTCTCGTATAGTTTCTGTCTCTCACTTCACTAAAAAAACTGCGATAACTTTTGTAGCGAGACAAGTTTGCCTGAGCACTGTCACTTTGCCCAAACTCGTAGAGCTTCTATAGTGTTGTAGGAAATGTCAAATACCAAAAATAAAAACAAATGCCCACAAAAATAAGCTTGTAAATACAGGACATCTAGACTTTCAGCATTGAGTCCCAGTGGAGGATCAAAGTCTCTGCTGTTTTCAGATGGTTTGAGGCAAAAAATACGAATATTTAAACGTAGTGAACGAGTTGTGTGCTTTCTGTGCACGTACTTTATACAGTGCTGTTTGGTGCTCATTTCCCCCCTCCTCCTCCTCGCTTTTCTCTGTCTCAGTCTCTTTTTTTTCTCGTTCCCACTTGCACTCTTTTAATGTTTCCCTCCTGATTTGGAGATGGCTCTGACTCCCATGATGTACCAGCCCTAGGCAGGGGGGCCCCCATGTAGGGCTGGCGCTCCTTTGCCAGCAGCTTCACTCGCCTTTCTTCCTATCCCTTCATCGTGTATACAAAGAGATGAGAGAAGCAAGAAAAAGTCAAAATCAAGAAAGCCAGTGTTCCAAATAACAAAAAAAAATAGGTAGTACATATACAGTATTTAAAGTAGGATATGACTAGAGTAGCTTAGAGCTACCCTGGCACCTGCATGCAACTAGGAAATAAATGAATTACAAGTTTCCCTTTCTTCAATTTCCTCATGTGTCCTCTCATTGGCTTGTCCCCCCCCGCACCTTACTGTCACCCCTGCCACCTTACAATTACACTTCTCAGTCATTATTTTCAATCTGTTAATTTTGTCCCGCTTCTCTCATTTTCCTCCCTTCTTTACTCGTTCCCCTCTTCTCCATCAATATCAGGCTTTTATACGGAGGTTTAAAGCTGTGTGTCCCTCCCACCCTAGTGTGCGTTTGATGTTTGACAAGGGCTCTTTGAAGTGTGCTGACTTCAGACGGTGCCTAGCTGATGGCTTGGTTGGGCTACAGAGGGTGCAGGCAGGGGGCCTCCCCTGCAAGCAATGAACCAACTGCTACCCAGCAGCCTGACACTGCCAAGGGCACTGGCCATGGGGAGATCTGGGGTCAGATGGGCAGTAAAAAAAAGGTTCAGGTTAGCGAGGACAAGGGCAGCTGGAGTATGATTTTTGGAATAGTTGCAGGATTTTTGGAACAAGACAGGAATAGGACAAGGGCAGCGGATTAATGCGCCATATTGCATCTGTTGGGAACTATTCACAATTACGTGACCTCACATTAAAATGTCCTTCCCACTGTGTTGTTTACCCTGTAGAGGACACACCGTCTGCCTAAAGAGATGACCCCTGTTGAGCCTGCATCATTTGCTGCCCAACTCATAACGCGGCTTGAGAAGCTGAAGCGAGAGCAAGAGACCATGAGTTCTTTGGCGGAGAGGCTACAGCAGATCCAAGAGGTAGTAGACACACCACACAAACACACACAGCTCTACATTTCCTCTCGTTATTAAACGATGATAATTGCGTATAATTATTATTTCACCAAAATCATTGACCAGAATTGTCACGGTTGTCCGTATCATATTATCAGAAGAAATTAAAAAAAAAAAACATTCTCACACTCAAAGCATTTCAACTGTATTTTGTTAGGAATGCAAAACAATATAAAGATGAGATTTCACATGTCGCCCCCTTCATATCCTTCATTTTTTCTTTTAATTTCCTTTTTGCTTTGATTTTTAAAACTGAAAGATGACTACTCTTTTGCCCTAACGATCCAGACTCCCTTTCTTTACTTTAGCTCCATAGCATTTTCGTTGAATGACTTCTTTGTAATACTGTTAATGTTTAAAAAAAAAGAAACATCCATTTTATTGGGAAACCGTAAACCATTTACTAGTGGAGATGCAATGGTAGTACCGTTATGCCAGATTTAGTATGTCGAAGAACAGGGATGAAGCAAAGAGATTTTAAAGTCTGTCTACTTCCCCTTTCTACACTGTCCTCCAGTATTTCATCCAGTGGAACTTTAAAAGTTATGTTTCTCGATACTCTTGAAGTTTCTTCAAATAGTTAGCGCTTAGCGACTCTCTAGTGGCACATTTGCTGAATATGTGTAGTGCCAGTCTCTTTGTTATGCATAGGCACACTGCATTATAGATGAAGCACACCCAAAGCCTGTTAGCGATGATAACAGTGTGGCAAAAGGAAATTCAAATCAAGTTACGCAGGCTTTTACTCTTACTAACGTCTGAGGATGATGGACATAAGTTGGTGTAAGTTGCAAAAATTCCTCCGCTTGCTGCTTTTCCAACGTACGACTACCTATAAACATTTCTTTCAATTCTTCTTTGTTTTTACTTTTCCTCTTTGTCCAGGAGGAGGAAAAAGAGGAAAGCACAGATCTCACCAGCAACACCTCCCTCCATCATCCTCTTCTTCCATCTGGTAGCCAATGTGAGGAGGACCCCCAAGCTATCCTCGATGATCATCTATCACGCGTCCTGAAGACGCCCGGCTGCCAGTCACCCGGAGTGCTACAGCATTCGCCACGCTCACACTCCCCAGAACGGACAGGTGCCTTGGTATCTTCAGGCCACGGGTCCTTCTTTGGTGCTTATCCTGGCTCTGCCAAAGCTCTCATGTCGGGCCGGCAGCCCTCCAAACATACTCATCACCACTATATCCACCATCATCATGCTGGGCCAAAGACTAAGGAGCAGATTGAGGTTGAGGCAGCTCAGTGTGTCCAGTGCCTCTGCCCTCCAGGAGGTGCCAATTACTCTGACTTTAACCCTGTGTAAGTGTCAACGTTTACCTGTTGTCAGTTACGCTCACCATTGTATTTCACCAAACGCTAATTAAAAATGGCTCTCTCTTGCTGTAGTCGCTGCAGCACTTTGTCTAGACGGCAAGTCAGATCCTCCAATGAGGGTATGACGTCACCATGCCTTCCTATTGATACCGCTGATCGATCTCAGAACGTTTGGCAGTGGATTCTGGAGAGTGAGAGACAGGGCAAACACAAGTCTCACAGGTAAGTGTCTCTCTGTCTTTCAAAGCATTATGGCCTCTACTGAACATCTTGAGTTCATACTCGTGTTTTTTGTCTTTTTTTTTTTTTTGGAGCAGCTACCCTGGCTTTAAGAAGCCCAGCCCCCTTGACTTCAAGAACCAGCCTGTTCGGACTCACCCCTTATGGGGTGGGGGTGGCATTGGTTCTGGGACTAATCTTCGTGGGCACCACCCTGGCCATCCATTTCTACAGGACCCAGCCATGCCTCCGCTGCCACCACCCAACACTCTAGCACAGCTCGAAGAGGCCTGTCGTAGACTGGAGGAGGTCTCCAAGCCACCAAAACCAAGGTAACGACTACACTAAGACTCACAGTCTATGACATGACATCTGATTCAAAATGGTTTCATCAACCGAATTTGAGTACAAATGAACATTTTATCTCACTGAATTTCACAGGCACTCAACAGCAGCCATCTGCCTCAGAAACCAGAGCCATCCAGCAACATCCTTCCCTGACGGAGGCAGCTCTCTAGCTAGTTGTGGACTACAAACAGACGAGTAAGGATTCCAGTGTTGTTCTGCTCTATTGCCTCACCTTCCACGTCATCTTTTCTAAAACAGAGGACGTGCCTTTGCACACATGCTGCATTTGTTCATGAATGGTGGATGGTGACCAGATAAGATTCATTCCTCCCATAAATTTGAACCCAACCAGAATATACGTGGACTACACCATAGGAAACACAATACGTTAACCAACCACCAAATTCATCCGTCTCACATCCACCATAGCCATTTAATGGCATGTTTAACAAAGTCAAACAGTTTAAAAGTACAGATGTTTTAACGACTGTTTCATTTTCCTACACAGGTCTAATGAACTAATGGTCACTTACTTTTTCTGTGGTGAGGAGATTCCTTACCGGAGTATGATGAAGACCCACTGCCTCACCTTGGGACACTTTAAAGAACAGCTTAGCAAGAAAGGCAATTACAGGTAAATACAGCACCGACAACAAAAGCATAATCACAATTAATACATGTTCTGTTTCTGATTTTTTTTGGGAACGTTTGATGTATATTTCCACAGACACATTCTGTGGCAACTTTAACATTCAAGGAACACATGAAACAACCTTCATATAGGCTGATGGCCAAAATCTAAGACAAAATAGGGCAGTAACAACAGCCAAGTTAGCAACAATGTGTAAATAAATAATAAAATATTAAACAATCATAAGCTTATTTGGCCTGGACCGACCCCCCCCCCCCCACCACCACTAGTAGTTTAAATGAAGGTAACTTCAACAGTATGTCACTGGCTTCAATAATTTTCCTTATTTAATGTTGGACACCTCAAGTAAACCTTTTTTGGGCTGCGTTTTCACTGTTCCTTAGATTTCATATTGGATAGGTCATACATATATATTTTGTGCACATTTAGCAGTGGCCTGATTCTAATCTGAGGTTATCTTATTCAATGCATTTTTTTGTCCTTACACTGCTGTGGCGCATATTTGAATTGTGCCACTTCAGAGCAAAAACGGCAGAACGAGTGTGTCACTCCCATCTTTAGCGTTGATTGTTATTGGTCATATGCTCGTAAGCTTTGAACGGAGTGTGAAGTCTTTGGAGATTTTTAGTTGAGAAAAAAAGAATGGCTGGGCTGATCCATTGAAGGGGGTGGGAGTTCTGCAGCAATTTTGTTTGCACATCTGGTACCGATTTCCATGGTAAGGCAGCCTTAATAAAATGGCTTTGAAGCCTGATCCATTTTATTTTGTGCACTAAGACTGAGAGGCCTTGAAATTCCTTTTCCCCATTGTTGCATCAGGCATTAAAATCAAATGTTGCAAGCACCTTCCTCTGTGGCTCCCGCCAACGACAGATAAAGAAATATCAATTTAACTGTTTGGTTATATTTAGTGCCCAACCAATGAACAAAAAAAATGAAGGAACATAATTTATCAGTAGTTACTTTGTCTCATGAAAAGGCTTCCTGGGCTGTCTACATGAGGGTTCAGATACATCTGTTTGTTAGGAGAGAGAAACAAGTCCTTGCACCCCTGCTAACCCAAAACTCTTTTAGCAAAGGAGAAGGAGGTGGACATGAAGAGTTTGGCTTCAATGGCAACGGAATGTGTGGAGTTGGTTAATTTGGACATGGCAGTGGTACAACAGAGAACAGTATGCTGCAGCCCTGCCAGACAATATTGGTGCCAGATGTTGCAAAGACAGAAAAAAAAATCCACCACATAAAACATGTTCCACATGGAAAGGTTTCGTCTGTCTTTCTCTTCCGCCCTGAAACAAGGTGATGACTTTGAAGCATTTGTGAGAATGTAGCAGTTTTTTATGAATGTAGAGCTTGCTTCTTCAAAGTTCAAAAACAAAGAAATATCATCTCGAGAAACCATCACAAGTTTTACACCAGTCATAGTTGTGCAAGTTAACAGCCTTTATAGTATGATTCACTATAATATGGTTCATTTCGGGGGGTTTTGTATGCCCATGTACATGTGGTATTCAATGACTGAGGTGAACATTTGCTGATAAAATGGCTTCACTTAAAATCTTTGTATTCAAAGTGTGAAAATTGGCTTGTAAAATACATATTTTGTGCTATGAGTAATTGCCCATTTAAAATTGAGTAAAAATTAGTTGGGTTTTTTTTGTCCATTACAAAGCTTATCATTAAACTCCCTCCTGCTGATCTGATTATGACTTGAAAGTAAAAAAAAAAGAAAAGAAAAGAAAAAGAAATCATTAGAAGCCTTGGCGTCACAATCACTGGGAGCAAGCTAACCCTGGGAGTTATCCCAGCTTGAGAGAAGAAGAGTGAAATAGCAAAGTGACCCGTGACCTTCAAGAGACACCTCCCAGCTCCCTGGGTAAAGCCCCTCGGGCTCTGCCCAAATCCAATATGTTGCTCTCACTGAGTTAGGACAGACTCTTCCCCAGCCCTTCTACCCTTTAACCTCCTGCCTTTTCCCCTTATTTTTTATTTTTTTGCATGTACGCTCCCATCTGTGTGATCGTGTGTGTAAGGGACAAACATGAAGCTCATATGCGCTCATGTGCAAGCAGCGAAGTCAGCAGACTCTAAGGCACCTGAAATGTCAATATATTTGACAGAAAAGGCCTACATTTGACAGCAAATCAAACTAGAAGCCGTGTGTTTGGGGGGGGGGGGGCGAAATGAGACAACTTCTAATTAACCCTTCAACTTTAATGAGAGGTTGCAAAAAGATAGGCATCTGTTGAATGGCCGGCCAACAGTCATGACGAACAAGCAGATGAACATAACCGCACACATGAACACACAGCTTGGATTGTGTTCAAATTTGGGGGCTGTGTTTGTGCAGCGGTGTGAGGTAGAGTCACTCTTTGCTTTTGAAGTGTGCAGTATGCCATGGAAGCAATGACTAAGTTGTTTTTGAGCACGATTTGTTTCTGGCTCTCTGTGTTGTGTGTGTCTGTCTGTTAGTGTTTGATTTGGACTAAAGACAATGTCCCGCCAGAGTTCAAATGGAAGTAGTTGCGCCGGCACCTTTTCCAAAGTCAGATCATGCTTGATTTGTTTTGTCTTTTAATAAAACGCGCATATTATCATGCTTTTTTTTTGTCTCCTCCTCAGGTACTACTTTAAGAAAGCCAGCGATGAGTTTGAGTGCGGTGCCGTTTTCGAGGAGGTGTGGGAGGATGCCTCGGTTTTGCCCATGTATGATGGCAAGGTGCTGGGCAAGGTAGAGAGGATGGACTGAAAACACTAGCAAGTTCCTTTACACCAGAAGCTAAAGTTCCGGAAACGTACTGAACTTTATTTCTAAAAATGATGAATACTAAGCTAAGGAAGAAAAAAAAAAAAGAGTTAATATATCCAGCACAAGGAGCGATTGAAGGAAGACGAGCCAATGAAGTATGCCTAATACAGAGGAGGGGCTGTCCCTCCCTGATTTTCTCAACCAACCAGCCTTAGAAACACAAGGGAACAACATGAGAAACTTTAAAAGACCAATGTAAGGGGGGGGACCCCTTACCGCTTCTTGAATACATAACCACTGTTGTGATGCATATTGAGAGACTGTTGTGCGTTTACACTGACACGCGGGTCAAGTGCAACGAACTAGCAGGAGGGCTGGAGACGCAGCACACCAACCAGCCTATGCTTCAGCTTACTACATAGTTACAAAGTGTTTATACATGTGCATATACATAACTTGCATATATGTATGTATACATGTATCGTATTTAGATGCGTTGTGTCACAAGTTGAAGGTTTATATTGAATATTTATTGAGGAAAAAAAAAAAACTCGCCCCTCCCAACCTTGTTCCTGCCCTCTTCCTATTTTCAGCCAAAAGGCAAGCTGCTTTGGATGTTGGGAGAATACTGTGGTGAAATGTTTTCGTATTTTGTTTTGTTCAATGTTATTATACACAAAGGATGTGTCACTAGCCTAGCACCTCCCATCGCCTTGTTACCCTCTCTGATCCAAATTAACATTCTTCAGTCGAGGCTTCTAACAGTCAATCTCAGTTTTATATGCTGCTGAAAGTTTTAAATGGTAGTTTTGTCACTCCGCCTTTGCCAGAAATCACTCTTTGTGTCTTTAGGCTGGCAACAGAGCTCGATTCTTGTGTTGTGCCTTTGTAAATTGGGCTTCGCATGGGGGGCGGCGGAACACACAGAGCGGAGACCTGGAACACAAGTTGTCCCATCTAATAATGGCCGTGTTTACAGCTCAAGCACCAAAATTATTTGAACTAACGAGAACAAGTTTGAGAGGGGAACAAAAAGTGAACAATGAAGAACAATGGCTCTGATATCCTTTGAATGTTGCTATCATAATTTTGTATTTAACAAAACTCCTGTAAACATTGTAATTATGCATTGATTGGAAAGTATGGATATCGACACACGTGTTGCACATCAGGAGTTCAACAACACTTAAAAGAACACACTATTGCTGGTGTTTTAGGAGTACAGCGCCTGTGCCTAAATGGATGCCATACCATGTGCTACCCTGTTTCAGGGTTTTAATATATATCCCTTGGTTTTCAGAAGGGTTTTTATGTTGGAAAGAATATTTTTATGCTTTTATTGATATCATCTACTCGTGTTTGGGTTTTTGTTTTATTTAGGCTTTTTTTGTTTTTACACCACAGCCTTTTTTCATCCTATCAAAACTGTAAATTATACATTATATAAAGAGTTTCATTTAAAGATTTACATGGACCTATAATTATTGTAATTATTGAGAGATGTAGCCTTTATTAAAGTTTTATATTTTTCAAATGACGTCTGTGCCTGTTTATTTCCTTTTTACCGTTAACATTTTCAGATAACGTTCAGTTCAGGAATTCATTTTATGTGACAATATTTAAAAACAGAATTGATTTGAAACACATGGGATTATGTGCTAAAAGTTGGCCTCTTGCAGCTATGAAAAGCAAGAGAGCAGAAAATACAAGTATTATCAGTATGACCTATATTAGTTGACGTAACCTTCAGGAACGGAATAATAAACCGTCAAAAGAATTGAACATGAATAAATGCATATGCCTTTTATTTGGTTATGAGATATCTGCATTATGATGAAAACTGTTGAGGATCAGCGTAAGCTTTCAACTCTCATCAGTGTGCTGAATAAAAACCATGGTGTGGCAAAACCTGTGTGGCTAAAGCAATTGTTAGCCATTATCACAAAGAGTTCTGCAAATGGATACCCACCCTACCACGGCTCTGCAGTATCATTCTGCAACATGAGGTGATGGTCATAGATGAATGGCTGAAAAATGGGCCTCAGGTATCCCTGCATTCATGTCTTCAATAAAATTCAATGCCTTCAATAAAATACACCCATATTTGTTGTCTACAATCTACGTGTGCCCATACGCTACCATGTGCCACTCGACTCACAATGTTCACATTGGCATACTTATCACTCACAACCCCAATGGCATGCTACTCTGGGCAGGTCACACTAACAAGTGCTTGAAAATAAAAAAAGGGCAATCGTTTAAAACAGTCCAAGACAGGTGATGTCATGAAAATCATCAGTGTAGTGGTGAGTTGTTCTCCCAACGATCCCGTCACAAATACTGTTATTACTTCAAGGAGTGACATTTCGCTCACGACGAAAAATCGCAAACTATGTAATAAAAGTCTGGACCTCTTTTGAGCCTTTCTGGCAAATTTTAATGAGAAAATATGATTATTATACGTATTTATTGTGTTTAATGTTTGGCGTTATGTATAGGGATATTAAATGCCCTATAATTAAAGTTATTTCATGAATGATTCAATTGTGTGGAACAAATATTGTTCAAGCAGCTGCTATTCTGCGATCGATGTTCATATTGCACATCCTGTTGGCGTTGCTCATTAAACTAAAATATCATTATTCTTATAAGAGTATTTCTTGTCATTTTCGATTAGTGTGACCTTGGTAAATGTACATTAGAAAAACTTGTGTAAGAGATAGGGTATGCAGTGTACACCATTTTAGAGTCCTAATTATCTATCGTATGAGATGTACACGAATGAATATTATCTGAGAGTGCAAGTAATTCTTCATGATAGCTACTTGGGTTCTGTTTAACAGTTGTGTCTCCCTCAGTAATGAAGAAAGTGATATGCTGTCTTTTGTTAAGACGCTACAGCAATACTGAGAAGAGGCAAAGGCAAAATGGGGAAATGACTGAACCAAATGTCAGATTAAAAGAATTAGCTCCATAAATTCCAGTTACCCGTCAAAACTTTATGACAGAGAGTGAAAACCGACTGTAAAATGTCTCATTGCTGGAAAAACAATTGCCAAATGCAAACCGTTTCACAAGGTTAGTAGAAATCACCAGAAGTATGCGAGTGACTCTTTGATGCACTGCAGCCTCTGTGGTTCAATTGGTGGATTCTTTATTCAGTACTTAAATGGGAGACATTAAGCATGGAAATTGGGGCACTAGGCTAATTGGCCCTATTAAAGAGCAATAAGGAGCAGTGCTTCTCTGAGAGTCAACACAAAAATTAATAAAGCACCAAGCACTGAGCTTAGCCATGCTTGGCTCAATTATCTTGTTTTCCTTTAGCAGAAGGGAGTATTTTATACCAGGAAATAATTCAGTGTTTGGGAGTCACTAGTACTGCTTAAATCAAATCGAGGTCATATATATATAAAGAGACTCGCAACTGGTAAAAAGCTTAGGTAGATAACACCAGTCATTAGTGAAAATGAAAAGTAATTTCACATTTTCTTCCCACTCTATAAGCAAGTTGTTCCCGTCAATTTGGCACAAAAGGTGTTTCTTTTTTATAAGCACAAACAGTTTAAATTGTACCTCAAACATTATTTTCCTGCAGCAGTTCCTTTAAAATGTGTCTTTTTAACATTCCAAATAGCACATTAATTTCCCAGACTCTTCATCAAAGGCATGAAACGGTGAAACCTCACCACATAATCATAGCCGCGAAACCCGAAAATCAATTTGTGCATGGATTTATCAGCACAATGGCGAGGGTTTAATCAGACTGAAGCAGTTAGTTGCTGTTGAACTGTCTGGGATGGGGCAGGTGTAACCCTCCACCCCTCCACCACCACTCTCCCAACCAACTCCATTTTCACAGCCTCTTGAGGCACCGGCTTTGAAAGGAAACCTATCCAGGAAAATTGCTTGCATTTTTCCTCAGCAAAGTGTTGCGAGATGGACATTGGCTGTCACATTCCCACTTCTTTCTTCCTTCTGTGTCGGCCTTCCTGTGGCATTCCAGGTGCTTTGTGGAGGTGCCATGCAGGTTCTATTTAGGACGTGCTTTCATGGAAACTGGACTTCCATTCCATGCTTTTGACTTCTTCAACTCCAACTTCAATCCGAAGCACGCTATTCTGTTGCAGTCCCTTTCATCAATGGAGAACGAGTTATAGCATCATCTCCGCCCTGCGCGGCTCACGTCTCTTGCACCACTACCTTTGTCCCTGCCTTTGATTCACACAGTTGCACTAATTTCTCCATGCATTGCGGTAATTGGCATGCCGTAGTTGGTGCTATTCTAAACACGGCTGTTCGAGCATAAAACGGCACCAGTCACTCCCCAGGCTAAGCTAGTGTATGAGGCAGGCAGGGGCTGCTGCCCATTGTGCTGCTGAAGCCTTTGTAGATTTGCAGCGGCCCCCGTTTAATCGCCTTCTCATACACCGCCTGTCGACTCGCTTTGCATATTTAATTGCCAGGTAAAATCACTGTCGACAATCCATTTAATTATTTGATTGTACAGTAACGGTAAAGAGTGTGAGAAGGGAAAAGGAAGGGATGAATGGGGCTAGGGAGAATGCAAAAGGCAGAGATAGAGCAGCAGGCAGTGCAGAAAGAAAGAGAAGTCTGTTGCCAGAATAGACATCAAAGCTGGGCCTTGATGTTGATGTTGAATGGGCGTTAATGGTTTCTGAAGGCAAGAGATTGCAGAGGGAGAAAAGAAAGAGACAAAAGAATGGAAAAATAAACCCTTTATTTTTCTCTGACAATCCCGCCAGCAATCTGAGTAAAGGCAAAAAAACTGGAACCCGGTGCCAGGAAGACAACTTGGAAGAAAGTGAGACTGAGAAAAGATAGTCGCTTGTTTCCTTGTAATGATGGAAGTCATTGTCCGATGGCTCTGTTGGACATATTTTGAGTGCAGGGGAAATGCCAGATGACTGAAATCATCGTCTGTTAATTTACCATAAGGAACTCACAGACCAACATAGATGTTTGACTTCCTCATCTCCTTGACTTGATTTGAACTGCAGGACCAAATTAGAATTTTCACGGGAACTGTCTATTTACAAGTACAGTAGAGCCCCGGATCTCAACGCTAATTCATTCCAGAAGTAGCGTTGAGAAGCAAAACAGTTGAAAAAAAATTCGAAGCAATTTTCCACATTAGAAATAACTGAAAACGTAATAATTCATTCTCATCCAGCACACCTTTACCCTGTTGTCTATTTTGTACCACAATTGCAGAGCAAAAACACGCAGAGTTGAATATGCATTATAAATTCAATAAGAAACACATAATTAAGTCAATTTAAGATGTACATACCTTGACATTGATGAGGCGCTGAATTTATAATATATATCCTATCATATGACCATGTCCCATTGCATTTGGTGAAGTGCTTTATACGTACACTATATTGTATTGTATTGTATTGTATTGTATTGGATTGGATTGGATTGGATTGGATTGTAACCACACTCGGGTTTTTTGCCTCAGCAACCACCAAAGCCACCTTCTGCTTGGCCATACGGTAACTGCCGGCTTCCTTTGGTGTTGCACAGGCCAAAAAGACCTGATAGGACTCCTCCAGCTTGACGGCATCCCTTACCGCCAGTGTCCACCAGCGGGTTCGGGGGTTACCGCCACGACAGGCTCCAACCTTCTTTCGGCCACATCTCCTGTCGGCTCCCTCAACAATGGAGGCCCGGAACATGGTCCACTCAGACTCAATGTCCCCCACCTCCTGCGGGATGTGGGAAAAGCTCTGCTGGAGGTGGGAGTTGAAGCTCTTTCTGACAGGATTCTGCCAGACGTTCCCAGCAAAACCTCACCGTACATTTGGGTCTGCCAGGTCGGACCGGCAGTAGGGGACAATCACTTGACAGGCCCGCCCCTCTCTTCACCAGAATATCCAAATCACACGGCAGCAAATGCGATAACGTGACTACAAAGTCGATCATTGAACTGCGGACTAGGGTGTCCTTGTGCCAACTGCACACATGGACATCCTTATGTTTGAACATGGTGTTCATTATGGACAATCCATGTCAAGCACAAAAGTTCAATAATAGCGCACCACTCGTGTTCTGAACAGGGGGTGGAGGGGAGCGTTCCTCCCAATTACGCCCTTCCAGGTCTCACTGTTATTGTCGTCCACCTGATCATTTAAGTCACTCAGCAGAACAAACACACAGGACAGAAGGGTTCATCAGGAGGTTGAATCTCAGATTCAGGAGGAGCAGTGTGAGTTTTGTCCTGGTCATGGAACAGTGATCCAGCTCTATACTCTCGGCAGGATCCTCGAGGGTGCATGGGAGTTCGCTGCCTCAAGTAGAGGAGAGTCTTGGGGTCTTGTTCACGAGTGAGGACAAGATGGAGCATGAGATCGACAGGCAGATTGGTGCAGCGTCTGCTGTGATGCAGATTCTGTACCGGTCTGTTGTGGTGAAGGGAGAGCTGAGCCAAAAGATGAAGCTCTCAATTTACTCGTCGGTCCACGCTCCTGACCTCACCTTTGGTCATGAGCTATGGGTTGTGAAGAGAACAAGATCCTGGATACAAAAGGTTGAAATGAGTTTCCTTCGCAGCGTGTCTGGGGTCTTTCTTAGGGATAAGGTGAGAAGTTCGGTCATCCATGAGGGACTCGGACTCGAGCCGCTGATCCTCCACGTTGAGAGGAGCTAGATGAGGTGGCTCAGGCATCTCATTAGGATGCCTCCTGGACGCCTCCCCGAGGAGGTGTTCGGGGCATGTCCCACTGGCAGGAGACCTCAAGGATGACCCAGGACACACTGGAGAGACTGTCTCTCAGCTGGCCTGGGAACGCCGAGAGATCCCCCGGGCTGAGCTGGACGAAGTGGCTGTAGAGAGGGAAGTCCGGGTGTCTTCCCCCTGTCTGCTGTCCCCGTGACCCGACCCCAAATAAACGGTAGGAGGTGGCTGGATGGATGGATGTAACCATATACTTTTAAAGCATGATTTTCTTTAAAAAATGTGAAAATCACTGACATTACTATTGCATAGTATGTACTTTTAAAGTTGGCAATAAAATATATTAATAATACAGTGGCGCCTCGGTTTTCGAACGTCCCGGTTCTCGAACAAATCGGTATTCGAACTAAAAATTCGAGATTTTTTTTGCTTTGGATGTCGGACGAAATTCGGTTGTCGAACCTCGCGAGATGAGCCGAGAGGACCCGCATGCCAACTGACTCCGTTCGTTATTACGTTCTCGTTACTCTGAGGATTGCATCACCTCTAATCATGCCTCCAAATGAAGCAAGTGGGAGCAGTAAAGCCATCCTAAAACACAAAGACGCTCTTAAAGCAATGCGACAGTGAGCGCCCGGCACGCTGCGGGGGGTTTTGCGATCGGACAAAATTAACCTCCCTGCGCACTGAGGTCGACTTAAATTTTGGAAAGTCCATTAGGACTTTAAAAATATTTTCTAAATTTTAGCGACCGCTCTGTCACAATAATGCGACCAGCGCGGTGCAGTTGCGCGGTCGGCGGCGCGCTACGGTTGCGCGGCTGTGCGTTGCAGTTGCGCGATCGGACAAAATTAAACTTCCTGCGCACTGAAGTCCACTTAAATTTAGAAAAGTACATCAGGACTTAAAAAATATTTTCTAAATTTCAGCGGCCGCTCTGTCACAATAATGCGACCAGCGCGGTGCAGTTGTGCGGTCGGCGACGCTCTACGGTTGCGCGTTCGGCGGTGCGCTGCAGTTGTGCGGTCGGACAAAAATGCGCAAATGAAAAAATTATGTTTTTTTTTGCTTGGAACGGATAATTTTTTTTTCCTAATATTTGTAATGGGAAAACATGATTCGGAATTCGAACGATTCACTTCTCGAACAGCCTTCTGGAACGGATTGTGGCTCCGAGGCTCCACTCTATTAATGATTAATTAATCTATCTATTAATTAATAATTAATTATTGTTCCAAGAATCAGTATGTTTTCATTTTCCCCTCTATTAATTTCCTGAAAGGTATGCCCATCACCACCAACTATTTGATTTTTCTCAGATATTGCTAATTGAAAAAGCATGCACTGTAGTTTCTTTCTGGTCACTTGCACTACTTGAAAAGAACAGTCTTTGGTTCATTTATTTTAAGAGCATCTATTTGCCTCAGTTTGTCTATAACTGTGCCAAATTGTGAAAATGGTGGACAGGCGCTTATTTTGTTAAACTTCCCCCTGTTGAGACACAAACCAACCTCAAGGAAAGTCTCTGTTCTTTGTGCAAGATGAAGCTTTGGGTCCAAACCACTGTCAACAAGGGGAACAATTTGGCTGGTAAGGGCCATATTTACAGATTGGTGAACCACAGCTGAATTTAGCAGAGTTCTTTTGTCAGTAAACACCACAAAACTGCATCTTTTTCAGATCACAACAGAAGTAACAGGGTTACATGCATGCCTCGTGGTCCAAAGATGGTCAGCATTGTCCATTTGCACCACTATTGTTTAACCTTGAGAAATTCCAAATTGTTTGATAGCACGAGATTGTCGTGGTACACCTTGTTCGCATTCCTCACTGACTGAATGGAATGTGGCCTTAGATGGAGAATGGGGTGTATGTTTCAAGTGAGTATCAGCACTTTCAAGACTACAGAAATGAAGCCATGTTTTTTTTTCCCTCATGATTGTCCAAACATAACTCTCATTGGGAATGTGGACAGGTACAGGAACAATGCTTGCAACTTCAACAAAATCAGTAGGTTTACATGCATTGTGGAAACTACAATCACAAATCTGACAGGACTAAGGCTGCTTTCAGACCCCTACAGTATTTCACTTTCTCAAATTCAGTTACTTTATAAACTTGGTGCTTTTCACTGCAGTTTTATCAAAAGACAGCTTAGGGCTTCACGACTGTGCCCCACACATACCTTAAAGTCTACAGTCCAATCCCTAGACGGCTGTGGGAAATGTGGTGACTCCACTCTAGGTTTGAAGGCCTCCCAACGACCACAGCGATTAAAAAAAAAAAGTTACTTGACAGGGTCATGTGATTTGTCTAGTACTGCAATTTTATGGAGTGGAGAGAAAAACACACTATTTGATCATAATTTATTCCGTATTTTAATGAAATGGACAAATGTGGTTATTGTTACAGACAACACCTGCACCCGATTTACTGTTTGTGTTTATTTATTTTACTTTTTGTACTGATTGCATATTAAAACCTCCTGCCTCAACAAGTGTTTCAGAGAGAGATGTCTTGATAATGATTGCTTCTTAACGGATTTAGTTAAAATGTATTTCATAAAATGATCAATTTTAAAATTTTTAATTTGCGGGTATAGTGTTCTTGTTCTTGTGTTGTAGTCTGCATAAGAATTATTGTATTGTTTGTATGGAATCAGGGCTCCAGACTCACTAAAAAATTGAGAATTTTTTTATTGCTATATTTGTTTTAAATGTATGTAGATATTTTCAGTTTTCTATGCTTTATCAATAAACACTGTTATATTTCGTGTCTTTTTGGGGGCACAATATAGACTATTATTATTTTTTACTATTTACTGGATCAACAGTACGTCTATATAGGTAGTTAATATATGTATCTTATCTCTAGGGAATATTACATCACCTGAGCTCACCCTCCACTCCATCCATAAAAATTGGTGACACACTTGCATAATAATGTGTTTGGTTGATCGTTATTGGTTCTGTGAAGCAAATTCTTATTACATTATGCTGGCTTGTAATAATCATAATAATAAAATTCTAGCTCATAATAATAAATTATATTTCAGCCCAACTAACTAGATTATTGTGGTTAATATATACGTACTACATACACTGTACACTGGGGCCTGTATATATTTATATAGTGAAGACACCTTGGCACCAATTCCTTGTCATATGATCATTTCATGATGGGAAAAAAAATGATTCAAACAAATTAATTGCCCTAAATTACTGACATACATGGTTGTGGTAAGTGCATGTAACCTTTGGCCACAACTAAAGCAGTTGAAAACCAAAGCTTGACGCTGTGCATGACAAAATAAGGGGCTCAAGCGTCATTGCGGCCTGAGCTTTGTGAACCTGCGTACAGCAAACTTGAAAGTCGGTTTTCAACAAGCCCTCTGAATAAGAAATACTGTAATTTTTGCAAATGTTGGCAATATGCCATGATGCATCAGGTCTACGCTAGAGATGGTCCAAAACAAAGCTGTCAAGCTCCAGAAATTCTAATGGTAAAAACGAACTCACAAAAACTCTTTCCTTGTTTGTGTATCTTGCAAGAAACTCGGACTTCATAGCACTTCCCCCAACCAAGGGGCCACCATTGTAAAGAATTGGTGACGGAGTCTCCAGGAGGCAATGTGTGTTTTTTCTTCTGTCTCCCAGTCGCCAGCTTGTCCCTCTTCTTCCTTTGCTATTCACACACAGGCAATTAAGTCGGTTTCCCAATGCTGTGATCCCCTCCTCCATTCTTTGTTCTTGTTTTTTGTTGTTTTCCTGTTTCTTAGCTTTTCATCCTCTCTCCCTTCTTTCTTGCGGTTTTGTTTTTCAGGCAAGGGAGTTGAGGCTGGGGGCAGAACAGAGGGAAGAACAAAATGGAGGGGGTCACATATGCTGCTTTATGACTTAGCACATGTGTTTCGAGGTCTTTGTATTTACATGTTTCTCATGGAAAAGAGGGTGGTGGAAGAGGATGATCGGAAAAGTAAGACAGGCATATGGTTTTAGTTTGTCGAGTTAAATTCAGTGCTGGACTGTTTGTTGTTTGAGAAGAGGATGTTGCTTTCTGTGGTACAACTTGTCCTTAAAATAAGGTATTTGTGCAGATACAAAAAAACAACCAAACAAAAGCTCAAGTTTTGCCATGTCAAAGATTGTATGAACTGCAGCTGTCTAGTTTTCACTTATGAAATCATTATCAATACATAAAAAGACCAGTTTGATTTTCAGGTTTTGCTACTGAATTCGACTCGTCCCCAAGTTTTTTTTTTTCTCCGCCACGGACCATTTCAAAGAAGTGTATGCTTTTCGTGGACTGGCTGTCAAGAACATTTTGGAGGTTGACTGCTTTTAATGTGTTTTTAACGTAGTATTTTTGCATTGATTTTTTAAAAACTTTCTATTAATTTGACACCCTACCTATACCTCACATAAAAAAACTGCGTGAAAACGTACTAAAAACTCAACAAAAAGAGAGAAGGAAAAAGAAACAAAGAAACTAGCAAACGCACTTTCTAGGTTTAAGTACTCCGGCCTTGACTCGCTAATCCCCATTTGCCAATCAGCGAACAACTTCCAGTTTGATTCGTCCTTTCCATAGCAGGTGGGGTGGACGAGGGCGTCGGGGGGAATCCGCTTGTGTGCATTTCTTGGAAAATAAATAAAATTTGCACTAAATAGTAATTGCTGAAGACAAGAATAGCTCTTTTTCTACACCGTAGGTTGCCCAAACATCTTAAAAGCAATATAATCAATACTTTCAAAATGTATTAAAGGAGCCTGATAGTGCTAAATAAACTTTTTTGACTTTGTTAAAATGCTAATTTCTCACCAAAAACACTCTCAAAGTGTTTTTTTTCCCCCTTTGATTACACGTCTTGGAGCTTTCCTGCTCATTCCTCCGTTCTAAATAACAGTCCCGCTCGTTCTAAGAAAAACGACCAGGTCGTATTGTGATGTCTCATGCAGGATACTGGCTCTGGAGAACTGGAGTTTGACACTTGTGATAGATATACAGTATTGTAGCATTTAACAGATACTTAGATATGAACTGCTTGTGCGTGATTCCATCAGTTTTGTAGGGTTGATATGAACCCAAAAAATCCTTCTGCTTGCCATGACTAAATTGAAAAAATGTGTGGAAAATAATGATCAAAACGGATGATTGAAACAACAAGCAACATTTCACAACATCATGTTCACTCCAATAATGGGTTGCATCTATTGGAATCTGATCAGTGGAAAATTAAGAAGCACAACTATGAAGCCAATGAAAAAAATATTTTCACTTATTACAAAACTCAGGTCAGCATCAAATGATGAAACAGTTGAGTGCTAAATAAGTCACAGACATGTTTTGGAGAAGATGGTCTGGGGTTTGTCAAAATGGGACACTCAATGGGACACAAAGGCAAACCAATTCATCATTCTCGTGTTGATTTTGTGGTCCCTCTTGTTGCACTTGTATTTCAAATGTCAGGGGACCTCATTTGGGCCAAGACAACATACACCAAGAACTTGTCATGGGCTGCTCACATAGAAAGATTCTGTCATTTTAGAACATCCAAATGTCATGAAAGCTTAGGTTGTCAGCTCTTTGCAATCCCTTCATGAATATGGACCATATTATAAAATGAAATGGGATTTGAGGCTGTTGATCAAAGCCATATACCTGGAAAGCAGAAGCTCAAGTTCAGCAAGAAGACTCATACCTTTGTAAAGTGGATTCAATCTCATAGATTGCTCAACATTTCCTTTTCTTTTTTTAAATCTTTTTATCTGATGTAAACAAACACAGAACTTGTACAACCTTTTAATCTTCTGAATGGTGAAAATCTCTGGGGCAAAACAGAAAGAGGGGAAACATAGCAAATGGTCATGGGAAATGATGGACTAAGATCACTAGTTGCACCATAATGAATTAACTTAGTCCAGTGAACTTAATTTGATATAGTTTAACATCATTTTCACTAAAATGCTTAACTTTGAAGAAATTATAAAATATGATAATGGTGGCATTCTTGTTACATTATCAAGTAGACCATTTTACCCTTGTCTATTAAATGGACCTAACTTGTAGATAGATAGATAGATAGATAGATAGATAGATAGATAGATAGATAGATAGATAGATAGATAGATAGATAGATAGATAGATAGATAGATAGATAGATAGATAGATAGATAGATAGATAGATAGATAGATAGATGGATAGATGGATAGAGAGAGAGAGAGAGAGAGAGAGCGATCGATCGATTGATAAAAAGATAAATAAAAAAGATAAATAAATAAATAAATAAATAAATAAATACCATTCAGTGTGCAGCGTGTGCATAATAAGGCATCAATAGTGAGACAATTTGTGCCGGTTATGGATATTCTTTGCTGAGGCTCTGCAGTTGTTGCATAAGGATCCTATTGAACAAGCTGATTGGCATCACACAGCCACAGGTCAAAATTTTGTGACAAGACAGCTCTAAGGGCTGGGGCTTGTGTGGGGAGTCTGGGTGATAGACAGAGTGAAGCGGACTACTTGAAGGAGAGCCAAATGAAAATGAAAAGTTGCTCTGGTATGAGCTTTTCTTTCTTTTTCTCCTCTCATGTTGATGCCTTACTCGAATGTGTAGGTTTGGTACAGAGGTGAGCAAGCTGCCCTACATCCCTTCCACAGCACCCCCCCCCCCCCCCCCCCCCATTGGAAAGCTTGTGCCCAAGAGCGATCCATTTGAACTTCAATGAGAGGCAGCTTTCTTGTGAACACTTGAAACACACACTTTGGGAGGCTGTTAGAAGTGCCTGGGCATGTCTTCTTTACCTGATGTGATGTGAAGCTTTTGTTTGATGATTTCATACATAGATACAAGATGGTGTCCTTGGTTGGAAAAGAGGGATTGAAGGGGACGAAAAGAGGATGGGAAGAGAGAACAAAATAAACGACTGATGTCATGCAGCAGTTTTACCAAACCTGTTAAACAACAGTTGAGAATAAGGTCCCCAAAATTGAATTAAATACAAGAATTTCGCAATTTATAGTATGCGGCTGGATGGTTTAATGGATAGCACCCATGACTTCAGACACCTGGGACTGGGCATCAAATCGGTAGCATCCAATTGGCAAGACTTTATGTGGTATTCGTCGTTTCCCAGCCACTGTTGCGTCATTAGGCATATAAACTGTGGCAAAAATATCATGCGCATAACTTGCTGTGGCAACCCCTGACTGAAAAAATGGCACTGAGCTGAAAGTGAAAACATCTTTTTTTTTGTTTACTGTGGTTTTGACCTACGATGTTTTGTGGTTGCCAAAGGGCCAAAATAAATCACTGTTTGCGTCTCCAGGGTGCAAGTCAATGGCACTTGATCTGTTTTTTATTTGAATTATTATAAATGTATTATTTATCATTATTATTGCATATTTATAGCAAAGCAGTTTTCCACACAAATGTGGGGCCCATGGTGGTTTTTGAATGGACATTCATACTCACCCACCATGTTAATTATTATTACTTTTAATTACTTTGTGAATATGTTTCTGAACATGTTATATGCCATTATATGCAAATAGTACTGTATGGTATCGGTGGCGAATATTGGGGGATTTCAATAAGGCACCTGGGTCAACTACGGGGGTCCTCAATACCCGGAAGTAGTTGACAGAGAGCGGGAGTTTCGCCGGGTCTTGACTGTAACTGCCGCTGTTGGTTGTGTTTCAGTAAATTTATTATTTTAACAACAAAATCCGCATGCGTGGAGTGATTCGGGTCCATGCGTGCGACACAAATGTTTACAGTAATATTGACTTTACAGCATTAGCAAACATTTGTGTCATAAGGACAGAACTCTGTCTTAAACCGTCGTAAAGGGGTGTTGTGTACCATGTGTATATCCTATTTTTGTTCTTGCTGTTGCCTTTTTTTCTACTGAACCAGTCCAAGCTTTTCCAATTGCGACAAGATTGTCATGTTCTGCTGCCACGCTCTCATTCTAAAGATCTAGTTCCACTGACCCATTTCTTAGTAGTGCCTCAGCTTGACACACTTCATTAGTAGTTGGTTTTACCTGTCCCATGTTCTGCTAGTTTGTCACTTTCATTTGCAAGTACTAGTGTGTGGCTGGATGGCTGCCTTTTCCAGACTTTCTGAAACTGTTCTCTGACCCTGAATGCTTTCCTCACCACTGCCTCTTCCTCCTGCATTGTTTATTGATCTAAAATATTGGAATTGGACTTTCAGATTATTTGGATTGCAGAGGACAGAGCCCTTTGAGACTGCTTGTGATTTAGGGCTATATAAACTTGACTTGATTGATTGATTGATTGACAATAAATACATGATAACTGGCTTTGATTTGGATCGCAGACCACACCCCACAAATCACAGCACCATTGTATACAATATTCACCTGTCTGGCTTTAATGTTTCTCCCAGTTCACCTACTTCAGCCTGCATCCATCCTCCAATTATGTCCCAGCATCCTATTGAGGACTGTCCCCTTAACACTTTCCGACAAATAAGATTTGTTTTTAGGTCCAAGCTGATACTCAAAACCTCACTACTTACAAAAATATATATATTCATTAACATTTAATAAACAAATTTAAAAAGAACAACTCAAACGGCAAACTGGTCATAACCCTAACCTAATCTGTTCTTTAGCCTGCTCCCCTGATAATAACCACTGGGTAGTGACCCGAAATCCAGGTTTCAAACCATAAATAAAATGCTCCACCCATCCATTATCATCCGTATATCTGTCACAGAGTCAGCAGCTTCAGCAGGGAAGCCCAAATTTCCCTCTTCCCAGTCACTTCTTTCGTCTCTTCCAGAGGGATCCCAAGGCATTCCCAGGCCAGCTGGGGGACATCTCTGCAGCGTGACCTGGGTCCTTCCCGGACTGTCATGCTGGTGGGACATGCCCAGAAAACTTTACCAAGAAGGCATCCAGGAGACATCCTTATCAAATGCCCAAGCCACCTCATCTGGCTCCTCTCAACGTGGAGAAGCAGTGGCTCGACTCTGAGTCCCTCCCGGATGACCGAATTTCTTCGAAGGGAGAGCCCGCAGACCCAGCGGAAAGAAAAACAGCGGTATCTCTGCAATTCAGTCCTAAATTGTTATCTTTCCACTTGTTTTCATCACGTATCTTCAAGTATATTTAATATATTTGGAAACAAATCATGAAAATTACTTCACATCATATTTTATTGTGTTGTGACGATAGTAACAGTAGACAGTAGAAAAATAGCTGGATATCTATTCTAAAGATTTTGCATCTCAATTTGTTTTCCTTGTCTCATGTGCAGTGAATTTCTGATGTCAAACTTTCGAAAAAGGTTTTCTGTTGTTCCTGTCTGTTTTTGCATGACGCCCTATCAATTTTCTAAATCAAATTTTGTTTGTTTTGTAAAAAACAACAACTTTGTCAATGCCTCTAGGTGACAGGCATCATGTTAAAATGACGAATTTGGTCAAATAGCAAAGATGTCACCAAGAAGCCCATCCGGAATTACTTTTCATGAATCTTTCTTTTAACAAGTCTCCTTTTAAGATCTCTCCCCATCATCAAGATCGAGAAAGGGCACGAGACAGCAGACAAAAGAACTCAAAAGCACAGACTTCACTTCTCCCTTGAAGATGTTAAAATTAGTGACTTTAAAAAAATCAAAGGCTCAACATTAAACGTTAAAAGATTCTTGAAACGTCGACACTTCTGTGTTTTTTGAATAAAGGACATAAGATGAGAGGTACTTGGAACACCACTTTGGTGTCACTTCAAAGGCTTAGCTTTAAGAAAAGTGCGCTAATACTGATAGGAGGATCAGTACCTGGCTCTGCTGACCTTTCCAAGGCTACTGACAGTCCCGTCACAGAGCCTGGTACGATGACTCCGCACCACAGGGAAAGGATGGCTGCCAGGGTCTGTGGGTCAAGGAGGTTCAGTTTTGACGAGTTACCTTGAAGGTCATCTTTTGTGTCTTGCTCTGTGATGACTTCTTTCTTCTTTTTGTGGCCCCAAAAAGCTGTCAGTCTTTGAGCTCCAAAGTATCTATAAAAAGGGCTGGATTTCGTCCACTACCAGTGTCTGACTGTGCCATTATGATGGACCAACATCATTAGACAATGCCGCACACAGGACACACATTGACACATTTTGTTGACAGAGTATATAAACGAAGCCCTGTGGAAGAGTCTGTGTGGATGTGTGTTTGTCTTTAGGGGGTAAGGGGTCCTTTTAATTGGGTTGGATAACCAACCTAGGGACATTGGAGAGCAGCAGGCCTGATGCGTTTGGTTTTCTTTCAGTGTTGTTTGTGGTGTTTTCATGTCGATGATTTAAGACAGCCAAGATGCACATCTCCTGCAAGTGCTAATCGCTGAATCTTTCAAACAACAACAAAAAAGAAGTCATTGCAGTACAACTGTAACTCCTCATCATCCAATAGTTGGAATTATCACTGCTGAAACTTTCAGGGATGCTTTTTAACTATGTGGCACATTCATGACAAACAAGATTACAAAATCTATTTACCAACATCTCAGTCAAAGAAAACCTTTTTCCGTTAATGATTTTGATTTTCCAGTCTGAAATTACGGGTCCGCATCCCTGTGAGCGGCTGTGACTCTTCTTTCTAATGCCCTCAATAAATACTGTATGAAAAGTAACAACACATTTTAAACTGATTTTCTGTGTATTTATTTGTAATAGTTATAATTTGCTGGCCTGGCAAAAGGAGGTTCTTCTGCTCATCCTCAAGAATTGAGATTTCCATTTATTCCTATTAATGGAGTATTTTTTTAACGACTGCTTGCCTTTCAGTCTTACCAAATGAGCTATGCACTCCAGACTGGTCTGCCTTCATGAATTCATTGGGAGGAAGAACATCCCCCCCCCGCCTTATTACTTTGATCCACGAACGTGTTTTTGAATCCACTGGTTGTGTATTCGAACATCAATGGAAACGTCGTTGCAAGCGCTTGCTTTCATTATTTTTCACAGAGATAAAACGAAACGACAGAGGGAAGGGGCACGTCAGGGGTGCAAGGATGGTAAGAGTTAGTCTTGGGTGTCTGTCCAGAAAGGCAATGATCATTCTATGTCAATTAGGAGTCATGTTGTTATCAACTTGTTTGCTTTGTCTATTAAAAATCAAGGGATGCTGCTGCTAAGGCTTCTTTGCAGTCATCACATAATCAGTGTTAAGGGCATCTTGGGCGTCATCGTAGTAATTTCCATAGTCAGTCTGTATTTCTGTTCCTGCTGGCTCTCTATCCAAGTGCAGGGTACCATCAGCTATTCTAAGAGCATAGTGGGTGTGGCCTGCATATTTCTTTAATGGTCTTTGGAAGAAAAGAAGGAAGTTAAGTAGGGTAAGGAAGTTTAGGAAGGTAAATAAAGTAAGTTAGATAAATTTGGCAGAATCAAGAACTGTGCTTAATTTCTACATTTGCTACACCCTGTTCTAACTACCCTCACCGCTTTTTGCACTAGCTTTCTTAGGAGACACGATTGACGACAAAAACTCCGGAGGAACTACAGATGAACTTGTCAATATGCTAACTTGCGTTTACATGTTCACCCCGTGCTTGTGTGGGTTACCTTGGGTACTTTGGTTTCATCTCACATTCCAAAAGCATGCATGGTAGGCCAATTGGGCACTCTAAATTGTCTGTAGGTGTGAGTGCAAGTGCGAATGGCTGTCCAACTGTGTCCATCATATGTGCACTCCCGTTGTCCGGCAACCAGTCCAGGGTGTCTCCGGCCTACTGCCCGAAGTCAGCAGGGATAAGCTCCAGCACGCCTGCGAAACTTGTGAGGAAAAGCGGTTCTGATGATAAATGGATGGGTAAAAGAAACATTTTTAATTGCTGTCTAAATAATTGCCCCATTTTGGGAAACATACATGCAGTTTCATAACCTGGGTACTCCGATTAACAAGTGCCCAAATTTAGAAATTTTCGAGTGATGAGCCGTCATGCGATATAACGTGTTACCTTGACGTGTTACGCCGTGTAATTAAGTGGAGTAAAATAAATAAATAAATTGAGCTCCAGTCCCTAATTCACGCTCAGCAATTTGCTGAATGGAAAAAATATTCAAACACTGTTCAGACACACGTAAAATACTGCAGTCGCTGTAACATTGCAAGTTGTCCCTAAATAATGAATAAAATTATTTTGTCTTGAAATAAAATTTTAGGTTTTACTGTGTTTTTATCTGGAGCACTGGTTAGCACGTTTGCCTCACATTTCAGAGGGAGCGTGTTTGATTCCACTTCCAGCCGTCCCTGAGTGAAGTTTACATGTTCTCCCCGTGCCTGCGTGGGTTTTCTTCTGGCACTCCGGTTTCTTCCCATGTTCCAAAAACATAGGTGTGAGTGTGAGTGTGGATGGTTGTTCGTCTGTGTGCCTTGCGATTGGCTGGCCACCTACTGCCCGATGACGGCTGGGATAGGCTCCAGACAAAGTGGTACAGATAATGGATGGATGGATGTGTTTTTATCCAATACAATGCAAAACTTTTAATGAAAGAAAAAAAAAAAGTTCAAATGTGTTTGATTTCTGTCTTGCCACAATGAAGAGTTGGCCTTTTCCTGGAAGTCCTTCTCAAGTGAGGCACCCTGAGCCATGACTGCAGCAAATGGGGATTGAGGCGTTCCACAAAGTATAATGAGTGATGGGGCTTCTTTGATTCCAAGTAAGCTTTCATCTTCAGTCAAGACCTTGACTGCCCTTTTTTTTCCGTCCCTTTTCGTCTTTGTCTCTTGCCCTTTCCGTGTTGCAGATGGAGAAAAAGATGTTTCATACAGTCCCCATTCAATGATCTACAAAATCTCAAAAATTAGACATCTTATCTGAAGATTTTTTTTTCCTTGTGATTCCATCACTAACACATTTTAGTTGTTGTCTTTGTGAGGTGGAAACATTTTGGCATGTGCCACAGTTCAAGACAATTATTTTCAAGTCTCAGAGACGGGCTTTTTTTTTTTTTTAGGGGCACATAAAGTCACAGGGGCAAAAGAAAGTGTATGTTTTTGAACAAACAAACAGTCAACTTGAAAGTAAAACAACAAAGACACCATTTGTTTTTCTGCTGTGCACGGTCTCAGTTCATGGATTTAATCATTTGTTTCTAACTTGCAAAAAAAAAAAAAAAAAAAACAAGAGTCACAGATCAAAACAAATGACTATCACGCTATCAAATGAACACCACACTGCCACAATTGCAAAGGCTGACTGCAGGAGAGTGAGAAGAGCGTTAAGAGTCAGATGGGTCACGTATTGTTTCCACTCACTTTGATGCACAACTTAAAACGCTTGCAAAGAGAAAGAAATAAAACAATGATGAAAGAACGAGGGAGGAAAAGGAGAGGAGAAGAAAAAAAAAAAGAGGACAACATAACACAACGTTTAGATATGTGCCTTTGTTTCATTAGTGGACCAGCTGATAACCTTTCTAAAGCTTGATCTGGAATTAAACTCATGGACCAACAAAGCTTTGAAGCTCTTTTCCTGTTTGTGCTCTAAATGTAGGTTGTGGTGAGGAGATAAAAAACTTCTGAAGGATACGCAGACTTGAAAGTCTCTTGGCTATTCATCGGGACATATTTGATGTTGTTCTTTTGCTCCTTCGCTAAATTAGCATATCTCTTTCAAAGCATTCCTCCCCCCTCCCCATAACAAATGTGATCCTCTGCCATCACATGCTCACCAAAACTCATAAATGATAGAAATATAGCTTGTATGCTACTGACACATCAAAGCTACCATTACAAGATTAACGGCGATGACTCAAGTTAGTTGTCGCCCCTCCCCTCGCCTCTCTTTCTTCTCATCATTGTAATCAGGCACCTTCTGCTCCTGCCTTTATTTCTCACCACTTTCATTTCAGACAAAATCACAGTCACTGTTGCTGTCGTCTTTCCACTTGCAATAGGGTGAGATGACCTTTGCCTCGGTGTGTTCACTTTCATTCAGCTCATTGCCACAAAGCGTTATCACAAGCTAAATTTAGTAGCTATCGCATCGTCTCCCTGTGTGACAGCTTTCTTTTATCCCGCACAGTTCTCTTCTTGAAACGAGCCTTGTGCTGTGGATGACAGGGCAAATGTGGCACACAACCGGGGATGAGCAGCCCCGTGTAAGTTAAACAGCAAAGCACTTTCAGCGCCTCATCACTGTGCACACATCAAAACAAAAGACAGTGACAGAATCATTGTGATCTATTATTTAGCCCCCCTCCACATCAGACCACTAGTGCGTGCCATAGTGATGATCATGCAGATTAGACCTCTTTTCTTCCGGCTGCCCCACTAAACTCCCTCACTTTTATTTCTTTAGGGATCTGCAATTTTTACCTTGCTTGCAGGAGACAAAGTAGTGTACTTAATAATAATGGTGCTATTGGTGAAAGACTCATTTTTCATTCGGTAACAATGCATTGTTCATCAAAACTATTTTGAAGCTGGTTACAGCTTGCTGTACATGATTTGACCAGGGTTGGGACTTGTTTGAGAAGATTACTTTTGAAAGTATAGTAGTTACTCGTTATCTATTAAAAGACATCTTAAGTAATGTAATTAAAGTATCGCAATGCTAAATTAATGTAACTTGAATACTTTTAATTACTTTTGGATTATTCCAATACTAAACGTGCTAACAAAGGCAAAATAAAAATAAATATTGTGACAACATCCAGCTCTGGCCCTCCCTGTGTGGATTTTGCACGTTCTCCCCATGCCCGCATGGATTTTCTCCAGGCTCTCCGGTTTCCTCCAACATTCCAAAAACATGCATGGTAGGCCAATTGAGCACTCCAAATTGCCCCTAGGTGTGAGTGCGACTGTGAATGGTTGTTCGTCTTTGTGTGCCCTACGATTGGCTGGCAAATGGACCAGGGTGTCCCCCACCCACTGCTAGGATACGCTCCAGCACGCCCGCGACCCCCTTGGGGTCAAGCGGTATAGAGAATGAATGGATGGATATTGTGACGATATTGATTGCAAAAATCAATAGCTAGATAAATATACAGATTAGCGATTCTCAACCAGGTTTCCAGAAAGCTTGAGTTATGTCTCGTAAGCATGTCTCTGTTTTCTTTGCACAAACGATAGTATTTTATTTATCAATGGCGGTGGAGGGTCGTATTACGCACAGGCCTCTGATTGATTTACCGCCCTGATCTACGTAAAATGTAATGTCGTGTCGTCTGATTGGTTCATCGGGTCTATATATTACGGCTGTATATTACATCTGTGTGGCGGAAGCTACACAAAACAACGTTACAGGATTATGGAATTCGGTCCACACAAAAGGCGCACTTTATTAAAAGTGCGCCTTATGATGCGGAAAATACGGTATCCGCACCATAAGGCACGCTTACACTTGACAATATGACGTTTCTGTTCTTTTATTTGCTGTAAAGGAATCATATATGTAGAGAACAGTGTGGGAATGGTTATTAAGAGAATGAGAAAGGTTTATATAACGTAAAAGTATTGACGAGGCTTTAATATTGTGTATATGACCACAATGCAACAGGAGATTCATGCGCAACCGTGACTCACTTCGGTTTCGCTATGCATGATGTCCCTCCCCCCTAGTTAGTGTAATGTGGTAATTCTGACCTTGGACCCTTTGCATTGGTTGGCAAGCTAAATCATTCTTTAAATTGACTTTCAATACACCCATGCCCTCTAGTGGCCAACAAGAAATACCATGTTTTGGAAATTTCAATACAATGGTGTTTAAATTTCGAAATAATACATATACCGTTTCTACATCGTGGATTACGTTTTTTTGCGGGTGGTTCTGGAACACATCTCCCACAGTAAACGAGGGATCACTATATAAACGTATCTTTGTTCATTTCTATGCCAGAGACAAATAAGTGGCAGGGAGAGAGGGCAAGAGAGTTGGATATCCATCCATACATTCATCCGTCAGTTCGTCCATCCATCCATCCATCCATCCATCCATCCATCCATCCATCCATCCATCCATCCATCCATCCATCCATCCATCCATCCATCCATCCATCCATCCATCCATCCATCCATCCTTCCACCCAATCATCCACCCATCCGTCCGTCCGTCCGTCCGTCCGTCCGTCCGTCCATCCATCCATCCATCCATCCATCCAGCCATTCAGCCATCCATCCAGCCATCCATCCTTTCATAAGTCTTCGGGCAGTATGCGAGGGACACCAGTTGACAGCCAAAAAATATATACAGTGGAGCCTCGGTTTTTCGACCACAATCCGTTCCAGAAGGCTGTTTGAGAAGTGAATAGTTCGAATTCCGAATCATGTTTTCCCAAAACAAATTATGGAAAAAAAACCCTTGTAAGCACAAAACCCCCCGCCTTTTTAAAGCATTTTTTCATTTGCGCATTTTTGTCCGATCGCGCAACTGAAGCGCACCGCCGAACGCGCAATCGTAAATTGTTGATAATATATTTACTGTTTTAATTATGTGTTTCTTATTTAATTTATATTACACGTTCAACTCAGTGTATTATTGCTGCCCAATTGTGGTATAAAAAAGGCAACATTAAAGGCTGGCTGAGAATGGATTAATGCGTTTTCAGTTATTTCTAATGGGGAAAAATGCTTCAGAACTCAACGGTTTTGCTTCTCAACGCTTCTTCTGGTATTGACTGAATCATTTTGAAACAATTACCATGGCGTTTTTAAAGTGTTCAGCAACTTCAGAATGATCTTTACCCTTTACAAAAATCACTATATTGTCTGACTACATAATGCCATTGTAGCACACAGAAGGTAGATGATTTTGCCAAAACGGAATTGGATCCAAGCTTGAGCCTTGTGGAACACCTGTTTCAAGACCTTTGAGAGTAGATTTTGTATTCTGTATTTCAACACACGAGATAAGGAAGTGAGCACCGCACCGGGAGCATCGTCCTAATGATCAATTTTTAGGTTTAAATAGTAGTGATCAAAAGACAGTCTTTATTCTGTCCTCTTAGTGCTTGATTGTCATACTGAAATGCTGAATGGTGCAGACTTTTTTCCAGACATGCTAATTTTCAAAGTGAATGAGGAGCTTGTTTCCCAGCCTCTAGTTTACACTGCTTACCATGACATTTTCATTGAAAATTGAATGGGCATTTGTCTAAATGAGGGTGTAGTAATGAAAGTGGGTGAGCGCATCATAAGGGGAGCACTCGCGAGCTGTGGCACTGAATAGGGTAACAATCCATTGCTGGGTGACAGCCTACACAGGACCCTCCCTCGCCTCTGATAAAAAATGCTAATGTGTCTCCTTTGTACTTTGATGTGGGAAGGACAATTGTGTCTGCATTGCTGGGGGTTACTTACAGCTAGACGATGTAATCCTTTATTTGTCGCCATGCAGTGACACCCAGCCAAGTGGTGTGACAATCCAAATCAATCATGTCACACTGAACCATGAGCGCGACTACCCCGCCTCCACGCAATTTCCAAGGCTAAGCAACTGTAATTGGTTTCCCTCTTTCACCATGTTTCACAAGGAGGTTATCAGTTGAGAAGAATAAGATGATTTAGACATTAGATTAAAGCTCATTTTATATTCTTGACAAATCTTAACACAAGTCCACTACAATAATGGATTTACGAACTATTTATTTATTTATTTATTTATTTATTTATTTATTTATTTATTTATTTATTTATTTTGAGCGAGTGTCCAAATGTCGAGGATTTTTGAGAGTCCATAATGTCCAGGATTTTTGAGAGTCATGCCTTGTTAGAATCCGGAGAGAGCGCAATACAAGAGAACCCACCAACCCATGACACAGTTTTTGATTCCTTCCAATGTCCCAAAGTGATTGGCCGATGTGAGGTGCAGAGCAGTTTTGTGAGAAGTGTGATCAGAAAAAACACAGCTTGTTACTGCGTCATACCAGATTCACGAGGCCAATTGATTTAGAATTTTCTTTATTTCAGTTATTTCGGGTCAGGGATAAGCGGAAGAAGATGGATGGATGGATGATGGATGGATGGATGAATGGATGGATGGATGGATGGATCAGTTATTTCCACAGGCAGTGTGACTATCAATTCCCTGCTCCGAGGGTGGTCAACCTTCATTGTTTTAAGGATGGCCATTATTCCCGCATTCCCAGAGGAGCCAGATGCCATTTTTCTTGGCTTGCATCATAGTGATGCTTGATAATCCAAGAATCAGAAATGCAAAAATGTACACGTCCGCTACATCATCAATGTCCAGAAATGAAAAGAGAATCCGAAGAGTTTGTCAAATAACTGATGCTAGAAAGCGAAGTGCGCTTCGAACTGTTGTTTGTTAATTGCTATGGTTTGCGGAAGACTGCCTGACTTTCTGTATTGTAGAGACGAGGGGGTTTAAAAGAGGTGTAAAATTATTGAACCCATCTTACTTTTTCCTACGTTCATGCCAAGCGTAAATTTAAATCAATTACAAGTAGTTCTTCTATTGCTTGTGTATTGTACTTGCTGCTTTTATGTATTTTCAACTTGTTTTTAGGTCTTGAAAGCCATCCTGGAAACTAATTATGATGTTTCCAAGGAGAAGTTAAAAGCCACTGTGAGTATATTATTTGTAGTGAGCTTCATATTCAACATGACGACCTCCATAAATACTGAAGCATTCTTCGCCATCTCTGTCTATTTTGTTCATGAGAACACCATGTTCAAGTCTGTTGTGCTGGGTGTTACACACTTCCCGGCATCACACACTCCATTGAATTTAGCTGTTGTGATTAAAGACCTTCTTCTACAGTGGGAACTAAATGACAAGGTCACATGCTTAGTCACAGATGGAGCTGGCAGTATGGCTTTGTGTGCAAAAGAGATGTGAGCATGCCATCCGCATGGCACATATGTTAAATGAGGGGAAAAAAAGCACTCTACATATGATTGAAGAGTGATCAGAAATAAGACACAAATGTGGGAAGATTGTTGGGTACTTGAAGATCGGCATTATAACAAAGGTGATATATTTTCCATCTTTGTCTCCCCATCACACTAATATGTACATAAGCATAATTTTGATAAGAATAATCTTGCTCTACTTTCACAGGTTCAAAGGCAAATGGGTCAGCCTATGATGAGAAACACAATGGATTAGTTCCTACAACATGTTGCAGAGACTTTGATAAAAAGGAGCCAGTTACTGGTGTCCTGGCTGGCTTAAGTATGGATATTTCTCCTCTCTCCTCTTAGCAGCTCCACTTTTTGATTCATTGAAGGCTCTGGCACCATTCAATGATGCGACAAGGAAAATTGTGTGTCAGGGTCTCAGGTCAATCTTATGCCGACCATGCTTCATGCTGCTCCAGAAGGAGAAAATTGATGAATAGGGCCAGTCCAGAGGGAATCACATTAGTGGGATGTCTGAAATAACGTTTGAAATGTTTGATTACTCTGAAGTCACATTTAATCTCGGGAGGTTTAGCAAAATTTACCGTCCGGTGTGGGAATATTCATGAATGAAATCCCTTCGTGTGTGATGTGTTGTTGGTCTTGTTATGTGGTTGAACAGCACACACGGTATAGCCAAAATTGTTATACTCATGATTTTTTTCTTATCCCGTGTGGGATCTCTCATAGTTTGGAAGTCAGCCGACAATTTTAAAACCTTGCTGTGTGCCCCAGGCTTTACAGACCGATTTTCTCTCTCAGGAAGCAAACTGTGGCAGCACTTGGACAAATCCATGCAAAATAGTAAAACCCCATGTACATCTGAACAGTGAATGCTACAATTGAAGTTCAGAAATACTTGGCAGAACCTTACATAAACAGACAGGAAGATACCCTGCAGTAGTGGAAACAACAACAAAAAAATCCCTAATTTATTCAAAAAGACTCTCACTTACCTTTCTAAAAAAGTCTATGTGCACAGTGAGTGGATTTTTTCCTAAAGCAGGAGAAATCCTTGTTTTATAAAAATTAGTATTTGCTTCAGTGACCGCCTGAGCTGAGTTCCGCCTGGCCAGGTAGTACCTGTCAGCTCCCCACAGGACAAAATGAGCAGATAGGACTCTTTCATAAACTTGATGGCGACCCTTACCACTGATGCCAACCAGTGGGTTTAGGGATTGCCGCCACAACAGGCACCAACCACCTTACGGCCACAGCTCCGAGCGGCCGTCTCAACAATGGAGGCACATAACATGGTCCACTCAGATTCATGTCCCCCACCTTCTCAGTAGTGAGGGCAAACTGGAGATGAGATTTGAAATTCTCTCTGACAGGGGATTCTGCAAGACATTTGAAGTAAACCTTCACAATACGTTTCAGTCTACCAAGTCGAACCGGCATCCTCCTCCACCAAGTCAACACACCACCAGGTGGTGGTCAGTTGACAGCTCCGCCCATCTCTTTACTCGAGTGTCCAAAACATGTGGCTGCAAATCCGATGACACGACTACAAAGTCAATCATCAAACTGCAGGCTAGGGTGTGGGGCGTTCCTCTTTCCCACGACCCACGAAAACTCATTGCCATTGCCTACATGAGCATTGAAGTTCCCCAGCAGAACGATGGAGTCCCCAGGCGGAGCGCTCTCCAGCACACTTTCCAAGGACTCCAAAAAGAGTGGGAATTCTGAGCTGCTGTTTGGTGCATAGGTTCAAACAACAGTTAGAGTTTCTAACCCCTTTTGAGAGGACTGGTACCAGAGCCCAAGCTGTTCGTGGAGACGGGCGCGACTATATCTAGTTGGAACCGCTCTGCCTCACACATCAGCTCGGGCTCCTTCCCTGCCAGAGAGGTCCCGAGAGGTAGTTTCAGTAGCCAGAGATCCAACTGCCTTTGTCCCTCGGTCCCCGACTTTAGCCGCCGCACAGCTCCCTGTGCACCTGAACCCTTTGGCCCCTTCCATAGGTGGTGAGCCCATGGGAAAGGGGACCCACATTTCCTTTTTGGGCTGTACCACCAGGTATTCGTCGAGGAGCCCCACCTCAAGGCCAGGCTCCAGAGGGGGCCCCAGTGACCCGCGTCCGGTTGAAGGATCATGTCAAATTATTTTTCTCATCATAAGAGGCCGTGTTTTGTCTGGCCCCTCACCTGTCATAAGTCCCAAACAATTTATCTCTCAGGATCATTGGGACACACAAACTCCTTCACCACAATAATCATTAAGGGTTTTCTTTCGAATAATGAAATGGGTTTAGGGCAGGGCTGACACAAAATTAGGCAAGGTACACTTGGAAGTTCGCAACCTCTGCTTTACAGTTCTTTACCCCAACTCCAGTTTGTAAGGCGAAAACTGTAAAGTTATGAAGTATTTTGAGAAGACTCTAAGTGGGTTATCTGCTCCTCTGACGTTGGAACGTGGGGGAAAGAGGTGGGATGTAAGCAAAAAGGAGGGGTACACATGGGGGTGTGTTATAGGAGGTCTTTTGTAATTTTACATGTGACAGGAGTGAAATGAGGGATGGAAATAGAACAATGGAAGAAGTGCTGAGCTTCTGAGGAGGCCCTCAAAGGCTTCCATCTTAGAAGCTGATAAAAGCCCCTCCACTTCATATCGCTGCACCCCTCTTCTTTGGCTCAGACACATGCACACACATATACACGGCTCTCTGAAGAGGAAATCTTTGTATCCGTGTGGCTGAGCGACAGATCGCCAGGATGTGACAAATATGACGGTTTCAAACCAAGTAGATGTCTTGAAACAGAGTCACAGCAATGTCACATCCTGATCGTAGCAGGATAAAAGTAGAGTAAACATGGTACACATACCAGGAAATTTTGGTTGAAACTCTCAGTTCAAAACAGTTCGATCCACAGTCAAGTTGGCGGCCTATTTTATTGATGCAGTTTGATGGTTTGATGGGACTCAGAATGCAACATAGTATAGTACTTAGTGAGGCATGCTGGGAAAACAAAAATATAAATATCTCTGTATGTATGGGGGATTAAAAATATGTCAGAAGAAACAATCACTACTAGTCACTAATCCTCTATCTTTTTGCTGCTATAATATATTGTGATTATACATGCAAATGGAAATAAACACCCCTCTTTTGTTTCATGTATTGGTGGACTCGTCTGGACTCCTTTTGTGTTTATTTTGATCTTTCATTTTCATATCATTTCCATCGTTATTTCATTAAGTGTAAAAAAAAGAAAGAAAAAAAACCCTATACACCTAAACACCTATACTCTCCAATCCTAAAAGAATTTATTTACTCATTTGTCATTCAATTGCTATAACTTAGTATATATATATATATATATATATATATATATATATATATATATATATATATATATATATATATATATAAGAACAAAAATTAAAACAGTATCTGATCAAACCTGTGACCATATTTCATAATTCCTTACCATATTGACTTATTCTTTTGATTGTGATGCTGACCTGGGTTCTTTGGTTTCATTGTTCAGATTGTTCCATAAAATGACTCCCTTTGCAGAAACACAACATTCCAGAGTGTTTAGATGCACAAAATTAAATCATTAATACACAAACTAAAAAAATATGTGTGAGAGAGTGTTTAGATGTACAAAATTAAATCATTAATATACCAAATAAACAATTTTGTCTCAAGGACAGACCCATGAGGTACTCCACAATGAATACTATGCAAGTTCAATCATACATTCGATACTACACTGTGTTTATACAACTGTTCAGTCTTCTCTACAGGATATGAATTTTGATAAACCCCAAAACGATTCAACCATGTTAGCAATTGTGTACAATCGAGGTGAAAACATATCCAAATGAAAGTAACAAAACACATTTTCAAACTTCTCTCTTAGATTCTATTCCATTGTGTACAGACTATATTATCGTGTTTAAGGGGTAGCCCTAGTACAACTCACTTGATTCAAATGATCCTCAGGTAGCACTGAGAAAGCCTGATAACGATATGTTGATGTTTTGAATCAGGTGTGATGCAATTGTGATGCATCTAAAGCAAGCCTGGATAGGACTTGGGCAGCCCAGCAGTAATCTGGGGCAGTAACAATAACTTTGGTAATATTAGACCAAATACACACTCATGGACAAGTGTTACAATTGATATCATTCATTCAGTCAGGAGAGGCTCCCTCTTGCTTTTTTGTGCTTTTTTTCAGGAACTACAAAAAATACTTATAATATCATCCTGGATTGCATTATCCCACTCAGCATGTATTATTTGACTCCATAATTAACTTGTGTAGTCAGTTTGGAATCAATAGTCAGTCATATTATGCAGCACTTTGATTGGTCATGATGTCCCGCTGTCGGTGTGCATGTCATAATACCCAGAAAAAGGATTACAAGTCAGGGCCAGTGTTTACCAAAGTGATTAATTGTCATGTGTCTGCAGTTGTTTTGTGGAATGTAACACAAGTATAAATATGATTTATGCTGCCTCTGGTCTAAGTTTGCTTTGGTAGGCTCCCTAATTAGCAGAAGGGGTCATGGAGTCATGCAAAGTGCCCCACCACGATAAGGTGGTGATCCCGTCGGGGCACTTTGTGCAGCTACTATGAGGTCACCAAAGCTTAGAATATTTCCAAGTGCCATTGTCATATTCCCATTGACTGATCTTTATGGAAGGAAGGTGACAATTCAGTTGAAGTGAGGATGCGGTGAAAATGAACAGCACACATGCTAATAATATAATAAACAAGATTTCCAGAAATTTACTCGATGTACGTATTTATCCAGCCTTTTGAAGAAATGTGGCCACACAAAACAGGTGTAGCTTCACTGACAGCGAAGGCTGGCTTCAAATCTTGAAACCATGGATTTTTCTCAAGACTAAGTTGTGGATGTCATTGAATCTTTTCAAGCAGCCAAAGCACACTTTCAATTTGAAATATCCTTATGTAGTGTAGCAGATGTGTACTCTGCTGGGACGTGCAGACCTCTCTAGTAACAAAAATCTTCTTTCATTAAGTGGCTGCACAAAATAAAAGCATCTGGATCCAAACACATTATTTATCTACTAAAATGTATCTGGATTATTATTTATTTTTTTTGCGACCCGACTATAAAGCAAAGTGACCTTGTGTGGTTGGCACGTCCATGTAACAGTTCTCAGGCTCATCTGGGCTTCGGCCTTCCTGTCCAGACGGACGGACAGAAGGGTCACGCAAAGTGCTCCACCACGATAAGGTGATGATCCCTTCGGGGCACGCACGCACGCACGCATGCACGCACGCGCATGCACACACACACACACACACACACACACACACACACACACACACACACACACACACACACACACACACACACACACACACGCATGTTGACATGTGAAACTGTGAAAATCTGCCTGGCTAAACAAGTGATACCAGTATGTCACATCTGCGCTTCAACAGATAACCCCCATCCTTTACTTATATTCTCTTCAATTACCACCCCTGTTAACTGTCATCTTCTTTTCTCCTCTTTCCTTCCCCAAGTTTCTGCCTCTCAGTCTGTTCTATTGTTGTTGTCATTTTGACTTTATACTTCAGATTTCAGTGGCAGACACAATAAAAGAAAATGCTGACCATTTCCTTGAACATAAACTGCGGCACGTGTATCGGAATTGGAAATCCTCTGATTCACTTGCCCTGAGGAGAGGATCATCTGAGTTTTCTAGATGATTTGCCCATGAGCATGTAAAAAGGAATGTAAAAAGTGTTATGTCCCTGTCATAAATACAGAGAAAACATGCTGGTGACCATACTTGTGATGCACAGTTTTATAAGGGTCTACAACTATGCTCTCTCTTCCATTTAGCGGATCATATCCAAGGAGTAAATAAATGACACCCATATAGATACAACAACTTGGCCAAATTAGAAGATCAATGATTTTAAAAGCATGATCAATATTGCTTTAGAGCTCATTCCAATGATTTTTAGGATGTTCCCGTGTGCATCTGTATATAAGGGTATCATTGTTTTGGTTACAGGAGTGTGTTCTTGCCAGGTAGACTTTACCAGAGGATATAGAGAACAATAGATCACTGTTGGAGTACACACCCAAATCTGTCTGGGGTGGGCCTGTGGGGGGCCCAAATACAGAAAAGCAGACTTAATTAAACCTCGGGCAGGTATGTGAAGAAGTGAAGTGAGACAGAGAGGTGCAGAAAAATACAAGATAGAAGGGCTTTGCATTTTTATGATACCTTTTTAATGCAGTACAGTTGAATTCAAATTAGTTTGTCAAAAAGGATTCCAAAATAATTGATCGTTTCAGCACCAAATTGTGAGGAAAGCAAACACAGTTGTACAATAGTGGTGGAGTTGGACAAAAAAAACAACAACAACATTGCAATGCATCAGCAATCCAGTTATGATAAAATTGCATTTGGAGGATTATTGACCCTTAACTTTTGGGTCTATTTGACCCAGTAACCTTGCTACAGAAATAGTATGTATGTCATAGTTTAACCTTTTGCTACTAACTGTGAACCGTGGGCACCCATTCAGTGTTTAAATGTCAGTCTACAAACAATTCTTTTCAGGCTTTTCAATCTTCTGATTGTGCCTTCCTCATTCTGTCTAGACATCCTTTTAGCACTGATAAATTGAGATAGTTAGATCAATCATCTGGGTCCATAGACTATTGTAGGTCTGCACTTAACGTTGGTGTGAATGTGAGCGGTAAGGCAATTGGTGTCTGGCCCCAGTGATGTCAACCGATCTAGTGGGTTGCCTGTCGCCCAAATTCAGCTTAACAGGCTAAGTGGTAGAAAACTGATGTAAAAGTTGAAGGCAAAGTCCCAATGGTCATCGTCACACTAGGCCACTGAGCTCAGTTGTCTGTTACCAGCTCAGTCAAATCTGTCCACAATTAGGTGGATGTGATCTCACGTCATAGACCAAAAGTTCAAAACCCAATTTCTGACCGCATGATCCAGACATGTGATTTTAACTAGGCCCATTTTTATTCAGGTGCAAGTGGTGCAATTGGCTAACAATGCAGCACAATCAAAGGTCCTGGACTTCAATTTCTGCTCTACTCGTGCTTTTGCAGGGTTTATGCAGGCACTCTCGTCTATTTCCACATTTCATAAACATGTTAGATTAAGACAGTGCAAGTGATTGTGAGTGTGAATGCTCAGCTATCAACTTAGTATATGAGCTCTGTGAGTCACCAATATGGTAGAAAACAGACAAACGTACTATACAATTTAAATGGAAATAAGGTATCTTTCGGAATGTATCTTTAAAGTAGTTTTTTCAATTTTTTCTAAATGATTCAATCAGGTGACGTTTATCCACAAACATCTGTGGTCATGTCATCACAAGGGTGTTGTACATATGGAAAATATAACAGCATTTAGTCGAGAAATGACACGATTAGCAACAACACCATGTGGAACAGGGTGGATCATGTCACAAGAGTCAAAGCACAAGACTGTACAGCATGATGAAAAGGGACCCACACGCTGCAACTGATTGTGAAAAGCTTTTTCATGTGTTGCAGACATTGACTCACTGAAGGCAAGAAGACCATCTATGGTCCGTGGGTCAGTTGGTGGTGTGTCAGCGTCGGCTGCTAAACAACCGCTTATTACTCCAGCAGTGAAGCAGCCCTTTGTTGAAGAATCCAACCGATCGAAAGTTATCACAAAAACTATGAGCACAGATGCTGTATGTGCTTGAGCTTCTTTATGAAATTGCATCGTGCACCCATTTCAGTGAGATGATCGTGCCCAATCATTGTCAACAGGAAAAGATGGGGGGGGGGGGGGGGTGCAGACAAATCCCTGTGTATCCACTTTACCCTAAACGCAAATGATTAGACTTCCAGGGAAACAGGAATTAGAGTGGGAGATGACGGATCCTGTGGTGCAGGTCAGGTATAAATCTGGTGCAGGTACTGCCAGAAACAGTGACCAAGTGGAGGACAGTAAAACCCAATACTATTCCAGTCACAACAGATAATGCAAACCTATAAGCTCAGGAATGGAAAGTAGCTATGTTTCAGTGGTAGCAAATGTTTCAGTTTTTTATCTAATGGGCAAAATAAATGTAGAACAAAGTTTTGGTGTCTTTTTAGGCATGCGACAAGCTCTAGTGCTCCCCCGCGGTCCTATTTGCCACCCACAAACTGTTTTCTTGCATCCTGGACTCTTCTTTTTGTCCCGCATTCCCAAGATTGATATTATTTTGTGACATTTCCTATAAGTGTGGCTCTGCAATTTATAGAAATTGACTGAAATGCCAGTCATTCACTGCTCAGCCTGTTCTATCTCCTTTTTGCCAAGCTCGGAACTGTCCTGTGGTCCTACATGCACACAAACGATTTTGTATTTGTTTCTTTTTGTCCAGCCTCCTGAATGGTACTGTCGAATCGTGCGTTTGGTGGCAGCACATAATGATCGAGCAAGTTCTGATCATTGAACAGAAGAAGTGTATGACACTGTGTCTGGTAATCTGACATAGCTGCAGTTGTTAATGAAAAAAAAAAAAGCAGTCTGAGCTTGGCATAAAACCACCTAAAAGATATATCTTTGCAGGGGAATCCCACTTGTAAAATATGTCATTATTTTTACCTCATACATCAGTTAGGTTAACCACTCATGTGTCATGTTGCGTTGTCAGGTAAAATAATGTTGAACACTGCAGAGCCTTTTGTCTCTAATTCATGACAAATGCTCTGTATGGTTGGATAATAAGGAGAAGATGTGGTGACAAGATGACAAAAGAAAAAAACTAGATCGAAATACGGAGATTTAATTTTGCTCTCATCTCCCTTCCTCCTCCTCCAACTTTCAATCATGCCTACCTCCTATGCGTTGTTGCAAAAAAGTTCAGAAAGTCAAAGCATCCGTACTTTCCGACAGGATGAGCTCTGTTTCTGTCTCAACTTCTCAAAGATGAAACACAAATGGTATGTAAATGGCATCTTTGATTCTGTTTAATGTAGTCGGGCGACAAAGTGCAAAGAATAAAGACTTTTTTTTTCATGCTCATACCTTTAAAGCTTTACAGCACATCGTTACAGGACAGTGAGCTCCCTGCTGTGAGAATAATACGAAGAAATTGTTTTGAAGTGAGATGATGTGATAAGGGGGAAAAGTATAATTTTTCAAAGACTTGCTAACACCTTTTATTGTTTTCCATCTGGAGCTCGTGAGAGACAAACGTGAGTGTTAATTGAGGCGTTGCTGATTGTGAGTTGTGCATCTTTGAAGTTCATTTTCTTTATACAATATGTAAATTCGCTATTCGGTTGTGTTGCTGTCATCAACGAAAATAAGGACGAAATAGCTTCATTCACGGGACTATCACATGACGGAGACGAGGCAAGACGAGCCGCAACGAAAATACTGATCTTTTATTTAAATTGATATGTGTGTATAACATAATTCAAATCAGAGTGTCTTCAATGTATGGAACGGGTGTACATCTTTCGGCGGCTCCCGTCAGATGTCACCAGAGCAGATCCATTGTTTCCAACTCACTCTGTCCTCTGTATCTTCCTCTGACGCACCAACCACCCACATGTCTTCCACCACATCTCTAAACTTCTTTTAGACTCCCTCTTCTACTTCTGCCTAGTGGCTCGAGCCTCAGCATCCTTCTCTCTATATACCCTGGGTCCCTTCCCCACTACAGGTCCAAACCATCTCAATCTCGTCTCTCTGACTTGGTCTCCAAATCGTCCCACCTGAGGTGTCCCTCTGATTTCATTCCTAATCCTGTCCATCCTTGTTACTCCCAGAGAGAATCACAATATCTTCATCTCTGCCACCTCCAGCTCTCACACCTTCTGTCTTTTCGTTAGTGCCACCATCTCTAAGTACCTATTTACATTATTTTGTTGAAATAACTGCAATGGGCGTATACAATAAGAAAAAAGTTGCTTTTATATATGCTTCTTTTGGGATTCATACTGCATTGGGGTTAAACAGAGCCGAAAATACAATTTTCCATCCATTCATTCATCCATCCATTTTCGTCATCAGCTTTTGTCAACTAAAATGTCAAGTCTAAAATCCAGAGGTAGAAAATCTAGGTTCAGAACGTAAAAACTCTTTGACTTCAAGCTTAGTTTATGCTTGACGGATAGGCGCATCTGCACAGCTCCGTCCCGGAAAAATGACGTAAGTTTTGTAACCACGCAGCAAATCTCCGCACCGTGTAAGAGATTTCTGAACCACTGAAGCTCCTGTGCAGAAAACAAAGCAAATGAGCAAGAGTTGTTGCAAACAATTGTGTTTCTTAGATTCGTTGTTTTCATTCATTTATGTTAAGAGTATGTGGACTGTTCACCCATAAACAATCGTTTATTGAAATAGAAAAGTAAGATAACATTGTTTTGTATTTAGGGTCACTGATGGATACACTCGCCTGACTTGCAGACAGCGTGAGGTCGATTACCGTGCAGTGATGATGTGCATGTGGATGTGGCTGGTTTGGGCCCTGCGACTGAGTAGTCTGCCTTTCGCCCAATGTCAGCTGTGAAAAGGCTCCAGCACCCCCAGCGACCCTGAACAGCGGTGTTGAAAATGGAGTTGCTGTTTTTGTAAAACTTTTTTTGTTATTCATATGCAGTGGATGCTTTTCTTTGCCTCCTTTTGTCTGGGAGAATATCGACCAAACTTGACGGCAAGCCGCGCAGAGTATAAAAAGCGCTGCTGGCCAGACTCTGCACATCTTCTATCCACGCGGAATGTACATGCGTCAAGCATACGCCTAGCTTTAGCCACAGGTGGTTCTACTCAACTCACTTCTCGTGAGCATTTTTGGGAACGTAACCCCTGCAATAACCTTTGCAATAATCACACTATATTTGCATTCATTGTTTTTTTTTTTTTACATTTGCTTTTATTTTGCTTTGTTTTAGTCTGCTATCACCTTTTATAATTTTGTATATATTACAAAATATAATCTGTTCTTAATTGTCTTACCTGGATAAATAAACATTTAATTAATACAAATACGATCCAAAATTGTTGGTATTTGGTATATTAAAGGACTGACGTGAGTCTTTTAAGTGACCTGACTGAGCAAACTGGAAGAAGAGAATATGGATAAGCTGCTATACCTGACAGATTCTTATGCAGTCAAAATTGTCATAAATTGGACCATACGTATATTCTTTCTCACATAATGGTATTTACCTGGAAGTATTCCAGTTGCCACCACATGAGTTCCACATGGAGAAAGTAAAAACCATAAACTCATTCCAAAACATCCAGTGTAATAATGTTTTCAGTTCTGTTATAACCTATCACCCATACTACAATTAATTTAATTTTTGCTGTTGGGTTTGTCTGAGCCTCAGTTTACGTCAACACTGGATGAATATATAATGAATTATTTTAAGAGAAATATTAATTTACTGTAAATATTTTCAGAGATGGGGGGGCATAAAATGTAAATTCGGACTGAGACGGAAAGGTCTCTTGCAAAAGACTTGATCACTGCTTTCAAACGACTTGTTTCAAACCAACAAAGACTGTGTCTGTCTACACTGACAGGCCTGATCCAGCTGGGCTTGACAGCAGAGCACACATGAAAGAAAGGCACAGAGGAATGGAGTGGCGAGAGCAATAGGAAAAAAGCAAGGGATGAACAGAAACACACACTGGGCTCCTGCTGTTCACAGCAGCAGGTGCAAAAGAGAGAGAGGGGAGGGAGGGAATTGATGGAAAGGGGGTTCCATGCACTTTTATTTAAAAGAGAAAAAGATTATGCGTGCTGTGGGCGCAAGATATGTGTAGCGTTTACTGAATGAGGTTCCAATGAGATGAATTCTCAGCATGGGCTTCTGTAAAATGGATGTAAAATTCTATCATGAAGCTTTTCATTAAGATCCACTGAAGTTTAGCTCTCTCATGATATTTAGACTACAAGAGGCCATAAACAGCAAGAACTGCCACTCTGATGCCATCCCAGTAAAGGCTGAAATATTAAAGGCAAAGCTATAGCTAGGAGGAGCCTTAAAGGGTCTTCCCAACCTTGGCCACGTTGAGGTACTTTGGGGTACTTACGTGTTTGTGGTACTCACACATAGAGATTTTCTGTCAGGGTTAGCATGTGGTATGTGGATGAAACTTGGAATGCTTTGAGGAAAAAAAACGTAGGTGGCGTTGTGGAGCCATATTTTTAAACTGGCACAAGAAATCTCTGAAATATTCATTTGTGTACCAGGTCAGTTGTGCATGCAAAGTTTCATGATTTTTTTCACCCCGGTTCAGACCCTAAAAGACGGCTTCATTTTTCTTTCTATCGCCAATCCAACCACATGCAACAAAATAAAAAACGTAAATAAAAATAATATTTTTGCATCCTCAACATGTTTAGATGAAACAACTAAAATTTGAAAACATTTGAAGAAAATCTCCAGGAGGTATTTGATCAAATATGACCTGTATAATGGGCCAAAAATGCAGCCTAATTCAAAAAAGTCAAAATAGCAGACTTCCTTTTAGCACAAAAAACATTTTTGTAGGTCTTGCATTGTTACACATGTCTCCCAATATTCACAGATGCAGGTGACATGTAGAACTGGAAAATTTGGATGGGTTGCTGTAGAGACATTTTTTGAAACTCGTACACAGAATATCTAAAATATTACTTTTAGTACCAGGTCTGATGTGTGTGAAAAGTTTCACGAGTTTTTTACCAGTTTCAAGTGCTCAAATATAGCATTATTTTTCTTTGTAAACAGCATATCGCCACAGCAACCGTGCGCATCAAATAAAAACCTTTTAATAATTAAGAAGAAACATCCAAAGTTTGAAAATTGATCAAATAAAATCTCTTGGAGGAGTTTGTTACAATAGAACTCTTGTAAATGTGCAAAAATGGGCCAAAATTGTACATACGCCTGTAAAAAAAAAAGCCCAGTTAATACAACCCAATTTGGGTTAGAAATTTGACCAACCCAGGAAATTTATTCTAAACACCCCCTTTTTTTTTAATATATATACAAAACTGAACCCAAATGTTCAAAATAAAAGCCTCACAACTAGTACTTATATGGACATCAGTGCCCTAATTGTCATTTATTCTTAAATTAGAAAGAAATGCTTATGATTGCTAACTTCATTTGGACTGTATGTACTGAGCTGCAGTCAGATGACCCTTATTTTATTATATATTTCTTGCAACTGAATAGTCCTTTTCACTGTTTAATATGTTTTATTTTGCTGTTAAATGGCTTAGCTAACTAACAGAACCTGTGTTAACATCCTTACTTGCATTCCTTTGAGCCAGGATGTGTCTTAATAAAAAAATTTCCAAACCCCTGTAGTGGGAAAACTACGGCGGGTTGGGGGTGGGGCATATCAAATTACAATACATCAATCTTGAGGAGAAGCATCTTTCTTCTAGACTGGGTGTTGACAGACAGCAAGAGAATAGGCAAAGGTGGGGGGGGGGGAGCCGCACATTTCGGCGTTTGATGAGACAGAACAATATCCAAATCCCCAACCTCCTCTTATTTAAGTTACTGAGGACTCTGAAAAAGGAAGTTCTTCCAAAGTCGCTTAGAAGCTTGCGCACTTATAGGTGATGGGAGAGAATGGAGAGAGCAAGAAGTAGAGGGGCGGGAGGAAAGAAGATGATGTTTATGCATTAGATTTTCAAAGCCCCTTTCTCTGCAAGGAAATTCAGATTCAAAGGTGTATTTCTTGCAGGAAGATCTGAAGGATTCTTTCTCCCTGTTATTGCTTGAGTGACAAAGTCTCTGTAGCTTATCCAGGACTTTGTATGCACACGGTAACTGAGCATGAGGAGGCCCTACATAGCAACACTTTATCCGCTCGGGCAAGTGAGTGGTGTGTAACCGTATATATATATATATATATATATATAATATTTAATATTTTCTATCCTCCAACTACATATTTGACATCAAAGAGTAGAGTAACGGCGAATAGTAACACCTTGGCTGCACAATCAAATGGTACTGTTAAATCAATCACCTAGACACCCCCCCCCCCGTCCCCCCGTCCCCCTTCCCCACCACCACAAGCATCAACTCTATGCAAACTATTGAGTCTGAACTGCGTGTGCCCGTGCTTGTCGCTGCAAATTCAAACACGCTGGAACAATATTAGCTGAGACTTCTTCTGAGAGGAAGTTTGAACTTCACAACTTCAGAGGCAGAGTACTTTGAAAGAGCTGAAGGAGCAGAGATGAGAGCGTTAGGGTGTGGATGCGCACACTTGCGTCGAGATAGTTGCTGAGTGCAGCAGTCATACAAACGTGTGATTAAAAATTCAAATGAGTGCCTTTAGAATCAATGCAAGGCTTTGAGGCTGCGTAATGAGGCTGATATATGAAGTTTAAACATTCCCATCAGCTGGAAGTGCCACCGTGGAAAAAGAGACGGAGAAAGGGAGGGAGGAAAAGAAAAAGGGGAAGATTTGTGGCTTTGATGCCGGGCTTTCACCGTGGGGCATGACTGCTTGGCTGGCTGTTACTAAGATCCGGAGCCCATTCTGTTTGAAACCTTTCTGAAGATAACACTTTGTGCAAATGTTCACCAAAATGGCTGCAATGTAAAGCAGAAGGAACACTGGAGTGCAGAGAGGTGTACTGTAGAATAAAGAAAACACAATGACAACAATGGGCTGAAAAGGGGAGCTATCTGAAGTAATGGATGGTTCTCTATCAACAACAATCTCAACAACAAGAAAATAAAAATAAAAAAAAACAAGAACATTTAAAAAATAATGTGACATTCAGCCAGTCAGTTACAGGTTACCAGGTAAATATCATGGGTGCTAATCAAAGGTGGACATTCGGTCAGTATTTACGGAAGGTCCATCAATCCATCTCAGATGCTCATTTTGCTGACCAATGGCAAACTTGCGTCTTTTGCTGACAGCTGATGCAAACAAGAGGACTGCACCAATTTTAAAAAGAAATCTCTCCGGTGACTATTGTGGCTAGCTGTGATTGGTTATGAAGGTGGAACTAGATGATGTCGCTTGACTTCACTTTGACAACACAAATCTATTTGTTTGAGTCTATGTCTAATATTTTATTGTCTTTATTTACAGATAAACCTTTATGGTTGTTGTTTCCTCTTAAATATTGGAGAGAGAGAGGGAGATAGAGAGAGAGAGATAGAAAGAGAGAGATAGAGAGAGATAGAGAGAGATAGACAGAGAGAGACAGAGAGACAGAGAGAGACAGAGAGAGGGAGAGAGCAAAAGCAAGATAGATTTTTTGGAAAATTAGTGGAATATCATTCATCATCCATATCAGATATTATATTTTTTTATTATTTGAATTACTAAAGTACTTTAAATCCATTTTTACGCCACTTACGTTCTAAAATGAGGTTGTACCAGTGACACAAGTACTATAGATAGATAAAAATCCTCCCTAAATGTCTAAAGCATAAATAATCCTGGCTCATCCATCCATCCGTCCATCTATCCGCTCGCCTGGCCATCTGACCGTCCGTCCGGGCAGGAAGGCCGAAGCCCATATGAGCCTGAGAACTGTTACATGGACGTGCCAACCCCACGAGGTCACTTTGCTTTGTAGTCGGGTCGCAAAAAAAAAAAAAACAACCAGAAAAATTTTATAAGTACATAAATAATGTATTTGGATCCAGATGCTTTTATTTTGTGCAGCCACTTCATGAAAACACATCTGCTACACTACATGAGGAAATTTCAAATTGCAAGTGTGCTTTGGCTGCTTGAAAGGATTCAATGACACCTACAACTTAGACTTGAGAGAAAAATCCATGTTTTCAAGATTTGAAGCCAGCCTTCCTGGTCAGTGAATCCACACCTGTTTTGTGTGGCCACATTTCTTCAAAAGGCTGGATAAATACGTACATCGAGTAGCTTTCTGGAAATCTCTTCTATTATACTATTGGCATGTGTGCTGTTCATTTTTTACCGCATCCTCACTTCAACTGCAATATGGTATTTCACCTTCCTTCCAAAAAGATCAGTCAATGGGAATATGACAATGGCACTTGGAAATATTCTTAGTCTAGGCTTTGGTGACCTCATAGCTGCACAAAGAAACCCAACATTTCTGTTGCTACTTTTGGCTCATCCCATCAAGGGTCGCCACAGGGGAGTCACTCGCATGATCTTTTTAGTTTTCACACAGGATGCCCTTGCTGACGTGTCTTGGTCCACTCGCTGGGAGTGGAACACATGCCGTATGCAAAAAAAGGCAGCGGCATGTACTACTATGCAATCCCACAAAGAAACATGACATACAGTAAATAGAAAGTGGGGCCTCGAATGGATTTCGAGTTAGCTTTCAGTACTTCCACGGTTACTACAGTACAACTAAAATTACTTTTCCTACCATGAATGTGCGCACACACACACAAATGCACACGCACACACACGCACACAATACACTCACACACTTATCTGAGGAAGCAGTGGCAGTCTTGTGCCACTTTGAAGATACCCACCATTAAAAGCTAGAAGACAGAGTTTTGAAGAGGCCTATTGAAAGCGAACCTGTGCATTTATGATGTAAATGTATTTTTTCCGACCCTTTCTTCTTTTTACCCTCTTTTTCTATTTTGACAGCCTTTGAAATTGTCATATGCACATTCAATTTAACAGTCAGAAATTGTACTTTGGGCCCATGTTTTTCTTCACTGCAATAAAATATGAAATAAACTTGAAAGGATTTGGCTGGATATTTGTGCTTGATTTTCCTTTAATTCACTGTGCCAACCACAGTGCATGTTAGAATTTTAGGTGGAAAAAAAGGTCATTTTCTGTCAGTTTTACTGTAACAACTGACTCATCATCACTCCCGCTTGCCTCTCGAGGCACCACATCCAATTTGGATTGCAAGATGGAAAATGATGAATCAGTCTAAAATATGAAGGGGCGCTACAATAAAATAAATTGTGAATTCTTTTAGCACAATACAGGCCAATATTTTGACCCACATACAATTCATACTTGAACTCTGTATTGGACACTGTTGATTAACTAAGGCTAGTAAAACACAAAGGACACCATAAAATATTCTATCCTAAGGCAAACCAAAACAAATGAAAAAACAATAAATGGTGTGTAAAAAATAAATGTGTAGAATGGAAATAAATACGACTTGAGTAAAAAATATATGAATGCAACAAAAGGTCCCTTTTATCTCCAGAAAGGTAGAGGAGCAAAGTACCCTTACCTCACAGGTCAAGCTTCAGGTGAGACCTATACTTTAAGTTAGACTTGAGTATTTAATTACCCTGTTAAAACCTTTGTGAATTCCTCAATTTTTAATTTGCATCAATTTGTTCTTTTTGAAGTTGCGTGAGACACCAGCATGGTGTGAAGGTCCACTTACGACATTTTCATTACATGTAGAACAAGTCATCTTGCAAAGTATTCCACAATGGGCTACATTTTACATTTGAAATTTCCCGTCACAGCTAAGGTTTATAAAAGACTATAGTACTGCCAAAAAAAGACTTGCTGATCCAATACAGCTCACCTGACATCCTTTTACCTCACATAAATTCCTATAGGATTTGTTTATTAAGAAATGCTTGGGATTGGGCTCCAAACATTCGGAGTCATCCTGCATCTCATCCAACCAGCAAAGATAGAGTCTTCTATTATGAAATTCTTAAGACAAATGTATGACTAATATACTATTCAAATGTAATTTTGGATTACAATACACCATACATGATGAAAGGTTGCTACAAATGAATTTAGTACAGGTTCAGCAAAATGTCAATAATCATGTTTTATTTTTTTAAACACAACCATTAAAACCAAAAACTAAAACTTTCAACAATCATTGCAATAATTGATGAATTTCATGAAAAATGCTTACTTAGGGGCTTTACTACTCTACACTGGGTTGGGTTATAGTAGATTGGATGTTCTCCCTGTGCTTGTGTGAGGTTTTCTTCAGCAACACTATCTTCCTCCCACAATCCAAAGACATGCATGTTAATTTAATTGAACTCTAAATCAAGTATGTATGTCCAAGGTCAGGCTCGGGGGCCCAATGCGGGGCCGTTCATTGGCGAGCAAGGATTTGAAATTTGAGGAGAAGGAGTATTTTAACACACTTACAAAAGAGACCGTTGTTAAATACTATAGTCGAAGAGAAAGTGAAATGGAAAGCGATAACTGTGGCAGCGTCATGGAGGATCTTGGAGAAGCGGCTTGAAAATACAGAGTGGGTATGTTTGTGCACCCCGGCTTCTATATATATTTACTCTAGGAACTTCCTCGGAAGCACAACAGCTTTGGAGACATGGACAATCAGTCGTGCTGCACGTGTAGGATTCACAATAGTGCTTCAGCCGTGCATCAAATGTTAAAATGCGTCGACAACCTTGAATCTTTCCATTCATTAAATTTTTATTTTTTTCTCCAAGAGCAGAAGGTGCTAGATTGAATTTAGTGATTAAACTGCTGTATACCTACAATCTAACCACTTTTAGTGACAGTTATGCATTGTAAATGGGTTCTAGAGGTTTCAAAAAAAACTTCAATATGTGCTCTCTGACCTTTCAGGCTGCTGACCTTCCGAGTGCACATTGCTTCACTGCGACAGTTAGTAAACTCATGAGCGTTGTTCCATTGTCCTATTATTCAGAGTGCACCAAATATGTGCTTCAACCCAGGATATATTTTTTATGCAGCTATTTTATTAATTTAGTTAATTTAGGTGTATAAACAATGATGAATTTGGCACATTGTCAGTAATGTATTGTTAGCTAGACAAAGACATTAGAGCTGGTGTGATTTTCACATGATCATTTGTTTGATCTGTTAAACTAAGACAGGCATATAAGTGACAGAGCAATCATATACTATCCTCCTGAGACCCAGAAATTAATTTTTGTCCTCTGTAGAGAACGTATGTTTTTGGTTCGTATTGGTTCCTGTTGGCCCTTTCAGAAGACATCCTCGGCTTTTCACAGTTGCCATAATTGACCGAGTCCCAATGTCCTCTCAAAAGGACATACATATTGTAAAAAAATAAATAAAAACATGATTTGACTTTTTTTTACTGCAGTAATGATTTTTTTTACCCCTAAGAATTATGTGGTGAAAAAAAAATATAAATTGAAAAACGTTTTTTCTCTGGGTCTCAGGAGGTTAAATTTGTAGTCGATATCACCATGTACAACAGTATTCTATACCTCCAGAATACATTGACACTCTGTAAACAAGTACCTGCCACTTAAAGACGTGAGATACTTATTAGAGCTGATATGTTTTCACTTGCAGACCACCTATTGGTTTAGAGAAGAGACAGACTTTGTGCTGTATTCATTTGCGCAAACAAGGATGCTGAGTTGTTGTGCCAGTCATTGGCAGGAGAGTCTTAATAAAGGCAAAACCCTGCCGTGCATGCTCTCTCTGTTCTACAACTCCTGCTGGTCGTCAGTCTCAACAGTGTCGTAATTTACTGTCAGAGAACTCCTCAAACTGGCCACCACACAGAGTGCTGACGGGGGACCGCAGACAAGGTAACAAAGATCACAGTCAAAAAGAACGAGTGAAAGAATTATTTCTTTCCTCTGCTGGAAAAAAAGAGTAAAGGCTTAAAAATAATGGAGAAGGTGGGAACAGGACAAACTGACTAAAACACAAACAGCAGTTTGCCTAGCTTTGTTTATGTTTGCCACAGGTTATTTTCCGGGGATGTGGAAAAAGAAAGTGCGAGATTGCAAGGTAGTTGGTTGTCAATGGTTGAAGCTACAGCCGCACCTGGCAGTGTGTGACTGGTCTTTGATCACTTGTCGAGTAAAATTCCACCAGTGGATTAGAGCGACTGAGGGGGCAGCTGCAGGTGGGATGGCGAGAGGAGTGACAAAGGAAGAAAGAAGAGAATGCATCATTAGAAACAGCTCTGTGCATACAGCCTTAAGAATGCGTTAAAAAGTAAGATTCAGGATTATTTGTGGCCGTTATCAACATTTGGAATTTAATACATGGAATCAGAAATGTATTTATTTATTTATTTATTTAGTATTTAGAGCTTATCCCAGCAGTCATCACCCTGAAGTGTTTGCCAGCCAATTGCAGGGCACACAGAGACGAACAACCATTCGCACTGGCACTCACACCTAGGGACAATTTGGAGCGCTCAATTGACCTACCAAGCATGTTTTTGGGATGTGGAAGGAAACCGGAGTGCCCGGAGAAAACCTACGCGGGCCCGCGGAGAACATGCAAACTCCACACAGGGAGGGCCGGGGGTGGAATCAAACCCGCACCCTCCTAACTGTGAGGCGGTCATGCTAACCAAGCCACCCTATTTATTTATTTATTTATTTATTTAGTTAGTTAGTTAGTTAGTTAGTTAGTTAGTTAGTTAGTTAGTTAGTTAGTTAGTTAGTTATCCATCCCTCCATCCATCATAAAATGAAAATTACATTTATTTATTTATTTATTTATTTATTTATTTATCCATCCCTCCCTCTCCATCATCTATATCCATCCATCCATCCATCCATCCATCCATCCATCCATCATCATAAAATGAAAATTACATTTATTTACCTATTTACAATTATTTTTTTCATTCATTTTTACGATTTATTTTTTTATTTTACATGTCAAAGATGAAATGAAACAGTATCAGTAATCGTGCTTTGTCCAAGTATTTTGCGTGTAGAGTTCTCCATAGTTTTTTTTTTATCTCGGGCTCCCAAGGGGGTCGAGAAATGTCCCTGCTCGTTAGTATCCTGTAATGCAGAATGATTTGAGTCGAGAAATGCAATTCAACTTATTGGCCAGAAGATGACAGCACTAGCAACAACCTTGTCGTATCAGTTTTAACATTAACAGGATCTGAAGACTAGATTCGTGTAGTGTTAAGGACTGTCACTTTTTTCCTCAATGTGAATAAACTGTAGCGAAAACGAATCAGTAAAAGTATCTTGTGGTACAACACCATAATGCCTATGGCTGTGATATCTACATAAATTAGAAATAGAAAAGAGAAGTAGAACATATATTCAAATGTGTCTGTTGAAAAATAAGTATTGACAATTAAATGATTAAAATAATGCAATAAATAATAATATTAACATTAATAACATTTATTGTGATTTTCTGATGTAGGAATGTAGAAGCTTTATTTTTACGTTTTTCTACACAGTCAAAGACACACCACCTAAAATCATTTACAAACAGAGCACATAACAACATTCAGAAGCAAAGCCAAGAAAATAGTGGTATACCAAAATCACTAAAAGAACCTACAAAAACATTTTAAAAAATGAACAGAAAAACTTTACCTTTGGCAATTGGCTGTGAGGCCAGAAAAAGCATCAACCATGCCACACTGGTGACACTCGTCTGGGTGTGTTGTGCAGAGATTCTGTGCGTTTCGGAAAATAAAAGCATCATGGCGAATGGTCTGTTCATTCTTTCTTGAAAAATCAGAAACAGGATTAATATGGTGAATCCAGACTGTTATATTGCTACTAAGTTCAAAACAAACTTTTACATTTTTTTTTTGTAAGTCCTTGTTTACATTTCATAGACAAGTTGTAGTTTTCTATCTTTTCCAGATTTAGAATTTTTAGAATCGACTGTTGAGGGACTGTTTGTGTGACTTTTTATAAATTGAATCCAATTCAATCCAAAATGTGTGTGCAAAAGAAGTTTCATGTTAAGGTTATTAAAATATGCTAATAGATGGATCAGAAAAAATATTCAAGGGATTTTTTTTACAATAAATAAAATGCATGATTAACTATGAGTTAATTATAAAAACATGTAATTAATCGCGATTAAATACTTTAATCGCTTGACAGCAGATAGAAAGGGGGATGGGGGAGATCTGGATTTAAAAACATTTACAGGACGACTTCAGCTCTGAAGACATCGTATTCCATTATCACTCTCCGAGTCTCCGAGTTTCTCCTGGTCTGCAAACATTCAGACTCATTTGGTAAAATGCTGTTTTAGTGTTTGTGAACACGGGGTAGGGCTAGATGTCCAATATTTAAACAAAGTTTGCACACAAGATCAGTCTAGTAGAGCAGGAGCAGTGGCAAATACATTCCTCATATACAGTCAATGACAAAACTTCTAGGATCTTTTTGTTTTTAAAAGAAAAACAACAACAAAAATCCACACCAATAAAACTTAGATGTGGAATGAGGAAAACTTCTGTAGTATTCAAATCTGATCTCTCAGCTCATTAATTGTTTGTTGATATGTCCAAAGCCAATGGATTTACAAACCTCTAGTGGCAAAGAGCGGAACTCCGGAACTCGTGTCCTGTGCGATACAAACGTGTTGGATTAATTTAAAGGGAAAAACGCTTTAAATTGTTCAAGTTGAGATGGGTGTGAATCCCAAAACAAACATATGACTTTTACTGAAACTCGATTGTGCGTCTTCTGCCGCAGCTTCTCAATGTTTTGACAGTCACTTTGAAGTAACCACCCAAAGCGCATCCATGAGGGCTCCTGCTTTGAACTGACGCTACGGTCCAAGTGCGAGCTCCCTGGGCTGCCTACCAACTGGATTTGAATGAAAGACTCAAACTGGAACACCCTGCAGAACAACTTCACTGGCACTGTCATTCTGAGCTCTGACACAAAAATCTGGCCCGTCCAACTGGACTTTGAGGGCCGCATAGAAAGTCCAGGCCTGCACAGTGAAACGCAGTTCTGAGTTGCTCTGCAGTTCAATGAGCTCCATTTGAAGTACAGGAGGGGCATCTTAAAGGAGAAAGGGTCCACAAAAATTTGAAATGTGACTCTGTGGGTCTTGAAGTCTGCAAATCTGTGATCAAATTCCTTCTGTAGCTTCAAAATGACATCCACATTCTTCTCACCACTGCGCCTGTATCAACGAGTGCCTTGCATGCTGGGAAATGGCAAAGGTTTGGCAGAGAATGCTCTCACATTGTCATAGACAGCACTGACCAGTTGTTCCTGGCCTTGTAACTAATTGTTCAGTACATTAAACCCATGTGTAATATGAACAAGAAAAGCTAAGCCCATGAGCCATTTGGGATCACTTAGCAGAGGAACGGCAACCCTATCTTTCTCTATGAAGTCTTTCACTTCTGCTCTCAACTCAAAAAATCTCTTCTATATGTTTCCTCTGTTGAGCAATGGCCTCCTCCACACTCTCCTCTTTCAATGTTTTTTTTTTTTTGACAAGCGCCACCTCTTTGAACCTCTTTCCTCTCATTGATGGCGCTTCATTGGTTGTTATTCCAACAAACCTCTTCCAAAGCAAACTAGCAGTTTCAATGGCATCACACAGCTGGTGAAATATCTCCTGAGCAACTCCTCTGTGACTTCAAAATTATCAGCAACACCACGGACATAGATTGTGAGCTGGGGGGTGTCAGTGACGTCTGTGGTCTCATCAAGAGCGACTGAGTATGCACTGAAATATTTGAAATTAAACGTCACTTCACAGGTCAGAAACGTGCCCTGCCACAGTGTTGGCGGAAAGGCTGATGTTGAGCATATATTTTCCATACCATAAGGCGCTTCGGGTTAAAAGGCGCAGACTCCATTCCAGGGCTTTTCTGTACTTAATCCACACATAGGACGTGTCGCATTATAGAGCTCATGCATGCCATGATTAACGGTAAAAAACAAAACAAAACAAAAAGGCAAGGCAGTCAGTTCTTTTGTACTGTATTCTACTATTTAATCATGTACTGTGTTGTACTCACATTGTTAATCGATATTAATACGCAAATCCATCAAAATCCTCATCTTCTGTAGCCAAATTAAACAGTTGTGCAAGTTCGCCATTAAACATGCCAAGTTCCCTCTCATCATTGTCTCGTCGCTCTTCTGCAATGATCCTGGCTTTCCAGAAAGCTCTAATTGTAACTCGTACGCATGTTTCTCTGTCTATGCCATTATAGAGGGTCCTAATGCTGTTTGGTTTGCACTTTTTCTTCTTTTCCTTTCGACTTTTCCCTTCAGGGGTCGTCACAGCGAAACATCTGTTTCCATCGCACCCTATCCTGTGCATCTTCTTCATTCACCCCAACTAGCTTCATGTCCTCTTTCAATCCATCCATAAATGTCCTCTTTGGTGTTCCACTTGACCTCCTGCCTGGTGGTTCCATCCTTAGCAACCTCCTACCATTATATTCACTATCCCTCCTCTGCACATGTCCAAACCAACTCGGTCTGTCCTCTTTGGGTTTATCTCCAAAACACCTAACATGCGCTGTCCCTTTGATACACTCGTTTCTGATCCTATCCAACCGCATCACTCCCAAAGAGAACCTCAGCTTCTTCATCACTGCCTCCTCAAGCTCTGCCTTCTGTCTTTTCCTCAGTGACACTGTCTCTAAACCATACAGCATGGCTGGTCTCACCGCTGTGTATACCTTTCCCTTCATTTTTGCTGATACCCTTTTATCACACATCATCGCTTGTTAAAACAACCAGGCATACGAACACACACGTAGAAAGTAAAAATACCACAGAACAGGTTCTTTTTCCTTAAGGACTGTGCACTATAGAGTTATAAAAATGACAACATAGAGGATCTTTTTTGATTCCACTTAACACTGGTGCACAAACTTGAAGTGGCAATGTGCAGTCTATTTGGCCATCTAGCGTTGAAACATTAGAATGCAATGACCTAAATTGAAGCAAAAGACCTGAGATGCTCTCACCAGATTTTTCAGCAGAGGTGCATACATAATGTCATCACAAGCGACTTATAGCATTCATCTGATGAATGAATAAAATCAGTGCATTGCAATTGTTACACATGATGTCGTCATTTATTCAGAAAATTTCGGATTTCAACGAAACATGTTAGGGTCGTGTACGGTGAGGGATGACCCATGTAATGTAATTCGCAATTACTAGACCTAGGATTATATTTAAAAAGTACGTTGATTGATTGATCATATTTAAAAAAAAAAATAATATTACAAAATGTATTAGTGGGTTTTACTTTTTAAAACTAATGAGTGTTGAAAAATCAAAACATATAACACACTGTCTCTTTAAAGAGAGAGAGTAAGTGAGAATTAAGTGGTAAATCAGTAATATGTAGTTGCCAGGCTTTCCTTGGTCACATTTATATTAATGTAATGCTGAGTTGGAAACTTACGAGAGCTTCATTAGTAGATGAATTGAAGAATGTGTTATTTTCCATCACTTTTGCTGTGCACAATCCCTCCTTCTCCAGTTCATGTAAAAATATTTAAATGAGGTACAGTACAGGTTAGGCCCATAACGTTTAACAGATGAACTGTATTGTGGACACATAACATTTTCTTAATAACAACAAAACACAGACTGCTCATACTGAAACACGATAAAGTATGTAAAGATCATTTTAGACTGGTTGTGGATTTACTGTATGATGTTTTATGGCTGATTATCTTTATACTATAAATTGCTCTTTATAACGTTAACAAAGAAGCTATGATAATATTTTATGACTTTAGTTTATTACTGAGAAAAAAAAGCAGCATTTCGTGAGAAGCAATAGCTGTAGGAATAGAACTGTTTGCATTACCTTTTATTGTGGCCCTCTGCACTTTCCTTTCGTGAGAGTGTGCACTGCAGAAACCTCAAAAAAGGAAGTAGGCGCGGCTTCTTTTGACAGACTGTGATGCACAACATATGGAGTACACATTCCATGATGTACGTTGTTTGTGAAAGGGCTGGTGTTTAAAGTAAGGGACTATTATATTTTTAATGAACTTTTTTCACATTGGAATTTGTTATTTCGAAAGACTTGGTTTTCTCTGGAACTCTGAATTGGATTAACATTTTTGAAGGTCATATTGCTTGTTTAACAACAAGATTTTTTGAGACTGAGAAATATTTCAAGCTACTAAGGAAATAGTGACTCCGAGCTGTTGCCTAGCTACACTACATTTAACTTGGTTGCAATGCCTGTGATTGTACTCGAGGCCCGAGACTTTGCAAGTCCTCTTTTTTTGGTGAGGTCATGGGAGGTGTTATCCAGTTGTACTACCTTCAGTCTGGTGAGTGCATTGGAGTCATCAGAGCTAACCAAGAATCTACTCCATCTTCAACACCTCCCCACCATCAGGACCTTCTGCATATTTACCTGGTGCTTCTTTTTCACACTTACCCTGCTGATCCACGTTCTCAGCACCATTCAGTTTCACAGCCTCCTTCCAGTGTCCTGGAAAAACCTGACTGTGACTGTGGCAGTTTTGGGATCACTGATGTGTCTCAGTGCCTTTATATTTTTTCCATGGCTCATGATGGAGCACCAAACGGCCTGGCCACGTCCTGTGGCAGCCGTCATAACATCAGGCCTCACTTTTCTCGCCTATATCTTGGAATCCTACATGCTATGCTCCCAAGTCCAGGAACAAAGAGGTTTCTTGGGCAGTCTACCTGGTCTTTTCAAGATTGTGGAACTGTGGGGTGGTTTTCAGATGATTCCTTTGTTTGTGGAAGCAGATTATGGCTCACATCATTGGCAGCAGTGGATGTCTGGAACGTCATATGGTGTCTGTATCCTCATGTCTCTTGTCACCCTGGTAATAATTTTGGGTGAATTTGCAGGAAAATGTCATGTTCCTATTGACAGATTAATGGTTGTCTTCACTATAATTGGACTGCTGCTATACATGGTAGCTACAGTGATTTGTTTTGACAAGATACTATACCTAAAAAACAGTGCCAACAAAAATTCAGAGTTAGTTATAATGGAGATAGTTGTTGCTTGTATCACACTGGTATGTTATACCGTGGACCTTACGTTCTCTATCAAAACTTTGTGTGACAGGCTTCACACGTGAATGAACTCTTTATGTTAAATGTAAGTGGTAATATATTTTTCTGAGAGTTAAAAATGTTGATCTGAAATGATTTTGTAACCTTCAACATGTTTATTTCATGTAACAAGGACTTAAGTTGTTTTCTAGTAAAGTTTCACCTTGCACCTTGACCTGTAACCTTAAGCATCTTATTTTATACCTAATTTCCCATGTAAATGAGGTATCGAACCGTCCGTCTGTGCGTCCGTCCGTGTGTCCGTGCGTCCGTCCATCCATCCATCCATCCATCCATCCATCCATCCATCCATCCATCCATCCATCCATCCATCCATCCATCCATCCATCCATCCATCCATCCACACAACAATCATCCATTCTGGACAAAAGATAATTAACATAATTAGCACGGGCCTTTAGGAACTGGTACAGAGTTGGTGTGCTACCAAATCTGTACACTAGATGACAACATCTACATTGAAATGATGGAATGTGATACGCCTCGCCGAACGTCAATGTTCATCTATACAGTGATCCCTCGCCACGTCACGCTTCACCTATTGCAGCCTCAGTGCATCGTGAATTTATAAGTGACGGGAGAACGGTGTTTAAATACACATTGATAGTGCGGGGCAAAAGGGGAAAAGGAAGGCTGGAGCGCCAGCAGAGCAGATGCACGAGGCCACTGACGAGGTGGTTAGCGACCTCGCTTCGTGCGTCGTGGTGGCATCTCGTTACATGAATCAGGCAAACGGGAATCCAGTGGTATCTGTGTGTGTGTGTGTGTGTGTGTGTGTGTGTGTGTGTGTGTGTGTGTGTGTGTGTGTGTGTGTGTGTGTGTGTGTGTGTGTGTGTGTGTGTGTGTGTGTGTGTGTGTGTGTGTGTGTGTGTGTGTGTGTGTGTGTGTGTGTCAAAGTAGACGAAATGGCGAGGACTGACCATGAATTTTCATCTTTCATGGGTGGTTCTGAAAAGCATCCCCCGTGAAAAACGAGGGATCACTGTATATATTATGTATGTGTGTATGTTTTACTTTTAAGACAATTTATTCGCTTGGTGGTTATGGTAGAATAAAACCAGATTATTTTGTATTTTTTTATTCCTTGTTGCTGGGACAAAATACAAAACCCTACACTGTAAAGTTAAGAGCTGTCGATCTGGATCTTTTTCAGTTTTGTGCCCCCGATGAAATATTTTTTCAGCCTAGGGTTAACCAGGGTTGTTTGAAAGACAAAGAGCTGAAACAAAGTGCTGTGCCATCATATTCTGATGTATTAAACTTTAGAACTTGTATATTGGTCTCACAAACTATTTGGAAAAATATATCTGTGAATAAATGAAAAAAGAATGAAATATCTGACTAATCAATGAAGATTTGTGCATCAAATTGTCATCAACATAAAGTGTATTTTGGGATCATAGTGACCTGTTTTAAAAATAATATTAACTTTATTTCAAATGAAGTTTTCAAGTAAGGAGGCCCACCGTAGTGGGATATGACTAGGTGGGTATGCTCTTGGGGATTCTGGGCTTTTCAGATAGTGGAATTAAATAACCGACTGAATATAAGATTATTTTTGTGAATTTATATTTCCATGAAATATTTACATAACTTGGTATATTTTTAAAGGATATTTGTATTGATGCTACTTGTTAAATATATTATAAAATCGTCTACGTATCCCTTGCTTCAAGTACCCACAGGGGTACACGTGCCTACGGGTTTCGATTATTTTTATTAATAATTTTGAATGTTTTTGTTCACATCTGCCTCATCTGTTCTAGACTCTCTAAGTAGCTTTTTCGAAACATCGCTCGAAGCGACTTGAGCTCACGGTGAGTCTTTGATCAATACTCGGTGCTTGACTAGTTTGGCCTTTCCAACATCCAGTGTTTTTTTTATTTATTTTTTCTATAAGGAATTGAGTCAGTTGTCAACAGGCTAAGCAAGACGGTGAGCAGTTGGGCAGCTGATGACATTTGCACGACTTGTGTTACGGAACGATTTTGGATTTTGTTACGGACAGTCAGTTTTGTTGGACATTTAAATCAACTTGGTCACCCGCGGTAAGCTATTTCTTGTTGTTTTGTTTTTTAACAAGCCTGCTCTAGAGCTAGTGTCGAGGTAACAACCTTTGACCAACACGGGGATTTAAGTTGAAGCGAGCTAACCACTTTCTCTTTTACGTATGTATTGTCTAACCGCACATTTGAGCTAAAGACTTGAGGAAGAATGGCAGTTGACGTTAGTGTTACAATCTGTATGATTAACCGTTGCCTTATATTTGTGAAGAGTTCAAGAAGACATTTGAAGCCCAATTATCCAAAATTACCACTCCTTCGAGTTGGAACACGGGTAATAACAGCTGCCACAGCCTCTAATGTTTGCACTACGCTTGCTAAGTTAACAACACTAACCCATTATATGGCTATTACTGTCCATTAGTTAAATGTGTGTTTTTGTTTTTACAAACATTTTTTGGTGTGATATTTTACAGAAGTCGCCTGAATATCATGAACATTTGAAACTTGACTCTGCAGTGGGCAGATGTACGTCCCCTGCTGGATTGAATGGCACTGAGAATACAAGGTAAGCACTTTGCCAGTAAATGTGAACTAATCGATCGGTTTCCTGAGCTACAAATGACCTTATGTGAGGACAAAGTCCAGGAAGCTAGAGAACGTGACTCAGAGTGGAATAAATATAGTAGGAAACTGAGTAGGATGAAATACTAATAAATACACACACAAGTATTTCTTAGAATCCAAACGCATATTAGTGGAGAAAGTACATAACATACAGAACGTCTTCATACAGGCTGTAAAGGATACGGATGGAAAGTAAGGATGTGCATGAAACATTTGGAAATGCAATAGGCAAAGTAGCTCTCCAGAAACATAGCCTCAAGGCGATTACTCAAATATGTAGAAAGTTGCAGACCTCTGGGATTAATGAGAGAATAAACCTCTCTCTTACACAAGTTTTCACATAGCGGACAAGGTTTCCCTTAAAACCCAAATTTTCAATGGGTTTAAAAGTGTGGATAGTAAATAGAAGAAAGGTGTTTTGCAGGTTTATTTGTTAATAACCCGCTTTGCAAGGCAGTTATCTAGAAACTCAGCCCACCCTTCAACAGATTTATCAGGTTTCTACTTCTCCCATACATTTAATACAAGTTATACTGTCACCTTCTGCCCAGACAACCCAACCTACATTTTTTTCCTGATTATTTTTCTCAATGGCTATTTTTGATTGATTTTTGGCTGTAAAATCCAAAACTGATCTCAGTTTTGTGCATCATGTAATTTTTTTTTGAGCTATTTGATTAATTTAATGTTTTTGTAAAGTACTTTGTTAAAGCAAAAAGCGCTAAATAAACATGTATTGTATTGTCCTTAAAAAGATCAAATAAATGTGTATGTGCGGAAATAAAACACTAAGATGGAATAGTTACCAGCTTTGAAAAAAACTAAACGAGAGAAAATAAAAAACAGAACTAATCCTCTTAATTCCTACTAGGCTAGCTTTCTGTTTTCAGATATTGATTGAACTGACCTACTGAGAGCTGCACACACACCTCTCACAACACTCTCGTGACTGCACAAACAAGTTGCTGCATAGCTGTAGATGAGGCTCGTCATAATTAGCTCTTTTTCAGATCATTTGTGGTATTTTACTTAGCTGTCGGGTAAACTGAGGAGAGAATAAAAATCACATGCTGGAGAAAATCAGACTGCTGCTTTGGAATCAGTATGTACATTTTTGTTTTAATGTGCAAAAAAATGCAATTCAATAGTTATTTTCCCCCAAATTGTTACCCAGTGTTATTGAATGACCACCGTGTTTGGGAAGCTAGCGTTCACAATGACCAACATCATACAGAATAGCTGTTGCCCAAAATAACTTGTCAGCCATGAATTTTGTGTGACTATCTTTGCTGCTTCAGTATTTTTAAAGAAAGACATCTGTTGCAAAAATAAATGTGAAAAGTCAGTATTTAAAGTACTTCACTCTTATTCAGAACAATTTTGCTCAGGAATGAGAACCGTTAAGTACTATTCCGTTCGGAATGTAAATGCAAATTAACCACAAATGTGAAATTTGAAGCAGCAATGTTAATTAAACCCAAAACTTTACATTGATTCAATTTTGTAACAGCAATAGGTCTTGCTTTCTGGTGATACTTGAATTCCATAGTTAATCATAAATGGTTTCATTATTTTGTAAACCCCTTATAACTGAGTGGCCCCCCACATTGCGGTCATGATGGTGAAAGGGGCAATATTGTAAATTTGATAATGATCTGTGTTCCCATTATTGTGTTTTGTTTTGTATTTGCCCAAAAAATCTCCCTCTCGACCATCTAATGCATGGCGCCATGTTGGGAACGGATGACATCATATAATTGATAGGGCCTTTCAGCCAGCACTTGCTACTGAGTGATACACCAGATTGCTATGGATGGAGATCTATTTTTAAAATCACTAGGTAACCTTTATAACCTGTCGTACAAGGATAAAAAAATAAAAAGCTCACTGCCTGTCAGGCGGGCCACGGGAGTTCATTGCTCCGCCTGCTTCCTCATTCAAAATGAGATGTCCACAGGATCCACTCGGCCAGTAGACAGCACCTGTTTGTAAAGAATCTGACTCATTCTCACAATTTTGTTTTTGTTTAGTGCCACCTTCTGTGCTGTTAAAAATAGACTTGTGTCTCACCTGGTTAGAAAAAAAAATAAAAATCAAACACCTGCGGCTGCAGGAAAGGGTGTGGGTAGCCTATGTTATGAGCGGCAGGGGAGGTGAGAAGCAATGTCACAGGTTGATTCCTTGAGACAATGCATCTGGTGGCTTATCCAAATAAGTGATTAAATCAAAACTGTTGATGAATATGAGTTAAATATAAGTGTAGCTGGGCCCCAGCATTAAATGTCAACTTGTCGAAGTTGGAGTGCATACTGTTTAGCACTAGTCCAAATACCGAACTTGGTGTGTGGTTTGTTTGAAAAGCAAACAGCTGTGTCTGCTTCTTGAAATGCAGTAAAACAGGTAGAGGCAGTTTTGTTTTCTCTTGTTTGTTGAATGTTTTTACAAGTCAGGCTTAGGCAACATTTTGACCATCTGACATAGTGCTGAATAGGTTTATTCATTCTTTTCAGGGTTCTTTTGTAAAAAAGTTCAACCTTCTTGCCACTTTTTTTGTATCATGTAACTTTGTTCAATCATTATAATTTTGTTATTGTATAAGACAGTATTCATACTGAGGACAAGCGGTTCTGAAGATGAATGAATGCATGTAAGCATTTTTTCTTTATTTTTACAAATCGGCAATTTTGTTTTATAGTCCTTGTCCCTTCACATACCCACAATTGACAATATTAACGACATCCCCTGATCTCATCCCGCAGGAAGGCAAGGGAACACAACAATAAAAAGCCATCTGGGGTCAAATAAGAAACCTTGAGATGGGACTGCAGAAGGGTTAATCCCATTTCAGGACGACCAGGTTACAATGGATGCCAACATTTAAGACATAGTATAATACTACACAAAAGTAGCTACTTAAATAATGTGAAAGTCCATTCAATCACGTAAAGCGCTTCAAAAGTAGTTCTTGAGTGAAGTGGGTCCTCGGCCAATTGGTCAATGCAGAAATTTCCATAGCGACGCCTTTTTGCCGTCGGCGCTCGTTGCCCCCAGCCCTCGTCTGTGCCTCGTGTGCAGGGATGTTTTTTGAGCGCCGTTGGCACGACGCTATCCGTGGCCTGTGGGCCATAGTTTGGGAACCCCTTGTTCTAAAACTTTTGCATTTACATTCACAAAGATATCTCTTAGTTGTATTCCCTCATGGAGTTAAAATAATCTTTCTGTCTGTATAATGCCAAATTGGCAATGTTTTGCTGGAGAGCATTGAGCCGGATCGCTAGTGAACACTTTTACTCATTCAGTTTGTGCCCAGAAAGATAGTGCAGCTAGCTATCTGTTGCACAAACTAATTTAACAGATTTAAGAATATGGAGCAGTCATTCATGAGCTACAGATTATTATTTTTTTAATCCCTGCACTGTTTTATTCTGCCATGAGCTGTTTATTCACCTAATAACAATGTAGCCCTTTGTCACTCTGGTCACTCTGTTACCTAACAAGAAATGCTTTGCCCAATTACATTGCCTTGACAACAATGATGTTTTGTTATGGTTGAATGGCCATGGTGATGTGTGCTCAGTTCCGATAAGATAGGAAAGAATCTTTCGCACCTACATACTACTTTTAACAAATTAAATGAGCATTGTGAAACATGCCATGTTAAGATTTTTAGTTTTGCTTCTCCATGCAAAGTCATGACTGACAACTGATGTGGTTGTTTTTAACTTGGTTGGAGGTTTCTCTTTTCACAGGTTCTTAATTTTGGGGGATTTAGCGGTACCTGGAAAACAATCTTTAAGCTTTTATGCCCCATCTTTTATCACACTATTTATCATGGTCATCACACTGCCTGTCCCTTATCTCGTATGTTCCAAGTGGGAACTTGGTGGTACACTATATTGAACAGAAATATTTAATAAAATGAATATGATTTTACCGTTAGAACCTTTGGAGTCAGAACATGTTGTAGTCTATCACTAACCTATGTTTGTGTATTCGTAAAGTTATTGTGTTCAAGGTTGCAAGTAAAACATCTTCAGTCTGTTTATAATATTGCAAAAGCACACAAAGGCTGCAATGTAAAAATCAATCTTTCAGTCAAGTGGCGTGCCACCTTTAGCAAAAAGCAATAAAGTCTGACCCTTTCTTTGAGTAAAATAATCTTTTTGTTTTTTCAACTCATCATGCTGGTTTGATTACTTATGGTTGTTATTTAAGGAGCATGCCAAATTGTCAAGGAAGACTTTGTTGACAATGTGCCTCAAAGGTTTGCCATCTTATTATGGCCACCCTAGTACAGTGAAAATCCAAAATAACATGCTTTCCCCTGTATGTATCAGTTTATCATCTGTTATTTCAATAATCAAATCACAATTGGTATAAAATTTGGCTGAAGACAGGTGACTACATGTACAAGAGAGAGCGCTAAAATAATAATAATTAGAGGGATCATCCAAACTTAAGTTTTTCATCCAGCTGGGATGGCCCATTATTTCTTTTTAGTTTTAGGTATTACAAAACTTAAATGTCCCTACCAAACTTTAATATCACTGAAATCTCTGACCAATCGACATCAAAATTGATTAGCGCATTTCTGCTCTTGTCCACTTCAACCTGTAAAAATATATGAACCATTAGCATAATATTTTAGATTTTATGGCAATGGTGATATTAGCTTCTCTTCATAGAGCTCACTTTTAATGTTAATAAAATCCAGAATATTGTACCTATCGCTTATACATTGTCACAGGTTGAAGTGGATACGTGTAGAGCTGTCCATATGAATTTTGGTGGTCACTGTTTTTAGACACTAAGTGACAACAGACAGTGACCAGCCGTGAAACATTACAATGCTGGCATTCTTCCTTCAATTATGTAGTCAGGCTGAAAAGTGCAACAAGGAGTCCTCCCACCCATAAATAAGGGACATCATTAAGACATGCTAAATGTAGTCATAAACATTGCATTAAATAGCTGCTGAGTGTTTAAGTAAAGCCAAATGTGACATTTTTACTTACTTTATTTATTCTTATATACATACAGTAAGTCCCAATATTCGACCTAATCAAGTCTCCTCTTTAATACATACTTTTATTATTATTATTACTACTAACCTAGTTTCATATGCTGCTGTGATATACATTATTTCTTTCTGTACAATTAGACATTGTTTGTATATGGTATAAATTATACACCCAATTATATTAATACATATTTTTGAAGGTTATTTCAAACAATGCAAGATTTGTTTTCCTTTGGAAAGAGTTGGCTGGCAGACTGCCTACCCAGCCTTGTGACAATAAGTGGCCAACTTGTCTGTGTGAGAGTAAGCCAGAATGAAGTCATACTCCCTTTTTTCAGACAAGACACAAAAACACCATTATCTAACGTCATTATCCATTAACATGTGGTACTGACATGGCCACTCTGTCACAAAGATGCCAATAATCTGAAACTGGATGGAGTTTCATTTCATTGGGCCAATTTGTCTGTCTCTAAGATGTGTTCGTCCTCTCTTGTAATTAGGCGAACTGATCACTTCCTAAGACATGATCTCAGTATAACGTGTGTTTGTGCGCAAATCAAACCCTCTGCATGCAACACAATGGTAACAACATGCTGGCACCACATTGGCGATCAAACCGATTGGAGAATGTGCACAAGCAAACACTGCGGGTATCAACAACTGTATGTATTTTTAACAGTTTTACAATCATTTAATATTTTTGCAAAACTAACAAGTGTCTCTTTCGTCTTGGCAGATTAAGTGGGAGTACTGCGATGACTAGCCGAGACCCTAGCCATGCAGAAAGCACTTACTCCACAGACAAACAGCCACCTGCTTCTAAGCTCCATGTTCATCGATCTGACTCAAATGAGACCCTTACAATCCACTTCTCAGCTCTTGGGAAGGAGGAAGAGGAGGAGGAGGAAGAGCTGTATACAACATCGGTCATTTCCACATCGACCGCTCAGGATGAATTAAATATTGTGACAGGAGTTGAGGCTAGTGAGGAGCTGTTTGAAGCACAGCAATCAGAGCCTTTAGTTGATGTGGCTCCCACACCCCAATCTATCAGACTTTCACCACTTTCCACTTCTCACACAACTTCATTGACGAATCTCGCTGAGCAAAAAGACACAAGTTCGAATTCGTCACCCACTAAATCTTTGAGCTTTCCCTCAGCTGATAAGTCTTCACTTAATTTCATGAAATCTTTTTCCTCGGACAGTGAGTCTAAAGATGGAGTTTCTTCTATTCCAGTTTCCTCAACAAGGCACCTCATGAAATCTCTGGTTAAATCCTTATCGTCGGACACATCTCAGGACTCTTCAACCTATCGCCTTCCAGAGTCCCGCCTTAATCTGCAACTCTTCAAACAATTCACTCAGTCCAGGATGCAGAATGCTACGACATCAGCAGCTAGTGATTCAAAAACAGTCCCTTCTTCACCACTTGTTTCACCAGACAATCGCAGCTTCTTTAAAGTTTCAGAGGTTGAAGCACGAATTGAAGACACTAAGCGCCGGTTCTCTGAGGCCATTTATGAACCACTTCAACTCCTGAGTAAGATCATAGATGAAAAGAGCAGCAGCAGCAGCCTTAGTCGACCTAAGGCTCTATCTGCCAGTGCATCTGAACTCTGCAACCTGAATTCTGTCAATGGCCAACTTGAGAGCAACAATAATGACTGCATCAAAGAGGAAGAAGGCAGTGTATTGGAGGGGGAAATTCCAAACAATGGAACATCTGATCCAGCCTCTGTTGCACCTTTTGACGTTAAGAGCCCCAACAAATCATCCTCATTCCCAATATCTTTGGACAAGTGTTCCATGTCTGCTCTTGCGAAACAAGAGGATGAAGATTTTTGTATTTTGTACAGCAAGGACTTTGAATCTTGTACTACTGACACTGATGCTGATGTTGGTACTGGAACTGGTCGGCAGTCTCAAGAGCCATCAAGCGGTACTACTGAACCTTGCAGCGAGATTGAATTTGAAGATACTGAGCCCTCGCCTAGTGTTCCTCACTATACTCTTTTCATCCTTACTCTTCTGGTCTATGGGTGTTTTACATTGCCTTTGCCGGACCACGTCAGAGGGATGCTGCTTGGAGTGGCATTAGGATTCTTTGTAGCCTTAGGAGTTGTGTGGCTGACTGGACCAAAATCCGAGAGACCATTCAGATATTCTACAAAATATGGGAAATCTTGGAATCTTACACAATTAGATATTAAAGAACCAGACATCTTCAAGGTCAGTGAAAATATATTTGGAAACTTAATCTTAATATTTTCTTAATCCTAGAAAATGTCATCATTTATGCATTTATTTACAACTCGTTAAAGTCAAAACTTAAACCTGTAAAATGTTCTTCTTCTTCAGGGCTGGATGAATGAAATTACAAACTACGACCCAGAAACCTACCATGCCACATTGACACACTCTGTGTTTGTTCGCTTGGAGGGCTCCGTCATCCGTCTGTCCAAACCAAACCACAATATTGCTCGCCGTGCCATACACAATGAACCAAAACCAGATGTGACCTACATCAGTCAGAAGATCTATGATCTAACAAACAGCAAAGTATGTTATTGAATGATTCCGCCATCAGCACACACACACACACACACACACACACACACACACACACACACACACACACACACACACACACACACACACACACACACACACACACACACACACACACACACACCACTATGTCAATCTTTTCAAGACTGAGAGCTGCCACTTGGCTACTGATTAATGCAAAGGGATACCTGTTTGATACACACTTCTGAAGTAATAAAGTAATAATAAAAATTATAATGAATTGATGAATAAACTTATATTCATATATGTGAAGATAATCAATGAGTTTTCACAATCTTTAAGAAACATAAATATCAACATCCAACACTATTTCTATAGCAGTCTGCCAGTGTTTACATTTTCAGATAAACAGGCCCACTGGCTACTTGTACGTATGTAGTAATTTTGGGGGCTACCCATTGTCCATGAGTACCACTTTGGTTTCTGTGTGTTTTTTATTTCATGCATGACAACAACTCTTAAACCAAACCAAATCATCTTCTAGGTCCATCTCGTGCCTCAGAGCCTAGCCAGGAAACGGATATGGAATAAAAAATATCCCATCTGCATTGAACTTGGCAAACAGGATGATTTCATATCTAAAGTGGAAGGTGACCCCATTGAGAACAGGGACGGGACAGGAGGAACGCAAGAGCCAACCCGGCCAATGTCTTCCAGTCGAGATCTGACTCTGTATCTGTTTGGAAGGACTGGGAGGGAGAAGGAAGAGTGGTTCCAGAGATTTATGTCAGCTTCTATGCTTAAGGTGGATTTGAAGAAAGTTGCAAGTCCTGCAAGCTCCAAAAGTGGTGAGTAGAAAATATTTTCCTCCAAAACATTTTCTGTGGCTCCTGTACAACTGTTGATTTTATTAATTGATACATTATTGATGACATGAATATTATCCATAATAACATTTAAATATCAGATGGGACTGAAAACTGTCTATTCCTCAGTCTGTTCTTTTAATTATTGCCCACAGCTCTGAGCTCTCACAGTCGTAGTAGTAGTCGCAACAGTATGGATGATGTCTTGGCATCACAGCCCAAGACAAAAGATTCCCCAACAGTAGGCAGTGCCAAAATCCACTTGTTGGACTACAATGTCTACATGGCTTCATTATTGGCAAAACCAGTTGCACTCGGATCCTCAACTCCCAGCTCTGAACTCATCTGTCCCCAGAGCAGCCCTGGAGCTGAAAAGAAGGTGTCGCATATTCCAATCTTCATCGTCCACTAAAAAAAAAAGTTCTTTGTAAGATGACATCAGTTGTCTTATTCTTTAAGTATCTGCTGAAAATACTTTTAAGAAATAATAACGTATTAGACGGACAAAATGTATACAATGATGCTTCTAAGTTTTACATACCCTGGCAGAATGTGAAATATGTACCATTTAAACAAGATCAGCTAAACACTTTTATTATGTCTTTTATGGGACTCATGTTAAACAATAAGTCCTTTCAGAAGAGCAAAATCGTTAGGGGGGGAAAAAAAATAGGAATGAAGAAAATAATGAGATGGTCCCATTCAAACGTTCACATAGCTTTTTAATAATGGAGTTCAACCTCTTTAGCATCAATGAAGAACTGCAGTGTTTTGTGATATTTTTTCACGGTCTTTGGCAATTCTTTAAGCTTTCTTAGTGGCTTGGTTAGTGTTAGTAAGTTCGTGCAGCTCTTTATGACGTGCACTTGGGTTTCTCCAGAGTTTATAAACTCATGGAATATTTTTAACACAGACACTAGTGACAATCAAACAAGTTATGGTCCACAACCTGTGTGTGAGTCAATATTATCAGGCCAAATATTCAAGGGAATCGATACTAATCAGGGCCATGTGGTTGTCATTGTTTTTTTGTTTTGTTTTTTAAAAAGGACACACACTTCTTTAATACTAATAACAAATTCATTCCATCACTGTCCCCAAACCTTTCCGCATGGTCAGTGACCACCCCCGCCCCGCCACAAATAAAAAAAGAAAAAAAGTGAATATTTCACAAACTCTGTCATGGTGTATGTAAAATTATCACAACTGTATATTGCAGAGCATAACATAACAGTTTAATCAGAAGCTGTATGAACCGCATGTAAAGTTATTACATCTGTATATTGCTTAGCATAGCATAACAATTTAATCATGAGCTGTTTAATAACCTTACTTGTATGCAGGTTTACAACATACTATACTGTTTCTATAGCTTCAAAGCCCCACCTCAACGCAGGAACAGCTCAAGGAGGAGTCGGAGGATCCCGTTGCCTGGGTGAATGCAGCTCTTGGTCGACTCTTCTGGGATTTTTTGCGGGAGCCTTACTGGGCTGAAGTTGTCTCCAAGAAGATTCAAATGAAACTCAGCAAGATACGGGTGAGCAAATTAACGCCTGTTGTGTAATTCTTTTTAAAAGTGCAACAAAATTTTTTTTGGGGGAGTTTAATTTTACATTGTTTTTGTAAGGCATCCAAAGGGATGTGCAAAGGATTCAGTCAGTTGTGTTTGAATTGTATTATCCATCCATCAATCCATTTTCTGAACCGCTTAGTCCCCACGGGGGTCGCGGGCGTGCCGAAGCCTATCCCAGCCGTCATTGGACAGTAGGCGGGGGACACCCTGAAGCGGTTTCCAGCCAATCGCAGGACACACAGAGACACACAATTAATTGTATTAATCTTACTTTTTTATTCATTTATAGCTTGTTCACTGTCATTATTTGATAATTATTTTAATCTTAAGGTCATTAAAATTGTTGTCTACCACACTGGAAAATGTTTTGAGCACAGACATATCCACAAGGGACTTACACATAGAAACAAGGTGTGTTAATGTGTTGTCTCTGTATCTGTGGCATTTACAAAACTCAATTGCAATTGAGTAGAAACCTGTAAAACATAAAAACAGGATATTTGATTTGCAAATCCTTTTTAATATATAGTCAATTGAGTGCACTACAAAAACAAGATACTGTATTTTATGTTCAAACTGACCAACTTTTTTGTTAGTTTTTTTTTGTCGGGGGGCACAACATTCAGTTTGAATTGGATACCTTTTAATACGTTCCACAAAAGCCGGGATATGTTACTAGTATGTTGCATAATCTTTCCTTTCCTAATAACACCCAATCAAGCATTTGGAAACTGAGGACACTAATTGTTGAACATTTGTAAGTGGAATTTCTTTCGCCAAGTGTTGCTTGATGTATCTTCAGTTGCATAACAGTCCAGGGTCTCTCATGTCGACCAAATGAGACCGAAACCTAACCCTTGTGTCGGCACCTCGTGCTGGAAGAAATGACAGAAATAATGACAGAAATACACCGTAACAGAGAGACCGCGACGCTGATCATTAAGTATCTTATGCCAAATCTTCCATACCAGGGATCAGTCCTTGGTATGGGTATTGACTACTACTTAATAATTAAGCAATGGTATTGGCATCAATCAGAATAAAAGGGGTATCCGAACAGCCGTAATAATGACATTCATCATTTGCCACATTCATTACCATGTCTTTGTGGTCAATTCAATTGAACGTGTCAAAATGTGTTTGAAAATCATCGTATTCTGTTTTCCAAATTGACAAAATCATATTTTTTGTTTTGCAACAAGTAATTTTTTTTTTTTTTTTTTTTTTCCAGTTGCCATACTTCATGAATGAGCTAACCCTGACAGAACTAGACATGGGTGTGGCCACACCAAGGATCCTTAGAGCATCCAATCCTTTAATTGACTACAAAGGTAAGCTTAAGGACAGAATTAAAACTGTCACCACCAAACCACCATCGGTTAGTCCATCTTTTTTGTCCTTGGTATATAAAAGCACAGTTTAAAACTTGCATTTTACATTGTTAAGTTGTTTTGAATATTTGTTTGATCTTAAACATTTAAAGTTGGGAAATTTTTAAAAAGAAGAATTTGGGAAGGACAAAAATACTGTTCATAGCACTGTTGCACGGTAGTGTATTATGTAAAATTACAAAAAAACTTGCTCACAGACCTACTTTTGAAGTTTGTCATGCAGCAGATATTTTTTCGTTTAATTTCACACTTGTTCAGGCCCTCCGGAGGCCAGCTATTTCTTTACAAACATCTCTGGTAAAGTCAATTCTCCATATCTCATAAGTCCATACAGTTCTGGCCACCTTTGTCCCCATCGCTATCGTTGTCAAATCTTTGCGTTATCTTTTTGGGCCTCAAAACAAACATAATTTGTAGCCATAGCCTAAGATGATGTTTGACTAGCAGATTACATAACATCCATCTGGAAACAAACAGGCACTATGAGAAAAGTTATGGCTTTGAAAGAACATGTTTTTATTACATACTTGAATGGCAAAGCAAGTACTGGTAACGCCTTCTTGCCAGCATGTGTGTAGCAGCACTGTTACTGATGGAGGGAATGTCTGCGCTATTTGACTGTTGGCACTAGACGGCCATGGGGCCTTCGTATTTTTTTGCGCCTGTGTTGAGCAGCATTTTTCAAGACCCTGTTTTCAGCGGAAATATCAGCACTGTTGGAAAGTCTGCGTTTGTGTGGCTGGCTGGATGGATGGATGGCTGATAGAGCTGAGCCTGAGTTAAGAAAGAACATCAGTGCGAATGTGTACCTAGAACTGTGCCTCGGCGCTTCAAATTGAAGTGGATCTAAATGGGAGTGGAGAACTCTATCTGTCAATGCACGCTACTGCTAATTGTTTACTTTTCAAACTTAGCTTGAAGCAGACGTGTGTGTGACTTCATGCACGAATCATGATGCATCTGATGGTGAAAGGACACTTTGATTCCCACTGGAAACAACCTGCTGCATATGTAGGAATTCTCTTGAATTAATTCTCATGCCTGTGAGCTGTCAGGCTTGACCTGTTCTGTCTAGTTATAGCTAAATTATTGCCAAGGTTTAAGTAATGTGTTCTGTTGTATTCTATTATAAAGTCAGCAAAGTACGGTGATGGCTGTAAAGAAATAAAGAGGTATTGTTCTACTGACAAGCTTTCTGAATCTAGAAACAAATGATTCCATGCACCAACAGGACTTGGCATCTGGCCCATTGCCAAAACTATCAAAAGCTGGTTACATAACTATGAAATTACTGTGCTTGATTGGCCAGACCTGAAGCCCTTAGAAATATGGAGTATTGCCAAGAGAATGCTGAGAGACACTAGACCTGATTTACTGTCATAACCAAAGCAATCTATGCTTTCATAACACCTCAGCAGCACCAAAGGTCGGTTGCCTCCATGCCAATGTCAATCGTAACACCTTCTTTTCAACCTTTTTCATGTTTAATACAGTAAGTCATGCCGAAGGAGCTACAAAAAAAAAAAGAGTATTTTATTAACTTTTTAAACAACAAACAACGATTCACACAGCATAGTCACACTTAATGGCAATTTGGAATCTTCAGTTAAAGTTTAACTGAAGTGATATGCATGTTTTGGGACAATGGGAGAAAACCCATGTAAACATCTGAAACATGAGCAAAAATTTAAGGCAGATCTGTTAAGCATTCATTTACATGTTCCCCTCCAAATAGCCAACTTTCGAAATTGTACGGTTGTACCCCTCTCATTTTCACTTTGCCCTCACAGGTCTGTGGTTTGACTTGGACATTTCCTACAGTGGGTCCTTCCTGATGACCCTTGAGACTAAGATGAACCTGATTCGCCTGGGCAAGGAAGGAGAAAGCCTCCGTCTAGGGGAAGATGGGTAAAGAATCCAAATGCAAATCATCACTACTTACAAAAAGGGACTTAATTGTTTCCATGTTTGATTTAATGGATTTCCCCCCTGCATATAATATAAAAGACTACTTTTCTTTTTCAATAATCACCTGTTGTCAAGCCAACCTCACCTGTTTGTCTTAATTTTTTTCTCTCCATACCTTCTCTTCCTCCTTTCTCTACTTTGTTGGATTCTGCTTTTATGCTGCTGTTAAATGGATACATTTCTGTTACTGGTAAGTGCTGATTAACCTCATTCAACATTCTATGCCTGTCTCATTTGGGGATGTGGAATTTATTGCCCATAAGTTTAATAAGGGCAATGGCCTTATTTTGGAATGGCATTATTTTATTGTTGTTAGGTTTGTTCCCAGTTCTTTATCTTTAATGCTCGCTATGCTAACAGTAATTGCCAAGAGACGGCCTTCACAGTTTAACTTTTTAATGTATACCAGAAAGATCAATACACAGCTGTGGGGCCTTCTCTGCGAGATGTGGAAGAAGGTTTAAATCCCACCACCAAGGTTCCTGCTCTTATACTACTCTGGGCCGCCCTCCTGCAAGGAGGCGACTCTGCCTAGCCTGTGTGATAATGTGTGACCTTGTAGTCTTAACTGAGAGCAACTTCTGTGCAAAGAGTGTCCTAGAGAAAAGAAAGCTAATGAAGCAAGAAAAGGGTTACAGCGATATAACGGCATAGCTCAAGCTACCTAGCTAATCACATGTGCCAAAGAGGCCTATTCTAACATTCTCAAGAACCACCTTCTCATAAATGTAGAGGAATAATATGTTGAGTTAATAAAAAGTAATATATTAATTTACAATGCACCACTATATTTTTTTTTAAGTCATGAAGTTGACGTTAACACGCTGAGATGTGGTGGATAAATAAGGGCCCCTGAAGTAATTCCTTTGCATGTCTGTTGGTGGTGTGATAGGTCCAGACCCCGAACATACTGCCTAGCTGACAGTGACGAAGAGTCTTCCAGTGCAGGCTCATCAGATGAAGAAGATGCCACTGAGCAATCAAATGAAGTTCCTGGAGCAGAAGGGTGAGGAAGGGTTTCGAAATGTATCAAATAAGCTTGTATTTGGCAATTTGTTGTGTTATCCTGAAGTATTTCATAAGAAAAGAGGAATTTTCTTGTGTGTTACTGCACAGTGACCCATGTCTACCATGCTGCTGATTATCAGTCACTTGCTCTACTGCGGAACCAAATAATTTCCTTGTCCCTTTAAACTTGAGTGATTGCCTCATCTTTTGGGCACCATGCTGCCCTCTGCTGGTTAGAAAATTCAATGCAAAGTTCATGTTTGTCATTTAATTCTCTTGCCTGTGAGCTGTCAGGCTTGACCTGTTCTGTCTAGTTTATATGCATGAACTGATGAAACCTGTACTGATGAGAGCCAAACAGTCCAAATGGGATCAGTTCAATGACCTAGTAAAGGTGCTCTTTTGTCTGTAATCTGTAAAAGGAACCTTAACACAATTGGCAACATACTATACAGTCAGGTCCCTGCGATGAGATTCATGACTGGTGAGGTGATGATACTCTGGAGTCGGTTATAAAAATATGAACCCAAAGAACAAGATTACACTGTAAAGAATTTCAATTTGGACCTTAATTACTCTTCAATCAATGTAACAGTGTTCAACAATGCGATAGCCAAAAAAAAGAATATTTAATATATGGCAATTTCATTAATGTTCCCCCCCCCCGCCCCCCCTCTGATCTCTCTGCTCGACCGTGCATTTTCACATTCTTTTCTTGCTAATCAAAAAGCCTCAACATGTCACACACACACATTCACTACATATATTTGACAAACTGTTGAATGTGATATGCAGTACATGTGTGATAAAACATGTTTATTGGCACAAGGAAGACAAACAGCAACATATTTTGTGTGCGAGTGCTTGCAACAACTGTCCGAGTTGACAATTTGTGTGTGTATGTTTTTGAAATTTTGTCAAAAATAATTTGTAAATCTTTGTATTCTGTTTTTGTTTTACACAACGTCCCAACTTCAACGGAATTGGGGTTTGCATATTCCAACCAATAAATCCCATCCTAACATTGCATAATTGAGTGAGTAAACAAATTCCGATTTTAAAATGTTATCTTGTGATTTTTACCTAGCTATACTTTTGTTGGAGGCCACAAACCCAGCAAAATCATGCGCTTTGTTGACAAGATCGCAAAGTCCAAATACTTCCAGAAAGCCACGGAGACAGAGTTCATCAAAAAGAAGATGGAAGAGGTATCCAACACGCCTCTCCTCCTAACAGTGGAGTTGCAAAAACTCCAAGGAACTCTTGCTGTCAACATACCTCCCCCGCCCACTGACAGGATTTGGTATGTTTGTCTTCATGACCTGTGAAATAAATGTCACGCACTGCAAATGTAAAACTACAGTGAGTTATCTGGCATCTTGATATATTAAATGTAAACTGTGTTTTTCTTTTCTTTTTCAGGTATGGCTTTAGAAAGCCACCCCACTTGGAACTGAAGGCACGACCAAAACTGGGAGAAAGAGAAGTCACTTTGGCTCATGTTACTGACTGGATTGAGAAAAAACTGGAGCAGGAGCTGCAGGTACTAATGCATCGTATATTTGTCGCATAGCATTTAGATTTCCAGCGCTCTGTTCGGCATAAAACAATGACTCGTACATAAGTCCAAATGTATGAACAATAATAACCATTTAATGATCTCGCTTTTTCTCATCATATTTCAGAAAATATTTGTAATGCCAAACATGGATGATGTGTGGCTGACTATCATGCACTCAGCTATGGACCAACGAACTGCTGCTGGACCTTCGTCTTGGTCTGCAGTGTACCAAGAGCCGTCTCACCCGGAGAGGGACAGCGCCAGCTAGCTGCAAAAAAATGCCTGTTTACAATCCAGTATTTCCACTCCCCCACCCCAAAAGATAAAATACAGATAACTCAAAATAGAAGTTGGGGCCAAAATCGATAGAAGAGAAATTCCTGACAAAAATACAACCTCCGTGTGTTATCACATCACCCAACAGAATCTAAACGATCAAGATTGATACACAAATACCGTCACTAATGAGAATGTATATGCTGCTCATTTTTTTAGCATTTGTCATGTCTTTGAAGGATTTTCATGTAAGAAGGAATGTATTGGCAGAGAAATGGCTTCATTTGAGCTCTTAGGGTGCAATGTATGACCTTGTTGCTCTACAAATATAGAAGCATTCACCAGATGTCTTAAGGCCTGCAAATAACGGGACTATTGAGGCCACGGAAAGCAAGCAGGTAGTGTGTCGGGTGTTGAGGGTTAACTTTAATATAAGCAAGTAAAAGCTCAGATTGGTGTTGATCAGGTGTTAACCAACAGTATTCGTTTGTGCTGTGACTACAACCTGGATGCCACTTATGCCAATGTCCTTGATCCATTATGTCTGTATGGAAATAATGCTCAAAGGCAGATTTGAATTTACTGTGTACATTCCATATACAAGTGCAATGATATAAATGCTGCGTTGACTAATGAATGGTGTGGAAGACGTGTGAAGGTCTACTGAGAAGTTTAACAGATCTTTTGAATGTATGTGTGGCTGGTTTTGTCTTTATGTTAATTTTTTTGGATTGAGGTATGCAAGTGTCTGCAAAGAAGTTTTTCTTTTGACATCTTTTGGTAAAAAGTATACAATATGTCTCAGTGATTATGCAGCGTAATTATCTTTATATTTATATTTAATAAAATTGTTGGCGTTGGAAGTAAATTGAGGAAGTAAGAAGTAAGTTTAAAGAACTTGAACATGAAAGTCCATGCTTGCAGAGAGCTACTCACCATTTGTAAATGTGTCATTTAAGTTTGACTGTACTTGATGATAATACTATGGTACTTAATAGAAAAGCCTCACTTGCCAAGTAAAGGCTTGTAGGCAACCTTTATGGAAAATAAAATAAAATAAATATCTCATATTTCCAATGATCACCAAAGTCCTCCCATTGGGTATGAAGTGCCAGTCCTCTCTGCTAAAAGGTACACACGCGTCTATTGCAATGTATTGCTAGTTACAATTGCCACAACATATTTATAATTGTTTACAGGATTTTGGGTTCTTCATTTTAAGCATACTAATGAGCTGCAACACAATAGATCATTTGATGTCGTTTATCCGTATGCCGCAGTAGCTTTTTGGAAAGTGTTTTTACATGAGGTGGCATGTGGCTTCTGTTTTTGTCTACTTTGTTATTGATAGAATCACTGTTTTGGGGGTATATGAAGATCACAGCTATTTGTATCTCATTGTGCAGTTTTTAAGGCCAAATTCAGTGATTGTGTATCTGCCTTATTTATAAAGCATAAATAAATCTCAATTGATAAAATCTTTTTTTATTGGACCAAGTCTATTGTTTTTGTCCCTTGACATTAAGGGTTTGAATGTAAATGTGAGGTTTCAATAAACTGTAACAATAGACTGCCTGTCTACCCTTGCCGTACTTGAAATTTTCAGAACATGGTCAATCCTAAATGTTGTAAATTACCATCACATTGTTACCGATTCTTAAAGTACAGTGCAAAGAAAAAATATTAACAGTGCAATTTTAAGACTTGTTAAACATGTCATATTTGGTGATTTTTAATGTAGTATGTAGACCATTACAAGTAGTGGGAAGTAATTTTTTTTTCCTATGCAAGCTGTTGGTGTGGAGGACAACGGAGGCAAGGCAGAGTGCGATTCAGAGGAGACCAAAACGACCAGGTGATGAAGAAACACCAGCCCTCTGCCACCCTACGATTTTGTTTGGACCCACTATAGCCGCTTTTTTATGTTTACACTAAATGCCGTAAACAATGAATATAAATATGTCAGAATTTGGACCCCTGCTGTGTGTTTTGCAGAACTATAATGAAAGTATAACTTCAACACAACATAGCCAACCTTGTGCACAGAAAATACAAGCCAGAAATAGTGTTTGTTTGATCCGTTTTTAGTTTTTGTGTTTCGACTTATTGTGACTGATATTGTCCTGCTACTGTATATTAATTTGTGTTTTAATTTACTCTTTCCTGAAAGGGGGATCCTTCCATCTGTGGTCCCTTCTCAAGGTTTCTCATTTTTCTCCTGGTAGTTTTTTTTTTGTTGAGTTTTTCCTTGCCCTTTTAGGAGCTCAAGATCAGGGGATACTTTGAGAGTAATTGTCAATTGTTTTTTCAATGTGAAGCCCTTTGAGACTGCTTGTGATTTAGGGCTATACAAATAAACTTGACTTGACTGTTTTACCTGTTTTTGTGGTTGTCCCGTTGCTACCTTTGAGAAGCTGCAACTGTTGTAAAATGAGCTATATAAATCTATTTGTGTGATATTGTATTGTTCATTGATGCAGTCGTCTGATTGCTAATTTGATGGATAGTTTTCGTCGTCTGCAACAAAAATGTATTTTTATTTATTTATTTATTTATTTACTTATTTATTTATTTATTTATTTATTTATTTATTTTTGGGGCATTTTCGCCTCCCGTAGCGCTAAAAGCCTAATTTCTTGCTGGGAAATATGGAAAGCGAGTTGTTTACTATCGTAAAACTGTGTAGTTCAAGTCGACATCCGTTTTACATTATTTATTTTTATCACGCATTATTTATTTCGCTTTAATTTTGAAGGTTTCCAAAACAGCTCGTTGGCTGCATGTTACCCGTCAAGTACCGTATTAGGGGAGGCTGTCATCTTCGTGTGGAGACGATTCTTTACACTAAATGCTTAAATATTTCTTGAATTGTGTCAAAACACAGACAGGTATTAGGTTAGTTTCGACGATTTGTTATTGCACTTCCTACAGCGGATGTTTTGGGTTGCTAAGCAACCCTGTGTGGATCGCGACTGTGCGGCGAAAGTAAAAGGCTGGTGAGTTTAAGAGGGGCGTCATTATTGTCAGTTTCTTCAGTGTTGGAATGAAATGTGGATCAGTTTGAGGTTGTTACTACTTGGTTTAATTTAAAACACGTTGAGTAGTTTTGTGCATTGATTGCCGGGCTAGTAAAACGACACTTGTTATTAGCACTAGTCAGTCGATTGTCGGTTATTGTCATGCCATGTCTAAAGAATGATTGCCTATTAACGTACCTGATATGATGGTTTTATTGATGACTTGACAGTCTCAATGCAGAGAGCAGAAACGCAATCAGCTGATGGAGATGGGTGGATGGAGGCCGAAGAGAAACAAATTGAGCTGCTTGATGGCAGTGAACAAGAAGCAAACTACGTTGGAGCAAATATGTCTCCTCCACGGGTAAATGTTTAGAACGGACAAGAAACCAGTTTGAACATAAGGTATTCAATTTCATGAGCACTAAAATGTTATTTTTTTCTCACACCAGCCAGAATCAGAACTCGTTGATGCAATCCCACAGTCTCAGGCTGACGTCATTGATGCTGATAGAGACCCCGCTGCTACTAGACCTACTGGTCTGTTTTATAAAATAACTCAAACTGTCAAACTTCTTGCAATTAAAAACAAAGTTGTATATCATGTCATATTCCATAAAGATTCATTGGAAGTTACTTTAAAATAAAGTACAGTATAAAGGCAAACTAATCATCACAATTGATTTTTGTATAACTCTTCAGTACAGTATTTAAAAAAAAAAAAAGATGTTCAATGTTTTCTTCTGTATCAGAGCAGGACAATACTTCCCAGGTTGGGTCACCAACCCATTTTGCAAAGTCGTCAGAGGACATGAAGGAAGAAGAACCACTGATGGAGGATGAGGATGACCTCATTGTTCTTGATGCTGAACATGTTTGTAGCTTCTTCAATATTTCTACAAATAATTTCATTGTAGATTTCATTTAATGCTCACTTCAAACTCAAATGATGAAATCCAATTCAGTCCAACTTAAATTTAGAGGTGTACAGTAGATTGGTTGTACATTCTACCAAAACCAATTTTGATTCTCTGCAGCAGTGTTTCCCAATCTCGCAAAACGTATATGAACTGAAATGATGATCTCTGTTGATTGGGAATCAATGCCCTGCAGAGACAGGTCTGTGTCTGGATTTCTTGCACACGTGTCCAGAATGATTCAGATCTCATGTTTGGTCTGTTGACAGCCTCTGGTTGCAAAGAAGCAAGCTGCACTGAAGAAGCAACTCATCAAGGAGCTGGAGAGACTCAAATTGGATCTAAGGGAAGAGGTTGGATTAGATTGCCATTTTATGCTGAGGCAGAGCATGTGTAGCTCACATGCATTTATTGTTAACATTTCTGTGATCACTCATTTGATATTCATAGACGTGTGTGTGTGTGTGTTTTCGGATACCTGTGCAGGTGGGTTTTGAGAAGGCAGAGGCGAGCCAAACAGAGGAAATATACGTGCAGTTGTACAGGGAACAGGAGAGGCTCAAACGTCTCCAGATAAGACTAGATGACCAACAACAGACCAAGGTCTTGGCTGAAGGAAAACATCAAAAGGTGCAAGATGAACTTGAGGCAGTAAAGTTATGCCAATCCAGCGCTACCACCCAGTGCAGTAACACGAGAGCCGATGGTGAGATGATTGAATTGCTCTGAGATTTATTATCTTAAAGTTTTTAATACCTTCCAAAGATTGGTCGTTGTGATAGATGAGAAGACTTGCACCTTCTGCTGTGATTTCAATCCTGTGCAAGAAAACATCACTACTGAAGATGATTGCCTTCAGAGAAGTCATTATATGGATAGACGTAAACATCTGACAGGACATTGATTCCTACTAAACAAAATCATGATATCATCCAACAATTCATTCATTTACTGGAACCTGAGTTCTCATTAGCCTCACGGGTGAGATGGAGCCTGTCCTAGCTAACGTCAGCTAATATGTCGGCCCAAGCAGAGATTTTAACCCAGAACCTTAGCTTTGAAACAAACATGCTTATTACCGCCTGGTGCTGGAAATGATCACATCAACTTAATTTAAAAACATGTGGTTTTCTTATCCATAGTATCCAACCTACAAACAGAGCTAGACAAACTCACCTCACAGCTCAATTTCACTCAAGAAATCAGTGAAGATCTGCATTCTAATCTAAAAGCCATGAAGAACATCACACGCAAAACAGCAGCTAAGAAGTCCCAAATCGAAGACCAAAAACTCAACCAGGTGAACACATTATATACTCTAGCCATGATCAATCAGTGTTGATTGATTTACTTTTATGACGACACCAACAGGACATGTATGTGGAGCACCTAACAAAACTCTTGGAGAGACTGACACAACAGAAGGATATGTATGAGGCTCAGACCAAAGCCCAGGCAGAGACAACTGAGGCAACTAAAGAAGCTCTTTCTGAGGTAAGTACAGCACAGCATACCTTCAATTGTGGACTGTGAAATAAATGCAGTTTGTTGTTAAAATGAACATTCTTTATTCAAGCAGTAGACACCAGCCTGTAAACTATACTGATGCGCTGTCTCACAAAGGATTTGTTGAAGATCTTGGGTTGACCAACCATTTTGATTGGCCAAAATATTTGTTTTTCTCCAGCTAGATGGTCTACTCTCTGTCAGAGAAACTCAGACAATCTTCAAAACTGTGAAAATGCAGTAACTCTGTTTGGTATTGGTAAATCAGTGTGTGTGTTTGTGTGCGTGTGTGTTTGTGTGTATACATTCGTTTACAGGCGGAAATGCAAATGGTGTCTCTGGCAATGTCACAGAAACAGCTTTTACAGCAGTGGAACAAGAGCCTGGTGGACTTGAAGAGACGAGATGAAGACTTCAGAGCAATGCAGGAGGCTATACGGTGAGATTTCTACATCAACAATGGATTGATGTCAAAGTCTCTTGCAGGTGGAAAAATCATTTTAGCACAAATGTGATTGATGGTCTAAAAAAAGGAATAAAATACACAAAGCTACTGCTCACAAGACATGAACACGAAAACAAAGGCGTGCAACAATTTCTTTCATTTAGTTACCGCTACTTATGTTTTCCACAGCATGGCTGAGCATCAAGTGATTGTGCTGGACAGAGAGATTGAAGGCATAAAGAAATCCATCTCTGGACTACAGGAAGAAAGCGAGACTTTGACCATGCTGCTGAACTGTGGCCAGATGGACTGTGATGTCACTAAAAAGATGATTACTCAGAAGCAGACCCAACATGAAACTCTGTGGGCCCAATACAGCATCTACCTCCGTGCTTTGGGACAGACGGAGCGGACACTCGCAGAACTCACAAAGGTTGACAAAACACCTCAAATGAGGCAGTTGTGACTTGATTGGCCAGAATTTGAATGTTTCCTTCTCTATTTCTTAAGGAGGACAGCATTCTTGAAGCTGAGGTGACTGATCAGAGACGAAAGCTGGAGAAAAACAAGGAAAAACACCTGGAACTGGAGAACTACATCATGACTCAAATGCTACAGAAGCTCATGGACAACAAGGCCGCTCAGTATTACCAACGACTCACCAACAAGAAAGCCTCACTCAAGAAAGAGAAGGTATACTTGAAAGCATCTTTGGTAACGGGCTGAAGTGGTAACAAATTACAGGTTCAAACACTCACATATTTTTCATTTTAAAAATGCAACTTGTTGAGAAAGTATCGAAGCCGAATTGAAACTAGACAACAGGAGTCAAACACAAGACCCCTGGGAACAATTCAGGCTGCATCATTTTATGTATTGATGGAAATGGATTTCACTGCCAAATGTCTTGCTACTATTTTTCCTTGACTTCTGATTTTAAAAATGAGCTATTCATGAATGAGCTGTCTTAAAAAGACAATACGTTGCAGGGCCAATTATGGGAACATAAAACACTTTATTTTGAACTGTAATACACTCATTGTAATCACTTATGGCAAAATTCAATTCTGCTGAATATTTCTTGAAAGACCACAAATGCAAAAAGAGACAGTCTAACATCTCTCAAGCAACTACCGGTACATTTACAGTACTGTATATGATTTCACACTTTTCATAGGCCCCCAGAAGGCAATCATAGCAGTGATGTGGCCCATGATGAAAACAATTTTGAAAATTGCTTATCCTAACATGGGTTGATACTTGATACTGTTTCCCCACTCCTATATTCTTTTTTAAATTAATGATTCTCTGTGTTTAAGATAGAGACCAGCATGGCATCACAATTCCTTCTCTCCTGTTAGGTCTATCAGCTGTGGCATTTGGAGAATGAGATCATGTCAGCTAAGGTGGAAAGTAAAGTGATCGATGAGAAACTGGAAAACCTGGCCCGATGTCAGAGGGAGCTTGATGAGGAAATCACAAAATACAACAAGATGGTCGCATCTAATCAGGCTGACAGTTCTTCCATTGATGCACTTATCATACAGAAAGAAACTGCTATTGCTAACTACAACAAAAAAAAGGATCTCATCGCAGCTCGCACTGGGGTAAGGACTCCTTGATTAGTTAACTTGTCTCGTTGAACATTTGGAGCACTGATGTCAAATTCAAGGCTCTGGGGACAGATCTGGCTCATCACACCATTTTATTTAGCCCAAGAAGGCAAACAATGTCGTGCTGTTTCTTACTAAATGGATCTGTTACATTTTAAATTTTTGCAAGAAATCTGTATCAAATTTGCAAATTTTCTTCACTTGGCATGGCAAACATTTTAATGCAATCGCTTCTTCATAAATAGAAATGGATTAAACTACAATTGTGTAATGAAATGTACTTCTCATTACAAATCGGCTATACACAATCAGGGTTTTGTTGCCAATCACGATCAGCAGGTATTTAAAAAAAAAAAAAAAACAGGTCAACAATTCAACTGAAAGATGGACCAATCTATCTAATCTATTTAAAGTTTTAAACACTGTTTCCTGAGTGAATGGGACTGGCCTAAATAACGACGAGCCCACATTTGCGTAAACTTGATGACCATTGAAATGTATTGGGGAAAAATAAAAAAAGAATGAAATCCTAAAAAAATATCCCCAGAACACTGATAAACACTCAATACACAGAATGGGAGGAAAATGCATATATTGGAAATAAATTGTTTGTGTGTGGGAGGGATATGACTGTAGAAACCTTAGATTATTAAGTAAGGCAACACATTACATCCCTCAGATGTTTTTGCTGTAATGTCTTATTTTGCGGATGACGCCATTGATCGATTAACAAATGATGACATGACAAAACAATCACCAATTTTGCATAAATGCAAAATATCTGGCGATCCAATTTAGACTATCAGATCTGTGTCAAGTCTAATTTCAAAGACAGTTTGTTGAGAAATAAACATAGAAAGTATGTAGTCGGTAATGTCAAGAGTATGAATATAATAGGGAATACAAATTAGATTGACACCTTTAGAACGTGTCTCTGAGAATCTAAATTTTAAATGTGCGTGTACCTGTTTTGCCAGCATGAAGACCTCAGTCCTCTGCAAATCAAAGTTGAGGCAATCAAGACTCAATCTGAGGAATTGTTCGAAAAAATCAAAACTGATCAGCAACTGTGGCTGAAGCATCAGGGAACACTTGTCGGATTGGTGCTAGAGATTCAGGCGCACAACAAGGAATACAACAAACTTCAGGCAAAGTACACTGTGATGTGTCAGAAGAAGATTTATCTGGAGCGTACGTTACATATTTTATGACACATTTTTACAAATAAGATCAGATTTACCATTTGTAAAATGTAATTCTTATCATGCTGACTTAAACCCCACCAGGTCAGCTTGAAGTCATGCACCGTGACGAGAATGAGGTGGAGAAGAACAATAAGATGCTTCAAAGAGACCTGCTGAAGCTCAACACGCTTCTGAGCAAGAACGCCCAGTTGGGCCATGCTGTCGAGCAGGAGAACGCTATGATAGAGACCGACTTCCTTCACCAACTCAAGGCATACCCTTTCTGTTTGACACACCAACGTTCTTCTCGTTCGAATGGTAACGCTAAATGTTAATGATCTGCAATATTATGTGATTAGGAGGCAGAACGAGAGTCTATTGCAATGGAATTGAAACTGGACAAGACCCAGGGGGAAAAAGAGAAACTTCTCAGCAGTTTACTGGAGGCTGAGTCAGTTGTTTGCTCAACATCAATTCACTTATCTTTCATATCAAAAACGTCTCTGGAACGAATGCAGTATTCACTAACATCCGTCTGTGTTTTATGACAGGAGACAGATCATGCTGTGGGAAAAGAAGACTCAACTTATGAAAGAGACACGCTTAGTAGTGGAGGAGAGTCATGGAGAAATCCAGATAATGAAGGATGACGTTCACCGTATGGAGGTACTGTGCATGTACTGGTTCTCCTGAAAAATGTGAGTGTTGATCATTACAGTGATGTCCTCCATAATCTAGTGCAATACATTTATGGCATACATAACTGTCATCATCGATAAAACGTCCAATGCTCATATAATCTTACTTCAAAGTGGCTCTAGGTAGAATGAGAACAAGCTGTTTAATCTCTCAGGGGTGGACAGTCAGTAGTAGTGGTTTCGAGGGGGGGGGGGGCGCTAACCCCCTTTATGGTGTGATTCCCCATGTGGCTCCCCACCATCCTGTTGCGATCTAGGCCATATGTGTCAAACTCAAGGCCCGGGGGACAGATATGGCCCGCTACATCGTTTTACGTGGCCCCCAAAAACAAATTGTGCATCAGTTTCATGTGTCAATATTAAAATTACAAAATGTCTTCACTATTAAAGAAATACAGATTTTGCTAGAAATGTTTCACCATTGATCTTTTAAAAATATTTGATCAGTTTTAGCCTTCAATTTCAAATCTAGTTATTCATCAGTTTGTTGTGTAGCTTATACTGTCTATAATAAAAGGCATTGATAATAATAGTAAATAAATAATGATAAATAATGCAGTTCCGAAGGAAACTATTACTACAATGCGAGCAGCGACAAAAATTTGTTTGAGTCTCCTGATCTAGGCAGTGCTGTAGTAAGACAGCAGCTCATGTGCACCACACAATGAAAACGAGCAAGTAGTGCGTATATGTACGTCACAGCATACCCGACAGATACATGCGCATAACGGCCATATTGTGCCCAAACATTGACATTCTATCACGTTAATTTGTGAAGAAACAGCTCCAAATTGTGGATAATTTCCTCATGGTCATGCCGGTGAGGGTTTGAAAGTGGCAATGACAAAAAATGTCATTAGATTTTGAATCATTTGCTTTTATTTGATCAATGACCATCAAAATCCATTGAAATGACTTGCCAGTATGTGTGGGCCGACCATGGTTGCTCAGCAATGGTGAATCAACACTCAATCTTAGCATAGTCTCCCATTGTTACGAAAGACCTCGAGATAACCATGCAATTTGTTACAACATATCTTGCAAGCAGTCCTCCTACTTTGTTGCGGAAATGGTAAGAGTGACACCTGCCGCATATTTCTTAACGTGTCTCTGTAAGTCACATTTATTTGCCGGAAATATTTATTGTTTCGTTTTTGTTTTGTACGTGGAATTCATGATTTTGCTTGTTTTGTTCTTTGAACACAGTGGTTTTGCATGCAAGTATTGTATGCTTCATTTTATAGTGATAAAATATATAGCACGGTACTGTATGTTTTGACTTTGAAAAGAAATTCGATTTCTGCAATTGAAAATGCTTTGTTTTGGTGTTTCATTTCATTGTAAATTTCTGTACCTGTGTTAACAAAATGTGTTGTTTTATGTGCTTAACAGCGGCAGCTCAACCAGCTGATGAAGCAGCGGGAGCAGCTCGTGAGGGAGAGTGTCGCGGCCGTGGAAAAGAGAGGAAACATCATCGAGCGCAATGATACCCTGACCGGAAGCGCTAAAAAGCAAATTACAAAGGGCCAGCTAAATCTCATCAATGATGGCTTACGGCGCAAAATAAAAGAAGCACAAAAGGTTGTCTGTTTGCATGATTTATGTTACCTTTGTTTTTGTTTGTTGTTTTCTTTTGTTCTTGTGTTTTTTGTTACCTGACATTACCTGACCTATATGTTTAAGATGGTCAAAGAGTGGGACCAGGAGATTCAAGAACAGCAGGAGAGCTGGGTGAATCTGAACAACATTGTCGCACATCACAAACAGCAACTGATGGATCTGTCTGGCATCAGTGGTGTCCTTGAAGCTGATCTTGCAAAAGTCCAGGATGCCAAAGGCAGGGTATGGTGCAACAAACAAGAAGATATTTTCCTCTTTTAACATAGTCAGGTTCAACCTGAGACTGTGCAGGTTCAATAGTCAGACAGTGCTTTGTCCCACTCTCGGACAAATCCCAACAACAATTTTGCAAATGAGCAATGAGCTGTGAAAATATCTGTGGTGTGCTATGTGAAATTCCTTCGTCTAAAAATTATTGACTGTAAATAATAATTATCTTCCACAAGATGGCAGAAGCTACAAATACACCGTGTGCCTTGGTTTATGTTAATGTTGTAAAATCGATATATTTTTTCCATAGCATGACATCAGCTTGAGCCATCTATTCCCACCAAAACCAACACATTCACATAGTTTCCGACCTATCTTTTCTACCTCCTCTCTAGGACCAAGCTCATCTGATGGAATTTCAGAGCAAGGCCAAGAAACTCCAAGAGGTGACAGATGGAAAGTATCGACCATCATCCTCATCTGGATCGGTGGAAGCAGCTACACGGAGCCTAAAGGAACATTTGCTCGCTGTCAGCGCCGTTATAGAACGTGTGTGTGAGGAGCTTCCTGATCACAGAGCAGCTCTCAGTGCATTGTTACTGCCATTGGCAGCAAGCACGCACAGTCTCCTGGAGAAGGAAGTAACAACATGTGAGTGAGATGCAAAGTACAGGCGACATACAGGCTGGTTTCAGGTGCATAATGTCAGTTCCGGGAAGACCCACCCGCGCATGGTTTCCAAATTCTAGAAAGACAACTTGCAGGCTGGGTCTTTTGATATCTTCTAAGGCTCCTCCTTATGTAGCCTCCATTAATGCATAAAGTGTGATGAATTTGGACAGGCTTGATGTGTATTTGAACACCAAGTGGAGTCGAGTCATGCCGGAAAGTGACATGCTGCAGAAACTGCGGCTTTCGGAAGATCCAGAAACACGGAGAGAGAGAACATTTTAAAACTTGCAGTTTCAGAAATATGTTATTGAAAAGGGCAAGGTATTTTTGGCACAAAGGCAGAAAACATCTTGGACTGGACTGGTGACAGTCACGGGGCACATAAAGAGGGCAACTGTCAAATCGTGATCCTCCCAGACTCTCAACCATCTTTTGCGTGCTCAAGAGGAAGTACCAAGAACTTGTGCATCTTGAAAGTGAAACTCATATAAAGTTTTGATTCAATTAACCGCTTTCATGCTCCGTTGATGACACCTGCGTGACCGAACAGTCGCTGACTTGTACTGGCGACGTGGAGTGTCTATAAATTCATCTTACAACAACTGCACTCATTCTAAGTGTGGTCATGGAAAGCTCGATTTTGAATTATATGTTGTAATTTGACAAATGCCGGTTGTGCGGCAGGAAGCATTGCTAAGTAACAATTAGCATTCCAGCATGGAACAGCTGCTATATCTAGATCAAGTCGAGGGATTTGCGCCACCCTGTGGCTACTTCATCAGTCACAAAATCAAGCTCATCCCATGGCCATCTCAGTCTCCAGACCTCAACCCCATTGAAAGCCCGTCGCGTGAGCTCAAGAGTTTAATGTAGAACCAGGTCGCCGCATGATTTGGAGAATGAGGAATGGTTGAGATCCTTTTTTCTGTGTTGTCCCATCTTGTGAGACATTACAGGAAATTAGGTGCTCTTTTGTCAACAAATGGGGGTTGTAAAATGTATTAACATCAGGGATACTTAGAATTGTGGCACACTTAAGTTGATGTAAATAATTATTTATCAATTTAGATTTTTTTTCACACTGAATAAATGCCTTTGAATTAAAGGTTGGATTGTTCACTTTTTTTATTTGGTCATATATAAAATTTTATTGAAGATAAATTGCCAGAAGTGACAATAATTGTGGAATGCAGTGCATGTCATCACATCGCTCAGCTCTAACTGTGGCTTAAATTTAGATGACTATTATTGATGGATGGATGGATGGATGGATGGATGGATGGATGGATGGATGGATGGATGGATGGATGGACGGACGGATGATGGACGGATGGACGGACGGACGGACGGACGGTTGGATGGATGGATGGATGGATGGATGGATGGATGGATGATGGATGGGTGGATGGATGGATTGATACATTGACAACTTTTATTCCGAACATTCAAATACACAAACAATATCGAGGTTCCCATTGGCTATCAGACAAAATCCCTTCATAAAACCAAATGAAATTGAGAAAGCAAAATAAACAGAGAAAAAAAAAGAGAAAAATTATTCAATACAATCCATCCATCCATCCATCCATCCATCCATCCATCCATCCATCCATCCATTTTCTATACCGCTTGTCCCCACGGGGGTCGATCTAAATTGTAAGATACTTTAGTACAGTCGTTGCAGTACTTAGTGCAGTTGTCCCGCAAGCCCATCAGAAGGAGGAAAAATGTATTTTGGGGGCTGCAACATATTATTTTAATAACAGATTAATCTGTCAATTATTTTTTCCTAGTCAGTGAATTGTACACACAAAACGTGTCTCAATTTCCACTCCTATATTTAAAAAAAACATTTCATATCGACAATGCAGAAAATAGACAATCATTATGATTCAGTCCCTAGCTTGGTCGAGAATATTTACGGTTGAAAATCTGATATCTTGATGATTTTGACCATTTTGAATTAAAAGCAGTATCTAAATGATTAATCAATGACCCCAAATAAATATCGATTGATTTGTTAATCAATTAGTCGTGGATTAATCATTCCAGTCTTGTTATATTTTTTTCAGCGAAGCATATACTTTCCTGACTGAAAAGATTGGGATGGATAATAAAGATGACTAATATTGTGAATTTATTTTGTCACTATCTTATAACTGAGGAAAAAGACAGTGGCTAGTAGGAGAGGCAGAACATGGTATTAGCAGTACAAATCCATTGTGTGCTGTCAAAGTAGCTTCAGAGGGGCTTATTTTGGACACAAAGGACAGAACTCACTGGAGTCGAGCATGAAACCTCACTGAAGAAATTTTGTTACTCTTTAAAGTCCATTCCAGACGTTTCAGTGTTGCTCCACATTCTCAGTATGATGCACATATCAAACAATACCATTCAAAACACAACTAAGTTTAACTACTAGTATCCAAGAAGAGGGCAGTACTGAATATCAAACAGCACACGCTATGCATGTTTAAAATAGATTACAATAAATAAAATAAAATCAACTAATGGGTGAAAATATTACAATTTTTAATGCCACTTTGGAAGACCAAAAAAAAAATGCACCAACCTGCACAACTCCAGTATCTATAAGTGGTTCATTGATAATTTAAGGGAAAACAGACAATCATTCCAATTTATTTGTAACTTGCTCAAAGATATACAAAAGCATTTTTGATGCGCACAAATTAATCTGACATTTTAGTAAATAAAACAAAGCCTAATCCTTCAGCTCAAGATAAGTTTCTCTCCAACTGTCTCGCAGGAGCATTGGCACCATGAATGTGACTCCTGGCTGTTGTAGTACAATCAAATGTCAATCATTAAAGTCATATTTTCATAATTTTCCACTGGACCACTCCGCTACAGTCATTCTTTTTCACCATCATCAACAGCAACATTTGAATTCTTGTCTGCATTTGAAATGCTATTAAAAGTATTTTCGGATCATAGTTTGTAATACATATATGGCTCCCGGTAAATTTTAAACATAAACAATTTTAATCACTTTTAGGTAGGTTAATTACACCGATCATTTTTCTTTTAAACATATCGTTAGTCAGAGATGCAAGTAAACTTTTCTATAATATGATTCTGAATCTGCCCTTGTGAAATGATACATTTCCATTGGAATCTATGGAGATGTCTTCTGTTCCGTTTCAGCGACTGCAGGTGTTAAATTTGGCGAAGAAGCTTTCATCGATGCATCCTGTTTTAATGTCAGGTTTATTGCGTCTGTCATATTCAGCAGTGGTGTTGTTGTTGTAGTCCAGCTCCTGCCGTTGCTCCTTCTTCTGTCGCTCTTGCTGCCTCTCTATGATCATAGCCGTACGTGTGGTGTTGGAGCACCAACGGGCGTATTGTTGCATCTCTTTGATCCCCTCCAATTTTGTCATGGTTTTCTCCTGAACTTGAAGGTTCCAGAACTTTTTCATTTGCTCAGAGCTCTCGGGACGTGGCCTTCTATCAAAGGCGTGCAACATACCAGGTACCCCTGCCTGACTCGGCCGTATCTCTCTGAAGTCATCTCTGAGTTCCCGTTCGTACCGTTGCTTCTCTTCAGCCAATGCCTGATTGAACTCGTTCAGTTCAACTGCATTTTTTTTCCTTCTCTCTAACACGGCGTTTTCCAGTCCCTGAGCTACATTATCTATATGTACTCTGAATTTGTCATCGTTCAACCTTTCATTCTTTTGCCTTTCTTTCTCTCTGGCTTGCTCTATTTGTTGCTGGAGCAGCCATTCCCTCAGCTGCTCTTTCTGCCTGCATACTCGGTTTTCGTTGTTTGGGTCCTCGCCTGCCATTCCCGGAGGCATCATGTTTTCAAGTGGCTTCTCAGACTCATCCCGGTTCAATTTCTCCTGAATGGCACGCGCATATTGTTCCTGAAAATTGCTCTTCTCCGCTTCACATTTCTCCCTTTCTTCTTTGCGTTGAAGAAGATACGCTTGCTTGCTATCATGAAGGAATCGGGCGTCAAAAATGTCTTGTTCAAACTTTTCTGCATCTTTCCATTTTTTCTTGTCATCCAGCTGTCTGTCAAGGCTTTGCTTATCAATACCGATGGTTCTCAGTTTCTCGTTAAAAATTCTTTCTTTTCTTTGTCGCTCATTGTATCGGCGTCTTTCTAAACTTGCCCGTTCAAAGTTAGAGCCACTCCACATTTTGGCTAACAAAGGTAGTTTGTGTTAAAATGACCTTGCTTGACACGCTGATGTACGGTTCACTTGATTTCTGTTATGGCTGGTCCTGAAAAACACACACACAGAAAAACATACCACAAGATTTTCACTCAAATGTTCATGTGCTGAATAAGTGTCTACTTGCTGTAAAGAGACAAGACTGTACAAATATTTTAACATGGGACAATTAAAATATTTTAATCAATAAAATTAACCAATGCTTCTCAAAACATTATCTTATATTTTTGGCACATTGCCCATTCATATACTACTATACTATACTATACTATACTATACTATACTATACTATACTATACTATACTATACTATACTATACTATACTATACTATACGATATGATACGATACGATACGATACTATACTATACTATACTATACTATACTATACTATACTATACTATACTATACTATACTCATTCACTAAATGCATACTTATTTTGTGCTTAATGGTAATGATAAGGACATTGAACGTGATAAAATTCAATATATGCAGTATTATACTGCCACTATATTGCCATGAAAAAGTGTTTGCCCTCTTCTAAATTTATAGTTTTGCATAGTTTCACACTAAACATGCAAACAAATAAGAAATCAGGAAGGAGCAATGATTTTTTTCAAACCACACACAGTATAACTACTTTACAAATAAAGACTAAGGTTTAACTAAAAATGCTTTTCTTCCTCATGTTGTTTTAGTTTTTTTCATTTTTAAATCTCTGATGTCTTAAAATTGCAAGCTTGCACAGGTTGTGATAAGGAGAGCACAAAATCAAAAAACATCTATTTCTCACCTTGTGATTTGATGCAGTCTAACACGAAATACTAACAGTACTAGTGGGTTAGAATATGAAGGCGTGTCACACATTCCTAATTACTACTCTGCAAGGCTCAGATTATTTAAATTTCCTGAAATTATTTCAAATGAAATGATTGTTGACTGTCAAGAAATGAATAAAATTAAGGGTTTCTAGTATACTATAAAGAATAGATTCATGGAAGACAATCAATCTCCTGAATTGCTCATAATTTGTTTTGTTTTTCATTGGAATTAATAAAGTAGAATTCCAACTTTTAAAGTAACATAATTACAAGACACAAGTCCAAAAAGTTCCACTGAAATACGAAATACGCTAACAAAAATTGAAGCAGAATGCATTTTGTAAGAGCTTTTGTGGAAAATGACTTTTTGAATTTTGGTACTTGACGTTCCAATTTTCAAATCCTTTCAACTGTTTTGTAGGACTAAGAACACTTTTTGTTAATTGTATGCAATCCCAGAATGTTACCAATTCAACTTGTCAAGTGTAAGTAAGAGCTTATACCTTCCTGTTCATAAATGGAACTACAGGAGTAGTTGTCTTGTTAACAGTCTAACATCAGCAGTCCATGTGGCACTTGTTTTCTTGAAAAATACACCCTGAAAAGTTTTTTAAACATTAGCATTCATAAACAGCCATCTTTGGTTCTCAATCACCTGTTTTTGTCTCACCACAGGCAACAGTGTTGTCATAGCCTCCTTTTTTGTTGAAAAAAAATAATTATTTAAAATAAACCCGCTAAGTCCTGGAACTTTCTTGATATAACAATAGTAAAGCTATAAATGTTCCACCTACAAAATCGTTTCTTTCTTTTACCCCCTGCTTTTCTACTTAATCCATAAAATCAACACAACTCATCCCATCACCTTCAAACTCAAGGAAATTCACTGTCAGCCCTTTTGCGTAAAAGACTGACATCATCCTTTGACATAGCCCTGAGTGCCTAACTCCCCAGATGAACTCATCCGTCATGTACTGTTACAACTTGTCATCATAAAGTTTTCAAAGTAATACATCATCCAGAGTAAGTACAAAGGATGTCATCATTGAAAAACAACATCATGACCTCAAGGTATTTGCATGGAGACAAATGTGAAATAATTAAAAAAAAATGTTTACTATATTTTGTATCACGGATTTACAGTAATATCAGATGCGATGTTAATGAAAACGTGTCTCAGCCTGAAGATTGCTGACATTCGATATAGTAATTTTGTGATTCTTTTTAGTGCCCCCTTTTTATTTGGGCTTTTTATTGTTGTATTTTTGTTGTTGTTCAGAATGCTGTCGTGTATTTTATGGATATTTGAACAGAGGCTGTGATGTACCAAAGTCAAATTCCTTGTTTGGCACGCTCAAACATGGCGAATAAAAACTCTTGAATCTTGAATATTCTGTTCACTGTAAGCAATACTGCAAAACTCATATTGTAAACAGCTCTTCTGTTATGCACGACTTGGCCACTGCGAGGCAGTTTAATATACTTGTGCAGACAAACGAAGAACTACTCTAGTCTAGATGACTGTGATCTGAAGTGAAGTGAGATTATTGTTTGCAGAAAATAAATAATATATATCTGTAGGTATTGTCTTGCTACATGTTTCTCACTGCTTGTGATTTAGGGCTATACAAATAAACTTGACTTGACTTGACTTGACTTGACTTGACTTAAGGCGCTTGTTTTCAACTGGTTTTGTCAAAGGGACCTTCATTATAACCAAGAAGTAATTTGGGGACCACTGCTTTGGCAGAATGTTTCATTTTGCACCGAAGGAGGATAGACCAATACAGGCTATTTATTTGCACCTGTATGTCTATTTGGGGAATCCCAGCTACATTTGACATCATTTAGATGGGTAAATACTTCACAAATTTAGCTGGAAAGTAAATTAATAGAGTTACAATTATTTTCCATTTCAAAATTTAGCAGACATCCTGCAATACCGCACCGGGCCACCGGTTGACAATCCCTGCCTTAACGCATAACATAATCGTTCGGCTGTCTATGACGTTTACTATCATGCAATAGCACTGAAATAGCAGACTTCAAGGTTTTACATTTAATTTAACAGTAACCATTAACTGAGAGTGTCATTAAACAACTTGGAGCCTTTTTTGGAGGGGAGGTCACTATGCAAGACTGCTGCTTGTGATGTAAGCAGGGGGAAGTCCACTGCTTCCCTACGCACTCACATGCAGTGGTGGGAGTCATGTTACAGTAATATATTCTTTGAGGCGGTAAATGAGTAAATGTTGCTGAGTTACTGAGTCTGAGAATGCATTGTAAGACCAGATGTCACCAGTAATGCTGGGTTGGTTTAAAAATCAAAATTGTACAGTATCATATAATCTGATACATTATTTAGATCTGTGAAATAATCAAATGTCAGTTTCTTCACATCTTCACAAATTGTTAGATGCAATGCAAGCTAGTAGCAACAAGCTTTCGGAAACCCAGAAGAGGAATGTCTATTGAGTAGATCTGGGGTTTTCAACTGGTTTTGTCCAAGGGACCACCATTATAACCAAGAAGCCACTTGGGGACCACTACTTTGGCAGAAAATTATTTTATTTTGCACCGAAAGAGGATAGACCAATACAGGCTATTTAGTATTTGCATTTGTATGTCTATTTTGGGAATCTCAGCTACATTTGACATAATTTGGATGGGTAAATGATTCAAAAATCAGCTGGGAAATAAATTAAGTCTAAATTGACTTGAAGATTGAGCCCACCACCTTCAAGGTTGAAGTCTATCACTCTATAAATGAACCACGCCACTTGAAGCTTTGCTTGGAGAGGGGGGCACCCATTCAAATTTCTACACTTGGTGAGTACCCCAAGAAGACCGAAAAAGTAAATTGATGCTGCCATGAATGGCGCTTTCAATGACCACTCACACAGTCGGAAAACTCATTAACCCCTGTTATCGTATCATATTGTCTTCGCGCAAGATATTGAAATTTATTTGGCTCCCAGTAGGGCCTGGTAGCGCCGTTCGTGGTGAATTTTTAGCCTGACTTTTTCTGTGTCTTCTCAGGAGTATTTTTAGTAAGTGGAGAACATTTGAACCTCCCTAAGCAAAGTTTGGAGGTCAAGAATAAAGTGACATTTATTTTTTATTCTTAAGGTTTGAAAAAGCAAAACTAAAACTATTGTTTTGGTTTTCTGTCTTTTGTACAAGGAAAAATAGGGCAAAAAGTGTGACTTTTTGGATAGTCCAGCACGCATTATTTGCTTTTACATTGATTCCTATGAAAAACGTTGCTTCTACTTACAAACGTTTCTACTTACAAATCCTTACAAAAAAGTGTGACTTTTTGGACAGTCCGGCACACATTTGCTTTTACGTTGATTCCTATGGAAAACTTTCTTGTATTTACAAATAATTCTACTTACAAACCCGACCGCAGATCCAATTAAGTTTGTAAGTAGAGGTACCACTGTACAAGGTACACGAGCATATACTACATATAGGTAGATCATTCTGATTTTATCATTTTATCAATTGCTCACATGCTGGAAAAAGTACTTGTCATTCACTATCAAGTGGCACGTGACTGAGAAACATTTCACAGCACGTGAATGGAAATGATATTTCTCAATCATGATGTTCTTTCCCTCATGCCTGTGCATGGAACAAAACTAATAATTAACAAAAACTACAGGAGACCCCATTCCTAGGAGACGACACGCAGCAAACACCGGTACATCATAGAATACGTCAAAAAGATTTACATCTTGAAAGCTAATCATTCTGGAACGTCACAATTTAGTGTTCCGACTGGGGAAAGTGAAATGCATGATGTCACGTTTCAACCCCATGAAAAATGGAGGAAGGAGAGAGATTAGCATTTTCAAGATGGAAATCCGTGCTATTAACATGGGAGAAAAAACATTTAATTGACAACTAAAAAGTACCTCAAAAGTAATAGATCCAATCCGATGTGATGCGATGTGATACAATACAATATAATACAATACAATACAATACAACAATATTATATTGTACTTATATCGTACTGCAGTGTCTATGTATCGTTGACACATACACTGCTGCTGTCATTTTGCTCAGTCACATTACCGGATTTTTGAAATATGTATATCGTAATTTTCGGTCTATAAGTCGCGTTTTTTTTTCTTAGTTTGGGTGGGGGGGTGACTTATACTGAGGAGCGACAAAAATTTTCAAATTTCCCAAAAAAAAAAAAAAAAAAAAAAAGGGAAACCGCGATAAACGAACTGGGATGTAGCAAGGGATTGCTGTAATTTGAATTTCAAGTGACGTCAGCAGCGCGGCAGTTGTTTACATAAAGGACAAAGATTTGATCACGGGATGAAGAAGATGACGAAGGGCCCCACGTACTATCGGCATCATTAGCGGCTTTGTTTGTAAGTGACACGGAGGACGAAGAGTTTGAAGGATTTAATGATTTGGAGTGACACAGAAGGTTTGAAAAACTATTATGGCTTTTACGCACGACCGGTCCGACTTGACGGAGGTCTCTTTCACCTCCGTGGATGGAAGTCTGCCACCTGGCGCTCGGACATGGCTCATGGACATGGGGCTCGGACATGGCTTTTACGCACGCCCGGTCCTATTTTATGGAGCTCTCATCCACCTCCGTGGCTGGAAGTTCAGTAGTTGTTCTCTCGTTGAACTCGTGTTTTATTAGATAAAGAGACATTTACCAAACCCACATCTTTGCTTGTACTTTGTTAACGTCAGGGCCCACGCGCAGCGTTGTTGACAAAGGACGAGAAATTTGATCGATGGATTTAATGATTTGGAGTGACACAGATGGTTTGATAATATTGTTGTAATATGATAGTTATTTGAAATATACTTTATATATCGTTATATGGGTCTGTGGAATAATTAGAAATGCAAATCACGACGAGTCCGACGGCGCGCGTACGCGACATTGTTTACATAAAGGACGATCGATTGATTTAATGAATTGGAGTGACACAGATGGTTTGATAAACGTGTTATTTATGTAATAGTTATTAGAATAACTCTGAATGTTACGTCAGGCCCGTTCTCAGCTCTTCGTTTGTGTTTATGTCACGTTAGCATACCTATCGTTTCGCCTGTTGTTGCTCGTTCATGTCTGTTCTTGGTGTTGGATTTTGACGAATAAATTTGCCCCAAAAATCCGACTCATACTCATACTGTGACTTATACATGTTTTTTTTTTCACTTTATTGTGCATTTTATGGCTGGTGCGACTTATACTCCGGAGCGACTTATAGTGCGAAAATGACGGTACATATAATTGACTTTTTTTTTATGTGTCCTATGATGCTGTATCAGTTGCTTTTTGCAAACTAATGTTCTCTTGAAATGCAGTTTAACCGGCATCATCGGTTGTCACTGCTTTGTCACATTTGTGTTGTACAAACGTTTTCTGCAGCTTGTTTTCACAATGTTATACAGACAGTTTTACATTAACCAAAAATCAGACACTAAAGCATCATTGCAGAATAAGCTTCAGTGATCCTTAACAGCCCCTTTGACGACAAATAGTTTCTGTTCCAGTCGATTTCACCCTGAGGGAATATTCAGTGGCAACTTTTGATGCATAAAAAAAACTTTACTTTAAGAAAAAATTTCTAATAAAATAATTGCTTCATTAGAAAGGGTCATTTTTCTTAGGTACAATAAATATTGCAACAATATCAATATTGCTATAGTCAACAACTATATCGCATATCACGTTTCATGCAGAAAATTTAGTAAGTCAATGCTTAGCTGATTAATGTTCCATACCACTTTTTTTTCAGACTGATACAAGTACAATACTCAGTACATGACTAGTCACCAATACCAAGCACCGATACCACTAGTACTTTTGTTACATCAAATTTCCCCCCAAAACAATAACCTAATAGAACATGTACACATGCAGCAGCACTCTCTCTTCACATCATTTTTAAAAAAATACCGATATCCCAATATTGCCATTTACCTTAAAATTGTATGAAAATGAATGACAATTTTCTATTCTTTATCATTTCTCATTTTTCGTTTCTTATCATAAAACTGCCACAATAAGGTATCAGCCAATGTCGTGAGTACCGATAATTGGTATTGGTACTCGCTCATCCCTAGTAATTACCTAGATAATGGTTTAACTGTGGCTGACGATGCACATTTAAATTTGGGTCTGACTGGTGAAATTCAGATAATAATTCCATAAGAACAACATTCCATATCTTTGCAACATATCGATATTTTTTGCTATCCTATATTTGTACTGCCCATCCACTGAGCTGTCGCAACAATGCAGTCGCTCTTGAAATCTACTATGCTCGATTGATTACACTGATTGTATTCGAATTAGTCCAAATGTATGTTGGTCGGCGTTCCATGACATCTGCAGCTAATAGATTTGCTCAATGATTCAAAGTCATCCAATTGTTGGATTCTACAATAAGGTCTATCATATGTCATTCTGTTATCACAATAATCAGACGTATTCAAGTGTAGATTATTGGAAAACGATGTAGGACAGGATGCGTCTTGTGCGTGATGGGCAGGTCCATGAACGCACCATCCACGTGCATTAAACAGCGACTCCTACAGGGGGGGCGGGAAGAGGGAATATTGCCGCTACGCTCCATGTGAAGTTTCATTCCCTCCTGACACCTCTAATAAGAGCTGCTCGCTTGAGTCACTCACATCAAAAAACAACTTCCACGCAGTACGCTTGAAATTAACCTTAATAAGAGCTCGCTCACACTTTCCGTCAACATGGACATCAACTTGAAGACGATGCAGAATTCCGAGGGGGTTTATTCAGTCAACGAAGAGGCTTCCAAGGACTCCTGTCTGAAACGCATCGGCAAATACATACCGCTCACTTACCGCACTGAACTCAATCAGCTCCTCAAACTCGCGGGACCAGTGGTAAGATGACCATCAACGCAGCACCACGTTTCCTTCCATAGACGTAGTTAATGTACTGTATTTTTCTTCCTTTCCTGTGTTTCTTCCAGTCTTTTTAGTTATTATATTATTTATGTTATTATTATTTTAAGATTTATTTCAAATATGCAAAAGAGTAAGTGTACAGGATAATTCAGTAACTTGTGGGGGGGAAAAAGGACAAAATTCAACTCATACAAAAATAAAGACAGAGAAAAATGGTTCGAAATAATGTATACAAGATGGGTAATAAATGTAACCACGAATAAACCAGTTTATACATACAGATTATTTACATGTCCTGAAGGATCTATCTCGACCCCTATATGTATTTTTGTAGTTACTAGTGTATCAGTATTTTGGAATATTCATACCTATCTATACAAAATACATTATATTTTAATTTGCCATAACCTTCTCTCACAATACCGTATTTAAACACCAATATGTTATTTATTTTTAACGTTTCACTGTCTTATCAATATAATAGTTCCTACACTCATTCTAAAAGCAATACAATAGACCTTAAATCCATATTTTCATATAAAGTGAACTATTCATAGAATATTTGCAATAATCAGAGCCTCAACATTATAAATATTGTACGGTCAGCTAATTCCAAACCATGTCTTATCGGGCCCCTCTTGAGAGGGGAACAAATAAATAACAACAAAAGGGATCAAGAGGGACGTATCTTTATCTTACAGTGAACCAAAAATAAAAATACAAAACTAACAAACAGAAGACAGGTTTAAATAGAGTTTATTTTAACATTTAATTCATTGTGCTTGTCTGGAACTTTGATATAAAACATTCAACATGCGTTATCTTGTTAATTGTCATATTCAGTCGATGCAATTATCAACCATATTAAAATGTGTGCCAGAAAGGTTCCAGGACCTGTTTCTCAAATGACATATTTTGAATGCAAACTACAAATTTTCCCCTGCAAAATAGTCTCCCTGGACTGTTAAAACATTTCCCAGCCGTGTCTGCCACACCATCATGCGCTTTTGAGAAGATGCTTCTGGAATCCTCCACAACTCATCATCACAACCATCATGATGTTGTCCACATTTTTTAAATGAGCTCCACTGAACTAAGAAAAAGCAGAAATCAGATCAGGTGAATAGAGTGGTTACTCCAACACAGTTCAACAAAGAAACTGTCGGAAGCACAGGGCACTGAGAGCAGCCAGGTAGCCGTGTTGGCAAGGTTAAGCAGCCATGAATCGTCCTGACACAACTGATCCTGATGCAAATGCTGCAGGATCTTTTTATAGACATGCTGGTTGATAATCTGACAAAGGAAAACTTGTAGTTTGGGTTTGAAATATTGTTGATCTTACTTACTTAGAAATACAGTGAAACAAGTGAGAATATTTAATGTATTCGTTTCTCTCCTCCAGATCATTTCCCAGCTGATGATCTTCATGATCAGCATCGTCAGCATGGTGTTCTGTGGTCATTTGGGAAAAGCAGAACTTGCAGCTGTATCATTATCAATTGCAGTAAGTCATTTTTTTCACAATTATCTGTGATTGATACTACATACAGGTTATGTCCACAGGTCCACCAACATTTTGGTAGTTTTCTGCCATTCAGGCGAGGAAAAGCATTCTTTCACTGGCTTTCAGGTTCATCGCAAAGTTGCTCCACTATCTAAAAGTTGGTCTACTATCCATCAATCCATCCATTTTTTGTACCGCTTTGTCCCCACGGGAGTCGCGGGCGTGCTGGAGCCTATCCCAGCTGTCATTGGGCAGTAGGCGGGGGACACTCTGAACTGGTTGCCAGCCAATCGCAGTCTACTATATCATATAAAATACCACACGGTTGATCAGAAGTGGATTAATACCATGTGAACAAATACCTCTATAATAACTCACAATGAATAGCTCCTTCAGAGTAAGCCAGGGCCAAAATAACAAACACATCTAGCTTTCACAAATTCATCCATCCAGCCATCTATTTTCCATACCGCTCGTTGACACAGGGGTTGCGGGCGTGCTGGAGCCTATCCCAACAGTCTTCACAAATTCAATAAACCAAAAAACTACACCAGGGGTTTTCAACTGGTTATGTCCAAGGGACCACCATTATAATCAAGAAGCAACTTGGGGACCACTGCTTTGCCTGAATGTTATTTTATTTTGCACCAAAAGAGGATAGACCTATACAGGCTATTTATTTGCATCTGTATGTTTATTTGGGGAATCTCAGCTACATTTGACATTGTTTGAATGGGTAAATGATTCACAAAATTAGCTGGAAAAAAATTCCACCTTCACCATCTTCTTGGTTGAAGTCTATCACTCTATAACCAAGCCGACCCTTGTAACTTCACTTGTAACTTCACTGTTCACTGTTCAAATATGCTACACTTGGTGAAAACCCAAGAAGACAGAACAAGTAAATTGATGCTGCCATGGATGGTGCTGCCAAACCCTACTGAGAGCAAAATATGAATATAAAATGCCTTGCTCAAGGACACTTTGACATGATCACCAGGCTTGAGGATAGAACCCAGCACTGACAGGTTTGGAGACTATCACGCTACGACTGAGCCACGTGATAAAGTCAATAAGCAGTCAGGAATCACCATTGGGTGGAAAACGTTGATGGCTGGGAATTTGAAAATGGGAGGGGGTACTTATTTTTACAGGCTGACATATTCTAATAGGGCTTCTATTAGAATTAGTACCCCCCTGTAACTTTGCTTGGGGAGGGGGCAACCTGTTCAAATTTGCTACACTTGGTGAAAACACCCCCAGGGAGACAAAGTCAGTTGATTGTTCACAAAATTATCTGGAAAATTCTATTTCATTAAAAAATTATTACAATTATTTTCCATTTCCAATTTTGCGGACCACCTGCAGTACTGCAGTGAACCACAAGAGGGCCATCGATTGACAATCCCTGTTCAAGGGCAAGACAATAACGAGAATCTCAAAGTGACGGTGAAAAGGAGGGACATGATAGCTGTCAAAGAGGCCAGTCTTGACACTGACAGCAGCATAATTTGAAGCTCACCATTCAGCAGAGCCCACAACAATCATTCTTCTTCCAGCAGCCAATGTGCAGGGTTGTAACAGTAAAGCAATTGTCCAATGATGTGCAGAGATCAATTACGGGCGCATAAAACGTCGTATGCACACACAACCAAGGAGATGAGGTCTCACTCCAGTTTCCAATCAAGGGCGTCACTCCTCCTTCGGGTGAGGGAATGGGTCCCAACAGTTTGTTTTTTTTTTTAGTTTGTTTTTTTATGTAAACTTCCAAAATTTCTTCAAACTCCTGTTAAACATCCAATATGCGAATTTCACACAAAAACAAAACAAAAGTTAACAAAAAATAATGTTTTTTTTTAAATGTTGAAAAAATAATCTACAAATTTGTAAGTCTGTGTTGCCAAAATGATTATGTAGGGGTCCACCATAATAGAGGAAAGATTCCAAGATATAGAAGAAAATAGTTTATAATCCCCCATTTATTATTATTTTTGTTTAATCAATCAGTCTTGCCGATCCCTGACATACTGTATACTATAAAATGTAGACGTCGGTCAACTACTTAACCAATTTTTTTTTTTAAATGGAAGAAAGGAAAAAGGAAAGGTGGAAAAAAATGAAGAAAGGATACATGAGTACTTTTTGTCATAAGATCCTTCTAAACAATCAGACAAGCGATCCCATGATCATTCTGAGAAGTGGACCAAGTTAAATGGAAAAATGGATTTCTGTATTTGCACAATCATACAGATCCTCAGCATATTTTTTTGGCATGGAGAACTCTTGTCCTCTGTTACGTATGTATCTATTGAATGTCAAAATGACTGTCGTGAAAAGGGTCACAGTAAATATTTTACTGTGTTTTACTGTAAAATAACATCTTTAATTATTGCAGGTGGTTAATGTGACCGGTATATCCATTGGAACCGGACTATCCTTAACTTGTGATACCCTCATATCTCAGGTAGTGTCCTCAACTTCTTGCACTTTTACTTTATTGATATTAGTGATATTGAAACACAAACCACTCTGACTGGGCTCTCAGATTGTATGGGTTCCAACTAAAACAGTTGAACAATAATATATTGTATCAAGTTAGTTTATATTTCATGAATCTAAACAAATCATTAGTGTGATGTTAGTGTTTCCTAACACTGCTTATTTGATTCTGCCTTTGGGTAGACCTATGGGAGCGGAAACCTGAAGCGTGTGGGGGTGATCCTTCAGAGGGGGATTCTGATTCTACTGCTGGCTTGTTTCCCCTGCTGGGCTGTTCTCATCAACACTGAACCTATTCTAATCGTAGCCAAACAGAGGCGAGAGGTTGCCAGGTCAGTCACTTTTCAATCTGCAGCATCTTGGTCACAATCATTTTGGAAAAAGCCTATTGTTCATAATAATAATGACAATAATATTAATAATTGTTGTTCTTCTTATTATTCCATTTATCAATTCAGTCAGATTCTTGGATACTCTATAAACCAATGCTTCACCGAGTTTCATGGCTTCTCTCAGTTGCTTAATGCCCATTTGAATTATCGTAAACGTAATAGTTAGTCATAATAGTAACGGAAGTTAACAAAATAAATATAATACATATGCTGTAATGTACAATCTAATACACATGTTCATGTATGTTTCCAACCCAATTTTTTTTTTTTTTGTACTATTATTATTGTTTTCTATTTGTGTGTTGCATAGTCTGTCACAACTTTATGTGATGATCTCCATGCCTGCTTTGCCGGTGAGTTCACATTCATCTTGGTTTGCATGAGTTACAGCACTAGACTTAATATAAATTGTGTGCTTCTATCATGTAAGATTATGATCTCCCCTTTCAGGCGGCATTTATGTACCAGCTGCAAGGGAGATATCTTCAAAATCAGGTTCCGTAAAGCGAGGCACACAAGTTCATAATATACATGTAAATAACATGTTTGCGAGTGTGTTTTTTTTTTCTTTTTGGTTTGTTTGTTTGCAGGGAATCATTTGGCCACAGGTCATAACCGGTGCAGTTGGGAACATTTTAAATGCAGTCATCAATTATGTTTTCCTACATCTTCTGCATTTGGGAGTTGCGTAAGTTTTTTTTTTTTAATAGTATTAGTAGTTCATTTGGGAAAATAATATTAGTCAGAATATGTTTTTTTTATATATATAGTGGAGCCAGACCTGAATTTCGCCTGCTAATATTGCACAAGTGTTTTTTTTTCTCATCACATGATTCATTGTAATTGTAGTCCTCATTATACAAAGCGCATTCCCCTTGCGTAATTTTAAATCTATCTATAATCCCAAGGGTGTTTATGTTTGACATTTTATTGTGGATGGCACTATTGAACAGATTTCCCTCATTTCTTTGTTGGACAATTGGGATTGCCTCCAATGATTGTCAATTATTATAAAAAATAATTCAGGTCAATAAAGAAGTTTCTACTTTGATACCACCTTTTAGTTTAAATACAGCTAATACATTCTAGATTTTTTTTAGCTGTGTTTAAATCATGCTGTGTATGTCTTTGTTCAAGTGGTTCCGCTGCCGCCAATTCAATCTCACAGTACGTGTTGGCTGTGGTCTTGTTTATTTACATTAATTGGAAGGGGTTGCACAAGGCCACGTGGGGAGGTCAGTTTCCCTCTCACTCACTTTAAACCTGATAATGAATGAATGATTAGTGTTTCTTTATGATTCATTTTCCTCTCCAGTTGCACTATTTTATTTGATGTTACAGTACTTTTGTGATCAAAGTCCAAATGTGTAATGTTTGAACAAACTTGGTTACATTTTGTAACTAAACAATGCAACAGATTAGAGAGATGATGACTCCTACTTTTATTATTTGCCTATCAAGAAGCACTACATATTATTTTTAACATAACATTACTGCACATATTCAGTCATTACTTTCTGAATTTATCCATTGAAGCACATACAGTATGCATGCTCAATTTCAATTGATGAATTAATTGTTATACTTATTTATCTTACGTTTATATCACATCAATCTTATGAAGGTTGAGTTTATCGTTTTTTAATGGTTTGATCCACAGGCTGGTCTATCGACTGTTTACAAGAGTGGGGACCCTTTGTTAAACTGGCCATCCCGAGCATGCTCATGCTTTGTCTGGAATGGTGGCTATTTGAAGTAGGAGGATTCATTGCTGGAATAATTAGCGAGACAGAGCTGGGAGCCCAGTCCGTTACTTATCAGCTCACAGTTGTAGCTTACATGGTAAGTGAGTTAAATTCATCTAAACTTGATCAGCATCATAAGCACAGGCAGCCACACAACAAATGAATGCCTGCAATACCACAATAAATGTATCTGAAAGTGGTGGACACAAATAATGATAAATAATAATGGTAGCACAGGCCGTCCAGACTGCCAAAGAAATGGGGAGGAAAGTGTAGTAGAACAAAAACTAGAAGGTGCTAGGCTAACTGCTGGCTTATTTAGAAACTCCTTTCTCGTAAAGGACATGCATGCAAACAAGCTACACAGTCAGTTTCTGGTCTTGCCACAATCAGAGTGCTTGGCTTGGCGTATCAGCTGTATTGCTGTATTGTATGTTGTATAATCACTGAAACAAATCTTATTTTAAAGCATTTTTCAAAAGTGGCAAACCTCTAATAACCAAACAAAAAAAATATGATTTGCATTCATCTCAAATTTTGTGTTGGCCATAACCTGATCTAAACAATTTTATTTGATGGAATCCTAAATAATGCATAATTGTTTCTATACATTCTACTTTTACAGTTCCCACTTGGAATTTCTGCTGCTGTTAGTGTTCGAGTAGGAAATGCGCTTGGTGCAGGAAACATTGAGCAAGCCAGACTGTCAAGCAAAGTTTCCATCGTCTGTGCATGTAAGAAAACGTTTGTATGTACGTTTGTAAACTGGAAATGATATCGGCAAATTTTACATTTGCTAAGCAGCAAGGATAAGGCCATAAAAACACTGCTTAATTGGAGATTGGACACAAACCAAATGGCATGTCGTAATAGGCAGTAGTAACTCAAACAGCAGGTAGTGAAATAGATAACAGAAATGTCTGAATAAGAAACAAATTGTGCATCAAATTCGTGTGTCAATACTAGAATTGCAAATTGTCTTCACATTAATACATTTTAAATATTTAACCAGTTTTTAGTTATCTGATTTGAAAAAGAGTTATTTGACAGTTTGTTTTCTAGCTTTTACTGTGTATAGTATGAGGTGCTCATACATTTGTTTGGGTTGACAGTCATAATAGCCCTCCGAAAGAAGCTATGACTATAATGCGGCCCGCGAAAAAAATGAGTTTGACACCCCTGGTCTATACCCTCCCACCACCACTACCTTTGGGACGGTTATTATTATTATTATTTTTTTCATCCTTGAACTGGTGACTGAAATGTAAACATGTATTGCTCTTACTGGTTGTATCTTTTTCTCATTGCAGTCATCGTGGCCTGTTTTGTTGGTCTTACCATCACACTTGCCAAGAGTGTCATTGGCTACATTTTCACCTCAGACCAGTGAGTTATACTGTTACATATTAGTAACTTTGGTGCTCGTAATACGTGCCGCACCGAGGAATTGTCTTTAAAGAATACAGTAGTTCACATTAAAAAGCTATCAGAACATGTAAATGAATGAATTATTTAATTCTAATCTAGTAAGTTAAAAAAAGTTGTTGTGGGGGGAAAAAAGTGAATAAATATAAAGTTGTTATCGAGATTAAAAATGTGTTTACAGTGATCCCTCGCCACTTCGCGCTTCACCTTTTGCGAATGCGCTACTTCACGGGTTTATAAGTAACGGGCGGACGTCGTTTAAATACACACTGATCACAGGGGGAACGGTTTATGTCGCGTAAAAGTATTGAGGAGCCTTTAATATTGTGTATATGACCACAATGCAACAGGAAATTCATCCGTAACCGACTAACTTTGGTTTCACTATGCATGATGTCCCCTGGGTTAGCGTAATGTGGTATTTCTGAAGGCAGACACTTTCTAAATGACTTGCATTACACCCGTGCTCCCTGGCAACCAACTAAAAACACTATGTGTTGGAAATTTCAAAATGGTGTTTAATTTTCTAAATAATCCATATATTGTTTCTACTTTGCGGATTTTACTTTTCTGCAGGTGGTTCTGGAACGCATCTACAGCAAAAACCGAGGGCTCACTGTATTATGTTTTTGTTACGACTAACACTTATTTAGAATAACACATTCTCGTAAAGTGCTAAATCTAATTCAAATGCAATTGCATTTAATGCACCCCATTGCCAGTGAATAATAAACTATCTATAAACTAAACTAACTATCAAACCAGTGAATGAATGTTAAACTAAAAATGTTAAAAAAGAAAAATATTACAATATAAGTGAATAAAATTAAGAGGGAATCTAATGTGGTTGTAGATCAAAATCTAAAATCACGCATAATTAATACCATGCTGTGCAAGTGGAAACAAATTACAATGAAAAACAATGAGTTCGCAAACTCAGACTATAGCTTGTGAAGGAGGCGTACATATTAAATTACATCACGTACATATTATTAGCCATGAATTATTTGGAATATTTTTTACATGTCAGCACCTCACAGACCTTTTTGCTTTTCTTATGCTAAAATGTTCATATTGTATCTCATCATATTTGTCTCATAACCTTCAGAGACATTTTGAAACGGGTTGCTGATATCTTGATTGTTTTCGTCTTCTTGCATCTTTCTGACGCTGTTGCGGTAAGAAAAAAACATCCTATCTGACATTTTAGGAGAAGTTTTAAATGTGCTTTGTATGAATTTGCAACAATCACCGCAGGGTGTGTGCGGAGGTGTCATCCGAGGAGTTGGGAAACAAAAGGTCGGTGCTCTTTGTAACCTGGTGGGACACTACTTCATTGGCTTTCCCATCGGCTTGGCCTTAACCTTTGCGGCAAAATTGAACATCCTAGGTAAGACTTGTATGTTCTGGAATCAAAATGCGTCATGTGAGCTTCAGGAACGCTGATGTTGTTTCTTCAACAGGGCTTTGGATAGGTCTTACTGTCTGTGTCTTCATGCAGGCTACTTTCTTACTCATATATTTATACAAATTTGATTGGAGCAGGGCTGCTGAAAAGGTAGGTTACTCTATTCTCTGAAAACACAAATGTCACTTCATGAAATCAAATGATTTGCACTGTAACATTTTTGAATGTCTTCAATCAGGCTAAAATTAGAGCCGGGGTCCAGGTCCCCTATGAGGACACGGTCAAGACAGAAGATTGCAAGTTCAGTAAGTTCAGGCGTACAAACAGCCATCTTTATTTTGATGATTTAACAAACAAAAAAATAGTATCTCACAAAAGTGAGTACACCCCTCGCATTTCTGCAATAATTGAATTATATTTTGTCATGGGACAACACTGAAGAAATGACACTTTGATACAATGTTAAGTAGTCACTGTAGAGCTTGGATAGCAAAGTAACTCAGAATACAATGATGAACGTGTAAAATGCTGGCAACCTGACCCCAGATAATCAGCAGAAGACGGATGGATGGATAGTTGGTTGGTTGGTTGGAATGATGGATGGATGGATGGATGGATGGATGGATGGATGGACGGAAGGATGTATGTATATATATATATATATATATATATATATATATATATATATATATATATATATATATATATATATATATATATATATATATATATATATATATATATTGTTTGGGCGCCAATAAATACCACAAGGAAGAAAGTAGGTCGGCAAACAATACTAAAACTATTCTCCCAAAAAGATAATACTAAATAAAAATAATAAATAATACTAAAAATATTTTCAACATGGATATGAATACAGACATTCTGAGGTGACAAAGTTCAGTTCACCATTAAGTTGCAACTGCCAATACTCGGATGTTGGCCAGAAACTGTGTCAGTATCTCCAGTGTCATTTCCGTATATTGAGCCATTGCAATGCGATATATCGTAATATGAGTGTTTTGTCTCAGGTCGAGTACAAATTGAAGCAAATATTTTTTTCTGTTAAGTGTTAAAACTATAGTTGTGTTTTTGAATCTTCAGAGTCAAACACCAACCAGGACCCAGTTACTTCCCCTACATCCAGATGTGAGAGCGCTTCAGAGGGCCAACAGATTCCAGACCAACATAAAACTGCAACTACCATAGTCGGCAATGTTCTCACAGTAAAACAGCTGCTTTTGAAGCGTGGCTTGATTTTACTTATCTTTGTTGTCATCTTAGCGGCCGGAATTATCACCAGTCACTTCCTTGTCAAACTGCTGAAATGAGCCTCATGTTGGTTTGTAAGGGACAGTCATTAAGTGAACACTGGAGGACTCAATAGTGGGGTTTTATTAGTTGCTTCAACTCATCTCTTATGTCATGAGTAAATCTTCACGATCAAACCCACGATCATAAATGTGTCAATAATGTATGTAAGTGCAATCACTTTTGGTTTGGTGTTTATTCAGCAATAGTGTTCATTCTGCACTTTGATATGGGCCAATGATTGCAAGACTGAAAACCAGTGCAGGCAGAGCGTGCACAAAAGTGGAGCTTAAACAAAACAAAGCATTGACTGAAGAATACACTCCACCTGAGAAAGAAAAGACAATCAAGCTCTGCGAGTGGGAACGGCAACTCAAGGAGACAAGTCTTGATTTTTTTTTTCAGATGAGAAACAGGTATAAACTTGGGTTGCTTATTTAATGGATGAGATAGTTAAGGTGATAGCAAATGGGCTCCTATTGTAAAAATGTTTTTTTTATACATATTTCTAATATGTAATATGCACCGACTTTAACTGTAAATGTATAACAGGTGGCAGATTCAATTCTTGACAACTTATTGTGCAATTAAATTTTTAACATTGTATTTTACATGAGAAAGATTTTATTCTCATAATAATTTTCTTCAATTAAATCCAGATTACTGTAGATGCTGTTGTTGATTTAAAAGGCTCTTACTGTAAACTTCTCTGACATTCCCCCCCCCAATGTTTTCTGGCAGTTGTGTCGATTTAACATATTCAGCCTGATCACCTGTTTCCTGTGAAATCTTGCAATAATGACAATACATAAATAATTCAGACAAATTCACTCACATCCATGTCCCCCTTCCTTTCGTAATTAGTTAAAAATCTTACATGCATACAGATTTTCTCTGGAATAATTGCAGTCCAAAAGAAAGACAAACAACCAAAGCTAACGGCATGGACTGACGATAACCTCTACAGGTTATTTATTAATTTATTAATTTATTAATCTATTTATTAATTTATTAATCTATTTATTAATTTATGTATTTATGTATTTATTTATTCTACACATACGTAGATAACTGACACTGGGGTAAAAAACGAATTTCTTCTTTTATGTGGCCTACAAAAGTAAATCAAGCATGTCATCTTCCATGATGCCTGCTGTGTGCCAAAATTTAAAATTGTATAAATAACGATGTGATACTGCAATCATTTCTTTGTGAAGTTATGACAGCAATAATAGTTGAAAATACTGTCAGGTCTAAGCACCATCAGACATTTATTTACAGACTGAAACAAAGAGGAAAGGACACCCAGTAATTGTTTTACTCGCAAAGAGAACTAACAGAGAGCCTTTCAGTTGCATTCTCCATCAGTCCTAGAGCGCTCTGTTTTTGCCTCCTCTTTTTATTCAGTTTAGGATGGCATTGCTACACTAAAGGGAGGGGATTATGAAACTGTAGCAACTCTGTTCAGCTAACATTGCAATAAATGGAATGAAGTACCATGTGAAGGAGGTACTGGGGGGAGCAGGGGTAGCTTGGCGAGCGTGCCTCTTCGCACGCTTTGCTGCACGATGTTGTGTGCGCATGATCCACTCCCTGTGAGAAATGGGAGCCCCAGAGGTCTCGGCAGGAAGCGAGTTCCTCCAGTGAAGAGCGGTTGATCTGGCATCTCTTCAGGGTGGTCTTCATTTGGTCTTTGAACCGCTTCTTCTGCCCACTAGCTCTGCGTTGGCCCAGGTGTAACTGACCATAGAGGATTCTCCGTGGGAGTCTATGGCTGAGTTGACGTTGGGCCATGATGGATTCCACGCTACGGCTGCTTGCCTTCTCCAGCACTTCTGTGTGTGGCACTTTGTCCTTCCATGTGATGCCAAGGATCTTCTGGAGGCATCTCACATGGAAGGTTTCCAGGCTTCTCAGATGGCGGCTATAAATATTCCATGCCTCACATCCATACAGTAGTGCAGTGATGCATACTGCTCTGTAGACCAGCACGTTGGTGTGGAGTTTGAGGTTGCTGTTCTCAAAAACCCTTCTTCTTCGGCGACCAAAAGATGCTGATGCTTGCTTGAGGCGGTTTTGGATCTCATCCTCCATTGAGTAGGTGTGAGACATTATGCTTCCCAGGTATTTGAAGGTGGGCACCGTGAGCAGCTGTTGCCCTGCTGCTGTGAAAGTTATTGTTGGGTTTTGTAAGAGGTCAGCACTGGACTGACAGAGTACCTCTGTCTTCTGGGTGTTGATCGTCAGCCCCATTCTGGTATATGCAGTTACAGCTGCCGAGAGGACGTTTTGCAGAGCCTCTGGTGTGTGAACAACCAGGCCACAGTCATCGGCGTATTGTAGCTCAATGATGGTCTCCGAGGTCAGCTTGGTAGTTGCCTCTAGCCTCCTGATGTTAAAGAGGTTACCATCAAGCCTGAAGTCTACGATAACTCCAGCCTGCTCCTCCATCCTCCTGCGTAGCAGTGTTGTGACACAGACGAGGAAGATGAGTTGTCACACCAAAGGGCTCTGAGTTGTGTCTTCCTACCACCACTCAGGCCATTATCCCAGAATGGAACTGCTCAAGGATGGTGAGAAATTTCTTCAGGACTTGCCACAGTAGGTCCCTGTTCACTGTGTCAAATGCGTTTGAGAGATCGACAAAGGCAATGAACGAGTCCTTGTGCTGCTCCCGACATTTCTCTTGGAGCTGACGTGCCACAAAGATCATGTCAACTGTCCCCCTGTCCTTCCGAAAACCACACTGCGACTCTAACTAGTGCTAACTCGTGTACCATCGTGCCGTCCTACACACACACACACACACACACACACACACACACACACACACACACACACACACACACACACACACACACACACACACACACACACCACACACACACACACACACACACGCACACACAGACACACACACAGATTTACATAAACCACATGGCATAATTGTCATATTTCATCCATTCATTTTCCAAACCGCTTCTCCTCTCAAGGGTCGCAGACGTGTTGGAGCCTATCCCAGCTGACTTCGGGCGGTAGACCTGGGACAACCTGAATTGGTTGCTAGCCAATCGCAGAGCACACATAGATTTGCCCTCACATGCACACCTACGGGCAATTTGGAGTCCTCAATCCGCCTACTACGCATGTCTTTGGAATGTGGGAGAAAACCGGAGTTACCGGAGGAAACCCACCCAGGCATGAGGAGAACATGCAAACTCTAGAACTCCAGACTCGAGTTGGAACTAAACTCACCACCTCTGCATTATAACCAGTGTTCCACCATGACAACATTGTCATATTTCAATGTCATGAAAGAACATACATTTCTAGCACACGTTTTATTGATGTAACAAAAAAAAACAAAATGTTGTGCTTGTCATTTAGAACATAAATAACAGATGCAACAGGAAAGTTTTCCCTTAACTGTTCAGATCATGTGTTTCCTGTTAAAAAAAAAAATGCAGGTCTTTTTATACCTTGTAATTACAATGATTATAATATGTAAACAATCTGTGGTGTTGCACAACAGGTTTTCTTGCCCAGAGGCTGCGGTATATACATAAATGCTTCATCAGGCAGGAGTACCTCAGTCTGTAGCGAGTTGGGCTTTGGAGCTGGAGGACAGTTACAGGAACTAAAATGTAAATGAGGCAACTGTTGTTGGAGTTGTCAACCAACCTACAGATAGTGCCATTTGTACTACAGCCTAAACAACACAGCGCGGCTCCATGTCTGCAGGTAAGACACAAAGTTTTGCTTGAATTGAAACATTTTGGATGGGGTAGCGCTGTGAAGACACCTTAGCTCATCCAAAAAGAGCGGATGCATGGCAAGGTTGGTTGAAAATTGTGCAAACGTGTGACTGTAGAATGTTTAACACTGAAAATGAAAAAAAAAAAAAAAATGCAATTGAAAATGTTACGTTAAATTAGAAACAAACTAGCAAGTACACATACTTCACTTGTAAAAGGTGTCCTCCTCATTACTCTGGCTGGAAGCTGGGCAGCCAAGACACAAGCTATAAAATGAAGATATATTTTGGGGAAATTATACAATTTAATATAAGTTTAAAATGCAGGTCAGTGCTTCTGAGTGTATTTAGGGCAGCAGAGAAGACCTTGTAGGGCTTGAGCAGGTGACTGCACAACCACTGGTTTAACTGATTATGCTGTCCTCCAAGTCGACTCCCTTTCCAACTGATTATGCTGTCCTTCAAGTTGACTCCCTTTCCGTCTCCCTCCCTTCCACTGGTTTCAGTCGCAGCAAGATCAAGTAACTTGCATCACTGGTACACAACTGCTCAGAAGATTAGCTTCAAATGAGCCTTAATACAATCTCCTACTCTGCCCACAATAAGCATCATGGTTGAAACTTCCGAAGAGGTGAGGCAAGATTCAGAGGCAAACAGAGCCTCTTCTTGGGGCTTGTGGTTGGGACGCATTAGAGGATTCATCCCATCCAGTTACCGCACCGAAGTGATTCTCCTTTTGAAGCTGGCAGGACCTGTGGTAAGATCCCAAGATGAAATGATTGACAAGGCTTCATTTGACTCAAATTGTGTAATTGTATATGTATGTGTGTGTGTATATTTTGTCAATCTTAATACTGGTGATAAGCCACTTACCACTTTGTTTGTAACTACTCCAGATCATTTCCCAGATGATGATCTTCATGATCAGTATCATCAGCATGGTGTTTTGTGGTCATCTAGGGAAAACACAATTTGCAGCTGTATCACTGGCAATTGCGGTGAGGACATTTGCCCCATTGTTATTTCCACTAGTACATTGACAAAATTAACTTGCCTGACAAATGTTACTTTCAGAAAAAATTCTATGCATTTTTTTTTATTGCAGTTGTGTTTTTTTACCTTAAAGTGCTCTAAAATCTGTCACCCAAAACAACGGTGGGAGGGGGAATTGTCAGAGCAATCATTTTGCTAATTTTGATTTAGCATGTGCAGCACGACTCAAGTGTGTCAGTTTGTGGGACTTTTGAAATGTTTGCTCGGGTTTTCAAACTGTGAAGTGGCTTGTTTAAAGCTGGGAAACATTAGGTAAATAGACTGTTGGCCATAATTATTGTTCTCGAAATGAATTACTTTTATCACTTTTAACCTGAGGCACAGATTTCATCATGCATCAGGCATAGATTTAATGACGTCATAACATTTGCTTCCCGCTGTAAAACAAGACATTGTGTTCCAAATTTATGAGCAACAGCGTATTAAATCTTCATAACATTTGCTTGCCGCTGTAAAACAAGATATTGTATTTCAAAATTATGAGCAACAGCGTATTAAATGTTCATAAAATGATCTTAGAATGATGTAATTGACAAGATAATGTATATATTTACCCTACAAGTCAAAGTCAAATTGACCAAGCAAACCTTTCTACAATAGCCACATGATTTAAAATAATGAATTATCAGACAAAATTTAGATTTCGTTGTAAAGAAAAGATTGACTCAACAGTGAGATGTGATCGTTTCTGTGTGTATTTTGCACATTCTTCCGAAGTGGTTCTTTACTACCCAGATGTTCAGTGAGCTAGCCTCAAGAGTTCAGCGGAGGACAGAGAACAAACACATTCTGTTTTGTCCACACCACTTATATGATTTGTGCCAAAAAGAAAAACAACACTCCCATCCTTTTGATGTATCTAAATTGTTTCAAAAATAGTAGCAAAAAAAGACGCTGACTGATACAAAAATATGTGAGGGTGGTAACTTCCAAAGTGAAGCAGAGCATTCCTGAACGTATTGCTATAAGGCAACAGCAGAAGTTACATTATTATGTTTTTGTGTTGTTGTTGTTGTTTTTTTATTGAGGAATGCCAGTTGAGTAGAAGCAGTTGTGGTTGAATTCCAAGCTGTGACAAGGCTTTGACATTCTGAACCTGGATTTGCCACCTCTAGTTTTAGTCAACAGAAACTGGTGACATTTGAGTCAAGGATGCCATATAAAATCATATTTAACGATCTGAAATAGATGGTAAAACATTACTTCTCTGACTTAATTGTTGCGTAAATAGTGATCTCACCAGCGAGAGTTATAGACATTAATACACTGTTCAACAACATATTAATGTATTTGTTTTATTACAATACAGTAATCCCTCCTACTTCGCGGCTTCAACTATCGCGGCTTCGCTGTATCGCGGGTTTTCAAAAATGCGTAAATTAATTATTTTATCGCAGAAATTTCATCATTTCACGAGGTTTCGCGGCCACTTGAGTTTCTTCATTTTCCTTTAATAATGATAGCTTATGTTTAAAAGTCGTTTTCTTGTTTTGAAATGAATAAATTAAAGAGTCAGTACAGTATACTTTATCGTCACATGTGACTTCAGGGCGTTCTCTCTGTTGTATATTTAGATGTTGTATATTTTGGACTAACTCATGTTCCGTAGTGGGAAAACCCCGGATGTGGGAGGGGGAGCTTCGGGGACGTTCAGTGTTGTGATGTACGGCCAGTGAACTGACTGTGATGAAAGGAATAAAGCAGTATCCATCACGTCGTTGTCCGAACCATGCTTGCTACATCAGAACCTGGAAAATAGTAAAGATATAACACTCTCCACCGGCGGTGGCCTTCATCTGGACATAGCAATACACTGTTAGTCTCGTCGCTAAGGCATGAATGCGGAGCGCACAGTCCATTGATATGAAAGTCCCCTAGCAGCGAGCTGGTTGATGTCAGCGATAAAAATAGAATATCTTCCAAGAATAGCTCAAAAAAATCTAGTTTCTATTTCGCGGAAATTCCCATTTCGCGGGTGGGTCTGGAACGTAACCCCCGCGAAGTAGGAGGGATTACTGTATTTGTACAGCGTGAATAATATATGCAGTATACACGGACATAATACACTATAAAAAATATTTATTTCATAACCTCTGTTTTCAAATGAGCAGGATAAGTGGTATGCATTTATCGATGAGTAAAACTGATTGAAACGACCATGCAGTAACATCAAAATAAATACATTTTAAATCAACCCCAAAGGCTTCTGTATTAAACTTATTGCCAAAGACAAAAATGAAGGACATTTTCACTATAATTATTATTAGTTTTAGTTAGTTTGGGGAAATGTAAGAAGTAGGTTGTTATTTTTTGTATTTTATAAAAGCATTTTCATTTTTATTTTATTTCATTAACAAAATGATTCTTTTCGATTTTAGTCTTAATTATTTAGTTAGTAAAATAACCTTGCCTGGCAGATGGTAGGCTCTTTTTTCTATAGTTGGCCGTTGTAATTAAAGATATAAGTATAGTACTTCAATGCAAAGAGTGACAATGGAAATCCCATAGTTAAGAGGTAGTAGTACCTGTTAAACAGAATGTTTTTTGAGTGCCAGAGGTTTTGATTATTTTTCCATGAGATGGCACCCCGGTGACAGGAAACTTACTATGGAAACACATTGTAAATTAGCTTATTTGAAAGGGACGTTTTCACGCATTCATGCTGTGCTCAAACCTCTGTGGGGTAAAATGTCCAGTTTCAAAGAAATATCATCCATAATACGCAATGTCTTCTTTAATTGCAGGTGGTTAATGTGACTGGCATTGCCGTTGGGACTGGATTGTCATTGACTTGTGACACCCTTATATCTCAGGTAGTGCCCTCAAGAAAGGTTGCAGTTTTAGTGAAGCAAAACCTCTTTGGGCTCACTCTCAGATCCACTTCAAAACACTTCAACCCTGTTCCACTTCAAAACAGTTCAACCCTGAATTTGTCAATCAAGATTTCTTCCATCGATCAAAACTACAGTATTCATTAGTGGGCTTCCGGTGTTGCTATTGATTTGATTATGCTCTTGTGTAGACGTTTGGAAGTGGAAACCTGAAGCGTGTGGGGGTGATCCTTCAGAGAGGGGTTCTGATTCTCCTTCTGGCGTGTTTCCCCTGCTGGGCTGTTCTCATCAACACTGAACCTTTTTTACTTGCTGTTAAACAGAGCCCAGAGGTTGCCAGGTAAGTCATGTTTTAACCCTCCCATCACCTTCAGCATACAATTTTTTATTCATTTTTATTATTTTTTATTTTTTATGAGTTAACAATGAGTATAAAAAATACATAGTACGGTAATGCATCCACCAGACTATAATTACTATTACTATTGAGTGGTCAACCGATTAAAATATTAATCATGATTAATCACTTTTTTTATTGTTCACACATTGTTTTGTGGACTTGGAGAAGGCGTTCGACCGTGTCCCTCGGGAGGTTCTGTGGAGGGTGCTTCGGATGGATGGATGGATGGATGGATGGATGGACTCATTTTTTATTGAATTGGATTCAGTTTGTAAAAAGTCACACAAACAGCCCATCAACAGTCCATACTAAGAATTCAAAATTTGGGCAATATAAAAAAATACAACATGCATTATGCATGTAAGCATCTCCATGCATGATGACGCACCACACCGATGCACACAGTTCTTTGGCCTTAGCCAAAGTTGACAGCAGAGTTCAGTGTTTCACTTCAATAAATATCATTGGTGATGTTTGTCCGAGCATGCAGAGTCTGCAGTATAATGTGGAGAATTTTGAAACTGAGATACCTTACAATATCATGACATCCTAAACGTTACTATAATAGATCTATATTTTAATGTCTCCATACCACAATTTCACATGGCGTTTTGTGTGCTTCACAGTCTGGCACAAGTGTATGTGAAGATCGTCATGCCTTCTCTGCCAGTGAGTTCACTTTTGTCTCTGTCCATGAGTTACGTATGTAGACTGCTTCTATCATGTTGTAGGATTAAGATTTTTCTCCATCAGGCTGCATTTATGTACCAGCTGCTGGGAAGATATCTTCAGAACCAGGTGCTGTGTAGCAATACAATATTTTTGATATGAAAGTTAATGATGGACATCATAAATTTCAAGAGCCTGTGTGTGTGCGTGCGTTGTTTTGTTTTGTTTGTTTTGCAGAGAATTATTTGGCCTCAGGTTGTAACCGGTGTAATTGGAAACATTTTAAACGCATTAGTCAATTATGTTTTCCTCCATCTTCTGCAACTTGGAGTTCCGTAAGTCTCCCAGAATCATTTTCTTTTATTTAGAAAAATACAGATCCTGTATGTTTTGCAAATACGGTGAAGATCAACTTTCAATCAGTGTAATATTTACTCAGTATCATTGACATGCAGAGGTGTTTGATATTTTTGGGCTGATATTAATTCTCACAATGCAATGCACTCTCTACTTGCCTAAATGTATTTTAAAGGTATTTCTATTTTGTAAAGATGCCAAAATTATACTGTTTCCTCCTAATTAGTGAACAATTGACCAATTTTGCCAGTTTGTCCTCTGTCCTTCGTGCAGCACCCTTCCGTCCCCCACACCACAGGGAGACGGGGGTCACACTGCAGTCCTCATTTATTTGGCACTCGTTCTCTTCTAGCTTCTAACGTTCAGCTCAATATTGTCTCACTTGCGCTTAACCACTCATCTATCACCCATGTTGAAAACATTCTTTGTTTGTCTTTGTTAAAGTGGGTCTGCCGCAGCAAATGCAATGTCACAGTGTGTTTTTTCCATCATCCTACTGGCCTATATTTGGTGGAAGGGGTTGCACAAAGCCACATGGGGAGGTCAGTTGCCTTCTAACTTTCAATGCAATGATGAATGAATAAGTGTATCTCATTAAGTTATAATAGTATTCATTGTTACTCCTATAGTTAGTGTAGTATGTGATGATGTTTTAACTAAATTGTTAATGTTCGTAACTATAGATGGGAATGGGCAGATGAAATGATGGAGGCAGTCACGAGGATCAAAAGTAGTGGTTTCACATCATATAATCAAATGTAACACTTCACGTCTCATTAAAACACATATTTATTGATTACTTTAATTTTTGACCCTCAGGCTGGTCACGTGAGTGTCTCGAGGAGTGGGGACCCTTTGTCAAGCTGGCCATGCCAAGCATGCTCATGTTTTGCCTTGAGTGGTGGGCATTTGAAGTGGGAGGATGCCTTGCTGGCATCATTGGTGAAGTTGAGTTGGGGGCCCAATCTGTGATCTATAACCTGACTGTTGTGGCTTTCATGGTAACTCAAATGGAATTCATGGAATTCAGTGGTGGCCAACTCAATTAGGTTTGAAAGTCTGAGTGTGTTTCTTGAATTTAAACATTATCTTTGTAAAAAGAGATATTGTGAAGATTTTGTATCCATAACAAATACATTTGCTGGTCTGCGGATTTAGCTATGGGACATATAGTAAATTTCAAACCATACCTGAATAGCGTTGATCTTTTCTGATCTCGATTTATACAGCAGAAGACTCAACTATTTTTTGCAATCATTTTTAGGTTTGGAGAGCAGACACTCCATTTTGCTGCACAAAATATACAATTCTATAATGCATTCAGCCACTGAGAAATAAGCCAAGTAGAGAACGAAGCAGGCTAACAGGGATACCTTATTTTTCCAATACTATAGGCCAGTCAATCAAGATTTAGTGCCAATTTTGAAATATAGGAGCAATCTGCTCAGTACTTTTCCTTCCAATTTCCAAGATGGCTGTGCAGATGAAACCAGGCTTCACAATATTAATAATACTATAAAGTATTAATGATTAAAAAATTGACCGACTGACAGAGGTGCTGCAACCCACATCGAGACAGCCAAAGATGTGTTTTATTAGCGTTATGTTGGCCACTCTGATCTACATTATGGAATTTTGAATGACTCAAAAGTGTTTCTAATTCTATACATTTGACTTTTTCAGTTCCCCATTGGAATGGCAGCTGGAGCTAGTGTCCGTGTAGGGAATGCTCTTGGTGCGGGAAACAGTATGCAAGCCAAGCTGTCTTGTAAAGTTTCCATCATCTGTACATGTAAGAGGCAAAAACACAGACGAGCAAGACAGCTACCGGCCAAACTATTCAACCCGCTGGTTGTCACTGCAATAAAAAGAGAACATGCCAGTGATCCAGCAGTATGTGGCGCGGAATGACACCTGTCTCATGGCCCCTCAAATGAGCTGATTTGCCATCCATGCTAAAAATGATCCTGTAAAATGAAGTTAATAGTTCTTGATCCTTGGGTTATTTTGACAAAAGCATTTCAGAGACATGTTAGTAAGTCATTTTGAAAGTGCTTTAGATTTGGAGAGGGTTAAATGCAAAAACATTCATGTATCACGATGAGTTACCATTTCATGAATTTTATTCAGTTTGTCTCTTTCCCATTGTAGCTGCAGTCGCCTGTTGTGTTGGACTTAGCCTCACACTATCCAGAAATGTAATTGGCTACATTTTCACCACAGATCCGTGAGTCATCTCAACTTCATTTGATAATATAACAAATGTTACTCTTACCTGAGCGTGAAACAAAGAGCAACCGACAGACCATTCCGTCACTGGTACGGAATGCCCGCTTCTGACTTTAACATTGTACTGTATTTTGGTTTTTTTCCAACTTCATCTTTCCTTCAGAGACATTTTGAAGAGGACTGCTGATGTAATGGTTGTTTTTGGTGTCATGCATCTTGCTGACGCTATTGCGGTGAGAAAACAAATTTAATGGGAAAGTGATCAATGTTGACATCTAAAAGAATGAACTGCAATTCTCATCAAAGGGTGTGAGTGGAGGTGTTTTTCGAGGAGTTGGCAAACAAAAAGTCGGAGCTGTGTCCAACCTGGTTGGACACTACTTCATTGGCTTTCCAATAGGCGTGTCTTTATTATTTAAGACACAATTGGGCGTTGTAGGTAAGAAACAAGCATAATCGTCTTTTACGTTGCGCAATCCTAACAACAGTGTGACTCA